>NC_069675.1:83607595-84266206 GCF_023699985.2 Odocoileus virginianus
TCCCACCTCCCTCTCCACCTGATCCCTCTGGGTCTTCCCAGTGCACCAGGGCTTATATTCATGATTTTTAAATGTACATATTTAAAAGAAAATTCTTTTGGGGATGAGTATAAAAGTTTGAAGACAGCTGGCTCAGACTTCTGGTTCTATCCAGTGCATCCCTCTTACCCTGTTCTTCTGACTCTTTATCTCCCCCACGTGGTGCTCTTGTATCTTAACTATATGGACAATTTATAAATTTAAGATAAACCTCAAACTGGAAATCATAACTTGGTTCCTGATTTGTGAATAAGAAAAACTACTAGAAAGTCTGACAGTCTGAAAATCTAGGACTTCTGGATATGAAAAAGAAAATCAGGAGTTTTACTATTTTAAAATGGTATTTATTAAACAGTTAAGCACTGTGATCTAGGCACAGTAGAGGAGCTGGGGTAGGAGACAAAGAATGCAATCTAAGATCTGTTAAAGTTATAAGCTGGAGAGGACTGTATCTGGATGCTCAGAAAATATATTTTTACTGTACAAAAAACTGTACCCAACTCATTTTATATGGTATACATTTTTTTGTTGTATACATCTTTTAAAAATTATATACAATTGGCAGAGGTGTACCTCTGCTTTATTTTTTGATTAGGTATGTCATCAATGTATATGTTTAATGAAGGCATTTTACACCTCATATGATCACACCAGATTTAGTTATGCCAAAAATGCACAGAACTAGTAACTATGGATAATAACTGTTGGGGAAAGCTGCTGAGATTTTACTGAGGCATGCCGCAGTGAACCTAAATTTAAACCACAGTATGAGTATCTTATTAGGAGCAGCCTTAAAACTTGACCAGACAGGAACAACACTCCATTCCTAACAATTTACCATTTCATAATGGAGAAAAGGCTTTATTTCTCGCACTTAAGTGGAAAATGTATTATGTCCTACTCGCATAAACGTTAGTTGAACCAAAACAGCAATTCACATTCAACGTTGTTAGAATGTTTTATTAAGTACCATGAACACTCTAAACTAGAACCAAAATGATGCAAAGGATTTGCAAAACATAACACGAACTGTCTTGGCAAATTTCCAATCTAAGTAAAAACTGACCACCAAGTTGCATTTCAAGAAGTTTGCTGGACGATTCTAGAACCTGTACAGGCAGAAGGAGGGGTTGGGTCCAACGTTTAGTTTCTGGAACTCCTTGTACACGCTGAACCTACAGCGGGGCCAAAGAGAAACTGCACTAAGGAAGCACCTGTTTATTTCCGTCCTTGACCAAAAAAAAAAAAAAAAAAAGCCTTTCTCCTTACAATGGATGGAGGCCTGACACCCGGCTGGTCGGACGCGGGACCCGGAGAGCCACGCTGCACCGCGTTTGCGACTGGGAGGCTGGTCTCGCAGAAGCTGGCGCGTGGACGGACATGGGGGCTTCCCGCTCCCGGGAGCTGTCCTTCATTCGCTCCAGCACTTCGCTGCTGGGTCATCACCCCGAGCACACCCGGCCAGGGGCTCTGGACCCCAGGGTTCTACAACTCGCTTAGTGAAAAGGGTGAAAGTCGCTCAGTCAGTTCCGGCCGACTCTTCGCGACCTCACGGACTACAGTCCCGCCAGGCTCCTCTGTCCATGGGATTGTCCAGGCTGGAATACTACAGTGGGTGGCCATTCCCTTCTCCAGGGGAGTCTTCCCGACCCAGGGATCGAACCTGGGTCTCTCTCATGGCAGGCGGATTCTGAGCCACCAGGGAAAACAGGGATTCTATCCAGATGGACTTCCCTGATGGCTCAGAACGTAAGGCGTCTGCCTGCAACCCGGGGAGACCCGGGTTCGATCTCTGGGTCAGGAAGATTCCCCTGGAGAAGGAAACGGCAATCCATTTCAATCTCCTTGCCAGGAGAATCCCATGGACGGGATTGTTGTAGCCTGGCGGACTACAACCCATGGAGTCGCAGAGTCGAAAACGACTGAAAGCGAACGGACATCACTTTCAGATGCGGTGGGACGGCGGGATGCAGCCGGACGCACCTCTGAGGGCCCATTCGTGAGCTACTCCGTTCCTGGCTGCGGTCATCCGGGGACAGAGGGGCGGCCCCACTGGGTCGAGTCAGGTCGTCGCCCGGCGCGTCAGAGGCGGCGCCGGCCGAGCCCCCGACGGGACCGGGAGGGGGAGGCAAGATGGCGACGCGCCGGCGCGGGGCGGAGCGAGCGCGGGCCTCCCGGCATGCCGCGCGTGGCGCCGGGCTTCCGGCTGTGGGCGGTGCGGGGGGTGGGGTGTCGGCGGCGGCCGGAAGCAGGCTGCGCCAGCCTCTGGGAACTCTGCCTGCTCTTCCTGGGGGCCTTTAGCCGGGCTGTGGAGTGTTCCGGTAGGCGGCGCGGGAGGAATAAGAAGCTTGAAGGGCCGGCCCGGGCGGATCCCCTCGTCTCCCAATGTGAGCGGCTTCCCGAGCCCCCACTTCAGGCGAAGGCTGCCCCCCAGAGAGGTGGAGTCGGTGGCCGGGCCGGGACCATGAGGCACGGTGTCCTCTTGCTGACCAGTTTGGTTCCTCTGGTGCTGGCGCCGCGACCTGCTGACGAGCGGGGCTCCCCGCGGCGACTCGGTAAGGACCCTGGGGAGTTGGCTCCGGGTGCCTGGGGCGCTCAGCTTTTGGGGGGAAGAGCAGGCGAGCGGGATCTCTCAGGTGTTTGGAGGCAGGGTGTTGGACCACGGTGGCGCGTCCAGAAGTTTTCGGTGTAGGAAGGGGGTGTGGCTCTCGGAATCGGGGAAGGAAAGGGGGTGGACTTGTCTCTCTGAATGAGAAAGGGGTCCTGGGGTGGGGTGGGGGGCCTCCGGTTAGTGACTGAGGGCCTGGGAGCGGTCTGCCCCCCGAGTTTGTGTTTGGGCGTGTGTTCCGGAAAGCGGTAAGGCAGGGAGTGGTGACGGCTTGTCTTCCGAGAGGGAGATGCGGTCCGGGTCCTGCCCCGCTAACAAACAAAGCTACATTTTGTTCTTAGCAAAGGCAGGGTTCTGGAGGAGGATAGTGAGGCCCAGAGCTCCCCATGTCTTCCGTGGCTCTAAGGAAGCGAACTAGATTTTCTGCCTAGGAGGTCCTTAGGCTGTAATCTGGTTGGAAGGCGGTGCCTGGGGAACTCTTCTTGGAGTTGTATTTTGCTAACATTTTAAGCGTGTGTGTAGTTATTTAAAATGTAGCTGCTTGTTGGAGGTACTTAAACCTGCCAAGCCAGCTCGTGATGCCTTTTACTGTGAATGCCTTCCTTGTCATTTTAAACAAAAATGATCAGGGACCCTCAATTTGATCAGTTTTGAGGCTAGAAGTAGAGGGTTATTTAGATTTTCTGAAGAGCTTGGATTTTTAAGGACTAACATTGAGAAATGTGAAATTTGGTGGAAGTTAGTTTGTGAAAACTTACAGTGACCATTGGGGTTCTCTATCTGTTAAAAGTTAACATGTAAGAGAGATTGGTTAATTAGTAATAAAGGATGAAACTGTATTTTCCCACTGTGAGAAGCTCTAGCCTCCGTGATTTTTCATGATTGTTTTGGCCTCCAAATCTTACATGATGCCATGTAATATAATATTGTGCAGACTGAGACACTATGTAGATTTTTTTATGGCCAGTAAAAAATTTGCGTTACTTTACCTGGCAATTCTTTTTTCTTATTAAATGGACAAAAACCGTAATTGATGGAAAGTATTAAAGGTGTTGTGTTCTCACCTGAACTACTGCTTTGTGGTTATCTCAAATTGAAAATGAGTTGCAGGTGATTAATTTAATGAACGGCTAGGGAGAACCTGGTAGGAAGTGCTGAGATTTGATAAGTTAATACAGATTGAAGGAGAATGGTAAGTTAGGGGTGGTCAGCATGGAGGAAGAGGGTAAGGATCCACTTCATGAAGATGGGGAAAAAAGTGAAAGTGAAAGTTGCTCAGTCGTGTCAGACTCTTTGCTACCCCATGGAATAGTCTGTGGAATTCTCCAGGCCAGAATATTGGAGTGGGTAGCCTTTCCTGTCTCCGGGGGTCTTCCCATCCCAGGGATCGAACACAGGTCTCCTGCATTGCAGGCAGATTCTTTACTAGATGAGCTACCAGAGAAGCCCTAATATTAAAAAAAGAAGAAGAAAATATATAGTGCAGGTACTATGTGCATTCCTAGGCTTCATGCTGCTTAAAGTTTCCCACTTGTGAACAAGAGAATAACAAAACTGAAGTACAAATATTTGTACCACTAATACAACTTTCAGTTTTGTTATCATTCTGTTGTTCACAAGTGGGAAACTTTAGCACGAATCCTAGGAACGCACATAGTACTTGCACTATCTATATTTTCTTCTAAGAAAGCCTTGCTTTCTAGGTCTATTCGCAGGAATAGTCACAAATCTTGAGGGTTTGTTTGTTTTTGTTTTTTGACCATGTGTTTTTATTTGCAAAGTGCAGATAGTTGGTGCCAGAAAAATGCACAGACTTAGCCATTTATTCACTGAATGTTTGAAGAACACATACTGTATGCAGGTAATATGTGTGGCATTGAAAGTATAATGATCAGACAAGTCTGTTTTCAAAAAGCTTTTGGTATAGTGGAATAGAGAGATCTAAGCAGAAAATTCTAGAAGAGTATGAAGGAGACTGTTAGAAGACATTATGGCGGGGAATTATTTTCATCAGGTGGTACTGAACCTAGCTGGGGAAGGTTCGTGAAGGCTCCCTGAAGGAGGTGATGATGTTGAGCCTGGCTGTAAGGTTAAGTAGCTGAAAAGAGAAAACAAGGACATTCCTGATGGAGGCATTTAGTGTTAGAATTGAAACAGAACTTGGAGATCATGTCTAAATTTTTAAATGAAGTGACAGGAAAAATGAGTCTCAGAAAAGTGTAGTGACTTGTCAGGTCCATACCATTAGTGATAAATATATGCCAATAAATACATGCCTTGTGGGTATTTTTTCTTTTGAAGAATGGTGTGTGTGTGTGTGTGTGTGTGTGTGTGTGTGTGTGTGTGTGTGTGTTTGTGTTTGATAGCTTTGAATGTAATTTGTTGCTTAACTCTGCCCTAGCATTTAGATTGAATTTGTCAAGGCCAATGAGTAATTTCATAGTTAAAGAATGTGGTTTATTGTTTAACAGCCTTCTTATCCTATAAATGTTACCATGTATAACCACAGTACTAAATATTTATTAGGGGTTTGACAACATTTTCTGAAGAATACATATATATATATAATAGAATTCTGCCTTTTGGAGTACTGCATAGGCCATGGAAAATTATTTCAGTTGAACTGTTACGAATTGCATAATTTAGGAAATTTATGAGTCATGTGAGCCTAGTCATAGTATCTTGTTGAGGTTGCAGCTGGGGTATATAAGTCTCACTTTGATTTCAAAAGTTTCTCTGTGTAACATTTAATAAAAGAGAATATAGTGGGTGGAAAGAAAAAAATACTCTCACAGATGAGGGGTGTAAGTTTGTATCTGAAACGTGTGCCCTGAGGTAATTGGTGTGGGGATTCTCCACTTTGCGGTGCTCATTTCTCATTATTGATGGCATCATTCTGCTCAGTGTTTGACATCTGACTTCCTCTTTTGATGTAAATTTTGCTTACAGGATGGATTCTATTGAAACTGAAATACTTGCCCACCCCACTTTGCTTCAAGAGAAATTTAATGCAGCTCTGCTGTGTACTAGTGAAAGAGATAAACTATTTCTAAAATAGAATGAAGAGTTAAGCAGAGAGCCAGGGTAGGGAAATTGGAGAATTCCTTTTGGCCTTCATGGGGTTTTCCAGAGAACATTAAGTGTAGGTGTCTTTCAAGGCCCAGTGTGGTTGAATATCGGATACTTCACCGTTTTGTATTTGTGAGAGGTGGTGAGTGTTTTCTGTTAGAAGTATAATTTGAAGAAAGTCAGAAGATTGGGAGGGAGGGAGGAAAGGACAGGAAAAGTCTTCACAGGGAAACCTTCATAGAGGTAGTGAGGTGAAATGAAGTTCGTTCTCATATGTCCCTTAGTCCTAAAGTGAGCCAAGGAGCCAGGTATCTCCTTCCCTACGTCCCTTCTTGTGTTTTTTTAATTTTTCCTGCCTTTTAATAAAAGTTGTGGTTCAGTTGCTAAGTTGTGTCTGACTTTTTGTAATCCCGTGGACTGCATGCAGCACGCTAGGTCTTCCTGTCCTTTACTATCTCCCAGAGTTTGCTCAAGCTAAATGTCCGTTGAGCCGATGATGCCATCTAACCATCTCGTCCTCTGTTGCCCCCTTCTCTTCTTGCCCTTGATCTTTCTAGCATCAGGGTCTTTTCCAGTGAGTTGGCTTTTCGCATCAGGTGGCCAAAGCATTGGAGCTTCAGTATCAGTCCTTCCAGTAAATATTAACGGTTGAGAATATCCTTGAGAATTGACTGGTTTGATCTCCTTGCAGTCCATGGGACTCTGAAGAGTCTTCTCCAACACCATTGTTCAAAAGTATCAGTTCTTTAGTGCTCAGCCTCCTTTTGGTCCAACTCACGTCCATACACAACTACTGGAGAAATCATAGCTTTGACTAGCTGGACCTTTGTTGGCAAAATGATGTCTCTGCTTTTTAATATGCTGTCTGGGTTTGTCATAACTTTTCTTCCAAGGAGCAAGCATCTTTTAATTTCATGGCTGCAGTCACCATCCACAGTGATTTTGGAGCCCAAGAAAATAAAATCTGCCACTGTTTTCCACTTTTTCCTCATCTGTTTGCCATGAAATGATGGGACCAGATGCCATGATTTTAGAAAAAGAGTTGTAGGCTTTGGCTGTCTCATCTGGTACTCTGGTTTCACTTACCATTTGACTGTTCTGATAACTACCAAATACAGATATCTGACCTCGGCTTGCTCTCTGAAGCTCCACTCTCAAGTATCCATCTCAGTATTCACAGATACTTCAAATTTCAGATGTCCGCTTACTTCAGATGTCCAAAATTACTTATCTATTTGATTAGAAGAATGTATATAGGAGACAAGATTTAATCCAGGAATAGGCAGCAATGTTGCAAACTGAAGTAATCTCATTTCTTAACCCGAATTTGCATCCATTTCAGCTACAGAGCCGTATGGATCAATCCAGGGGTTTTTCAAGGTTCCCTTAGGCTGGGGCTTTTCTGGTGGCTCAGACAGTAAAGAATCCAAGTACAATGCAGGAGACCTGGGTTTGGGATTACCCTGGATCGGGAAGATCCCCTGGGGAAGGGAATGGCTGCCCACTCCAGTATTCTTGCCTGGAGAATCCCATGGACCTGGAGCCTGTGGGGTCACAAAAAGTCAAATAGGACTGAGCGACTAAGCACACGTTGAGCTAGGCTTACTTTCCCTTTGGCTCAGCTTCCCTGTGACTGGTCTTGCTGGAGAGTTTTGGCCCAGGTTTAGTCCCAGCCCAGTTGAAGGGCTCTTGATAAGGAGTTATTTGAGGCACCTCACCCCTCATCCTCCCTAACTGGTATAAACCCATAAAATGAAGGTTTTAGTTCCCAGTCTTTGGGGCCCACTGCCTTGCAGACAGCCCAGTTCTTCTTTTCTTTTCCCTTAGTCCCAGGGAGGGATTCTCCCATGCCTAGGGCTCGTTGCAAAGTGACCAGGCCTTTCCCATGTCTTGCGTATTTGGAGGAGTACTGAAGAGCAGTCAAGTCTCCTGTGTCTTCTGCAGAAGCAAAATACACACTAGGCTGCAACCCTGGTTTTACCTTTCCCACTTCTGTGAGAAGTGAGGACATGATTCTGGTTGTGTCTTTTGGAGGAACTCTTCGTACTCTGCAGGAGAGTCGTGGAGAGTGAGCAGAGTGCTCCAACAGCTTTGCATGACAACCGCAAGCTAAATTCCAGGTACATGCGGTTGATTGCAAAAAGGAAAGAGAAATTAAGTAAAAAGTTCACAAATGTTTCCAGATTCTTCTAACACTTCATTATTTAAAAATCAGTTTAATAAGAGATTCACAGACTTAGAAAATGAACTTTACAGTTGCCAGGGGGACGGGATAGTTAGGGACTTTGGGAACGTTGTCTACACACTGCTATACTTAAAATTCATAACCAACAAAGACTTACTGTGTTGCACATGGAACTCTGTTCATTGTTAATATGCCAGCCTGGATGGGAGCGGGGTTTGGGGGAGAACGGATACATGTATATGTATGGCTGAGTCCCCTTGCTGTTCGCCTGACTACCACAACATTGTTAATCAGCTATACCCCAAAACAAAATGTTTCTGATGTTTGAAAAAAAAAAAATTAGTTTTACTTTAAAAACTTGACTCTGGACATGATGAATGAAGTAAGGGTATATTTTATGTCATTGTCCTAAAGTCAGTGGTCATAAAAGCATATCCTAAAGATACAACAATTCAGGTTTGAGGGAAGGGTGGAGTGGAAGGTTTATCAAACCTGTGGGCCACTCCATTTCTGCATCCAGAAAGCTGGTTTGCTGCAGACCTGAAGGTGCAGCTTTGTCTGTATTCTTTGAGAACATAAAGAAGTATCAGCTGTTTTTTATCACTGCTGTTGATTTTGAACATCATAGACTAACAGATTTTCTCTTTCTCTGCCTAAAATCACTGAACTTTCAGTGATGCAACTGCAAACATATGATGATTTAATGCAAAAAAGTGCTATGTAAATGAATAATTGCAGACTGTATATAAAGGAACAAGATGTAGTATAGAACTTCAGAATCTTTCAGTATCCACTTGTCCCCTTATGTCAACCTGTTAAAAACAAAATTCAGCCAAGTAAATTTGAAGATCTAATTGGCTTGATGAGGCACTTTATGCATGCCTGCCAGCAGCTGGAAGGGTTCTCTGAGGGTCTGGACCAAATGGAAGCTTTTGATAGGAAGAAGGGTGGGACACGGGTGCTGTTAGTGAAAGAAAAGGGTAGTTTTTAGGCCAAGACATCACCTTTCCCCGGGGGGAAGGGAACTGGCAAGGATTTTATCATATGGAATATCTCTTCTTCCTCTGTGGGATGAAGGGGTCCGTGTGACGGATTACCTCCTTGGTGCTGACCAGTCAATTCCAGACTTGTTGCTTAAGATTACTTTTCTGGTGAAGATAGAAACTACAGTTAGGTATTAACCCTGGTTTGGCATCATAGGCTGTGTTTTCTTTTTAACAAATCCCTTCCCCAAACCTGCTCCCAGTTGTGTTTTCTTTTTTGTAATCTCAGTGAATATGGTGCCACTGTCTACCCAGATATCCAAGTGAGAAGCTTGAGGGTCAGCTAGTGATCTCTACTCAGATTGCGCAGCAACTTACTAGCTGATTTCCTAGACTGCAGGTTTGTCCTCCTCTAGCCCGTTCAGGGCTTCGCTGGTGGCTCAGGGAATCTGAATCTCAGGGAATCTAAGAATCTGCCTGCAATGTGGGAGACCTAGGTTTGATCCCTGGGTCAGGAAGATCCCCTGGAGAAGGGAAAGGCTACCCACTCCAGTATTCTGGCCTGGAGAATTCCATGGACTGTACAGTCATGTACAGACTCTTTACAGTGACTGTAAAGAGTCACTGCGGTTGTTGTTGAACCCAGGTTCATGTGCCTGACACACAGTGAGGCCCAACAAATGGAAATGTCTGAGTTTGAAGCTGAAAAAGGTTTATTGATTGGAAGGGCACCAGTGGAGAAGATGGGAGATGTAGGATTGTAGATCCATCTTCCTGGTTATCCACGGTTTTTAAAGGTAACGTTTGGGGTGAGTGTTGCAGGGAGCATGACCTTCTTCCGCTTGGTTGGTGGTGAGGCAACAGGGTGGTGATTCATGAGTCTTAATCTTCAACCTTCTGGTCCCAACCAGTCTGGGGTCTGCGTTCTGGTGGTGAGCTTGTCGTCACCATCCTCCACCTGGGAGGGGGGAGGTGTCCTAGTTCCTGCAGAGCAACTCAGAGGTTTGTGTCATTTTGTTCTGTATGTCCCTGGAGGAGGAACTCGGACTGTCTATTGTTTCTTGACTGCTTTTGCTTTGTTTCTGCAGTCCCTCACTTCTCTAGTAATTGCCTGAATCTGCCGTTTGGAACTCAGCAAATGCTTGGGAGACTAAAGCCTTTTCTACAAACAAGCAACAGGAGACAGAAAGGCTTTTGCACCTGGGAGGGTCCTGCTTGGTTTCAGTCCCAAGTTTTGGATAGAGAGGTTAAGTTTTGGATAGAGAGGTTGATCATAAGCTCAGCAGGAGAACTTTGTTTTAGGGGATTTGGTTTCACAGTCAGAATGAAATTTCCAGTTGATACCTGTTGCCCTTGTCCGAAGTCCTGCATCCTTAATCCACTTCCCTGACCAGACCCCTGCCTGCCTTCTGCAGCCTCCCACCTGTTCATATTCTCCCTGCCATTCCGCCCTCCGGCCTGCCTGACCTGCTTTCAGTTCTCTGTGTGTGCGACGTTCTGTATTTCTGTGGACCTCAGCGTAGATATGCCCTCTACTGAGAACCCGGTCCTTTTCTTCTCTTGGCTGCCTCCTCATCCTTTTGGCTTTAACTTCAGTGCTGTTCTCTGGGGAAGCATCCTTGGCTTGCCACACAGGTCATGCTGCCTCTGTGTCCTTCTATAACTTCTTGCAGTTGCCTCTCCCTAGACTTGTGAAGTACTTTATCGTGATTTTTTTTTGCAGGGGGTATCATGCTCTTTCTCCCAAAGTCACAGTATTGGAAATATATCTTCTTTCTCTCTATTAATATCCCTAGTGCTTGGAAGGTGGGAGGTTTTCAGCAAATATTTGTTGAGTAAATGAGTAGGTGGGGTCTGGTGGAAGGGGGAAGAATAGGTGCAGGATGTGTTTGTGAGAAAGCGGTGGGGGTGGAAAGGCTTAAAAAGCAGTGAGTAGGAGTCTCTAAGGGGGACTCTGCAGAAGAGGCCCGGTGAGGGAGCTCGCGCGGCAGTGGAGGGCTGGCAGGTGTGGGAGGGGATCCCAAGTGGTGCAGTGCTCTTGAATAGCGCACTGTGTTGTTGAGTGCTTAAGTCGTGGCCGACTCTCTGCGACCCCATGGGCTGTAGCCCGCCAGGCTCCTCTGTCCTTGGAGTTTTCCAAGCAAGAATACTGGAGTGGGTTGTCATTTCCTTCTCCAGGGGAGCCTCCCGATCAAATCCAAGTCCTCCTACATTGGCAGACAGATTCTTTACCACTGAACCATCAGGGAAGCCCAGTATACTATATTACTACACTATAAATTGTATAGTGTACTCTATACAAAGAGTAAAAGCCGTACTCTTTTAAATTGTGTCTTTTTCTAATTTGTGTTTGTAGCAGCTGAAATGAGAAAAGCTTGGTTGTTCAGGGTGATTGCTGGAGCAACTTGCAGGAAGCGAGGAAAGTGTTCTCATGTGGAGAGTGCTGGGCACCCGTTGTGGAGTTTCTAAAAGAGAGAACATGAAGGTACCCTGAGCTGATAAGATAGTTCTTTTAGCATTGTCTGGTAGTGACTGTCATAAACTCTACCGCAGGAAGTTACATGTTTTATATTTAAGTTTTTGGAGATTTTTGGATTTGGGTGGGGGAAATAGAAATTCTTTTGAAAGAGCTATGGAAAATTGGATCACCAATAATTGGTGAAGTGCAGTGAAATACTGAGCATCTGGGAGGTTACTGCTTGCATAAGAGCAGGAGCTCAAGAGTGCAGGACAAGGAAAGGCGTCTGCTGTCTGTCTGTAATGGCTGCAGGCTGTCCAGTTTGAGATCTCTAGTTAAAAAGAGGGTAAATTACAATGGAAACATATTAGTTGAGTACTTTAAAATGCTTTAGCTAACTCCCTTTTAAAAGTGCTTATTATAGAAAAACACCTAAAGATAACCAATGATGTTATTATCTTGCTCTTTTTTTCCTAGCCCTATTTTTGTACATAGTTAAGGTCATGCAATATGAATAGATTTTAAAATCTACCTTTGTTTAATATTATAGTATAAGTATTTTCTCATGTTCTTAAAATCTGTTGTTGACTTTTAAATAGTTGCAGATTTCTTTTCTTTGTCATTAGGAAGTGCTGTCACTTCTCTGTTTGCCAGGTACTTAGCTTGTTTCCAGTTTTTTGTTCTTAAAACTAACGTGAGACTGAACAGTGAACATCTTTGTGCTTGAAGATTTTTCCCTTCACTTTGAACTGTTTCCTTAGTTGCCTAGTTCAGTGGTTCTCAGACTGGAGTGTATGTCAGCATCACCTGGGAGGCACCTTAAACACAGATGACTGGGCCCTCTGCCTAGAATTTCCGATTGTGGAGAACTGAGGAGAAAACAAATTCCCAGGTGATGCTGGCTGTGGGGAGGACACTCTGAGAACAACTAGCTTGTATCATTGACAATAAAACTATAGTATACCAGTCAGTAGGAGTGATTATGATCTTAAGTGAAACTCAGTCCATGTACCAGCCTGTATCAAGGAAGTTGAAGGGCTAAAGGATTGTGTCAGCATCTCAGCATTGAGAATTTGTGAACGTGGGAGTGCTGTTTTGTGCAGGGTTCTGTGCCAGGTGTTATGAGGTAAGGATACTGTGATTTTAAAATGGAGCTCACTTTTGGCTGTCTTACAGTCTGTTTGTGAGATAAGACAAATATAACTCAAAAATGCCAGAAGAGAGGTGTAAACAAAAGGCTGAAGAATTCAGAGGGAGGCAGAATCATGTTTGATTAACAATCAAAAAGGAGGAGGCCAAGAAGTGGCAGGTCCAGGAAGAGCTAGGCTATTTTTAAGCAGTTTCAAAGTTGAAGTCAATAAAGCTTGAGGTTTTCAGCCATACGGGCCCCAGTTCAAATCTTTGTACTGTGCTATGTTAGCTTTGAGATACTTTTTCTCTCCGACTCTGTTTCTTCTTGTGTAAGGTAGGGAATATATCCCAAGGATGTTTGTGGAGATAACGTAAAATGCCTAGTATGGAGTCTTGTAGGAAACAAAACAGTCAAAAATTGTTGAATAAATAACAAGCTTCTTTAGGTTTTTCATTGGTGCCTCTAAGCATTATAATTAGCAAGGTCAAGTCACCAATAACCATCCATTGGCATAAAAGAGATCTGTGCCTTCCAAAACAGCTGGAATAAAATTAAAAGGCAATTTTTGTTAACAGAAAATGGGTGGTACACAGTGAGTGTGAAATTTGCTAACCCTTTAATCTTGAGTTAGAGCCTTGAATGGACTTCGATTAAATCTCCTTTGACTACATAGCAGTGTGCCTCTGCAGGTTTGCTTGAATCGTTTTTCCTTCTTTGACCACTCTGTATGAACTGACCCTCCCCGCTGCCTGTCTCTGCTCTCCTACTCTCATGCCCACAGCACTGGCGTGGGTTTTCTTGAGTGTTGTCTGTCTTTCCCACTGCTGTAGGCAAGGACTTTGCTTGTTGAATGCTGTATCTTAGCCCTTAGGCCAGTGATTGGCACATAGTGAATGAATGGATGAAAGAACCAGTTGAGGGTATTTAGGAGAAGAGGATGGAGAAAAGTATAGGGAAGATTCTTTTAAAAATGGTTTTGTGAGCATTTTTAACTGCAGCAGCAACAGACTTGTATTTTAAGCTCCTGCTGCTCTATTTTGAGGACATTCTAAGTCCACTGGAATGATTTTGAATACCGTTGCTTCTGCAGTGATAGTTGTTGAGAAGAAAGGAAACATCGGCTCAAATATTTTTAGACAGTTTTTACAGAGACTTAAGTCACCAGAAGTGTCTTCCAGAAGTCTTTCTGATGGTGGGAGAGACAGCAGAGTTGCTGTTGATAAAAAGTGACTTCCGTCTACAATGTTTACTCTTGTTCTGTGCCAAATAAGAACTCACATGTGCTTGTCCTGCCTTTGCGGCAGTGCAGCTTTGCTTTTCTTGGGTTCCAAGTCAGTCTGGTGAAAAAGTGTTAGATTTTTTTCTTAGGGATTTGTTTGGTCTTACCACTGCACTTGGTGTCCCGTGGGATGCTGTTCTGCTGCGTCTGTTGAGAGCACAGTGATAGGGATATCACCACTGTTTTGCTCTCTAATTTGGAATATGTTTTTTTCTATAAAAGATGTGCTTTTCCAGTTTTTTTTGCCCAGACCATTGGTACATTTGTTGCCCATTGTTACTTTACATCAAGTGGTAAGGAATTGATGTTGCCCAGGTGGACAGTGGGCAGGTCACGTAGGCAGCCTTGTTCTTAGAAATTCTGAACATATAGCCATAAATGCCTTGAATTTAGAAGTTAGTTCATTGCATACTCTGATATTCTCTGAGGTATTAAAATTATTAGGACATAGACATGGACTTACGTTCACATTTCCCTGAGTGTCCCAGGTCTCTTTCCAGAACCCATTCGTTTGACCTTGGGGCCCAAAGGCTCACACCTCCACTTGCTTCCTGTATTCTTAAGTCTCTTCTGTCTGCACCCCTCCCTTCTTTCTCATGCCATTTGTTTCCTGGAAAAATTGGGTCATTTGTTTTGCAGGAATGGAACATTCTGGGTGTGGCTGGTTACTTCCTAAGGTGGTTATTTAATTTGGCAACCTCTAATCCCTTTTTGTCTTA
The DNA here is from genome assembly GCF_023699985.2 of Odocoileus virginianus. Lineage (NCBI taxonomy): Eukaryota > Metazoa > Chordata > Mammalia > Artiodactyla > Cervidae > Odocoileus > Odocoileus virginianus. The sequence goes on from NC_069675.1 coordinate 83,622,068, forward strand.
AAAACTGTAAGTTCGATCTTAAGTAGCTTCAGGGGTGTGTGAGTGTGTGTGTGTGTGTGTGTGTTTGATAAGAATACTTTGATACTGCTGGGACATTACATCAGGAAGAGTTTGTTGTTTGACTCTCGTTTTAATGATATTACAATTGATTAGTAGGTTTCAGTGTTAATATAACCTTTTTACCTTTATTTCAGAAAAGCTTGATTCTTTGCTCTCGGACTACGATATCCTCTCCTTATCCAATATCCAGCAGCACTCTGTGAGAAAAAGGGAGCTGCAGGTCTCAACACACTTAGAAACACTACTGACTTTTTCAGCCTTGAAAAGGTAATTTGAAGTATTCATAAAATAATGTTGGGGCATTGGGGTACTTGGTTTGGTAAAAGCAGAAAAATTGGAGTGATTAAGTAAATCTTAGAAAGTTACAGTGTAAAGATTTGTGATTAGTCTAATTATAGTCTGTTGTGCTTCTTGTAATAATGTATTGCTTATTCTAAAATTCATACTAATGACTATTTTTTAAAAAGTAAATGTGTGTTTCAAAAGTGTTAATGATGGTTGTTTATTGTTGCTTAATGACGGTTTATTTTTTGGAATTCTGACAAGAATTTTAATTAATTGAATGGTTGTAATACTTTCGTGCTGCTTTAGAATTGTCAGCCTTATACTGAGTATTATACTGAGTACTGTCTTCATATATGAAATGAAGACACCGAGCTTTAGAGATAAAGAATTTATTTAGGCCTCCACAGCCTAGTGGTGAGCTGGGTCTATAATTCAGTGCTCTTTCCTCATTGAATTGCTCTTATGTTATAGCATACATGGATAGATGTGTGGTCTGTTTGGTCATTAATTTTAATATCTCATGTTTCGCAGATGTAAATTTGTTAGATAATTACTGGCCTCTTTATAAAGTCTTTTTAGAGAGTTTTATTCATATCAAAAAACAAACATTAGGGGAATATAACTGGGCTGACTTTTTCTTTATACATGGGATAGGCCTTCTTCAAGTATTTTAAAGTAATATATGTACCTAGCTTTAAAAAAAAACTACAGAGGAACTTCCCTGATAGTTGAGTGGTTAAGACTCCAGGCTTCCACTCCAGGGGGTGAGGGTTCAATCCCTAGTTGGGGAACCAAGATCTCTTAGGCCTTGGGGTCCCCCTCCCCAAAAAAGCAGACAGCAAGTATAAGAGGTTTTCACTTCTAATTCTGTTGCGAACTTTCCAGACCCAGCAAGTTTCCTTATAAACTTCCAAAAGATTTTAATGAGTATTTTTTGCATATAGATCTATATTTGTGTAGGTGATATAGATAGCATAGATTTACTTCATTTTTTTAACAGCTGCATAAATATTCCTGTTTTTAGTACCCTGCAGATGGATATTGTTTAATCAAAGTGATTCCCCCCCTCCCCCAATAACAAACAGTGCTCCAGGGAATATCTTTATGAATATACTTTGTCTAGGTATCTTTTTAGGATACATTCCTGAAAGGTGAATTACTGTATTGGGTCAGGGGTGTACATGTTATAAATGCTTATTGATGTTGACATGTTTCCTCCTAAAGGTTTATGTACTTCAAGTTGAGATGCATTCTTTCTTTAGGCATTTTAAATTATACCTGACATCAAGTACTGAACGCTTTTCCAAAAATTTCAAAGTCGTGGTGGTAGATGGGAAAGATGAAAGGGAGTACCCCGTCAAATGGCAGGACTTCTTTAGTGGACACGTGGTTGGTGAGTAGGTGCTCATTTGTTTGCCCTCGTGTATGGACAGAGGAGCCTGGCAGGCTACAGTCCGCGGAGTCACAAGGAATCGGACATGACTGAGTGACTAACGCTACTGGGCCACAAGGAGTCAGACATGACTGAGTGACCAACACTGCTACCACTACTGGGAGGTTGGGTGTCCAGATTAAACTAGAGTTGTATTTTCTTTTTTGAGGGGAGGAGAATGGGGTGGCCAAGAAGTTCTATTGTTTGTCTCTTTTATTTGAGCTTTGTAAGTCTGGAAGCAGAAGCATGCAAACAGGAGGAAATGGGTATTATCCAGCATGTCATTACTGATTGGGTATTTTGATCGTACAGTGGAGTTCCTCTTAAGTCATAGGAATTTAACCTCCTTTTGTCTCCAGGGAAGGACTGTAGACTTCCCTTATGAGATTGTAAACAAGGGACATGGGATCATAGATCAATTGTTTTACCTCCTATCATGTATTTATTTAATAAAATATATTAAACAAGCAATTGCAGTTTACTTCTGGACATTTTTCTGCAATAAGAAAAAAAAAATGGCCCTAAAATACTCAAAAAGTAGTTTTAGACCTGTATATTCTAGATCATGCTTTCTGCCTCCCCTTTCTTACCCCAAAATAGGTAAAACTATTCCAGAAGAAAATTTGTACTTTCTTTTGTTCTGTAACACACTCTAGATGACCTGAGAGAAAGAGGCCGATTTCACATGACTAGAGTTGAGATTCCTCTTGCGGGAGTGAGAATACCCACCCACTTTATGCGCTGTGTTCCTTAGATCTCCACAGTGCCTGGATGCATTCCACGCTGTAGAAGGGTGTGGTTGATTTTTATCGACAGTAGTGCATAGTTTTTTTGCTTTAAATGTTTTTAATAATGGCTGTTTTTTTTTTTAAGGTGAGCCTGACTCTAGGGTTCTAGCACACATAGGAGATGATGATATTACAATAAGAATCAACACAGATGGGGCAGAATATAATATAGAGGTAAGTCTGCATGTCAGTTTTTTTTCAAGGAGCATATGTCTCTTATTTTTAGAAAGCCATTTCACAGTTGTTTTAGGAAGAAAAAGGTGTTTAATTATACTTATTTTCTCCTTGTATTTAAATTTTATTTTTTTAAGACCAGAAAAATAGATGAAAGACTTTAAAAAAACATATCTAAGATACTGTCATAGGACACACTCTGTATTTTTAAGTACAACAATTGAGAGAAAGGCATATGTGGGATGGATAATAGAATAGGAAACTTTCTTCCACTCCTCTTGTCTTTATTCTTTCTCTTAATAATCCCCGAAAGGTAAAGCTTCTCAAAGATGAAAAGGAAATCTCTTTCCTAGATGCTGTGGAAGTATGTGGTCAATAAAAGGTGACAGTTCATAGTCTGAGAAGTTAAAAGATGAAGCTATAGGCTCTGACCACTCTTTCACTGAAACCCTTGTAATCGAAAAAAAGAAAAGAAACCCTAGTAGTCAAAACCAAGTCCAGAGGAGCCACGTTTGTATGAGACACATCACTGCATGTCAGATACCGGTTCAGAAAACAAACCGTTTGCTCCCAATTTGTGGGTTGAAGTGTTTTCTGCGTCTCTGGAAAAAGAGAATACTCTGGAACTTGGACACATGTTCTCGGAGGTTGCCACAGAGGGAAACAGCTGGAGAATCCCACGGGGGAATTTTATGGGCCAGGCTTAGAAGTGGCCTGTGTCACTTCTGCCCACGTTCCGGAATTCTTGTCTCTGATCTGCCTACAGAAGAGGCTGGAAAAGCTAACCTCCTGTGCTCAATAAGCTAAACAGTGGGGGGAGTGCGCAGCATTGTTTCTGTCACAGTGCACATGTTTGCTTATTTCCTTAAGATCATCTTTTCTTAGCCCAAAAATGTGTGCATTTAGGATCCAAGTTGGTGATGGTGGTTAGTCACTTAGTTGTGTCTGACTCTTGTGACCCCATGGACTGTAGCCTGCCAGGCTCCTCTTTCCATGAGATTTCTCAGGCAGGAATGCTGGAGTGGGTTGCCGTTTCCTTCTTCAGGGGATCTTCTGACCCAGGGCTTGAACCCATGTCTCCTGCATCACAGGTGGTCTCCTGAATTGCAGGAGGATTTTTTATCACTGAGCCACCAGGGAAGCCCTAAGATCCAAGTTAAATTTTCTCAGATTCCTCACTTTTCCAAATAATTCCCTTTGGGACAGTTAGGAATTCTGTTTTCATTCATTCCTCTCTGTTTCACCAAATACAAAAATGATCATAATTAACATTTTCCTGTGAAATGGTCACTTTAAACTCATCAGGTTTGTTGAAGGATTTAACATGAGATTAGTCATTTTTAAATTGGTCAAGTTGTTTATTACTTACTTAGAAGTCCACTATCTGCTTCCCACCCCCAACTCTGCCAGCTCTAGGAAATCACTAATCTGTTCTCTGTCTGTTTATATTTGTCTTTTTGTTTCTTTAAGATTTGCTTGGTCAGCTCATATAAATGGAATCACACAACATGTGATCTTTTGGTGTCTGGCTACTTTCATTTAGAATGTTTTCAGTGTTCATTCATGTTATAGCATGTGTCAAGTACACCATTTCTTTTTATTGCCAAATAATATTCCATTATTTGGATATACCACATTTTGTTTATTGATTCATCAGTTGGACATTTGCATTGTGTCTACTGTTCGGCTATTATGACTAATCCTGCTATGAACATTTTTGAACAAGTTTTTATGTGAGCATATATTTTCATTGCTCTTGGGTATGTAATATACTAGGAATGGAATTGTTGGCTCATATGATAACTCCTTTTTTAACTTTTTATGAAGCTGCTTCACTGTTTTCCATGGTGACCACAGTTTACATCCTCAGCATTTTCATTTACTGCATTTTATATTTCATATTCCATTCTCACCAGCAGTAGATGAGGGTTTCTCCACCTGCTTGCCAATACTTGTTATATGTCGTTTTGATTACAGCTGTCCTAGGGGATATGGTGTCCTTCAGGTTTTGATTTTCATTTCCATGATGGATATGGAGATATATAGATGCACAGATACACAGACACAGCATCTTTTTTTGTATGAGCTATCTAATTCAGATGAGACCAGTGTCCTTACAGAGAAGAATTTGGTCTTGACTAGTCAGTTTACTTAACCTGGAAATGAATGTTACTGATATCTAACAATAGGCAAAGGATGTTATAAGAGTTTAATACTTAGGAATTTTTATATTTTCCATCTCAGTTATATTTGTTTTCTATTTTAGCCACTTTGGAGACTAATTAATGATACTAAAGACAAAAGAATGTTAGTTTATAAATCTGAAGATATCAAGAATGTTTCACGTTTGCAGTCTCCAAAAGTGTGTGGTTATATAAAGGCGGATAATGAAGAGTTGCTTCCAAAAGGGCTGTTAGACAGCAAGCCGCCTGATGGTAAGACAAAAAACATACATTTCAAATAAAAAGCAAGCATAACAGCTGTCTTCAATAGGGATGGTTGTTAGTTGATTTAAAAAGAAAAAAAAAAACATGATTATCAAGTAACTGTAGTATTAATTTTGGCTTGAAAATAGTTGTTCAGGAGAGATCAGGTATGTTCAGGCTGATATGGCTATAGACAGGAAACAGGATTGTTCGAAAATTTCTTAAGTTACATTTTTTTTGCCTGTAATTGAAAACACTAGAAAAAAGATTGGGAAAGGGCAAACTGAATAATCTGAGGAAAAACATTTTCATTAGCAGGTATTTAGAAATGACAGAATAGTACAGTAAAAAAACAATCTTCAGATACGTTTATAAGAAATCAGTTGGTAGCAAGATTTTATTTTGTTTAAAAGAAGATTAGCAGCCCTGGGATAGATGAATTTAGAGTGCTTTAAAGATCGTCTACCCATTTATTGTTTTATTTAAAGATCAAGTTTTATTTTTAAATTTTTTCTGGCCATGCCAAGTGGCATGAGGGATCCTAATTCTCTGCCTGGGGATCAAACCTGCACCTCCTACATTGGAAGCTCGGAGTCTTAACCACTGCACTGCCAGGGAAGTCCCCTCACTAATTTTTTAATGTTGGATTATCTGGATATTTTTACTTTTACTTTAGTTAATTTGTAGACCTCTAGAAGAAAATGACACTTCCATAGTTGAGCAATAGATAGGTGGTTATTTTATTCTGTGAAGTACTTTTACACTTTTCCTTGTTTTTGAATTCTACAATTTTTTTAAACTTTTTTATTATTACTTTTTTTTGGTGGCTCCACAAGGCATTCGGGATCACAAGGCAGGGATCCATCCCGTGTCCCTTGCATTGGCAGTGCAGACTCTTAACCACTGGAATGCCAGGGAAGTCCCTTGAATTCTACAATTTGAAAATCTCATTCTTACTTTTCACTTTTCTTTCTCCAAATTTTTCTTGTTCAGATATTGTTAAGGATACTGAGCTCAAATAATATTTGTTTCAAAAATATGCTAGATTTAAAACTTTGCTATAAAAAAACTCCTTGTTTTGGTGAATTTTGATTTAATAGTGCATCCAAATTCATATTAGAGCTTGTTCATCGGGTGAAGAGACGAGCTGACCCTAATCCCTTGAAGAACACGTGTAAATTATTGGTGGTGGCAGATCATCGCTTTTACAAATACATGGGCAGAGGGGAAGAGAGTACAACTACCAACTACTTGGTGAGTATTTGACATTGGAGGATATAATCAGCAGAAACGTTCCTGTAGGTGGGCAAGTGCCATTTAAGAGAAGACTGCTGTAATTTGAAATGTAATGAAATGAGATCTATTTCAGGTGCTTTGTGATTTCCTAGAATATTTGAGGTCTGTCACCTAAGGTTCTTACATTATTTAAACAATAATGTAGTTTGATTATTATTAGTTGTTAGATGCTATTTTCAAATTTTTTAAAACCTATTTTACCTTTCAACTAGGATTTTCCGCACATCAGAAGTTTTATGCGTGTTATGTTTAGGGAAAGTTCATAACATAGACCTTCTCTCTTTATAGAACTGAACTCTGTGAAAACATCACTGTTGTAATGACAGTGGTCCTGTTGCTGGGACATATGGATGTATACTCCAGAGTAGGGGAAAAAAGTATTTGTATGAACTTATGTGTATTATTTTTGCTTATATGTATATATCAGAGGAATTGGTCACTTGGTTTGTATCATGTAAAATATCTAATCATTAGACCGTAACTGGGTGAAATAAATGGAACTTCAGTGTCATAACTGTAGGGCGAAGACTTGAAGGCAAGATTACAGAACCACTGATGCTGGGTTTTTAAGCATTTACTATTGTAATTTTAAAAGTCAAGGGAATCATATTTCATTGACATTTTTTGTCAGTCTGACCTCGTTCCTCGTGGTCACTTGGCAGTGAGTGAAATGACATTGAGGGAGTAAAAGAGAATGTGGCTATTCATTCTGTAGTGCTGCAGAGTCCAGCGCAGCAACGCTGTCTTTCTCCTCGCCTTGCTGGTCCCATACTGTGCGTTTTTTGTGCCCTTCTGTCCCTTGCCCTCCATGTCAAGTAATTTTATTACGAGGGTAGTAGGAGTAGTGTGTGAAGTCACTGTAGTTCTTGTTCCTAAGTAAGAAACTCTTTTTAAAAATTAGTTTGTTTATTGGCTGTGCTGGCTTTTCTCTAGTTGCAGTGAGCGGGGGTTACTCTCCTGTCGGATGCTCGGGCTTCACGTTGCTGTGGCTTCTCTTGTTGGGGAGCATAGATTCAACAGTTGGGTGCTCAGGTGTAGGGCTTAGTTGCTCCATAGCATGTGCAATCTTCCTGGATCAGAGATTGAACCTGTGTCTCCTGCATTGGCAGGCAGATTCTTTACCACCAAGCTACCAGGGAAGCCCAGGTAGTCTTTCTTGAGAGGCTTCTTTTCTTAGTGTGGGTTTTGTATTAGGGGCTCTTAATTTACTTCTTTGTTCATTACACCAGGAATATGAATAAAATGTAAGGTCTTGTCTTAGAAATTGCATTTCTTTTTTTTTTTTTTTGGCTGCTCTAGGTCTTTGTTTCTGAGTGTGGACTTCATCTAGTTACGACTTGCAGGCTCTAGAGCATGTGGGCTTCAATAATTGTGGCACACAAGCTTAGTTACTGTGTGGCATATGGGATCTTCCAAGACCAGGGACTGAACCTATGTCCCTTGCATTGTCAGGCAGATTCCTAACCACTGGACCATGTGGAATTCCCAGAAATTGCATTTCTTGGTCTTAGAGTTACCGTAAGCAAAGAACAATTTCTTAGACCTGTAACATACTTTGCAGTTGCCAGAACAAACCTCGTTTACCCAGTTTGAACCGTGAAATCTTCTCTTAAGGAAAAGATAGGAAATGAGTATCTTGTTCCTACTGTAGTTTGAATCATACATACTTGGCTATAATACTGTCCCTCCTCCCTCAGTAATTTCTGTACTCTACCACTCCCCCCACCCCCGTGAGAGGACAGGAGAGAGGAGACAAGGTGAGACCTCATTCCTGTTTCTACCTTGTCCTTGGGTGCTGAACTTTGCCTAGGAAGGGTCTGGGATAATGGTGGTGGTATGTGTCACTGCTCCTTACTACTTTCTGAAGGTTTTTTTTTTTTTGAAGTGTGTGGCATGAGTGAACAGAGTACTTCTTTGGGCTATTTTAGGTAAATTGACTGTTAACTTTGATTTCCATAGTTGAGTGGCGGTTTTTAAAAAACCCATTATTTGATATTTCCATTCTCTATGCAGTTGATTACCTGAAATTGGGGGTTAATTGTACAACTGCTTTATTCTGGTAGCATTTTAAGTTTGAGGCTAGGAATAATTTCTTTGATAGAACTGTCGATGTTAAGAGTAACATCCTAATGTCAGTTTTTTTATTTGGTGAAACTTTTACAGTGGTATTTAAATTGATTTTTTTAAAAAAAATCTCTGAAGAACTTATATTAGATTGCAAAGAATGGTGAAATATACATAATGTCTTTCTCTTACTCTCTCTTTATACACACAGATAGAGCTAATTGACAGAGTTGATGACATCTATAGAAACACTTCATGGGACAATGCAGGTTTTAAAGGTTATGGAATACAGATAGAACAGGTATTTATCAATGGATGGGTGTTATAATGTTCAACTAAGTTGTGTGGTATAAATACTTGTCACTTGTATTAACAGCCCAAAAACTTACCTTCTACTTTAATCATGAAGTAATATTCTGATATGACAGTGATTTATCTGATAAACTTAAGTGTTTTGATACTATTTATAGATTATGAAATATTCTGTTCTTAGGCTTGTTTTAGGCAGGAAACCTTCTTATGCTACTAAGATCTTTCTTTTTTTCTGAATTCATGGCCTTTTTATCTTCTGTGTTGCTTTACTTTTGCTTATGCTTAATTAATGTCTTTAGTTAGAATTCTAACACATTGTTGAAACCTTAGAAAATTCACTCAAAAATTCTGTGTGTACATTTTCAAGGCATTTTTACATATAGAACCATTAGATCTCTTTTCCTAAGAATCTTCTGAGTTCCTATCTGTTAATGATGTCCAGCATTGATGTATTAATGTCATCCCAATTATATCACATAGTAAAAATTATTCCAAATTGATAAGACTTGTTAGTAACAAATATTCTGAAATTGTCTATTACTTTGGACAGCCATTTTGACATGTAAATTAAGGAAATTATCTCTTTTTTCAGGTTGTTTGTACTAAAGTAGCCATATTACAGGTTCTGTAGTGTAGAATTTAGAGAATAAAAAGAAGAAAGCTTTTGAAATCATGTATCATACTTCTAATAAATGTTCCACTTTTATAGTACTTGTATAAAACTAAGAATTATTTTTCCCTTTTCCGTTTTCTTTTACTCTTTTGCATTTCCTTTTTAAAGTTTTTATTTGAATAGGTAATATATACACATGGTACAAAAGCCAGTGAAAAGTAAGTCTCCTCAGCTACCCGTTGTCAAACCAGTTCCTTTCCCCAGAGACATCCATGTTGCTAGTTTCATCCATATCTCCCCAGAGATATTTTATGCATGTATAGCATGTGTTTGTCTGTGTGTGGTATGTTGTACTCTTGCACCTTGCTTTTTCATTTCATGAATATGTTGATGATTACCCCATTATGGTACAATAAAGGTGTCTCACTTGTTTAAAATAGCTGCAGTATATTTGAATTCTAGCAGACCAGTGAATAAAGCTGCTTTTTGCTTTAGGAATTTGGAACCAGTTTGAAAAAAGCTAGATGTGGTAGGAGATTAAAATACCAGCTTCTTTAATGATGGTAGGTGGGTTGGAGAATGTGGCTTAAATGTGCACTCAGAGTGGGCTCCCACCTAGTTCATCCCAGAATGGATCTTGATCACCCAACACCAGAGCTTCAAAGCCCACCCCAGTGAGTTTACCACATGGTGGGGGAGCAGACTGCAGTATCCCCTTCTGTAGGCAGGCAGATCTGAAAGAGATGCCAGAAATAGTGAGCTGAGCATGACTTTCTTCCTTTTTGCATTAGCCTTTGGAGAGAAACCATCATCCTTTTTTTTTTAAAGTAGGATTAATATGAATTTGTGCTATATGTATAAGGAATTGTTTTTTTTTTTTACTCATATGTCTGTGGTGTGCAGAGCTGTACATCTTATTCTCATCTCTGAATCACTGGAATAAATGATTTTAGGCTCATGGAACCTAGATTTTTATTTTTTCCAACTAAAGAAGAAATAAAAATGAGTACACTTATAAATCATTCTTTGACATATTTTTCATACCATTTTGGTTCTAAGTTTGTTTTTAATCATTGGATATTAGAACTGAAGAATTTTATGGAATTTTGACTGTAAAACTTTTTTTTTTTTAAAGAATGGTCAATGGTCTTTTTTGACTTAGTTGAAACAATGCAGTATTATTTTAGTCTTGCGAACTTTTCTGAAGTGTTCTAAGTATTTTATCTCTTTAAGTATAGATTCGCATTCTCAAGTCTCCACAAGTGGTGAAACCTGGTGAAAGGCACTTCAATATGGCAAAAAGTTACCCAAATGAAGAAAAAGATGCTTGGGATGTGAAGATGTTACTAGAAGTAGGTCATGGAACCCTGAGTGTGATACTGTTTAACACTATTCTATGATTTCTAAAAATGTGGGTCATGTCTATTAATGAGGGGGTGTCTTAGAGGTGGTGAGCACCAGGGTCAGCACCCCCTAGCTGATCCAGGATGACCTCTTCCCCTGTTGCTGGGCAGACAGCAAGGTGGACAGAACTGAAAGTGAAAATTGCTAGAAAACAATGCCTCTTAATGGTAAAATCTCTGCGAATCCAACGAAGTAATGGGGCTTTAGGAAATAAATGGATACCCACCTTTGTCAGGGTCCTTGCCCCAGCAGGATCCAGGGGTACCCTCAGGATGAACGGCGTAGGCGAGTGAGAGAGAGAAACAGAGAGAGACCAGATCGGGATGTGCAGCAGAGTCTGGCAATGTTTTATTTTTCACTGTAGCCTTCATACCCTAAGTTGGTACATTTCTAAGGGGGAGATAAGCATACAGACTTAGTTTAACATTACATCAGCTTGTCCTTCACGAAACCAGTTGTTCTCTGTATATTTTTTTGTTTATGAGAGTCTTTTCCCATAGATTTTTTGTACATTATCTTCTGGCCTTGAGCTTAGCAGAAAACAGAAAAGTGGCAGTCTCATGATACAGCAGGTTGCAACATAATAGAAATACAATCCTGTTAACACAAAAGTCAGTCTTTTTGCAGAAGTTCTCAGCTAAATTTATCTAAAAAGTTTAACACACAAAGACTCTGCGGCACCCGTGAGGCAGCCTCTGTTTTAGCACTCTTGGTTAAAATGAACAATTATCTTATTGTTTTTACACTAGGGCTAAACTCTTATTTTTCTAGATCTCCAACTATATTAACAGTAGTTTCCACTGCACAACCTCAGCACATTAACATCAATCAAATGTTGATCCAATAACTACTTTTAAAACAATATTTTTTGTTTTAGAGAACGTCCTCACCCCCCAAAGGGCTCTGTGCCTATTAGGGCCTTTTTTATGGTTAATCTTTATGTATAATATCTTTTGGCTTTCAGGCCTGTTGACAGTTTATGGCTTGCACCTGGTGTGACTTTAAGCAACTTCAGTAGCCGACCCTGTCTTTTTTGTGGTTAATCTGTTTTCTTTCTATTAGATGTCATCTCCATGGGAACTAGATAGGATTACATTTTTACAGAACAGAAATGCACAGGATTGCAAAAACAGCAGATATGGCACAAAACAGGCTCTTAGTCTAAAAGTTAATTACCTGCAAGAAGTCACCAGCTAATCTCTATCTCAACTATTTTCTATTAGGCACATTTGTGGCTATTATATTTGTGGGGCTTTTCTCATCCCGCGGAGGGACCTATGCTTAATAGTTTCTTTTGTTAGCGTACTGTGCTTAGGATGTTTAGAACAATCATGAGCATTTTTTGCAATGAGAGCACACATTTATCAAACAAGCCAGAATGCCAGCAAAAGGGTTTGAATTGAAGCATTTCCTTCATCCCTGGCCCCTTCATAGGGTATCAGCGTCTGGGAGATTTATTAATTAGGGTTTTAAGTTGGTCTTTATTCAGTGAAAGAGGAGCAGGAGAACTCTCGGCAGGCAACACAAGAATCTGCAGCAGGGCAAACAAGACCAACAGCAGAAAAGGGAGGAGGATACAGGGTGGGGTAGAGGCCGAGGCCAACCTGGAGGGTCCCTTGTATCCTGAACGGCCTTGCCTTTCAGGTATTTTCTTCATGATCTCGTCATGGGTGGGATCTCCCATAATGGCTCCCAGCACACCTTATTCTGAATAAATTTCTAATAATGATTTTTTTAGTTCAGGTTTCTTTGAAGCTTATTAGTAGATGTCTGAGGTCAGTAATTACCAAATGGTATGAAAATGTATTAGATGGTAGAGGTGTAACGTGGAGATCTGAAAGTACTCTAGGAAATTTTAAACTTGTGTGTTTTTATTCTGTTCACTAAGGATAACATAAATACCATATGCCATATGGATTCTTGTCTTGACACGATACAATTTATCGTTTTTGTCCCCGGGTCTCTGTCTTTGGGCTTCCCTAGTAGCTCAGATGGTAGAGCATCCGCCTGCAATGCAGGAGACACAGGTTCGATCTCTGGGTTGGGAAGACTTCCCTGCAGAAGGAAATGTCAACCCATTCCAGTATTCTTGCCTGGAGAATTTCATGGACAGAGAAACCTGGCGGGCTACAGTCCATGGGGTTGCAAAGAGTCAGACACGACTGAGTGACTAACACACACTCTGTTGATACCTTTGCTTTGTCGTAAAATGGCCTTCTATGAATTGATAGCATTTATCTTCTACTGTGTTGTTAATTTGTTAGTTTCCCATGGCTGCTGTAACAAATTACTGCAAATTTAGCAGCTTAAAACAGCACTTTGTTTATCTGATGGTTTCTCGGCTTAGTCCATGCACAGTGTGGCTCATCTGGATTCTCTGGTTAGAGTCCCACAAGACTGAGGTGAAGTCAGGTTTTCAAAAGCTTGAGCGGAATTGAGGCTGTTATCAGTTTGAGATCCATAGAGTGCTGTATCTGTGCACTACTTAGCCAAGAAAAAGAATGAAATTTTGCCATCTGCAACAACAGGGATGGACTTGGAGGGTCTTATGATAAGTAAATAATTTAGAGAAGGCTACTGTGTGATACCAGTTAGATATGCAATCCAGAAATACAGAAAACTAGTGGATGTGGTGACAAAGAAATACAGATATAGAGAACAAATTAGTGGTTAGCAGTGGGGAGAGGGAAAGGGCAATATAGGGGTAGGGGATGAAGAGGTGCAAACCGTTACTTATAAAATAAGCTACAAGGATATACTGTACAACACAGGACTATAGCCATTATTTTATAACAACTGTAAATGGAGTATAACCTTTAAAATGTAAATTACTGTATTGTACATCTGTAATTTATGTCTATTGACTATACTTTGGTTTAAAAAAAATGTAAAACAATGCAGTTGTACAGTATGGTAGTATTCTGGAATATTTAGTTGAAACATCTTTTAGTCTGATGTAACTGTTAATCTAATTAAGAGCACTTTGTTTTTTTAAAAGCAATTTAGTTTTGATATTGCTGAAGAAGCATCTAAAGTCTGCTTAGCACATCTTTTCACGTACCAAGATTTTGATATGGGAACTCTTGGCTTAGCTTATGTTGGTTCTCCCAGAGCGAACAGTCATGGAGGTGTTTGTCCAAAGGGTAAGTTTTTCGTTTGTTGTATGAAATATTTGGGAATAGCAAGGTGATTGGATTATAATATAATTGTGTCATAATAATTATAATTATTGAACAAGCCATTTGTTTCTTTTTCCCTGTAGCTTATTACAGTCCAATTGGAAAGAAAAATATATATTTGAATAGTGGTTTGACCAGCACAAAAAATTATGGTAAAACCATCCTTACAAAGGTATGTTCTTTAACTTTTAAAAGAGTAGATTTTGAGTTTATTGTAGTGGGACCTCAGCAGTTACATATTTATGTAGATATCTTTTTAAAAAGTAATGCATACTGTTTTTTGTCTGTGCCTAAACAGATGTATGTTTTTAGTGACAAATATGAAAAGTATAAAGAAGAAAATATTGTCAGCTGTCAAACTTCTTTTGAGACCAGGTGGGATTATTGTTTTTCCTAAAGACATCCTTTCTGGAGCCCTTCATCTGCAGCTCCCGATAAAGTACTGCTGTCCAGAACATAGAAGGAATATACTGAAAACTCAAAAATAAAAAAATGAACAACCCAATTTTAAAATAGGCTAAAGATCTTAATAAACACCTCACCAAAGAAGATATACAGATGGCAAATAAACATAGTGAAAAGATGCTCAACACTGTTATGTTATTAGGCAATTGCAAATCAAAACAACAAGGAGAGCCCGTTATAAAACAAATAGAAATGGCTAACATCCAAAGTACTGATAATACCAAATGTTAGTAAGGATGTGGAACAACATGAATTGTCATACATAGCTGGTGGGAGTGCAAAATGGTATTATTAATAAATCAATCGCTTAGGAAGACTGTGGCAGTGTCTCAGAAAAAGTAAACATACTCTGGTGTTACATTGGACCCAGCACCCTCAGTATTTAGTCAAAGGAGTCCTCACAGAAACCTGCATGTGGATGTTTATAACAGCTTTATTAGTGACTGCCAAGACTTGGAAGCAACCAACATGTCTTTCTGTAGGTGAATGGATAAACAAACTGGTACATCCAGATAATGGAATACTATTAAGCACTTTAAAAAAGAGCTATCAAGTTATAAACACATGGAGGAACCATAAATGTATATTATTAAGTAGAAGAAGCCAATCTGTTTGATTACATCTATATGACATTCTGTAAAAGGCAAACCCATGGGGGCAATACAGTGATGAGTGGTTGCCAAGAGTGGAGGGAGGGAGGGATGAGTAGGCAGAGTTACAGAGGATTTTCTTTTGGGTGTTGAAACTATTCTGTATACTTTAGTGATGGATATAAGACATTATGTGTGGACTTCTCTGACAGTCCAGTGTAAGAGTCTGCCTTCCAAAGCAGGGGGTGCAGGTTCGATCCCTTGTCAGGAAGCTAAGATCCCACGTGCCCCATGGCCAAAAAACCAAAACATGAAACAAGTAATACTGTAAAAAAAGTTCAATAAAGACTTTAAAAATAGTCCACATAAAAAAAAATTTGTTTAAAAAAGAAAAAGACATTATGTGTTTGCCAAAACCCATAGAAAGTACAACACAAAGAGCAAACCCTAATATAAATTATGGACTTTGGTGAATTAAGAAAAAAAAAGTGAAATGGGATGAAAGAAGAAAAATATGATAAGTAGTTTTTGGAAACTTTAATTTCCGAAATTGTTTTTTATGGTGCTCCTTTGCCTTTTTGGCATTATAGTGTCATCAGTGGTTTAATTTCATGACATGTCTCCCAGAGTTTTTCTATTGTTTAAGACACATGGAACAAGAAAAATAAATTATTTATATGTTTTTTAAAGTGTTAGTCTGTTTTTTTTTTTTTTTAAGTGGATTAGAGAATCCACTAATGAATTTTTCCAAAGCATAGTTTGGAATTACTTCCCCATATTGCACCTTTGGGATTTGAATACTTTTTTGCTAAAAATGCAAAATTTTCTTTACTACCATTTTAATATTAACACTTGGAAACCTTCAACATATTGGTTTCAGAATTGGGACTGTTTGTTTTTAAAAAATATACAGTGTCTTGTAAAATATGTACAGATTATTTTCATGTCCATGGAGTGATTCCCGCATCCCCCATCTCAGGAGAAAAAAAAAGAAATCAGTAAATTGTTATTTTATGCAGTTAAATATGGGAAAAGTTTTAGCTTTACTGACTAAATTTACCTTTCTATTCAGATAGAAATCCTCTGGTGATCTGATAGGTTCAGTACAACTCTTTAACTGGATTCTGAACAAAATCCTCTGGGTCATTAAGATTGTCATTGGACAAGAATTCAGTCACTGGGATAAGCAGTATTGTTATGCTGTTCTTTAGTTGTCTAGTTTTAACCTTCCCACCACACTTAGATCTAACGGGAGTGTGACTGAGATGAGGGGCGGGGGGCAGGGGACATGGGTGATTGGTTATTAGCTCTTTGGTTTATCAGTGCCAGGCAGTTTTGGAATGGCCGGTGTTTGGTTCCTCATTCAGTGTTCCAGTCTGTCTTTTAATTTATATTTTCTTACATTGGTTTAAATTCATTGATATAATACTATTTAACAGTATTCAATACAATCTTAAATATTCCATTTAATTTCTCTAACTGATAGAAGAAATCCTAGTCCATCTATTGCCCTGTTGTTGACCTGAATCTGACTGATCAGGTCCCATTTAAGAGCAGAGCCCAACTCGCCACGGCAGGTGATGGTTAGGTGTTAGGAAGTAACGTTTTCCCTGCGTGATCCTTCAGGAAGCTGACCTTGTTACGACTCACGAGTTGGGGCACAACTTTGGAGCAGAGCACGACCCAGATGGTCTGGCGGAATGTGCCCCAAATGAGGACCAGGGAGGGAAGTACGTCATGTACCCCATAGCTGTGAGCGGTGACCACGAGAACAATAAGGTACCTGTCTTCTGGCGCTTTTTTTTTAAATGTGATTAGGTAAGAAGAGATGATGCTGAATGATAATGAGAGCCTAGAAAAGCTTTCCATTCCTGCTGTAGTCCACAGGGTCACATGACTGAGTGACTGAGAGACTGACCGACAACAGCTAGGGATGGAACTGCACGTTACCAAGTACTGTGAAACATGGTCCATCTAAATCTGCCCATTTGGACTGTGTGTTGTCAAGGTTAATCATGTGTTGCTTTGAGCTGTATGGAAAATTCCTTACTTAATGCCTTGCACTAGAGTCCTAGTTTGCAGGGTCTGGTGGGCTCAGACTTTCAGTTAAAATTTTCTTTCATTTACAGGCGTATCACTCATATTAACTCTACATTGCTTCACAATTTGCATGTTTTAATAAACTTTTGCAACAAAATATGTATAATTTGCCAGATGTAAGTGTCCTGTGGGTCAGGCCCTTTCCTTTCTGGTTTACAGCTCTGTCTTCAGTGCTCATTTGGGGTACCTGGTATGCAGTAAATACTATTTACTTTGTCAAGTAAGTAGAGAGATCATATTCTGTTGAAGGTGTTTGGAATACTCGACACTTGTTGATTTGGGACATGGGAAACAGCTTCAGAGACTTCCTCAGAGTGGCTGTGACTCACTCGTAGAGTCTGAACTGAAAGTCTTCATAGACATCTGTCTGGTTCTTTTTACTTTTGCAAGAGAATGGAAAGTGGGGCTGAAAATTCCAAGCTTCTAATCATGACTTGGTCTTTCTGGTGACCAGTGCCCACTCAGGAGCCCATTCAGAGTCTGCTCATTACAACCACAGACACTCCTATTACCTAGGAAATTATGGAGGTTTCAGGAGCTCTGTGCCCAGAGCTGTGGCCGGAAACGAGTGTATGTTCTATACTGTCTCATGAGGGTCTTGTGCTCTCTGCTCCTCAGGGGTCTCATGGTGCTTGTCCGGGTGGCAGATGAAGACATGGTAGTCATTTGCAGACTGTGGAGGCCCTACCTCTAAAAGTACTCGGGCTGAGTTTTACCCAAATCTTTTTCTGCTTTTCTTGATATTTTCAAATTGTTTGGGAACTGGACTCTTATTTTAGAGCATCAGGAAAAATGCCCAAATGTAGGTCATTTCTCTGGTTTTGCATATCAAGTGGACAAGCTAGGGGTCAACTGTAGCAACTCAAACTTAAGATCTTGGGAAGCAATGAAGACGTTTAGGTAATAATTTGGAATTTAATCTTTTAATAGACTGTATATATACACACACACATATGTATATGTAGTATCACACCTCTTACTAAACTCAACTGTTAAAACACTTTAACATGTGTTAAACATGTTTAACATGTGTTTAACATGGATGACTGATGTAAATTCAGGGAATCAGAGCAGACGTGTTCTTCAGGGCTGGATTATTGTATCTAGGAAGACAGGGGTCTGCCTAGTTCTTAGTGTTCCTGCAGTATCTTAGTCTGGTGACTCTCTGCTCATGCCTGACTGGTGTGGGTGTTTGGTCTCAGCATTTGTGTAGCTTACTTCCCTGTGAAGAATTTTAGGCTCTTTACTAATTCACATAATGTTTCTAGCCTCCTGCAGAGGAAGATGCCGTGCAAATGGCATTTAAAGGTGACAGTGAACCCGATAAGCTGTCAAGCTGGTTTTGGTTGTGGCTTGTGTTAAAGTTTGTCCCTGGAGAATAAGCACAGACACTACCTGGATTTTTATGTTATCTTGGGTCCTATGTGGCCTTTTTTCTCTTAAGATGTTTTCAAACTGCAGTAAACAGTCCATCTATAAGACCATTGAAAGCAAGTCCCAAGAGTGTTTCCAAGAACGCAGCAATAAAGTGTGCGGGAACTCCAGGGTGGACGAGGGCGAGGAGTGCGACCCCGGCATCATGTACCTCAACAACGACACTTGCTGCAACAGTGACTGCACGCTGAGGCCGGGTGTGCAGTGCAGGTGAGGGGTGCGGCATGGTGGGTGTTTGGGTGCCTAACGAGGGGTCCCCACAATGGTGGGCTGAAAATGCAGGGCCTTTAGAATCATTAGAGGGCCTGTGAAGTGTGTCTACCCCTTTACAGCAAGAAAAATGTTTTCTGGAAAGCAATTTGACATTCCTCAGTCGTGCATCCTCTCTGCTGTAGCGATGCCATAGTACAGAGAATCCTAAGGAAGCAGAGATGTACAAAGATGACTTAGCAAGGACGTTCATGGCCACATTCTTTCATAACAACAATCCTAGGACATAAACTCATTCCTGTGTATCTATGCTGTAGAATAGCATTGAAGAATGCCATTGAATCACAGAAACTAAACGTGGAGGAAGGTTTAGTTACAAACCTCTAACTTGTTACAGGTTACAAGTTAGAAGCTCTTATATTTCCATTTTTAATGTCCTGTGCCTGGCTTAGAAGTAGAGGGGGTAACTTTAATTTATGGTGAATGCCAGATTTAACTGTATACAGTGCATATTAACACTGTAAATACTGACTAGGCTGGCTAGTTTCTTGACTACTGATTGCCTTGTGGGGTTGTTTTTTGTGGGGGGTTGTTTTTTTTGCTTTAATTTTTGTCTGGGTCATGCGGCATGAGGGATTTTAGTCCCCTGACCAAGGATTGAACCAATGCACCCTGCATTGGGAGCACGAGTCTTAACCACAGGACCACCACGGAAGTCCCTTTTTAAAAAAAAGAAAAAAAATGTATTAAGTGAATGAAAACCAGAGACACGAAGGTGTTTTAAAGATGAGTCACTGTGGACCACTGCTGCCCGTGTCTGCATCGGGAAGGGCAGAGGGACTCTGTCCAGTGGTGCCAGCACCTGGGAGTCTGCAGGAGTGGGTGGCCCCAGCTAGGAGGCTCTAACCTGCCCTCTCGGGGCCCTGGGACATGACCATAGTCTGTGCTGTGAAGCTGACCATTGACTTGGACTGCATGCTCTTCCTCTGCAGCGACAGGAACAGTCCTTGCTGTAAAAACTGTCAGTTCGAGACGGCCCAGAAGAAGTGCCAAGAGGCTATTAACGCTACTTGCAAAGGCGTGTCTTATTGTACAGGTATGTCCTCCTGGTGGTTCTCCTAGAATAATTTGTTCAGATGGGTATCCCTGTGTTTGCAAGCAGAGTTAATGTTTCATTCAGATGAACTTTTACCTCACAGACAGAGTTGAGTTGATCGCAGCACGCTTCGCATTGGTCACTGCAAGACCTGTGATCATTCACTTCCATTCTCCTTTCCCTCATAGGCATCAGCTTTAATGTCTTTGATATTTGCCTGGATAGGTGTATGTCCTTGAGATAATGTGTTATTTTTTGTTGCTGTTGTTGTTGAGTTGCTAAGTTGTTTGTCCAACTCTTTGTGACCCCATGGACTATAGCCCTCCAGGCTCCTCTGTCAATGGGACTTCCCAGGCAGGGATGCTGGAGTGGGTCACCAGTACCTCCTCCAGGGGATCTTCCCGACCCAGGGACTGAACCCGTGTCTCTGCGTCTCTTGCATTGGCAGGCTTTACCACTGAGCCACCTGGGAAGCCCGTTATTTTCTGTGTGTATATATATATATATTTTTTTTTAATATTTATTTGGCTGCACTGGGTCTTCGTTGCAGCATGTGGGCTCTAGTTTCCTGACCAGGGATCGAAATCGTGGCCCCCTGCAGTGGATCACAGAGTCTTAGCTACTGGACTACCAGGGAACTCTATACATGTGTGTTTTTAATGTGCCAAAATGATACTCTACATTAGCTCTTTTTTGAAAACTCAGTGCCATGTTTTTACAATTGTGTTTTCTGTTGGTTTGTATTTCTGTGTATGTCTAGTTCATTGTTTTGGGCCCTTGCTGGGTTTCCAGTGATTTACTGTGTTTGCTTATCTGTTCACCAAGCAATAGCTGCTAGGGTTTCTCTGCTAATACTGCCCATAGGACGACACTGGGCATCCTCACACGTCTCCTGTGGGAGCCATGAGGGCTTCCTGGGTGCATAGGGAAGCATGGAATTGCTTAGTCATGGAGGGCAGCACTCCAGTGGTCTCTGGAACAGCAGTGTGGGTTAGTCAGTGCCACCGTGGGGTGTCCAGGTTCCTGTATTCTGATGTCCTTGTCAACACACTGTATTATGTAGCTCTTTTTTGCCAGTCTGAGTGTAAAGTGATTTCTTCTCCTTATTTACATTTTTCATGAACATCTCTATATTTGTTAGCTATTTAGATTTCTTCTGTGCATAATTAGTTCATTTATTTGGTCCATTTATAAAAACTGGGTTTAAAAAAAAAAGTTGGGTTTAATATTTGCTATTATTGATTTGGAGTTCTTTTATGATAATCTATCTGGTTTAAATACTGCATATGCCTTCCTCCTATCTGTTGACCTTTTGGAACAGAAATCTTTCTCTTGAATCAAATCTGTCATTTTGTTTGTGTGTGTATTTTTTTGAGTTGTGGATCGCTACAAAGATATTTTCCACAGTTGGTTCTGTTAGCTTCATAATTTTATCTTTTACCTTTAGGACTTTAATCTATCTGGAGCTAGTTTTAAGATTATCTGTATTGATTGTCAATATTCCCTGTAGTTCTATCAGTTATTCCTTTCAAAAAATCTCCAAGCTGTATTATCAGGTACATGTTCTCCACATCTTGGTCTTGCTGTTCCTTCATCACTATGTAATGCTCCTTTCTGACCCTTGTGATTTAATTTTTTTTTTTTTAATTTTTGAAACTTTTATTGGAGTACAGTTGATTTACAGTGTTATGTTAGTTCCAGGCACACAGCAGAGTAAATCAGTTATGCATATACTCTTTTAAATTGTTTAATATTCAGTTTGCTGCCTGTGTGGTCATGGTGTCCTTCTTATTTGTCTGGTGTACCTATCCCGTCTTATATTTTTTAATTTATATATCCTTTGGTTGCTTGGCTGGATTTTTGTAACCGCTTTATTGAGAGATAATAAGCATATCATACCACCTGTCCACTGGAAGTGTAAGTTCAGTGGTTTCTAGTATATTCGTGTTTGTGCATCCACCTACCAGTCAGTTTTCATTGCCTCAGAAAGAAACCTATACCCTTTAGCTATCATTTTGAATCTCCTCATCCTTCCAGCTTCAGACAACCACTATACTTTCTATGTTGATAGATTTGCCTAATCTGGATGTTTCATATAAATGGAATCATACAATATGTGTGCTGCTTTCAGAATGTTTTCAAGATTTGTCCATGTTGTAGCATGAATCATTCCTTCATTTATTTTTATTGCTAAATAATATTCCATTGTATGGATATATCACATTTTCTTATTCATTCATCAGTTGATGGATTTTGGATTGTTGCTGCTCTTTGGCTGCTGTGAGTAAAGCTACTATGCAGATTTGTGTGCAAGTTTTTGTGTAGACTTAGGCTATTTCTCTTGTGTATGTGTGTATCCAGTTATAGAATTGCTGGGTCCTGTGGTACATCTGTTTAATCCTTTGAAGAACTGCCGGGCTGTTTTCCAAAGTGACTGCACCATTTTACATTCCCACCAGCGTGTGTGAAGGTTCCAATTTCTACAAATCCTCACCAATGCTTGTTATTATTTGTCTTATTTTTTTGGCTGCTCTGCACAGCATGCAAGATCTTAGTTCCCCGACCAGGGATCAAATCCATGCCCCCTGTGGTGGAAGTGTGGTCCTGACCATTGGACTGCCAGGGAATTCCGTCTTTCTGATAACAGCCATTCTACTGTGTCATCTGTGTTATTTGGTAGTTAATGTAAGTCTGCTTCTGTGGGGAAAAGGGCAGAGTCCTTTTTAAGTTCACAGACCTTTAAGTCTAAATTCTTTTGATTGGTTCCATTCCTCACTTGGGGGCTTCCCTGGTGGCTCAGCTGGTAAAGAATCTGCCTGCAGTGGGAGACCTGGGTTTGATCCCTGGGTTGGGAAGATCCCCTGGAGAAGGGAAAAGCTACCCACTCCAGTATTCTGGCCTGGAGAATTCCATGGGGTTGTAAAGAGTCGGACACAACTGAACAACTTTCACTTTCATTCCTCACTTGAAAGGCCAGGCCTGTGGTGTCTTTGTACAGTCGTTTCTCTCTTCTCTTTTAGCGTTGACTTTTAACTGCTTGTGCTTCTCGTTTTCCAGAATGAGTCACTCGTTTCACGCATTCTTCTGAATTTAACATTTTTGGGTGGCTTTTCTTTGTCTTTAAGAATCATTGATTCTTTCAAGAAATGTCTCTAGTTTACCTACAGTGTGACAGGATTGGACATACATTGATTCATTAATAGACTTGGTTTTTGCTCTCCTAGAGCTTACCAGTCTGGTGGTCAGAAACAGAAAAGAACCACAGATGATCAAATAGATGCACATTGTAAGATGTGCTGTGAAGAGGAGAAGTGGCGTGTAATGATGGGGCCTGATAGGGTGAGGGGCCTCCAGCGGAGGTGGGGGCCTCGGGTGGTCTGCGGGAGGAGATACTTGAGAGAAAATGTAAAGGGTGAGGAACACTGGCCAGGACTCCTGAAAGAGAGAGACAGGAACCCTCTGGGGGACTGAGCAGCGTGTGTTAAGGTTCTGAGGTGAGACGAATGGAAGAAGGTGAAGAAGGGTGGCCGTGGTCGTGTGGGCTGGGGAGGGCTGTGGGCAGGAGGCTCTCCGGGGGAGTGTGCGGTCAAGTCAGGGCTCATAGGTGTCTTTTACTAGTGGCAGTAGTAGGGATCTGTTTTATTTACACATTCTTTTATACGCACGTTTTGTTTCACTATGAAGAGGTAAAAGCAGGATACCTGGAACATGTAGATCCTGATGGAGGCAAGGCCTCGGGGCTGAGTGGACACTGGGCAGCGTAGTGCTTGGCGCAGTGCTCCCCAGCTCCCAATGGAGCAGGTCCGGGTGACTCACGGTGACCGTGTGCCCCGCACTGCAGGTAACAGCAGCGAGTGCCCGCCTCCCGGAAACGCTGCCGATGACACCGTGTGCCTGGATCTCGGCAAGTGTAAGGACGGCAAGTGCGTGCCCTTCTGCGAGCGCGAGCAGAGGCTGGAGTCCTGTGCGTGTAATGGTGAGCGCGTGTCTGTAGCAGGAGGGGCGGAGGTGGCCCTTGCCTGCCAGCCCGCCCCCGCCCCTGGGGGCCTGGCAGGGTCAGGGCAGCAGCGGAGCTCATGTACATGAGGCTCTGCTCCGTTTCAGAAACCGACAACTCGTGCAAGGTATGCTGCAGGGACCCCTCAGGCCGCTGCCTGCCGTATGTCGACGCCGAACAGAAGAACTTATTTTTGAGGAAGGGCAAGCCCTGTACAGTAGGCTTCTGTGACATGAATGTGAGTATTTATTTATGTACAGTATTTATTCATGTGAAGCTTTTGTCTTGTAAATGCTTAGCTTTGCAAATGGAAGGAAATCAGAACACAGACGGTGCCACGTCTGACCACTGTCCTTGTGTGAGAGTCCAGGTAGGTTCCGTGGGTGTCTCCGGAGACCGCACAGGCCCTAGGGGCTTCATGCTAAAGCTGGTTGCTTTTATGCAGTGAGTCCCACTTACATACTCTTGCCTGGAAAATCCCATGGACAGAGGAGCCTGGTAGGCTACAGTCCATGGGGTTGCAAAGAGTTGGACATGACTTCACTTCCCACTTGGTTTTCTCCGCTAATTGTAAAACTCATGCTGCAGAACTGTGGGCTCTGACCTTGAAATGGGTACAGAGTAGGTAGGAACGACCTGCCGGCGGCCTGACCCACCTTCATCAGATCCTTGTGCTCCTCATAGAAACACGACTAACCTGGCACGCTCACAGAAGAGGGTTGCTAGGGGCTTGGGAGGCTTCTGTAGGCCTCTGGGTGTGTGTGTGTGTGTGTGTGTGTGTGTGTGAGATCAGTGCCGCTTTACTGGAGTTGGCCTGTCTTTTAACAGCCTGGTTCTCTGGAGCCTGCCTGCTGGCGACTCTCAGTTCACTCATAAAAATGGGCTTTCGGGCCTCATCTCAGTGTGTCACAGGTGGGTCCCTTTTCACGTTATGTGTTTTAACGTGAAGGAAGCCACGCTCCTTCTAAACGCATGGCCCTTGAGGTTAACACCTGAGGTTTTCTGTTCTCAGGGCAAATGTGAGAAGCGAGTGCAGGATGTCATCGAGCGTTTCTGGGAGTTCATTGACAAGCTGAGCATCAATACTTTTGGTATGTGGTTTCCCCGGGTGGGAGGCTGCTTAGAACTGAGCTGACTTCCTGACAACGTAAGAAAGTGTGGTTTCAGACTGATATGCCCGAATCCTGCAATGGGGTTCCCTGGTGGCCCAGTGGGTAAAGAATCCTCCTGCGATGCAGGAGACCCAGGTTCGATCCCTGGGTTGGGAAGATCCGTTGGAGAAGGAAATGGCAACCCACTCCAGTGTTCTTGCCTGGAGCACCCCTGTGGACAGGGCAGCCTGGCGGGCTCTAGTCCACGGGGTCACAGAGTCAGACACGACTGAGCGACTAACAGTCCTGCAATAGAGGAGGGAAACAGTCACCACTTACGTTCTGAAATGACTTTGTTGGCTAAAAAAAAAAATGGACTTACAGGTCTGCACCCGTATAGCATGGATACACAGATTTTCAGACAAGGGAAAAGAAAGTACAGACTGCTTTACTGGAAATGAACTCTTGACAGCATAATGTGCAGTGCATCAGATTGTAGACTGCAAGCTGTAGATTGCCAGAATCCTGCTTGATGTGAGAATCATTTACAAGTGGGTCTCAGATTTTCCAGAAGTGAGGATGCACACTATGTCCTCTAGGGTGCATAATTGAGTTTAGTCCCAGAAATAACCATGGGACCCAGACAGCAGCAGCACTGTCTTGGCGGGCATCGTTCCTAGTACGAGCCTCCTCCAGCAGGAGCCCCCTGCGCCATCCCTCTGGGGACCGGTGGGCCCCCCATGATGTGACATGTCCTCCACAAGTGCGCTGGGCCGTTCTGGGGAGAGCGCCCATGTGTGGGGAGGTGCTTGGGTCTTGTGTGGGTGGCATGGGTCCAGCCTCTCAGTGCCGGCTCCATCACGGTACCCCGCTGGCAGTCTGTGCCCCCGACACCTGGTGATACTCTAAGAATGCTGCTTTTTGACTTCTGAGTCCTTGCTCAGGACATTCACTGTTTGGAACTGTTCATAGGGAAGTTTCTGGCAGACAACATCGTTGGTTCCGTCCTGGTTTTCTCCTTGATATTCTGGATTCCTTTCAGCATTCTGGTCCATTGTGTGGTAAGTCACCAGTTTTTAAGTAATTGAAACATTTTGTTAAACTTGAGCACCTCTAACCATAGAGCTGTTTTGAAAAGATAGAATTTATTCTTAGAAAACTCTGACCTATTTCTAATGACATTGTTGGTGTTACCCCTAGGAAAGCATATCTTGTTAAAAGACTAAATTTTTAAAAATGGTATTTTTTGTGTGTGGCCGTTTTGTTCTCAAGTGTGTAATTTCTGAGGGATTTTATACTTTCTAAGCACCAGAGACTCGGAAGCTGGACTTGTCTAGGACTTCTGAGTGAAGCTGCGGCACGAGCATTTTCAGGCTATTGTCACAGCGCAGATGGCAACCAGCAGCCGTCCAGAGACACTGCCCCGTCTTGTCCAGGGTCCCGGCAGCACCATTTGGGGTGTTCGGATCCTTCCCTCTGAGGACACGGAGCAGTCGTTTGATTGTTCAAGACAAGTAACAGCTAACAAGCTTGGTTGCACTTTGAGAAGCTCCAGTACTTCATAAGTTTTCTTAAAAATCCATTCTCCTTGCTTCAGTGGGAAAGTGAGGATCTGCCTGCTGTGCAGAGATGAGGAACTCAGACCCAGGCTTCCAGGCTTTTGCTCTGAAACCCCTGAGCAGGGTCCCTCCCGTGAGCACTTGGGAAGTTCCAATGCAGGGAACTCCAGTCTTCCTGGCCCCGGCTACCTTCCCTTATGGCGCTATCTCGTGAGGTTCCTTCCTCAGGTTGATGAGCCTGGTGGGCCTAAGGCAACCTCTGCTCAAGCCCAGCTCTGTTAAAAGAGTTGAAGCTCTGACACATGGTAACAGTACCATTCACTATGGAGGCCTGGCCTTTGATTTCTGAGCAGAGCTGCCGACAGGAGGGTGGGCAGTGGCTGGTTTCCAAGCACAGAAGACGGTCAGGGCAGTCAGGCCTGGGCTCGGCCTCCTGCCTCGCCCATGGCCACCCGTCACTAGTCAGCCCCAGACAGGGAGCAGGGCAGAGGCGGGGACCGTGTGTCCAGCCTTCCAGAGTATGACTTGAGGGCCGGTTTGGAACTTGAGGCCTAGTTCCTCCCAGAGTTTGGGCCACAGAAGCTCAGGACACGCTGAGAAGAGTACTGAGGCTGGGGGGTCTGGGGCACTTTGAGGTCAATGCCAAGTGAGGCCGGGCCTGCCCCTCCGCCTTCCAGGGCTGCCCTCGGGGTCAGCCTCATCTCTGAGCGCAGAGCATGCATGGAGGTGTCCTGGTTGTTCCTGCCCAGGGCATGAGGCGAGTCTCTCAGAAAGACAGCAAACCTTGCCTGTTTCTGCAGTTAACACCAAAAAGCATGCTTCCTTCAAGTGTAAGAGGAAACACTTGTGGCAGAACCCCTCAAGCTTGAGTAGAACTCACATTCTCACCTGCTGGACCTGCTCCCTCTTCCTTCGACTCAAGCTCTAAGCTAGCTCTTCACTAGTTTACTGTTAGGAGGGGCGTAGAAGGACCGAGCCTGTACTGAGCAGGTTGTAGGAATGACCCCACTCTTCTTGTCTTTCTAGGATAAGAAACTGGATAAGCAGTTTGAGTCTCTGTCTCTGTTCCACCCCAGTGTAAGTATCTCACACAAAAGGAAGTCATTTTCAATTGTGTTTGGAGGCCTGCTAAGCAGAGACCTTCACTGGCCTCCCCAGCTGCGCCTTCTTTGGCTGGAGGGCCATTCTCTGGCAGGCAGGATTTGAACGTGAATTCTCTTGATGGTGACCTTTTAGTCAGTCTCTTGGATGGAGACTGATACTACAGAGGAGCGCCGCTTGGCTGTGCCCTCCCCGCAGCCCTGAGTGGTTGGCTGTTCAGTGCTGACTTATTTTCACATTTGGAGAGCTTTTCCTGTCTTGGGATCTTAACTTGACAAAGGTTCTTCTGACTCTCTTGGGTCTTCACACACGGGTTGTCAGAGAACACTTGGCAACTGTTTAATTGCTTTCCTCAGAAGGTGGGTGGGGATCAGGGTGCTGACAGGTGCGGCCATCTGGTGGGGCTCACCCCCTGCCCCGTGTCTCTCCAGAACGTCGAGATGCTAAGCAGCATGGACTCAGCATCGGTGCGCATCATCAAGCCCTTTCCTGCGCCCCAGACCCCTGGTCGCCTGCAGCCCACCCCTGTGATGCCCCCCGTGCCCTCCGCACCCCTGGCCCCAAAGCTGGACCACCAGCGGATGGACACCATCCAGGAGGACCCCAGCACAGACTCGCATGCCGACGAGGATGGCTTTGAGAAGGATCCTTTCCCAAATAGCAGTGCAGCTGCCAAGTCGTTCGAGGACCTTACAGACCATCCGGTCACCAGAAGTGAAAAGGCCTCGTCCTTCAAGCTGCAGCGTCAGAACCGCGTGGACAGCAAGGAGACCGAGTGCTAGTTCCCAGCCACACACTGGGCTCTCTGACTTCATGGACAGAATATTTTTTATGAATTTGACCTCAAATCACTGCATATTTTTTGTGAGGATTTGAGAGAAATAAGGAAGTGACTTCACAGCAGATGCTGGTCATGTGTTTGGACTTCCTTTGCATACGTAATACTGGTGTGGTCAGGCCCTTTTCCTTTAAAGAGGTAAGGTGAATCTGGCTTACTTTGAGGCTTTCAGGTTTTAGTTTTTTTGATCTTTATCTTTCAACCTGTGGTGCAAAAGCAGAAACTATGGCTGGATTAGGTTATGAATATTTACGTTTTTGTAAATTAACTTTTTACATGAGAACAGCACTGATTAGGGAGATGATCAGTTTCTTTTTTAAATACACTGTAATGACCTGGCGAACATAGGCATGTAGTGGTTTGTGTGTAAGGGTAACAGGACACAGATTTCCTTTTTGCCTTCAAGACAAAGGGAGATAAAACCAACAAGTTATACATTATCTCCAAAATGTGGGTTCTGTTTCTAGGTAGTTCTAGGTAATACCTAGAACTTGTAACAAAAGGGAATTAAGTTAGTTAGGTTAATATTTCCTAATTCTAAATTGTTAGAATTTCTAATTTCTAGAATTAAAACAATCTAGCTTATAGTGAAGGTTACAAATTATTGCCAAATGAATCTACAAAATCCTCCCAACTGTTTTTGGACCCTAGTTAGCTTGGGCAGCTTTTCTGTTTTGTAAGTATCTTCATGTATCAGCACTGTTACCATGCTCTTAAAACATTTGCCATTCAGAAACCTGAACTACTTCAGAGTAAGAGTATGGTTGCCTCTGCTCAAACACTAGTGGCCAAGAGGGTATGTGAGGTGGTCCTTGCCAAAGGAACGGGGTGTGATGTGCTGGCCTGGGGCTTTCTTCCCACACAACTGACTTCTAAAAACCCTTGGTATTCACCTGTGTTCATTCTTGATCTAGTGCTTCAGTAACGTCTGCGTTCACTATGTGAAGGATAAAAACCATCAGGTTGAATTCTGATCTGCTTTAAAAGCTTTTCTTCCCCTGCTAAGTACTGAAATGTGCTCACCAGTCAACACATTTTAACTGAGATAACTTGTAAGCTTTGAGGGCAATCATCCAAACCTGTAACAAATCGTATCTTTTTTCCTAAGGACGTTTGTTACGCAGATACCTGTTACACTAATACTTGAACCTGTACCTTATGGTATTTGCTCTCTTTAACTAGTCATTGATATTCTTACATTGTAGTTACACTTCTGCAATCGGATAGAAGGTGAGTGGGGTGTGTGGGTGTATGTATGAGTGAATGTAAGAAAACCATTTTTTATAAAATTGTGACTTTTTAAGAAAAAACTGTCTTATCTTTTTTTCCACTTATTAACAAGCTGCTCTGGGCATATTTTGTAGCTGTGGCACAGATGACACCTGCATCAATCAATAAATATTTATTATCAAAACATGATGTACCTAGGTACAAAGCTGTCCTAAGAAAATTCTAATGATTTTATTCATCTTGGTGGCAGATAGTACTTTTTGTTCCAAAGTCATGAGCAAAATACTTGAAACGTTTAAAAAAAAAATCGTTTGGTGCTCTTTGTGCACCAGCGACTTCATGTTCTGTAGACAGACAGCGGAACCTGGTTCTCAGTGACTAGTGGTCCCCATCTCCCAGGAGACTGAGTTCCGGTCTTGCTTCTGCTATGTCTCGCCAGTAGGGGAGCAGAAAAGGCAGGGAGGAGACTTTCTTCTCTATCAAAGGCCAGAGATGGGAGAATACAAACTCATTTCCTTTTGGTGATAAATGTAGTCCGTCTGACAAATAGGAGGAAAAGTCCTGTGAGGGGGAGAGAACTCGATTAAAGGCGTGTGCTGGTCTGCCGGCAGGTCCCCAGCCTGACGGGCAGCCGTCTGGAGCTGCCCTAGCTCGTCCCATGCCCCCCTCTGCAGAGGCTCCGACCATCTATGTAGGACACACGGAGCACCCCAAGCTCACAGCATCAGAAAGCACCTGAGCTGATGCGTCCTTCCGGCTCAGCAGATGGGAGAAGAGAATCAGTGAGTGAATATAGCACTCGACTATGATCAACAAAGTGAAACTCGTGAAAAACAGCTTGCTTGACACACTGGGCCCTGAGCTGTCTTGACCCTCAGTCTGGATATTATATTGACAGATGCGCGATCTGTACCATCCATTCAAGAGTCCAGACCCCCCTGGCCCCTGATCTCAGGAACACTGACCGTGGGAGCCCTTTCTCCTCTGGGGAGGGGTCTTCCCCCTCTGCTCGAGCCCCGCCCCGCCTGGCAGGATCGGGAGCTGGCTCAGGACTTGCAGGCTGCACCGCTCCTGGGCCTTAGTTTCCTCTGCTCTGCTAAAATCCGAGCAGACGACCGCCAAGGAAGACCTTCCCAGCTCTAGACCCTTGGAAAGTTCTTTCGGACGTGATGCACTGAGAGCTGCTAGCCCCTTTTCTCTAGCAGCAGTGCTTTCTCATGCCATCTGACCATTTACTGCTCATTCGTCTCACTGTGTGCCAACTCCTGTCAGAGGGGTTCCCAGAGCATGATGCCAGCTGCTGAATGCAGGGAGAGAACATGGCCAAGCCAGGGGTGCTGAGACTGCAGGCTCTCCCGGAGCCTCTCCAGGTCCTCCCCCGCATCCAATCCACCCCAGCGGGGGAGAGGACCACCCATCCGACCCTCTGCACCGGGTCCCCGCCAGGACTGTGCACACCACTCTACCTGACCGTCCTTCTGCATTAGGGTCCACAGGTCAAGTGCCTCAGCCCCGCAGTCCTGGGCTACTTGTAAACAGGCCCTGGCATATTCACCAACAACCGAGTTCAGGCGATTTAATTTGCAGCCTATTGAGAAAAGAAAATCCAGGTGCAACCAACAGACCCAGGAGCTGGCCCCTCTGTGCAAGTCCTACGACCTGGAGGGCTTCTCAGCGCAGGTGAATGGGTATATCTGCTGACGGACCCAAGCTGGCCCACCATGGGGCTCAGGGGACACAGGACGGGCCTCGCAGGTCACGCGTGTCCTGCTCCCCATCATGGAACCAAGGCTGATGGAGCCATGAAGGGTGTTTAGTGGACACCAGACAGACAGGCAGGGGGACCTGAGCTGCCTGGCTAAGAGCCCTGGTTGGAGGTGGATGGAGTCAGGCTGGGGGCCAGCGCGGGGTGTGTGGGGAAGACTGCGGGGCCCATATGCCTGAACTGGCATATGGAATGAGAGGCCACTGCCGGACGGGGGAAGAGCCACCCGTCGACTTTGAACCAGAGGAGGTGAGAGCCGGATGAGACCACAGCACTCACTCAGTTTCTCTGCAAAGGGCTGGCCCCTACATGCTTTCTGTCGACAGGAAACATGATGGGAGCTTCTGTGACCTCTGTTGACTGAAAGCAGGAGTTACAGACCCCTGAGGACGCAGGAGCCCTGTGTCCGGGAGCCCACTGTCACCTTGCTGGAGGCACTCCTGCGCCCACGCGGCCTCACAGAGTGGGGGTGGCGTGATGAGGATGAGCCTGCCCTCGGGCACGTCCACGGACTGCAGGTACCGCACCATGCTCCTCAGGTTCGCCGCGAACTCCTCCAGGGGCACGTGCTGCTTGGGGTTCTCGTCTGTTCGGGAGGGAGACGGACACTTCAGCCCCAAAGCAGGGTTGTTTTAACGGGTGACAGGTCAGGCTGATGCATGTTCACAGATGGGCCCCGATCGTGACGTCGCCAGGGAACTGTGTGGCACCGAGGGCGGGGAAGGGGGGAGAGTTCCAACGCAGGGTTCTTCATAAAACGGACTTCAGCGGCCCTGGCTTGGAGCCTTGTAAGTGCGCTTGCCTCTCCTGCTTTCCTGTCCTGTGGTCATGAACCCAATAGGCTGGGTTTGTAAATGAGACCCGAGCTGTGGAGGGAACCTGCCCAGGTTCTAGCCTGGCTTTGCCACTGGTCGGTCCTGTGCCCTTGGACAAATGATCCACCTTTCTGCCCCTCCGTTTCCTGCTGGTAAAATGGGGGTGACAGCAGGGTCGACCTCACGGGGTTGCTGTGAGATTACATCAGCAAGTGTGTCAGGACTTACAGCAAGGTGCCTGCCGGGAAGGAAACTCAATAATGAGCTAAGCCACAGCTGTCATCACTGCAAAGGTTTCCTTCTAGACAGGTTCATACAGGCTCACTGCAGGCTTTTTGCAAACCCCACATAAGTATAATTCAGGAGGAAAGTAAAAGCACTCATGATCCTACCACCCAGAAAACCAATGTTGGCACTTGGTCATATTTCTTTTCAGTCCTTTCCAAGCCGATATGTATACTTCAAAAAAAAAAAAAAAAAACGAAAAGACAGATCACACTAAAGATAAATGACCATACTGTGTTTTTTTAAACATATAAGCATGTGTGTCCACAAGGAGTCCTCAGGAACCTGGTGCTGGCTTGTAGGGTGACCACAGTGAATGCTTGTACTTCCTCACTGTGCAGCACGCCAATGTTTTGTTGTAAATAACAGAGCAGAGACATCTCTGCACATGGTCCTGGCTGGCCAGGTTTCAGGATGAGGGCGGGGTCTGGATGGGAGCTTTCCAGAAAGATTTCAAGTCCTCCCTGTCCCCACCCCTCCTCCAGTCCTGCAAGAGCACCTGCTTTCCACGCTTGGCAGCTGTAGTAATGCTGCTTAAACCCACTGATGCGAGAGTCAAAACGCCAATATTCCTTGATTCAGTTTTCATTTTGTGCGTGACGGAAGGCTTTACATTTTCAAACATGTACTGCCTATTACATTTCTCCTGCTGTGATCCATCTGTTCCTGCCTCTGCCCATTTTTAAATATTGGAGTGAATATTTTTCTGATTGATTTCTACATTAAAAACATTAACCTTTTGTCGTCATGCTTTTGCAAATATTTTCCTTAATTTTCCTTTCCTCATTTTCTTTTTTTTGACATAGGCTATTTTAAGTTTATTTCATAAATCTATATTTTTTTCCTTGGCAATTTCCTCCACTGTTTTCATACTTGTTTTTCCTTGGCCTGAATTGAAAGAAATTCCTTCTTTGGGAAATTTCTGTCTCACCGAGAGCACTTCCAGTCTCTGCCAACACCTGTAGTTTATAATCTCACAGGTGCAAGAAGCCTTCATCACAGTTGGCAGCTGCCCCCTCCCTACTCTCAGCCTCACCTGAGGGCCCCACCTGCGCTGTGGAGAGGGGTGGGGCACCGGAGAAGCCTCTGGAAGCCGCTGCTCCTCTCAGTTACTCTGATCAGAGGTCCCTCCTTTCACAAGCAGGGAAGGAAAAGGGGCCTGCGCTGGCCAGCTGTGCCTCCAGTCATGGCAACAGTTCTTCCAAAAATACGGAGACACGCCTCCTGTTCAGACCTGTTTCCCGTGCTCAAGCCCGGCAGGGCACTGCTGCCCGGAGAGGCCCTTCCTCCGACAGTGTGAGTCGCACCGCGACGTGTTACAGTGGGGGCTCTCCTGCCAACTGCATCAGCTAAAGAGGGACCTCAGGAACCGAGCGCAGCACAGATGGAGTCCAAAAACATTAAACTCCAGAAACTGCAGGTCTGCCAAGGACCCAGGCCTCTGTGAAGTCGGGGGTAAAACTGACCGACATTAAAGACAGAAGAAATTACTGGAAGTAAAGTTGGGGAACCCACTGTAAGTTTGGCAAAACTACCTCCTGGGAGATAATGAAAACAGTTGAAAAAAGTGCAGAAACTTAAGTTGGCTGTAACAGAAAACAGTGATAAACGGACTACGGAAACACAAGGGGCTGTACCTTTGAGCGCACTGTCATTGGCACCAAAGAAAATTGTGACAGCCACTGGGCTGTCCAGCCCGCTCCCCTTCCTGACGAGTCTGGGAAGGATAATTTTGGCCCATCTGGTGTTGTAACCTGAAAATCCGCGATTCAGGACATCACATTTTCTGAAATAAAAAAAAAAAAGGTGAATTGTGGGCAGAGAACTGTTTCCAGCCCCCTGCAGCCACGCTTTGGTGAGGGAAGGGGTGTGTCTGTGAAGAGGTGGGCAGTGCCCGGTGGCTGACATTGCCCAGGCTTCACCATGTGGGATTGGGGCAGGGCCTGGCTGAGGCACGTCAGACTCCTTCCTGGTTCTGAGACTGAGGGAAGTCTGCCCAGGCCTCCGTGACAGAGGTTGTGAAGTACAGACGAAGGGGCTGTATGTACTTGCTGATGCCATGTCTGGTTGGTGGGGCGCTTTTAAAAGGAGCAGAAGGCAGAGACTGTCCGTGTGTCCCCTGCTGTCTACAGTAGCCACCAGTGGGGGCATTTGTTCAGGTCATCAACGACACTGCCACCATCACCATCACCCCATGGTTTTGATTCAGTAGATTAGTTGTGTTTCAGTTTAAACCAGTTCTAACAGGCATTTTATTCCTCCTTAAAGCTATATGACTTGATTCACAATACTATATGGAACGCTGAAAAAACCAACCATGGAAATGGAGCTAACACTGAGTAGCTATGACCTTTGGTAGGTTTGTAGATGTTTCAAGTGAAGTGAAGTTGCTCAGTCATGTTCGATTCTTCGCGACCCCGTGGACTTGTAGCCCACCAGGCTCCTCCGTCCATGGGATTCTCCAGGCAAGAATACTGGAGTGGGTTGCCATTTCCTTCTCCAGGGGATCTCCCCAACCCAGGGATCGAACCCAGGTGTCCTGCATTTCAGGCAGACGCTTTAACCTCTGAGCCACCAGGGAAGCCCTAGATGTTTCCAGTTACTCATTAAAACAATTATTTCCCCCAACGCATCTCAGAGTTCAGTTTATGGTTAGCAAACTGATGTGGTTAGTTTTGTTGTCTGGTTCAAATTCTTACATGTAAGCAACTAAGCAGAGAAGCTGGGGCACCAAAGGCCCAAGAGAGGAGGAGGGCCTCTGTCTGACAGCTCAGCATCTGCAAATCTTGGGAGCGATGACAACAGAAATTCAGGGACATTTATTTCCAAGTCTTGTGTCTTGGTGTATAATGATTGCAAAAAACTGACTAGCCATTCTAAAGCCTCCACTGAGAACATTTGACAGGGGAGCACTCTAGAATTTTGGTAAGTCTGTAGTCTGTATCACATCCATCCAGTGGTGAAGTCCCTGCTGCACTTAAAAAACAAGAGGCAGAGCCACCCCCACCCGCGTGGTGTGGCAGTGACGCAGCGGCCAGTGGCTAGACCTCGCCGCCCCAACCAGCAAGGGTGCCTTGGCCACTCAGTTTCCCTTGGTTTGTCTCCCCACCACTGAGAGATGAACACTAATACCTCATCTGCTAGGTTACTTGACGACTAAAATATAGTGGCCAGATCTATCTATATAAGGAACTCAATAAATGCCAGCCATTATAGATTTAAAAAAAAAAGTCATTATAATAAGGCTGGGAACGAGGAAAAAACTGCTAGTGAGGCCCAGGGTTGAAACTGTTACACTTCCTGTCTAAAAGGGAAATACCCAAGTTCTGGATTGACTAACACAATCAATAGTGCCCATGTTATTCAAATAGCTAAAGAAACTGGAAAATTAAGCAAGGTTTTCACACAAATTCTTGGCTAACAACAGGAATTTAAGTTCAGAGGCTAAAAGAATTATTCAAAATATTAACATATCAATAAATTTCAAAAGCATTTAAGTAGATTTAAGAATTGTTAAAATGCTTTGTATTGAATATACAAAGATCTTACTTAAAGCTAAAACTTCAGGATGTCCCTATGGGACTCCATTTCTTATTTTAAGTGTATTGCTCTCCATGCAGGCAGGGGGCGCAGTGTAAAGAACCAGCCTGCCACAGGAGACTCAGATTGGATCCCTGGGTAGGGAAGATCCTCTGGAGAAAGGAATAGCAACCCACTCCAGTATTCCTGCCTGGAGAAGCCCACGGACAGAGGAGCCTGGTGGGCTACAGTCCATGGGGCCGTAGAGTCCGGTGCAACAGTGCACACGCACGCTCCTCCAGGCAGTACAGAAGGGCAGTTACAGTAAGGTGATTCTTAGTAATGTGCAGAGTTGGAAGTTAGGTAAGTTAATTCAGTGTTTTAACTGAATCAAATCAGTTCCGGGCTTAGGTCTGCAAAAAACATTCACACCAAGTGTTCAAATGGCTAAAGACAGAACGTGTCCTTCCAAAGGGCAGTTGTCGGTGGGAAAGAAAGGAGCATTACAGAAAGGGACGGCGGGCCGGGACTGTGGACCTCAGCGTGAAGCAGACGGCACCTCTGATGCTGGGCACGCTGCTCCCCACATGGCCTCCTGGCTGCTCCAGGGACCTGCCTGTTGGGAGAAGGTGGGCTCAGGACACCCACGTGAGGAAGCCCTGCTGCCAAGCTTCTAGTTTCTGTTCCACATGGCATTTTCGTTCAGAACAGGCTTTCGCGGCCTTGGTTGAGGTCAGAGAGCCCAGGGGAGGCAGGCTCTGTGAGCAGAGCCAGGATCAGGGAGATCTCAGCCCACAGAGGCCTCCCTGTGGGTCAGCCACAGCTGCTCAGTTTTGTTCTGTTACAAGATGCTTTTAAAATGTGACATATCCATACATGGTCTACAACTTCATCTTTAAGAAATACACATAATTTTCCTTATTTATTGGCTGCATGGCTTGTGGGATCTTTGCTCCCGGACCAGGGTCCTGGGCAGCAGGGAATTCCCTACGATTACTCTCAGTTCTGAAAATTAACTAGCTTCTAATTAAATGGTCTTTAACAATCACAAGTTTCCCTCATAGCTCAATTGGTAAAGAAAAGTGAAAGTGACGTCCCTCAGTCATGTCCAACTCTTTGCGACCCTATGGACTAGCCTACCAGGCTCCTCTGTCCATGGGATTTTTCAGGCAAGAGTACTGGAGTGGACTGCCACTTCCTTTTCCAGGGAATCTTCCCGACCCAGGGATCAAACCCCAATCTCCAGCATTGTAGACAGACGCTTTATCGTCTTAGCCACGAGGGAAGTCTGCCTGTAATGCAGGAGACCCTGGTTCGATTCCTGGGTCGGGAAGATCCCCTGGTCAAAGTATAGGGTACCCACTCCAGTATTCTTGGGCTTCCCTTGTGGGTCAGCTGGTAAAGAATCCGCCCGCAATGCGGGAGACCTGGGTTCAATCCCTGGCTTGGGAAGATCCCCTGGAGAAGGGAAAGGCTACCCACTCCAGTATTCTGGCCGGGAGAATTCCAGGACTATACAGTCCATGGGGTCGCAAAGAGTCGGACACGACTGAGAGACTTTCACTCACTCACTTAGCCATCACACCTGTAAACAAACAGTTCCGACCAGATTTTAGTACTAAAACGATTCAGAAAACATTTATCGGTCAGACATTTCTAGAGTTTCAGATGACTGGAATAACTATTCTTCTTTTCAGTATCTTCTATTTGATCAGAAAAGGCTAATTGATCAATTAAACAGGTACTGAATTACTAAAAACAAAAGCTAGCATTTGCTGAGCACTTCTTACGAGCCAGGCTCTTGACTGAGCAGCACCCAGTAGCCTACTCACCCTCCAACAGGAAAGCAGGGTCCCCGTTGTCCCCAGAGGGGAGGAGCCTGGGCTCAAAGCCATGCCGCCTGACACTTGCTATTGGGTGACCTCACCTACCTCTCTCCACCCTAGATTTCTCAGCACCAAATGGATGGGAGAATTCCCCAGCTGTACTATGCGGTAGTTGTAAAGATTTAATGAGACAATAAACATGAAGTATTTTAACCTCTCTGGCACCTGGTAAGCACTCAATAAAGTTAGCTATTAGAACCTACTACCCTTCTTACAAGAGAGAAAACAGGAATGAAACGACACTTTTGGGCTTTTAGATTAAGTCAATTTAAACAGAGAAAGCATTTGGAAGTAGAAAAAGCTGGAAGGTCACTTTTTTCATTTCTGGTTTAGGGGATGAAGAAGAAATGAAGACACTTTAAAACACAGTTCAAATTCAGAAATTACATTAAATATATTTTCTTAGTGTGTTAGTTATACTGCTGAAGAAAATTATCAAGTAATAAAAGCTGGCAGACACCCAGCTTGTTGTTTCTTCTGAAGCAGAAAAAGCAAACTGATGATCAGCTTACCGAAACCGAACCACAAATCCTGGTGTCTCCTGTTTCTAATGTGGGAATGTTTCTAAATATTTCTTAACCTCTGAACTGGGATATGTTTTCCTTTTAATAATTCCATTAGCATATGCTTAAATGAATTTTGGCAAATGGAAAAATCATCACTATTTCTTTTTCTCCCCCCACCCCCACTATTTCTGCTATATATACATATATATATTTTTTTTGTTATATTTTATAAAGTGAATTTGGGAAGAAAAAAGTCTCTACCCAAAAAGGAATCCAACTGTAGTTTCAGGACATATTTTGTATTATTTCATTTGACTTCCTTGCTAATTATTTAGGTCGTATCTACCATAAGTGAAAAAGAACTTGTCTTGTTTAGATAGTGAATAGCCATATGTTTTAGATCCAAACCCCTGATACATTTTTTCACAACTTTGAGGGTTCAGTTTCATGCAGTGGCCAAGTTTTAACTGAACCTGAGTGCTATCCCCCCTCCCCCACCCCTTTACATACACCAACTGGGAAAGGCTGAAGAGGAAGAGAGGAGGGACTTACTGTTTGGCACTATCATTCCCTCTCTTCTCCATCAGTAAGCACTCAAGCACCAATCTAGAAACTATTCTCACCTGACCAGCATGTCAGCCAGTGACGCTCCCCATCCACCCTGCTGGAAAGAAAACTGAAGAAAAAAAAGCCGGTTACTACTTATCCATGTCATCAGGACAATCTGTTCAGCAGCCCCTGTCCTGTTCTCTCTCTGCGTTCTCTGACTTCTTGGCCTGCACCATTCACTTTGCTCCTAGGTCATTTCAGGGATTACCGTAGCTGCAAACTGCAGCAGCACTCTGGAAGTGAGGGGTCTTGCCTGGCAACAGGATTTGAGCCAGTCAGCTGCATTTTATTATTTATTTTTTGACTATACCATAAGGCACGTAGGATCTTAGTTCCTTGACCAGGGAGCGAACTCGCACCCCCACTGTGGTGGAAGTACAGAGCCCTAACCTCTGGACCACCAGGGAAGTCCCCAGCTGCATCTTATTGAGACCTATACTGGAGTCACTGTTATTTAGAAAAGATACTTAAGAGAGGTACAAGATATAAAATCAACTGTCTAGTTAGGAAATGAAACCCACACTACACTGTCTCACCATAGTTGAATTAATAAGGAAATTAGAGAACTCAGAATATTTTTGATATACGTGGAATTTGGAAAGCCCTTAGAAGCCTAAAAATAAAACTGGTTTAAGAAGTCATATCTGAACGTGAGAAAAATAAGAAACAAAAGCCGCAAGAGGGTAATTTTTAAAATGAACTCCTTCCCTGAATTAAGAACATTTATTTTTCCTCTGATGAGAGCTGAAATAATATTGGGAAAAAACATGATCTGGCTCTTTGCTGCAGTGTATGCCTCTGGACACGGGAGCAACAAAATAAAGAGACACGGTAAGGGGCTAAAAATGGCTGCATCCATGCCAAGGTGGGGCCAGTTATGGACAAGATACAAAGAGAACAAAAACCCAACTGCCACTTCTGAAGAGCTGGGAACAAAAGCGGGGTGTTACGAGCAAAAGCATGGTACTGCCCAGTGCCCCTTGCGCTCAACACACCTGGGGGGGGGGGCAAACCACCTAAGCCACCCCGCCTCAGGACCCCGAGACACACACCTACCCTCACCCCATCTAAGGAACCAGTTTGCCCCACCTTGGGGAGCAAGCAAGGGAACATGTTACTTGTTTTCACTCCCTCCATGTGGCCCCAGGAGCTTCAACCAAGCCTTGCCTGAATTCCTTGACTGGTCTCTTGCCAACTGATTAGGGAAAGGCCAAGAACCCTGTTTAACACCTGGAGGCATCTCTTCCTGGATCAGCCTGTTCCCTCAGAGGAAGCACAGAGGTGAACTGGTTCCAGCGTTTCTGCAAGGAGCTGACAGGAAGTACAAAACTGCAGAAAGTGCTTTAGCTCCACCCTGGGACCTGTGCAGGCTACCGGCCCAGGGAAGCTCTGGGCTACAGAGCACTGCTCCTGCTGTGAGCGAGTTTAAAAGTCCCTTTTCAGAATTCGCTGTACGGCTCAGGAAACTCAAACAGGAGTTCTATATCAACCTAGAGGGGTGGGATGCGGAGGGAGATGGGAGTGAGGTTCAAAAGGGGGGTGACATATGTATAACTATGGTCGATTCATGTTGAGGTTTGACAGAAAACAGCAAAATTCTGTAAAGCAACGATCCTTCAATAAAAAATATATTAATTTTTTAAAAAAAGTGACCCCAAGGGAGGCCCGGACGAGCCCTAAACGCGCCCGCACACGGTCTCATCTGTCAAACGGGCTCCCCAAGACTCAACGAGACCGGGGTCTAGTACTGCGAGGCCGTGCCGCCCCCCGAGGCCGTCACTCCCAGGCCGAGAAATGAGCCGTGACACCGTCTGTATGTGACATACATACGTGACATACCATACGTGACACCGTATGACACCGGCGCGGTGTCACGAAGGGGCCCACGCTGCCGGCCTCGGAGGCGCCCGGCCTGGGGGCGGTGGGCTGCGGGGGGAGGCGGCCCCGCAACCTCGGGACAGTCGGGGGAAATGGGAGCCAGGGATAGGCCAAGAAGCCAGGCCCGCGGTTCTCGGCCGGGGCCGCAGGCCCAGGGGGCGCGGGGAGGCCGAGGGGGCCAAGCTGGGATCCGCAGACTGGACGCGGGGCCGAGCGGCGGTCACCTGGGTGATGGAGTCTCCGAAAAGCAGAACCCGAGGCCAGAGGAGAGGACTCCCGCTCGCCATGATGCCGACGGCCGGGAGGCGGGGCCAGGCCGGATATCCGGGTGGGGCGAACACCGGGGGGCGGGGCGAGCAGCCGGGGATGAGGCGGGCGGAAGGACGAGGCGCCTGCGCAGTCCGAAGCCTTCGCCAGCAGGTATTTGCTGGTTGGCTCTTCTTCCTGGATGGTCCCTTAGGGCTCCAGGAGCGGGGTTCCTTTGGAGACCAAGTGAAAGTCTTTCAGTCGTGTCCGACTCTTTGCGACCTCAAGGACTATACAGTCCATGGGATTCTCCAGGCCAGAATACTGGAGTGGGTTGCCTTTCTCTTCTCCAGGGGATCTTCCTAAACCAGATCAAACCCAGGTCTCCCGCATTGCAGGCGGATGCTTTACCAGCTGAGCCACTAGTTGGACCCTTTGGAGGTTCCTTTTAAGACATGCGCTTAGCTGTCGCTTCTTGGAGAGCTCATTTTTGTCAGTTTACAAAAACTCAGCCTCCTGCAATTCATTAGCTTTTTATTCCATTATCCGAGCCGTTAGATGCGGGGCTCGCGTGGCGACCCTGTCGTCCGGAAGCCCACCGACTCCCCGAGACAGATGAGGCGACGCTGCATCCGCCCGCCCTCTGGCCAGTATCGAGTGTCGGCTCTGCGAGTGGAAGACAACCCAGAAAGAGCGATGATGTGGTGCTGCAATCAGATCCAACATCTACCCCGCGAAGGTGGGTTCAGATGTTTGAGCAAATGGCAAGTCGTTTGAAGAACTAACGAACGGTATAGCAAGGACTTCCAAGGGATTCATTCATCACAGCTATCCCTTGTTAATTGAATGAGGCATCCAACCTTTTGACCTCAGTTTTTAAAAAAAAGTTAAGACATTTGGTAAAGATAGTATAGCAGACTACCCAGGAAGGACTCTGGTGGGATTTTGCAGTAGGGGACAGAGGTAGGCTTCATCAGTTCAGTCACTCAGTCGTGTCTGACTCTTTACAACCCCGTGGACTGCAGCACACAAGGCCTCCCTGTCCATCACCAACTTCTGGAGCTTACTAAAACTGATGTTCATCGAGTCAGTGATGCTATCCAAACATTACATCTTGTCAGCCCCTTCTCCTGCCTTCAATCTTTCCCAGCATCAGGGGCTTTTCTAGTGAGTCAGTTCTTCCCATCAGGTGGCCAAAGTATTGGCGTTTCAGTTTCAGCATCAGTCCTTCCAATGAATATTCAGGAATGATTTCCTTTAGCATAGACTGGTTGGATCGCCTTGCAGTCCAAGGGACTCTCTCAAGAGACTTCTCCAACACCATAGTTCAAAAGCATCAATTCTTTGGCATTCAGCTTTCTTTATAGTCCAACTCTCATGTCCATACATGACCACTGGAAAAACCATAGCCTTGAACAGACAGACCTTTTTTGGCAAAGTAATGTCTCTGCTTTTTAATATGCTGTCTACGTTGGTCATAACTTTTCTTCCAAGGAACAAGCATCTTTTAATTTCATGGCTGCAGTCACTATCTGCAGTGATTTTGGAGCCCCCCAAAAGAAAGTCTCTGTTTCCACTGTTTCCCCATCCATTTGCCATGAAGTGCAGATACCATGATCTTAGTTTTCTGAATGTTGAGCTTTAAGCCAACTTTTTCACTCTCCTCTTTCACTTTCATCAAGAGGCTCTTTAGTTCTTGGCTTTCTGCCATAAGGGTGGTGTCATCTGCATATCTGAGGTTATAGATATTTCTCCTGGCAATCTTTTTTTTTTTTTTTCCTTGAAATCTTGATTCCAGCTTGTGCTTCATCCCGCCCAGCATTTTGCATGATATATTGGACATATAAGTTAAATAAGCATGGTGACAATATACAGCCTCGACGTACTTTTTCCTATTTGGAACCAGTCTGTTGTTCCATGTCCAGTTCTAACTTTGCTTCTTGACCTGCATACAGGTTTCTCAGGAGGCAGGTCAGGTGGTCTGGTATTCCCATCTCTTTCAGAATTTTCCACAGTTTGTTGTGATCCACACAGGCAAAGGCTTTGGCATAATCAATAAAGCAGAAGTAGATGTTTTTCTGGAACTCTCTTGCTTTTTCGATGATCCAACAGATGTTGACAATTTGATCTCTGGTTCCTCTGCCTTTTCTAAATCCAGCTTGAACATCTGGAACTTCACGGTTCTTGTACTGTTGAAACCTGGCTTGGAGAATTTTGAGCATTACTTTGCTGGCGTTTAAGATGAGTGCAATTGTGTGGTAGTTTGCGCATTCTTTGGCATTGCCTTTCTTTGGGATTGGAATAAAAACTGACATTTTTCAGTCCTGTGGCCACTGATGAGTTTTCCAAATTTGCTGGCATATTGAGTGCAGCAGTTTAACAGCATCATTTTTTAGGATCTGAAATAGCTCAACTGAAATCCCATCACCTCCACTAGCTTTGTTCCTAGTGATGCTTCCTAAGGCCCACTTGACTTCACATTCCAAGATGTCTGGCTCTAGGTGAGTGATCACTCCATAGTGGTTGTCTGGGTCATGAAGATCTTTTTTGTATAGTTCTGTGTATTCTTGCCACCTCTTCTTAATATCATCTGCTTCTGTTAGGTCCCTTCCATTTCTGCCCTTTATTGTGCCCATCTTTGCATGAAATGTTCCCTTGGTATCTCTAATTTTCTTGCAGAGATCTCTAGTCATTCCCATTCTATTGTTTTCCTCAATTTCTTTGCACTGATCACTAAGGGAGGCTTTTTTTTTTTTTCCTCTCTCCTTGCTATTCTTTGAAACTCTGCATTCAAATGGGTATAGCTTTCCTTTTCTCCTTTGCCTTTCACTTCTTTTCTCAGCTATTTGTAAGGCCTCCTTAGACAACCATTATGCCTTTTTGCATTTCTTTCTCTTGGAGATGGTCTTGATCACTGTGTCCTGTACAATGTCATGAACTTCCACCCATAGGTCTGCAGGCACTCTATCAGCTCTAATCCCTTGAATTTATTTGTCACTTCCACTGTATAAATGTTAAGGGATTTGATTTAGGTCATACCCGAATGGTCTAGTGGTTTTCCCCACTTTCTTCAATTTAATTCTGAATTTGGCAATAAGGAGTTCCTGATCTGAGTCACAGTTAGCTCCCGGTCTTGATTTTGCTGACTGTATAGCCTCTCCATCTTTGGCTGCAAAGAATATAA
The DNA here is from genome assembly GCF_023699985.2 of Odocoileus virginianus. Taxonomy (NCBI): domain Eukaryota; kingdom Metazoa; phylum Chordata; class Mammalia; order Artiodactyla; family Cervidae; genus Odocoileus; species Odocoileus virginianus. The sequence continues at coordinate 83,666,505 of NC_069675.1, forward strand.
TCAATCTGATTTCAGTATTGACCATCTGGTGATGTCCATGTGTAGAGTCTTCTCTTGTGTTGTTGGAAGAGGGTGTTTGCTATGACCAGTGTGTTCTCTTGGCAAAACTCTGTTAGCCTTTGCCCTGCTTCATTCTGTACTCCAAGGCCAAATTTGCCTGTTACTCCAGGTATCTCTTGACTTCCTACTTCTGCATTTCAGTTCCCTATAGATGAAAAGGACATCTTTTCTGGTGTTAGTTCTAGAAGGTCTTGTAGGTCTTCATAGAACCGTTCAACTTCAGCTTCTTCAGCATTATTGTTTGGGGCGTAGACTTGGATTACTGTGATATTGAATGGTTTGCCTTGGAAACGAACAGAGATCATTCTGTCATTTTTGAGATTGCATCCAAGTACTGCATTTCAGACTCTTCTGTTGACTATGATGGTTACTCCATTTCTTCTAAGGGATTCTTGCCCACAGTAGTAGATATAATGGTCATCTAAGTTAAATTCACTGATTCCAGTCCATTTTAGTTCACTGATTCCTAAAATGTCAGTGTTCATTGTTGCCATCTCCTGCTTGACCACTTCCAATTTACCTTGATTTATGGACCTAACTAAACTCTGGATATAAGAAAGAAGAGTGGGGGTCTGTAGCCAAGGAGCAGGGGGAGGGGTCAGGTGAATGTGAAACCACAAGGAGGGAGGATAAATCTCCCTGACAGGGTTCCCACTGAAGGCAGGGTAGGGTGATATCAGGATGAGGAATCTGAGCAGCTATTCTGGGTGATTAGATCAACAGTGAAGAATTTTTGTTAAACCGACTCAGTGGGATTCTTGCTAAAACTGATCTAAATGGGCTAAGAGTAGGACCCAAGGTGGGGGCTTAAAAGACAGAGGAGCCTGGCCCATGTTTGCTCAAAGGAGAGTCCTTGTCACCTCAGTCATAGCCATGAAGTTTGACAGTTGTGATGGAAGTGAGCCAGAAGGATGTCCCGAAAGAACTGAGCTTAAGGGGAAGACCAGCAGGTAGGCCATGTGTGTTAGAAAAGTTGTTTTCGTGGCTTGGGCGTGGAGTGTCAGGGGAGTGGCTGGAGCTGGAGAGGTAGGCAGGGACCCTGTCTTTAGGTTGGGAGTTCTCGGCTTCAACTAGTATCACCTGAGCGCTTTAAGAGCGTGCTGATGAAGTAGCATCACTGCAGACCAGTTAACTACACTGCAGATGGTGGGATATGGGCATCAGCACATCGTCACTGCTTCCCACGTGATTCCAATGTGCAGCCAGCGTTGAGAACCCCCTGTGAGGCCAAGTTAAGGTTCAGACTTCACCCTAATTAAGGTGAAGAAGCCCTGCAGGATTTCCAGCAGGGGTGGCTTGAGGGCAGGTCTGTTATTTTAGGAATCAATCATAGGGAGAGGAGAAGGAACACTGTGGCAGGAACCAGATGGGAGAAAATGACCTGGACTCAGAGCCACAGTGCAGATTCAAGAGCAGCTCAGCATCCTTAACTGAAATTGGTACCTTAGTGGGAGGGACTGGGAAACAGGACTTGCTGTTTTTGCTGTATATGACCTGGGTTGTAAAGATAACACAAGTGTGTATTAACTTAAAAATGTTTTTAAATCTATCTCAACAAAATCTTAAATGCCGCTGATAAAAGGTGACCCTTAGACCTCTGGTTTGGGCCAAAGTAGAGTACCTTATAGAAATAGATGTATTTCGTTTCAAGCAAAAATTCAGATTCAGGCACTGATGTGTGTATCACCGAAGCACAGGGGAGAGCTAAACAGTGACTGGCTGAGTGGAGGCTCGAGCCTGACAGTGAGTGTAACAGCTCTGCAGCTGGGCTGCGACTGGAGGAGCTGGCCCCTGTCTGTGCTCATTCTCCTTCAGAGGGGGCATCAGGCCCTTTCCGTGAGAAAGCAGCCCCAGGCTGAGCCCTCAGCACACGGCACCCAACACTCCTGTGTCCAGTTACTGGCAAGTCTAAATTACTTGTACTTGAGGAAACTGGACTACTGATCACTTTACGCATTAAACAATTTGACAACATAAGAATAAAACCCTTGAACCTGAGTCACAAAAATTCTATTCTGAATATCTCTGAATTGAATTATACAAAGAAAATAATATTGAGTCTCTCAAGTCCTAATGTTACAAACTATAAATTAAGGAATTTGTCAAGAATATTGGGAAGGAATAGAAAGGGGGCTTAAAACTTTTAATTAAGTGATAATCTCTAATTAGTAATTCACATTCAGAGGATATAAATGAAAACTCAAACCATCACACATTACCTTCCCTTAAAAGGGACATAAGACATTCTGACCCGGCTGCTGGGAGCAGATCTGAAGTTCCTGAAGGAGCTGCATACATGCCTAGAAGCAGAATCAATAACAGCAGTTTATTCAGCAGTGTGAGAATAATGGACAAATTTGGTGGTGATTTAGCAGTATTCAAGGTGCTGGGATAAAGGCCAGTTGCCATCGAAAGTGAATAGGCTACCCCAGAGAAATGAATGTATTTTATTTTAAGCAACAGAAGTAGAGTCAGGCATTACAAAAGGCTGAACGCCGACAGAGAGAGGCTGTCAGTGGACGGGTGTGAGGGCCTCGTACAGTCTCTGGGCTGCCAGTTCCACCATTTCTCGGAGGGACTCGTCATCCTCACTGCCTTCTTCACATTCTACAGTCTGAAAGTGAGAGCACAGACATGCCTTTTAACACAAGTGTCTAGAATTATTATATGCGAGGTAAACTAATGCTCTTTAAAAACAACTGGTTCCCAAGGGGGTGGGGCCTGGATTATCAAAAGCCAGAATGGCTGCAATGCACACCTGTGTGCCTGCACCTGGATGCAGAGATTCCCAGTGGCATGACGACTGGGTCTAACTAGAGGCTAACTTGGGAGGAAAAAAAGAATAAAAGGAAAGCTGAGAGAACTGTTTACTTCACAGCCTATGTTTTGATCCAGCAAATGATACTCCAAGGAATTTAGTCTATGCAACACAAATTACTGAAATACTGAGCCAACAATAGATGTGGTCATCTACTCAACACCTGGTATTAAATCTGATCTATATTCACTCATCATCTCCTGTGCATGCGTGCTCAGTCACGTCCAACTCTTTGTGAGTCCATGGACTGTATCCTGCAGGCTCCTCTGTCCATGGGATTTCCCAGGCAAGAATATTGGAGTGGGCTGCCGTTTCCTCCTCCAGGGGATCTTCCCGACCCAGGGATCGAAACCACGTCTCCTGCACTGGCAGGTGGATTCTTTACCACTGCGCCATCTGGGAAGCCCAGTCATCTCCCAGTTATAACTACAAATTACTAAGCTGCTTAAGAGAATTTTTGTCACACAATAAATATCCCTCATGTAAAAATTCAGCAATGAAAACACCCTTAATTCTATGACCTACTGATAACTACTGTTAACCTTTCAGTACATAATCTTCCAGACTTCTGGCTATACACATATTCCTTTAAAACAAAAATGGGATAATTTATCATACTTGCTCTCTTGTATCTTTCCCCTCCCACTCAGTAATGTAAGTGTACAACTCTGCACATTAATAAATCATTCCTAGTGGCTGTACATATAGTATCACTATAAGGGTATAACACACATTATTTTTTCAGTTGTTTTATTTATTAGATCCTACTCTTGGAAATGTAGGTCTCTTGCAGTTTTTCTATGTTATGCTGCTGCTGCTGCTAAGTTGCTTCAGTCGTGTCCAACTCTGAGCGACCCCATAGACGGCAGCCCACCAGGCTCCCCCGTCCCTGGGATTTTCCAGGCAGGAACACTGGAGTGGGTTGCCATTTCCTTCTCCAATGCATGAAAGTGAAAAGTGAAAGTGAAGTCACTCAGTCGTGTCCAACTCTTCGCGACCCCATGGGCTGCAGCCCACCAGGCTCCTCCATCCATGGGATTTTCCAGGCAAGAGGACTGGAGTGGGGTGCCATTGCCTTCTCCGTTCTATGTTATAATCAATGCTAAAATAGACATCCTTTTATAGATACTTTTGCTCACTTGCCTAATTATCTTCTTTGGTTAAATCCAGCAAGTGGAACTGTGGATAAAAGTATTTATTTTTTGAAGACTTTGGATGCAGATCACCAAACCACCCTGCAGAAAGAATGCACCACCCAACTTCCAGCCTCCTCCTTGTCCAAAATAGCCCTGGAAGTCACTGTTCCCTGCTTCTTTCACTGTTACTAGGTCATAGCACCCTTTTTAACTTGTGCCAGTATAAGCACAGAAACAGTGACGTCTCATGCTTTAAATCTGTATTTCCTTTAATTATTAGTGGATCTGATTTGAATGTAAGTTTCATAGGTTTACTAGGTCTCAATATTTCTCCTCTAGGTTCTTAGCTTTTTTTTGTTTTTCTTATTGAGGTAAAATAAATCTAGTGTTTTCTCTAAACATCTAAACAGTCAAAGTTTATACAGAAGAAATATCAAAAGTGTTATTTGTTTAGTAGAACTGTTTTAATCTTCAAAAACAACTCCAAAAGGAGGATAAACTTATTCATTTCTGCCTGTGACATGATCCTGAAAGATCTGCTGGGTGTGGTGGGAGGAGGCCCTACACTCTGGAAGCCCATTGTTTGGAAAAATCACTTGGATCTTGCTGCCAACAGAAGAGCAACTTATCTGAAAAATCTGGAGTCAACTGGACGCCAAACTAGAGAAATGCTGAGGTTAAGGCACATTATGCAAATAGAAAACAGTGGCATAATAAAGACAAGGGAAATGTGCGCTATGCAGCAACATGCAAAAAATGCTTATGACAAAAGAGAAAAAGTAAGGATGCAAAACTGGTAACACAAACTTTAAAATGTAGGAAAAAACTGGAAGGAAATGCCAAAATGTAAGAGATTTTTGCTTTCACTTTTTTCCCCCAAATGTCTTGAAATGTAGAAATGAACAGCTACATACCCGTGTCTCCAAGTTTATGTTAGCAGTTTTTCCATCTACTGTGACACTAAGAATAGAACCATCTTTTACACTAACACAGTCTTCTCCAAATATGTCCCTTAAAATAAACAAAAATGCATTATTAGTGGAAAATGCTTTACGAATATGTAGAGTACAGTTTTATATATTTTGGCGAAAATAATACTGGAAATAGCCTGTAGTCGTTAAGTGTAATACTTATACCTACCCCCGAAAAGCAAAAGTGTCAGTCACTCAGCTGTGTCCAACTCTGCTGTGACCACATGGACTATAGCCCGCCAGGCTCCTCTGTCCGTGGGATTCTCCAGGCCAGAATACTGGAGCGGGTTGCCATTTCCTACTCCAGGGGATCTTCCCCATCCAGGGATCAAACCCAGGCCACATGCATTGCAGGCAGTTTTTACTGTCAGCCACAGCATTTATCCCCATCTACCCCTGAGATTTATTTACTTTCATGTATTTTATTAATTTTACAAGACAGGTAGAATACACAGCTGTCGTTTATTAAAAATGCTCCATTCAGCAGGCAGTGTTAGGTACTTTATATACATTATCTTAATCTGTATGTATTTTGCTAAGGGGGCTTCCCTGGTGGCTCAGCTGGTAAAGAATCCGCCTGCAATGCAGGAGACCTGGGTTTGATCCCTGGGTTGGGAAGATCCACTGGAGAAGGGAAAGGGGCTACCCACTCCAGTATTCTGGCCTGGAGAATTCCATGGACTGTATAGTCCATGGGGTTGCAAAGAGTCGGACAGGACTGAGCGACTTTCACTTTCCCTTCATTTTGGTAAGGAGCCCCTTTCAGATGGGAGGGAAACAAGACACAGATTTGCTTAAAGCCCCACAGCTACGAAGCACTGGAGTAGTCTTCAAATCCCAGCACCCTAGTCCACTGGCTCTCTGGGCCTCTAGATCAATTCCAAAGGCCGCCTGTGAGTTACACTCAGCAGTGGCTGCGGTGTTTAGTTGGAAGGAAGCAGCTCAAGCCACTTGACTGATAGAAAACAGGCACCAGACCAGTTCGGTGGCCTCGTCTGAGCGTCTCAGCCAGGCAGCGATGGCACCAGCAATGAGCACCTCCCTCCTGCGTCACTACCCGGCTGAGCAGTAATTAGGCAACACTTACTGGAGCATGATCTCCAGCCTCTTGCTGTAAACGTGCATTTCTAATTTTTTAGAAACCTTCTGTACTGCACCTGGGGGAAGAAAGCAACGGTGGGTTCAATGTCCATATTCCTGGTTAGGGTAATTTCCAAATCAACAATCAGAAGATAGTTGCTGAGAAACCAAAATGGTTAACTGGAATCCTTTAAGTGAGAAATGTACATACAGCATCTACCTGTGGAAGTAAATTGAGGAAAATGTGTAGCTTTCTTATGTGTCCTCAGAATGAGGGGACTCAAAATAAATGGCAGGTAGGGCTGAACATGCATGCAGGTACAGATACACCTGCTGTTTCCAGATCTAGACTGAGGTGTTAGCAGGTTAAGAAACGAAACAGGAGTAAATGCTATCAATGAAGAATCAGAGTGTTTCACAGAAGGTGCTTCTAGAATAGAGCTGGCATGTGAGGCTTCCCAGAATGTTTCAAGCATAGCTTCCTCCCCAGGAATACAAAGGCCCACCGTACATGTGTACCTTAACATGTGTTATACTGAATTACGTATAAAATAGAATCAAACTGTGAAGAAATGATACAAAGATATTTTTATGGGTGTTTTCTTTGATTAAAAAATGCTTCTTAGAAAACAAAATTACTGCAAAACTGCACCCAATGGAAATTCCATTTTGTTTAACAAGTTTTACTAGACATGAATATTGCAGCATATTTTCATATTAGAAATGTTGGCTCAATTCAGCAATATTCTGGAATTTCTGATTGTTCTTAAGAGGACTAAGAGATTTTTATCTTCCTGTTAATTGCAACCACATTTTTACAGCACGAATGGAGACTCAGGATAAAACGTAAGTAAGTGAAAGAATTGAAAAAAATGAAGTAATTCTGTACCTTTCCTTATTTTCGGATTTGACTGAACTTCTAATATCACGGTTGTGACTGTATCTGCATACATATCATTGGAAGGATTTGCCAACCACTGCAAAGCAAGAGGCAGAATTAGCGGGGTACGGCCCAGCCATGCCCACAAACTGCAATCACCACCACCCATCCACAGACTGTACGTGGGGGACTCCCGCTTCTAGCATCTCGCTGAAATCAACTGACCCATTATTTACTGAAATTAACTAATAATGCTGACTTCTCTAATTTTTTTTTTTTAAACAACAAGTACGTCCTTTGTGGTGAGTGTCTTATATGCATCCTCTCATTTAACTCACATCTTCATCATAAAGGAGTAAATTGACTCAAAAGTAATTTGCATCAGATAACATAAACAGTAATTAATTGCTAGTTTTAGGATTCAAACTCTAATTGCTAGCCACTAGATTTTAGTAGCACAGCCAGTATCGTCTTTAAAGATTTACTTCTGTCTCTCACATGAAGCCTAAGATCCTCTGTCACTGCCATGTGCCCAATGCTCTAGAAAGTCTTCCCTGTCTGCTAGGTTAGGTGAGACCCCCACCCACCCCGCATCTTATTATTATCTCTCCAAAGAGTACTTTTATAAGCAATAAGAGTCACTTGAAGATCTACCTTGAAGATCTTCTTTGGCATGTTAATTCTAGGAAATAAAAAAATGCATTCTCTTAATAGTATTTAGTAGCAAGAGCTAAATTAATGTCTGTAATAACTTGTCCCCTTTCTCAGATATGCTTTATATGAATATACTTTTATATAACTTCATGTTATAGATAACCGTTTCTCTTGACAGTTTTTCAGTTACTTTTAGCCTTATAAATATAATTCAAACTTAAATAAGAGAACTGCAGTGGGATCAGCACTGACCGATCTTTTTCTGTTTGTTTAAAAAGTAATATGTATAAACAGAATAGTAGACCACAGAGCTGGGAAATTTACACTCTGCCGTGAGGCAGAGAAACAGACAAGGTATCTTCCTGGATCATTCAGTTCCAGGACTCACTGAGAAAATCCTTCTTTAAATAGATGCCGAAAGGGCTTCCCCTGGTGGCTCAGACGGTGAAGAATCTGCCTGCAATGCGGGAGACCTGGGTTTGATCCCTGGGGTGGGAAGATCCCCGGAGAAGGGCATAGAAACCGACTTCAGTATTCTGGCCTGGAGAATTCCATGGACTGTATAGTCAATGGGGTAACAAAGAGTTGGACATGACTGAGTGACTTTCACAACCTATGAAAATCAACCATCAAAGTCATTTGTGTGTGGGTCCTAAATTTTACCAGTATGAATTTAAAACTATAACAGAGGGAAAAAATAAATAAATTATAACAGTGGGAACCACATTTATCTAAATTAATCATTTCGAGCCTTTGTGGATTAGGGTCATTTTAATGTTGCTAATTGAATCTTCAGGATTCCACCCTCTTAAGAAGAACTGCATAACAAGTTTGTTTGCTTTAAAGTAACAATTATGTTTTTATCTTGAGAATTTTAAAACCTTTTGATATTACTGAAGACATTCTAGGATACCACAAAATCAGTTAACACTTACTCATATGAGAGACTCGCTCATTACACAAACTAATTACTAAGTCTTAATTTATTATTAGTGTCTATGCTATTGTAACTATATAGAAAATGTCTAGCTATGCTATATTTAAAGCTGATCTTGCAAAGAAAACTATACACAAGATATTTTCCAACAATTTTTTTTCCTGATTTGGAAGAACCCAATTTTCTCTATAATTACATGTGAACTCAAAACATTTCCCCCTCCTTGTTTAGGTAAATGATCTCATCTTACTTCTAATATCACCATTCCTGGTTCCTGTATTACAGTAATATTTTTAAACACTTTCAAAGCAGGCTTTTCTTGAATTTCTAATTCTTCCACATCACCTGAAAAAAAAGGAAACTGTAAGATGTATATAATTTTTTGAGGGGGGCGAATAAGGCAGGGAAATGGGAGGTATAAACTACTAGGTATAAGACAGGCTCAAGGATGTGTTGTACAACATGAGGAAGACAGCCAGTATTTTGTAATAACTATAAATGGAAAGCAACCTTTAAAAATTGTGTAAATATAAAAAATTTTGGAAAAAAGCCATAATAAAAAATTAAAAATAATCTTCTAGAGCATAATTATTTATTTATAGAGATAGCTGAAATCAGATGATACAATGAAAAAAATTTAATAACTCACATGTATAGACAGACTTTAAATAGTTAAGTAGATTTTATATAAATTGCTGATAGCAACTGAAAGAGATCAACATGCATTATATTACAAAAGTTCACATAACTAGATACAATTTACCTTGAACATTAAACATGTTATCAATTGCAAACTGATGTCTGTCAAACATCTATGTTTGTATAAGACATTCAGCAACTAGCATCTTAATATTTAACATGAACCGTCACTTCTACCTTCTGTCTTAACAGGTTTTAATAGTTCTACAGGGAAATTGCATTGTCTAAGATAAAGCTTTTCGGGTCTTCCCAGTAACCTTTTAATTAAGGGTTAATTCAGACATATTTTGAGTTTCCCTGGTGGCTCAGATGGTAAAGGATCTGCCTGCAAGGCGGGAAACCCAGGTTCAATCCCTGGGTCTGGAAGATCCCCTAGAGAAGGGAATGGCAAGCCACTCCAATATTCTTGCCTGGAGAATCCCATGGACAAAGGAGCCTGGCGGTCTATAGTGCATGGGTTGCAAAGAGTTGGACACAACTGAGCAACTGACACTTAACACTTTCAGACATATTTTATTAACTTCCTGTGTTATTTTCTTTTATTTTTTTATTTATTTATTTTATATTGTAGTGGTTTTTGCCATACATTGACATGAATCAGCCATGGATTTACATGTGTTCCCCATCCTGATCCCCCCTCCTGCCTGTGTTATTTTCTAACATGAGGTTCTGAGGTTTAAAAAAAAAAAAGTTCCTTCTACTGGTTTATCTTTTAGCAGTACTGTACTATGTCAATTACAAAGAACATATTAATAGAAAGTATAACTTTGTGATTTGAAGCTCTTGTTTATCAGACAGAGCCCACGTTTTTAGTCTTTGACCTTCATGATGTTCATCCACAAAAGTCTCCAATTAAAAACGGTCTAATATGAAAACAGAAGAGGTTACTCTTTACTGACCTTTGGGCAGTGGTCATGCACTCTTAAAAAACCTGGTCTATAGAACCGCACTGATGGAACCAGCAAAATTATTTTCATTGAATGAAGAAAATACATTATAAAATTTAGGTATACCAGGTATAAAAATTATGTAAACTGAAGTGGATTTTAAATACAAGAAGCAAAAACTACTATCAATTTTAGAATTTTATGTGGATCAAGAATAAGAGATACTCAGTTCAGTTCAGCTGCTCAGTTGTGTCTGACTCTTTGCGACCCCATGAACCAGGGGGCATGCCAGGCCTCCCTGTCCATCACCAACTTCCGGAGTCCACCCAAAACCATGTCCATTGTGTTGGGTGATGCCATCCAACCATCTCATCCTCTCTTGTCCCCTTCTTCTCCTGTCCTCAATCTTTCCCAGCATCAGGGTCTTTTCAAATGAGTCAGCTCTCTGCATCAGGTGGCCAAAGTATTGGAGTTTCAGCTTTAACATCAGTCCCTCCAATGAACACCCAGGACTGATATCCTTTAGGATGGACTAGTTGGATCTCCTTGCCATCCAAGGGACTCTCAAGAGTCTTCTCCAATACCACAGTTCAAAAGCATCAATTCTTCAATGTTCAGCTTTCTTCACAGTCCAACTCTCACATCCATACATAACCACTGGAAAAACCACTGCCTTGACCAGACGGACCTTTGTTGGCAAAGTAATGTCTCTGCTTTTAAATATGCTATCTAGGTTGGTCGTAACTTTCCTTCCAAGGAGTATGCGTCCTTTAATTTCATGGCTGCGATCACCATCTGCAGTGATTTCGGAGCCCAAAAAAATAAAGTTTGACACTGTTTCCACTGTCTCCCCATCTATTTCCCATGAAGTGATGGGACCAGATGCCATGATCCTAGTTTTCTGAATGTTGAGCTTTAAGACAACGTTTTCACTCTCCTCTTTCACTTTCATCAAGAGGCTCTTTAGTTCTTCTTCACTTTCTGCCATAAGGGTGGTGTCATCTGCATATCTGAGGTTATTGATATTTCTCCCAGCAATCTTGATTCCAGATTGTGCTTCTTCCAGACCAGCGTTTCTCATATGTACTCTGCATATAAGTTGAATAATCAGGGTGACAATATACAGCCTTGATGTACTCCTTTTCCTATTTGGAACCAGTCTGTTGTTCCATGTCCAGTTCTATCTGTTGCTTCTTGACCTGTATACAGGTTTCTCAAGAGGCAGGTCAGGTGGTCTGGTATTCCCATCTCTTTCAGAATTTTCCACAGTTTATTATGATCCACACAGTCAAAGGCTTTGGCATAGTCAATAAAGCAGAAATAGATGTTTTTCTGGAACTCTCTTTTTTCGACGATCCAGCGGATATTGGCAATTTGATCTCTGGTTCCTCTGCCTTTTCTAAAACCAGCTTGAACGTCTGGAAATTCATGGTTCACGTATTGCTGAAGCCTGGCTTGGAGAATTTTGAGCATTACTTTACTAGCATGTGAGATGAGTGCAACTGTGAAGTAGTTTGAGCATGCTTTGGCATTACCTTTCTTTGGGATTGGAATGAAAACGGACCTTTTCCAGTCCTGTGGCCACTGCTGAGTTTTCCAAATTTGCTGGCATATTGAGTGCAGCACTTTCACAGCATCATGTTTTAGAATTTGAAATAGCTCAACTGGAATTCCATCACCTCCACTAGCTTTGTTCGTAGTGATGCTTCCTAAGGCCCACCTGACTTCACATTCCAGGGGTCCGGCTCTAGGTAAGTGGGAGAGATCACACCTTTGTGATTATCTGGGTCGTGAAGATCTTTACAGTTCTTCTGTGTATTCTTGCCACCTCTTCTTAATATCTTCTGCTTCTGTTAGGTCCATACCATTTCTGCCCTTTATTAAGCCCATCTTTGCATGAAATGTTCCCTTGGTATCTCTAAATTTCTTGAAGAGATCTCTAGTCTTTCCCATCCTATTGTTTTCCTCTATTTCTTTGCATTGATCACTGAGGAAAGCTTTCTTACCTCTCCTGGCTATTCTTTGGAACTCTGCATTCAGATGGGTATATCTTTCCTTTTCTCCCATGCTTCTCGCTTCTCTTCCTTTCACAGCTATTTGTAAGGCCTCCTCAGACAGCCTTTTTGCTTTTTTGCATTTCTTTTTCTTGGGTATGGTCTTGCTCCCTGTCTCCTGTACAATGTCACGAACCTCCATCCATAGTTCATCAGGCACTCTATCAGATCTAGTCCCTTAAATATATTTCTTACTCCCACTGTATAGTCATAAGGGATTTGATTTATGTCATACCTGAATGGTCTACTGGTTTTCCCCTCTTTCTTCAATTTAAGTCTGAATTTGGCAATAAGGAGTTCATGATCTGAGCCACAGTCTGCTCCCGGTCTTGTTTTTGCTTACTGTATAGAGCTTCTCCATCTTTGGCTGTAAAGGATATAATCAATCTGATTTCGGTGTTGACCATCTGGTGATGTCCATGTGTTGTTGGAAGAAGGTGTTCACTATAACCAGTGTATTCTCTTGGCAGATCTCTGTTAGCCTTTGCCCTGCTTCATTCTGTACTCCAAGGCCAAATTTGCCTGTTACTCCAGGTGTTTCTTGACTTCCTACTTTTGCATTCTAGTCTCCTATAGATGAAAAGGACATCTTTTTTGGGTGTTAGTTCTAGCAGGTCTTGTAGGTCTTCATAGAACCGTTCAACTTCAGCTTCCTTAGCATTACTGGTCGGGGCATAGACTTGTATTACCGTTTGAACGGTTTGCCTTGGAAACAAAGAGATCATTCTGTCGTTTTTGAGACTGCATCCAAGTACTGCATTTTGGACTCTCTTGTTGACTATTATGGCTACTCCATTTCTTCTAAGGTGATTCCTGCCCACAGTAGTAAATATAATGGTCATCTGAGTTAAATTCACCCATTCTAATCCATTTTAGTTCACTGATTCCTAGAATGTCGATGTTCACTGTTGCCATCTCCTGTTTGACCACTTCCAATTTGCCTTGATTCATGGACCTAACATTCCAGGTTCCTATGCAATATTGCTCTTTATAGCATCGAATCTTGCTTCTATCACCAGTCCCATCCACAACTGGGTGTTGTTTTTGCTTTGGCTCCATCCCTTCATTCTTTCTGGAGTTATTTCTCCACTGATCTCCAGTAGCATATTGGGCACCTACTGACCTGGGGAGTTCATCTCTCAAATGTCCTATCTTTTTGCCTTTTCATACTGTTCATGGGGTTTTTGAGGCAAGAATACTGAAGTAGTTTGCCATTCCATTCCACATAATAAGAGATATTATGGGATTTTTAAAATGTTTATCTATTTTTAAAATTTCACCTAAAGGTGATAACATGACCAGAGGAATAAAATCTGACACAATTACCAAAATTAACATCCTTTCCTCAATATAGACTCATACAAAAAACAGAAAATAATTAAGTAAATGTCAATAAATACACACCTGTCAATTTCTGTAGCTGGTAATAGAGCAAATTAAAAGGACCAGTATATGGAATGGCTTGGGTCTGTTTTACAGTGCTCATGGCCAAGTCAGTATAATCTGGAGAGGAAATTAAAATAAATATGCTGTAAAAAGCAATACAAGCTCCACAAAACACAATTTGCAAAAACAGATCGGGAGTAAAGGAAAGAGAAGTAAAAGCAAAGTAAACAAGAACATGTTTTTCAAGATAACAAGGTGCTCTGCAATTGGTTCCCATTCTATATCATCCCCCTTACCCCCTCCCCTCACCCGACCCCCCCCGCAACCCGGACCCCCACCCCAGTCAACAGTTAACTTGTACTCCAGAAGGCACTCTCATTTCCGTAAACACATCAGGTCGCTAAACATCTCCAAGTCAGTAGGCCAGCTGTGTTCTGCCATCTTTTCTGGTTAGCAATCCTTCACCACCTGGCATAAAAGCCAACTGGTTTACAAAGCTTTTCACAACTCTTCTAGGCCCATTCTCTCCTCACATACTCATGCACTCTGTAGGTCCTGGGTCAATACTGTCATTAGCTCTTCACAACATGCTTTCCCTTAACAGAGAGCTTTTCGAGGCCTGGGATTGTGTGTTTCAATACATCTCAAGTCTTCCAGTACCTGGCACAATGTCTGGCATAGAGTAAGACCTCACCAATTGTTAAGGGAACAAGTTATATTTCTACTGTGTGATGATCTGAAAGCTGAAGTTGGCTCATTTCACAGCTGTACCCTAAACATTGCTGTTATTTCTTATTCCTTGATAAATCATTTTTATTAGTGTCATATAAATAAAATTAAGCACAGTTATTTACTTGAAGATAATACCATAGTTGGGGCTTCCCAAGTGGTGCTAGTGGTAAAGAATACATTGCCTGCCAATGCAGGAGGTGTAAGAGATGCAGGTTTGATCCCTGGTTCAGGAAGATCCCCTGGAGGCGGGCATGGCAACCCACTCCAGTATTCTTCCCTGAAGAATCTCATGGACAGAGGAGGCTGGCGGGCTACAGTCCATAGGGTTGAAAGAGTCAGACATGACTGAAGCGACTTCGCACGCATGCACAAATACCATAGTTACTGCACAAGTAAGGACAGCTTACATTTGCATGGGCTTAAACACGAGGCTCAGCGAGCAACTTAACACTACAGGTCATACACATCAAAAAGTTTACGTGGAGAGTCTAATATCATTTCAGGAAATGAAGGTACCAGTACTTCCTGTGAAATGTAGAAGACAGGCTTGAGAAGCATCAGCAGTAGCCAATTGGTCTTACAGAAGAGCTTATGTTTCCAATTAAGAAAAAAACTGTATAAACATTTTAATAGTTCAAGGAAGATTTTTTTCAAATAACATTAACTAGATTATTAAGTTTTGACTATTTGTAGTTTGTTATTTGATTGTTACTTAAAATTTGGCCACTAGGTAAGAGTTCTTCAGATTTTCTTTTTTTCTTATAGATTTTTAAAAAATATATAATTTTAATTAATTAATTATTATGGCTGCAAGGCATGTGGATCTCAGTTCCCTGACCAGGGATTGAACCTGAGCCCTCTGCAGTGGAAGCAGGAAGTCTTAACTACTGAATCACCAGGGAAGTCCCAGATTTTTTTAATCTACTAAAATCAAATTACATTCGACATTTAATAGTATACTTACTGGAGAGGTCACAAGGAGAAAGTATGTGATAATTAAAGTTTCTTTTAACAAGTATTCCTGAGACCCGCTGGCCCTGTTCTGGTTTTTTGTCTGCTAAAAAGCCCATGACCTATTTTAAAAAAGAAGAAAAAGAGCCCAAAACAATTTGAAGAGAACAGAATCTTGTGAAACAAAATTAACAATTCAGAGACTCAATCATAATGATGACCATTTGAACCTTTCCATTAAACTATCCCCTGGAAAGTTCTGTGAACAGTGAGATTCAGGAGTCAATACAACAGTTGGCTCTACTTTGCAAGAAAAGCCTTACATCCTAATTTCTGCGAATTTTCCTCAATTTGACTGGAAGAAATGATATTTATCAAATGGCTTCCTGAAATTTGGCTCATGTACTAAAAGAATTCTGTCAAGTTGCTCATTAACAAGCTTGATATTTAAAGCTTCAGACAGATCACAAAAAAGCTCCCGTTAGCAGTATCTTAAAAAGACTTTTGATGAACAGGAGGTAAAAATGCAGACTTCTTAGCATCCCACTAAAATTCCAGGTGAAGAATTTTTTTCTCAAGTATTTCTTCTTTAAATTGTGAAAATCTTACATTTCATCAAAATGATTAACTCTTGAAATGACAAATTTTTATAAATTCCATCGTATCCACAGACATTATGTTTAGACATGGGCCTATCTTCAGTTTCTTAGGGAGAATGCCAGGAGGTAGACAGAATACTGTATTGGATGTAGTAAAAAACAGTAGTGGAAAAAACAAAACAGTAATGAACATTTGTTTACTGTCTGATATAGGTATGAAAAGTAAGTTGGGAATGTGGATTAAAAGCTATGAAACTCAAAATCTAATTTATTTGAAAATTTTCCATATGAAAAAACATACTAGTGGAAATAGAAAAATCCTAAAAACACAAGGATAAAGTCTTATAGTATTAATATACTGAGTAGACAGAAATCATTGTTGAGCACATTATTTTAATTCAATTAAGAGTTGGGTTTTCTTAATATACATTTCCCTAAAGGGATTATGAACTATTAGGGATGAATAGGATTAAAAACCATAACTTCTTACCTTGGCTAGTTTTTCTCCCCTGAAGTTCAAGGTCACTGCTTCTGTATTCCGAGGATTATGAACCTCTATGTGAACTTCATCATTATCTTCATATTCTCGAATCAGGGCTGCTTTCAATCTGGCCATTTCATTCTGTTCTCCATGAACTAAAATCTACAAAGCATAAATTTTAAAAGAGCATAGGGAAGCATCCTTAGTTCAGGTTAATGCTGGCCTTTATCTGAATTAGTTATTATATGAAATGGAGATATACTTGAAGTCATTAAACTTTACTACATTTAAGGATCCCCAGTCAATCAAACATGTATGAGGTTTTCATTCTATTTGGCTTATTTCAAGAGGGAGTAAAGAAATCTCTTTTCCATTCCAGTATTTGCCATTAGCAAGATACACAACTTTATGGAAGCTGACTTTTTCTAGAAAGGGGGTGGACAAGGTGACTTCGGTAGTCTCTCCCACTTAAAATGTACATGGTTCTTGCATGCAACTACTGCTACTCCTACTGTCTCAGAACACACACAGAGTTTTCTTCAGGTTTCTTAACATAAGACTCTCAAAAGAAGCTTTTTATGGAAAAAAATAACTTCTGATGCTTTCTTCTGTTTCTTAAAGTAATGCCATATAAAACATTTCACAACCAAATGAAATGATGTTTCAGAGAGGTATTTACAAGTACTGCATTAGCTAACAGTCTTTCTAATTGACTTTCATAAACTATATTTTACAAGACAGATCATTCTTTTTTTCCTAATGTTGTTCTTTTTTAAAATATTTATTTGGCTGCGCTGGGTCTTAGTTGTGGCATGTGGGATCTAGTTCCTTGACCAGTGATCGAACCCAGGCGCTCTGCATTGCGGGTGTAGCGTCTTAGCCACTGGATCACCAGGAAAGCCCCAAGACAGATCATTTCTAACCTATAGACTCCTGGTAGATGATGTCTTGCCGGGGCTAACGGAAGCCTGCCCAGTGTCACTACAGGCAGAGGCATATGGCCTGGAGATGATGAGCCCCAGCTCTAGGGCCAGGCTGCTGTACCACAAATCCTGGCATTGCCACTTACTAGCTGTGTAACTGGGCAAATGATTTAACATCTCGTTGCCCTGTCTACAGAGCCATTGCTGGTTGTGAGGAGTAAGCAAGTTGATATATCTAAAACACTAGCACAGTGCTTGGCACATAGTAAACAGTCAATAAATGCTAGCTGTTGTTTACTGCTGCCACTGGCACTATTATTATTTTATTGTGTGGGCAGACTTTGCTGACTCGGCTACTGGAGGAGGGTAAGCATCAAATCCAACGCAGGGATTTAAACCGACAGCAGAGCGAGGCTCTGGAGAGCAGCACCCGGGACTGAGGACGAGGGGGCGACTCCAGAGAGAAAGTGCAACACGGCTTTCCCGCCATGGCGTTAAACCTGGGAGAGTGTCTGTAAACCACACACATTGGTAGACACCCACCGAGGGCCTACACTCAACTAATACAAAGCCAAGCAGGAGAGGGACTTTTTCCACCAGAGAATCTGCTCATGAAGGGGCAGCAGTAACCGTCAGGACTATTTGCTAGAAAGAACTAAAAAAGGAACAACATGGGACACAAAATGCTCAGCATCCTTAGGCACCAGGGAAACGAAAATCAAAACTACACAGAGATGCTGCTTCGCCCTTATTAGCATGGTAATGATTCTAAAAAGGAAAATAACAAGCTGACAAGAATATGGAGAACTGGAACCCTTGTGCATTGCCGTGGGAATGTAAAATGGTATAACTGCTGTGGAAAACAGCTTGGTGATTCCTCAAAAGTTAAACATAGAATTAGCCCATGATCCAGCAATTCCACTCCTCGGTATATACCCAAAAGGACTGAGAAAAAGGACTCAAACAGATACTTAAATGCCAGTGTTCATGGCAGCATTATTTACAATAGTGGAAATGTAAACACTAATTATAAAAGGTGGAAAAAACCCAAGTGTCCATCAACAGATGAATAAACAGAACACAGTATATACGTGCAATGGAATATTATTCAAACCATAAAAAGGAATGGAGTTTTGATACATGCTACACTCAGAGAGGGTACTTCATACATTTCCTCATCTTTCATCTTACATTCTGTAAGTGCTCCTCTAAGGTAAGAAACTTTTTTTTAGTTTAACTCCCTCCAGCCCCACCAAAATATAACTGTTACCATCAAAATTACATAAAACTTAAGGAGCTGTGCAATGTATTTCATATCTAACTACATCATTAACTCTTACTATGATGGCTTGCCTCTCTCCTCTCTTCACATTAACAGGCATTTCCTATATGCCAGGCACCGTGTTACATGCTTTAAATATATATTCTCATTTAGTTTTCATAAGAACTTTAAGAGGTGGTACTATCCCCACTTATAGATGAGCTAAGGAAAGGTTAAGTCACTTGCCCAGGGCTACAGGGCAAGTAAGGGATGGAGACGGGATTCAAAGCAGTCACACTGCGAGGTCAGTGCTCTTAAGTTACTGGGGAGACAGCAGAAAAATAATAGAAAGGAAGCCGAGTTGGTAGATATGAGCCAGAGATCCCACGTAAAATGGAGAAAATGAAAGTGCACAGCTTGCCTAACTCAAAGGGAAGTGGTGAAGGTCAGATCTAAGGGCACGAGAGGCCTGTGACGAGAGCACTACTGTCAGGGTGGGGCTGCTCTCAGGACCAGCTGCTGCTGGGCCAGCCTCTTCCTGAGCCTTTAATGCTAAAATCAAATGCATACACTAACCACATGAGGCGGCTTCAAAGCACGAATAAATTCACTGGTTTGCTGGTAATCTGTGTGCGCAGAGAAAGAGATGTAATCAACAGACATTTTCAGAGGTAACTTCTGCCCGGACATGGTAGTGATTTCTTCCGGTTCAGACATGATATGCTGTTATAAACAAAGAAAAGTAAACACAACACATAAACTCTCTAATTAGAAAACAAAAGGTATGTTTTCTACTTTTTCACCTAGCCATAAACTCATGCTAATTTAGGACCTTTAGCACAAAGAGCATCCTAATACTATTGATTCAGTCAATACCAAATACTTATTTTCTCAATCAAGCAAATGTTTAATCTGGAAAATAAGCAGATTAACAAAAATTCAGTGTATTTGGAGTCCTATAAGGGAGAATTTTAACTTGTGGTTGGAAAAGCACACTTGTATCCCCAACCAGCTGCCCTGGAAAGTCCCTTTCCGGGTGAGAGATCTGTATAAAAGACCGAAGTATTTCTACTCTGAAATCTACGTTAGATACACAGCCAACACTAAGTGACTAGCAGAATAAGGTAAAGTATTAAAAATGATCAGAGCTGGGAATCATAATGTATTTAAAAAATAAAACAGAAGTTATCAATAAGAGAATGTGATGCAGGAATGTTCAGAACCTGCCTCTCAAGCTTTGCACATCAGTGTCTACATCTCTCACAGTTAATATCAACCATTTAAAAAAAATTTATTATTCATCTTTGGCTGTGCTGGGTCTTTGCTGCTGCATGGGCTTTTCTCCAGTTGCGGGGAGCAGGGAATATTCTAGTTGCAGAGCATAGGCTCTAGGGCACGTGGGCTCAGTCGTCGTGGCTCCTGGCTCTATAGCATAGGCCCAATAGCTGTGGCGCATGGGCGTATTGCTCTGTGGCATGTAGGATTCTCCCGGATCAGGAATCAAACCGCTGTCTCCTGCACTGGCAGGCAGATTCTTTACCACTGAACCACTAGAGAAGCCCTCAAACATTTTATATTAAGAGGAAGGTGGGCACTCAACCCAAACACATTGTCCAACTTTTCAAGAGAACACTTGCTAATAAGCCTTTTCTTTACCAGATGAGGATATCCATGTGTTTGTCTCAGATAGATTCCCTTCCACATTTTTTTTTTTACTGTAACTAGATGAGCACTTCTCTAGCTTTCACATGCTTATCCATCACCTGGATCTCATTCGTCAACCTTAAGATCAGCTCCAGCTGCCTACTGCCATCCTCATTTTAAAAAATCAAGACCTATGTCATTTAAAAAACTACTTCAATGGAGAAACCTGGGAGGACAGCGCCACCTCTGCAGCCTTGATTAGGAAGTGCCCAGCGGTCTCAGGCTCTGACTGACCTTGGCAAGTGTGCCTTCTACACAGTAGCCGGCTATGATGACGCCGTTCCTCTTATCAGTACACCAGCTTTCAAAGAGCTCTCTGGATAAGCCACTTTGCATCATGCCTGGGGAGGCCATGACCACGCTGGGACCAATGTCATCAAAATGATCCATGCTCTGAGAGAGGAAAGGAAATGATAACAGCATGTTAAGATAAAGCATTCCTTATTTGTAAAGAACACCAAAAAGTGATGTAAAAAGGTTAATCACGTGATCGGAAGGGCCTTGACAAAACTAGCAAACATTTTAAGTCCCTGAACAGTTTATTTAGGCTGAGAATGAAAGGAAAACAAAATGATAAAAAGCCATTAGTTCACACTGACCTTCAAAACCTTCTGTAGGGAGCTAAAAAACCATTAGGACCATTTTTGGTGCCTCGCAGACAGGCAGTCAAATGGAAGGAAGAGTCAAATGGGTTTCTATCTATCCAAGACAGAACTCTGAAAGAATTTCCCCAAAGATTCACAATGGCTTTGCACTCTTCATCAGTATTCTGAGTTGGCCTGGAAATCTAAGTTTAACAGTGTTTCTAGGGAAAACATGGATCTAATTCCTAAGCAATTAACCTAAAAAATACTTTGCGAACAGAACCTATTAATAATTGTAAGACCACTTATAACTTGAATTATTTAGGGTATTATGTTATTATGATTAGAGTATTAGCTCAAATGAAACTTTTTATTTAAATGAAAGGAAATTAGGTTTTACTGAATACTCCAGAAAAATAAACATGAAAATTTTCACATATGGAATCTGCAGTGCTAATCAAAAAGATGATTAGGTTTGAGTAGGAACAGAAAAAATTTACAGCAGATATTTTTCTCATCAGGGCCTTTTATTTCTATGGAAGAGAAATCCAAGTTATTTAGCAATAGTAAATATTGAGAACATGTAGAGCTTGGAACAAATGGCAATATTTATATGTTTAAGCAAAAAGGAATGTCAGCTGCTAAGTTTTTGACATCCCTCAGAAAAGTGATGCCTGCTTCAGGAAATGGTAAGACTTCAGCATGGAGTCAACCAGAGGATCAATGCGGGGCATCTCCCACTGCTAATGACTTACTTGAGTGTTATTCGTCCTTCTTTCTTCCACAAGCACTCACCTTCAGGTTACTAATATGTTTGAAAACAAAGGGATTATTGATGTTGATCTGTTTGCGGATTTTGTCATTCATGGCGTTCACATATGTCTGGTACACTGCCATACACTTCTTGGCCAAAGACGATGCGTAGTATATTGGAATATCATGGAGCTCTGGGTGATTCTGCCAGTACTCATCTAGAAAGATTTTACAAGAAACGCATTTTATTTTTAATGTGAGGTGGTGGTTTAGTTGCTAAGTTGTGTCCAACTCTTGCGACCCCATGGACTGTAGTCTGCCAGGCTTCACTGTCCATGGGATTCTCCAGGCAAGAATAATGGAGTGGGTTGCCATTTCCTTCTCCCCTTAATGTGGGGTAAATAGCTCAAATAATAAATGATACACACAAGCAGTTTTTTAAAAAATTCAGAAAAGAAATAAGGCACAAAATTATTAAGAGGTTAAGAAAAATTAAGTAAATTAAAAATTTTCTAAAACTGGTCCTAACTCAAGCTTAAAAAACCAGAACTTCTTTCCTTCTTTTTTTAAATGACAGTATAGTTAACTGGAGAAAGCAATGGCAACCCACTCCTGTATTCTTGCCTGGAAAATCCCATGGATGGAGGAGCCTGTTAGGCTGCAGTCCATGGGGTCGCTAAGAGTCGGACGCGACTGAGCGACTTAACTTTCACTACACTTTCATAGTTAATTAAAAACGTTGTGTTAGTTTCTGGTGTATGGCAAAGTGATTCAGTTACACAGATTCTTTTCCACTCTAGTTTATCACAAGATACTCAACGCGGTTCCCCTGTGTGACACAGTAAAGCCTTGCTGTTTATCTATTTTATACACAGTAGTTTGTACCTGCTGGTCCCAAAGGTCCTAATTATCCCCCCTGCCCCACCCTTCTCCCTTTAGTAACTTTAAGTCTTCTGTCTCTGAGTCTGTTTCTGTTTTGGAAATAAGTTCATTTGTATCATATTATAGATTCCACATATAAGAGATAACATATGATATTTACCTTTCTCTGTCTGACTTACTTCACTTAGTATGATCATCTCTAGGTCTATATATATTAGGAAGCTGAGGCTAAAAAAGGCTGAAAACTGTGGCAATTTTTTTTTAACTTGATTTATAAGTGAAAACTCTATGTAAGGACTGGGACTTTTCCTGTCACGTGTGTTACATTTCTTGCTTTGCCCTCTGGTTTAACTTCATATTCTTTTAGATACGATTTAGAATTTTTAACGGTGTCGATGCTTTCATATATACTCTTATGATTTCTCAAATACCTTCCAAAGTATACTATATCCCAAGATCACATCACAGCCTGCTATTTTTTGTGTGTACTTTTATGAGAAAATTTTAAGGGTTAAAAAAAAAGATGAATAACTTGCCCAGAGTCATATGGTTAGATCATGGGTGAGATCTGAAACCAGTGGTTGGCAAGGTCATCCTCTCTATTACAGAACAGTACAGGGAGAATTTAAGGGACAAGGAACAAGGGCATAGAGCAGTCTTCGTTCATAAAAGGAATCACAATATACTTAATAGTAGGGTTGTCAGACAAAAACAGCAAATGCTCAATTAAACTTTCATTTCAGACAAATAAAAGATTTTTAGTATAATAACATTAAATGATATTATTATACTAAAAATATTTTGTCTGAAATATTTGCTATATCAAACATATTATTTATTTGAAATTAAAATTTAACTGGTGTCCTGTATTTTTATTTACTAAATCTGGCAACCAGATGATGGTGACAACCTGGTTTTACATCTTCATTTCTTCTACTCCTCTCATTACTTTGCTATGGAGACTTTTCATTTTAAGACTTTTGTAAGGACAAATGTGACATGCAGTAGGAAAGGAGAACCAAGAGAAAAAGGACTGGCTTAGGCTTTAGAAAATTTAGCTTCTACTAAGTCCTTCAGTTGTGTCCAACTCTTTTCGACCTCTTGGAGAATACGGCCCACCAGGCTCCTTTGTCCATGGGATTCTCCAGGCAAGAATACTGGAGTGGGTTGCCATGCCCTCCTCCAGAGGATCTTCCCAACCTATGGACTGAACCCACGTCTCTTCTGCCTCCTGCATTGGCAGGTGGGTTCTTTATTTACCAGTAGCACCACCTGGGAAGCGCTGTTTCTCTCAGAGATTTGCTTTTGATCTGAGGTCATTTAGTCTTTCCCCTTATTGCCCTTTTCAGTGTAACAGGGATTCCATTTATCCCTATCATCATACAGATGGAAGAACTGAGAGTGACAGCTCAAGATCATTTCTAGTTCTTCACGTTGAAGCCATATATGTATAAAGCACTTACCAGTTATTCTTAAAGAAGAATGCATTCCCCAGAAAAGAATCACAGAATGTTAAAAAGGGTTGCTAAATATAAATATATGCAAAAAGTGACACCCACTGTTCCTCTTATTACAAAAAGTTATACATACTCATTAAAGTATTTGGAAAATGGAGAAAAGCAGGAAAAAGAAATCATCCACTTTCTCACTATCCAGAATTAGTATCTGGAT
Organism: Odocoileus virginianus; assembly: GCF_023699985.2. Lineage (NCBI taxonomy): Eukaryota > Metazoa > Chordata > Mammalia > Artiodactyla > Cervidae > Odocoileus > Odocoileus virginianus. The sequence continues at coordinate 83,690,608 of NC_069675.1, forward strand.
ATCTTTCCAGTCATTTCTGTATTTTGTACCTAACCAGGGTCAGAGTCCACAGTTTTGAACCCTACTTTTTTGGTCCACTTAATATATTATGTAAAAATACGTATTAACTCATCTGAAACATGATTTTTTTCCTAGAGTGTGATATTTATTGACATAATATTTCCTTAGAAATATTTAGAATTATGAAATCTCTTACTCACAGAATTTTCGATGTATTTATTTCCCAGAGGTTGAACTGCTGGGTCCAAGGGCAGGGTATTTTTAAGATGCTGCCTGTTCACCATTTTATTCCCGGCAGCACTGGTAGACAGTCACTGTGTCTCTGGGCTCTTACTAGCGCCAATTCCCTCGTTTTAAATATAGAAATCAAAGCCCAGAGGGTAGTGACCTATCCAAGGACACGCAGTGACCTTAATCTAACGGCACTGTAGGATTCTGAGAATCTCCCGAATAAACAGGAAAAGGCGTACCTAAAATCAAGAGGAGCTCCTGCGCCCGTCCGAGAGCAAAGACGGGAATGAGGCCCCGGCCCCCTCTGTTCACAATATCATGGACGGTGTTACAGAACCTTGCCTCTCGCTCCTCGCGCTTCTCATGGATATGGGTCCCGTAAGTAGATTCCTAAACAACACGTGAGAAGGGTGAGACCAAGGCTGGTGAGTCTCAAAGAATACAAAAGGTAAATATCAATGAAACGTAGAAGCAAAAGTGACCTATGTCTCTATTAATATGCCATTTACTTGAACATATGCTGTTAAAACACTAATTGGAAAGAAGAGTGAATAAAAATGTTAGAATTCAGGTCTGGCTAAGGAAAAAAATCAGGAAATAGTTCAAAAATGTACCTTCCCTGCTCAAGATAATTTTAGGATGCTTCTTTCAGCACTGGCCGCCCCCCAAGAGCTTATCGGAAGTACCACAGCCCCAGCCCAGCCACAGTCAGAATCTGTATTTCTATAGCATTACCAGATGATTCATAAACACATTAAAATTTGAGACATACTGCTCTACAGTACCAGATACCATGAAAATAACTTTTTCTCCTGATAATTAAAAAAAAAAAACCAACTTCCCTTAATTTAAGGTCAGTTTACATCCTGAATATACCATGAGTTAAGTCAAACTGAGTTCACTGACAATACACTGCACATGGACAGCAACATACACCAGTCCCTCACGCCTGCGTAGCTGGGGGATGCTGTGGGTGGTGAGGGGGAAACAGACAGCACTTCCACCAATATTTTTTTTTTTTCCACCAATATTCTTATATAAACCATAGGACCAATGCACATTTATTAACTTGCTCCTCACCAGTCATCCCCTCCCCACCAAAGCTTCTGTACAGTTAATTTTATTATTCTCCTGAGAATTGCAACCTAGTAGGAAGGTAAGACATACACATAAAGTCAGCAGGTGCTAGAGGCCAGAAGACAGTCACCACGGCAAAGACAGTGGGGCCATGCCATTCTACACAACCTTTAAGATGTTCTACATATTTGGAGTAATTAACCTAACCAAGAATATTTCAGAGACAAAATATCCATTCTGATATTCAGTTCAGTTCAGTTGCTCAGTCATGTCCGACTCTTTGCAACCCTATGAATCGCAGCACGCCAGGCCTCCCTGTCCATCACCAACACCTGGAGTTTACTCAAACCCATGTCCATTGAGTTGGTGATGCCATCCAGCCATCTCATCCTCTGTCGTCCCCTTCTCTGCCTGCCCCCAATCCCTCTCAGCATCAGGGTCTTTTCCAATGAGTCAACTCTTCGCATGAGGTGGCCAAAGTACTGGAGTTTCAGCTTCAACATCAGTCCTTCCAATGAACACCCAGGACTGATCTCCTTTAGGATGGACTGGTTGGATCTCCTTGCAGTCCAAGGGACTCTCAAGAGTCTTCTCCAACACCACAGTTCAAAAGCATCAGTTTTTTGGCACTCAGCTTTCTTCACAGTCCAACTCTCACATCCATACATGACCACTGGAAAAACCATAGCCTTGACTAGACAGACCTTTGTTGACAAAGTAATGTCTCTGCTTTTTGATATGCTATCTAAGTTGGGCATAACTTTCCTTCCAAGGAGTAAGCATCTTTTAATTTCATGGCTGCAATCACCATCTGCAGTGATTTTGGAGCCCCCCAAAATAAAGTCAGCCACTGTTTCTACTGTCTCCCCATCTATTTCCCATGAAGTGATGGGACCAGATGCCATGATCCTAGTTTTCTGAATGTTGAGCTTTAAGACAACTTCTTTACTCTCCTCTTTCACTTTCATCAAGAGGCTCTTTAGTTCTTCTTCACTTTCTGTCATAAGGGTGGTGTCATCTGCATATCTGAGATTATTGATATTTCTCCCAGCAATCTTGATTTCAGCTTGTGCTTCTTCCAGACCAGCGTTTCTCATGATGTACTCTGCTTTTAAGTTAAATAAGCAGGGTGACAATATATAGCCTTGACGTACTCCTTTTCCTATTGGGAACCAGTCTGTTGTTCCATGTCCAGTTCTAACTGTTGCTTCTTGACCTGTATACAGATTTCTCAAGAGGTGGGTCAGATGGTCTGGTATTCCCATCTCCTTCAGAATTTTCCAGTTTATTGTGATCCACACAGTCAAAGGCTTTGGTGTAGTCAATAAAGTAGAAATAGACGTTTTTCTGGAACTCTCTTGTTTTTTCAATGATCCAGCGGATGTTGACAATTTGATCTCTGGTTCCTCTGCCTTTTCTAAAACCAGCTTGAACATCTGGAAGTTCATGGTTCATATATTGCTGAAGCCTGGCTTGGAAAATTTTGAGCATTACTTTATTAGCATGTGAGATGAATGCAATTGTGTGGTAGTTTGCGCATTCTTTGGGATTGCCTTTCTTAGGAATTGGAATGAAAATGGACCTTTTCCAATCCTGTGGCCACTGCTGAGTTTTCCAAATTTGCTGGCATATTGAGTGCAGCACTTTCACAGCATCATCTTTCAGAATTTGAAATAGCTCAACTGGAATTCCATCACCTCCACTAGCTTTGTTCGTAGTGATACTTTCTAAGGCCCCACTTGACTTCACATTCCAGGATGTCTGGCTCTGGGTGAGTGATCACACCATTGTGATTATCTGGGTCGTGAAGATCTTTTTTGTACAGTTCTTCTGTGTATTCTTGCCACCTCTTCTTATATCTTCTGCTTCTGTTAGGTCCATACCATTTCTGATATTAGACTAGCTAATATATTTAATAGGAAGTGGGGATGCACTACAAAGAGAGGCCAAAAAATTTCTGTACTAAAAAACTAGACATATTTATATCTGATCACAGATATGAAAATGAGATCATATTATTTTTTTCCCAGAAAAAGTCCTGCTTACAATACACTAATTACAATACAGGGCACTAATACTTACAATGATGAGAATATCGGGTTTAATGTTAGGAATTTCAGCTGCCATTAAGTGTCTGTCTTCTTGTCTTGAGAAATCACCTGTGTATAAAAGCTGAGAAAAAGAGAAAGTTAGAAATTAGAAGAGTTAGAATTCTGGAATGCTTCATTTTACTCTGAATATATTTCACTCAAAAATTCTTGAAAATGAAGTGTAACAGAAAAATAGCCTACATTTTTAATGAAATGTAGATGCACTGCTTGTGTCTAATTCAAAATGTGTAACTTAACTCAGTCATAAACCATCTCGAGTTTCAATTATTCAATCTAATTAATGGGAATAATATAATCCCAGAATTAGTCCACAAAGATAACCTTGAGATGTACTCTCAGCATCTTGAGAAAAAGGGCATGATGATCAGGAAAGAACTCTTTACTTTTTTGAGACGCTTATTGTACTCTTCTTAATCATGATACAGAAAGTACTAACACAGAGGTAGGAACAATGGTATTTACAAGGCAAAAGTTCCGGCTTAATTTTACTTGTTTCAGTGTTTGCACACTTTGCTAGCCTTAGGTAATATTCTTCAGTACCACTTGGTGGCATAAGCCCTGCACTGATTTCTCACGGGCAGGAAATTTCCAAGTTAGAGCGTACCTTCACGCCTGCGATCTCAATCATGAACATGGCAGCTCCCAGAACATGGCCAGCGTGGTAACACCAAAACTTGATTCCTGCAACTTCCTTCACTTCATGAAAATTGATGGTTTCAATTTTGTCCATGCTTTCTTCCAAATCTGTCTCAGTATACAACATGTCGTCTGCTGATATGTTACTAAATTTTGAAAGATGTCAAGACAAAAAAATTAAGGGTAAGATTTTTATAAGTCTTTAAACTCAAAGATATTGTCTGTGGATGACATAGCCACATATTTCTTAAAATCATATTGTACGTGTTATGCTATTTCTAATCTCTTGGACCTTTTGTATATCTTTTGACTCTGCTATTATGAGAAAAATGCTTAGTGTATATAAAGCATAATTTCAAGCAAAGCACACACACTAAATTAAGGCAAAGTACTCTTTAGGATAGTACTTCTCAACCTTTTTTCCTACCCCCAACATCTCCTGTGAGATAAAGGCATTCACACACATTGAATCACAGCAGTTTTCCCCACCTGTGATATGAAAAAGGCTTGTCTAGAAAGTAAAACAAGTTTTCTCTGGAAAATTATGCTAACATACTTTGTTGGGGGTTAAGGACACAGTCTGACGCTAGACTGATTGGATCTGAATTCTAGTTTTGTCTGTTACTGTGACCATCATAGGTAAATTACTTAACCTCTCTGTGCCTCAGTCTGAAAAGTGAAGTTAAGTGAAGGTGTTAGTCAGTCATGTCCAACTCTTTGCAACCCCATGGACTGCAGCCCGTCAGGCTCCTCTGTCCATGGAATTTTCTAGGTGAGAATACTGGAGTGGGTAGCCATGCCCTTCTCCAGTAGATCTTCCCAACCCAGGGATCAAACCTGGGTCTCCTGCACTGCAGGCAGATTCTTTAGCATTTGAGCCACCAGAGAAACCCGTGCCTCAGTCTAACCGTCTGTAAAATGGGATTCATGCAGAGTCTGCATCACAAGGCTGACATGAAGGTGAAAGGAGTTAACATATGTCAAGAACTGAGGGCTATGCCTGGCATTTGGTGAGCTTCATTTAAGTGTTAACCAGTATAATCATTACCAAGGATAACTCTTCCATTCTTCTGTATGTTTATAGAATAACAAACTGCATCTTAGCTACCCTAGGAATATATATATGAAACAGTAAGCCTTTGAAGGTTCATCATTTGTGCTATACTTATCACAAGAAGGCTCCACACTTTCTGGAAAAGGAGCAGGTTTTCCTCTTGCAGCTGGAAAAAGCTTCCCCAGGGAACCTTTTCACTTCAGACAGTCAATTTGCTTTGATCAAATCACCCAAAAAAAGATTTCAGTACATAGCACTGTATAATGTATTCTGCTTTAAATTTTAATAAAATTATGAAATTCCATATATAGAATATTGCTATCATACCTTATAACTCACCTAAATTTCAAAGACTTAAAAGGATGCAAAAACTATATAAAGCCTTTCTGCCAAGGAGGTGCTGGGGACTGAATGATTAAATGAATGATACCCTTGTGAATAAGAAAATGTCTCATTTCAAAACACAAAATGGTCTGTATCATGAACTATATGTATCGGGTAGAACCAAGTGCATGTATAAATCTATCACGTTAATTTACCTAACTTTGACATAATCTGAAAGAAGCCATCTGTAAATAGCTTTTGTTGCATGAGTCATAAATGTTCTTCCTTTGAAACTTGTCTTCTGTAGAAACCAGGGCAGAGCTCCACAGTGATCCAAATGGAAACTAAAAAAAGAAAAAAGAGCTCTGTCAATTCTTAAAACATTACGTATCATATACTTCAGGTACAGAAGAGTTCTATGCAACAATTAGATACTTTCAGTACACCCAGAGTAGGTATGTGCAGAGGAAAGGAATAATGTATTTAGTTCTAGCATAAGAAAAACAAATTAAAAGTATTTCTCTCAAAATACAGTCAAGCCTATTCTCAGAAGTCAAAATTTTAAGGAGCGCTTTAGTGGTATAAAGTTGAAACCCATCACGGTTTACATATGAAGTTCCCACAGAACAGTGTGACAACACAGTTGCTCAGTCGCTCAGTTGTGTCCAACTCTTTGTGACCCCACGGACTGAAGCACGGCAGGCTTCCCTCTCCTTTACTATCTTCCTGAGTTTGCTCAAACTCATGTCTATTAGAGTCGATGATGCCATCCAACCATCTCATCCTCTGTCCCCCTCTTCTTCTCCTGCCCTCAATCTTTCCCAGCATGAAGGCCTTGTCCAATGAGTCAGCTCTTTGCCTCAGGTGGCCAAAGTATTGGAGCTTCAGCTTCAGCATCAGTCCTTCCAATGAATATTCAGGCAACACAGCAGCCTCAGGGATATTCTGTGAAAGGGTTTTCTTAGTCTCAAGTTTTACAATGATCAAGGCATATGTTATCTCTTCCCTCCTCCTCATTTACTCTAGATAAGCGAAAAGAAGTTTTCTGTCATAAACTTTTCTCACCTGTGATGACAATACGGCATGCTGTCTTACATGTTTGCAATATAATTCCTAGTAGAAAATATTTTTAAAACACTAGAATCTTAAAATATGGTAAAGAATGATCTTTATAGTAAAAGTCCTTGAAAAACAATGCCCTTAATAAAAGTAAAACGAGAAAGAAAAACAACCAAACAAAAAAAACCTTACTGACTAATTAGTAGGAGATCAATCTCAGCTGGGTCAATCAAATCGATATAAGGAAGGGCATCCATTCCTTCCAGGCCAGGATGGATCCCACAGTCCAGCTGAAAGACATGGGAAAAGAGATCAGTCTTCTCCACATTTTATTCAAATTCACTCAACAAATAGACATCATAACTGACCCATCATACCACACACAATCAGGAAAGATTCTATATGTTTGGAATGCGATTCTTATTAAATGGGCAAATATGCCGCTAACAATTCTAACTTCCCAAATTTAAATACAGCTCATATTTAGAGTCACAGGACACAAAATACAAGAAATCTTCTTTCCAGTTACTTAGTAGGCACTCTAATAATGAATGAACACTTTTGCAAGAACTTTAGTATCAGAAATGGCTAGCATTTTTAAAGTTTATAGATTCACTACTACCAGATGTGACTATCATGAGAAGGCAATGATTAGAAAAACAGGAAACTTCTCTGATCAGGGCAATTTAAGTATTAGAAGACAAAGTCTTCAGAGCCAGTAGTTCCTGGATTATATCCTCATTTGGGGGGGTGTTTCTATCAAATTAATACAGAAAATGATTAAAAAGATTGTGTCTGCCATGTGCCTGTTCTTTTAAGAGTGGGAGAAGGGGAGGAGTGAGACCAAAAGACCCTGATGAGCCTCTGCACCGCCTTCCTATCGAGGGCCCCAGAGACCACTCTTCCAGTTCCCCCAGCTCTCAGCTAAGCAAACGGGATGAGAGGGGGCCTGACTTGCCCAAGGCCAGGCACCCTGGTGCTAACTTAGGCACCTCAGCTACCGGACTAGGGCCTGGCCTACTGTTCCACTGCCCAGGAGGAGGCTGGGGTTCTGCATGTGTTCAGGAGGCCAGCTCCCTGGGGTCTCCCACTGCGGGTGGGGCAGACACGTTGGCAGACCTTCAGGAAAGAAAGACGGACTTGGAAGAATTTTAGATTAGGAGATCCAGTTGATAGTTTTACAATCTTTAGTTCCTCAGTTTAATATTATGTCAATGCCAAGTGGAAGTATACTAATTTTCCACATTAACATTTTACAGACACATATACTAACCATGACATTATTCTGGGGGCAAAACAGTTAACTGCTGAATCAAATAAAACTACTGAACCAGAACAGACCTAACACTCAATGCACACACACTGTTAACCTGACTATGCTATGCTGAGCTGCTCAATCCTGGCCAACTTTTGACCCCATGGACTGTCGCTCGCCAGGCTCCTCTGTCCATGAGGATCCTCCAGGCAAGAATACTGGAGTGGGTAGCCACTCCCTTCTTCAGGGCATCTTCCCAACCCTGGGATCGAACCCAGGTCTCCCGCATTGCAGGCGGATATTTTACCAGCTGAGTTACCAGGGAAGCCCAAGGATACCCGAGGGGGTTGCCATGCCCTCCTCCAGGGGATCATCCCATCCCAGGGATCGAACCCAGGTCACCCACATTGCAGGTGGATTCTTTACCATCTGAGCCACTTACCATTATTTTCCTCCCTTTGAACTCCAGAATAATACATGATCTTCCCACTTCCTGCCCAGCTCCACTGTAAACATTCAAAGGAAAAAACAAAAATGATTAAAAAGCCATCAAAATGAAGCCAAATAAATTAAAACTTTTTTTTTACAACTTAAACTATGTTCCATCTGATGACAACACTAACTTGAGGCAGATGAGTTCCACAAAATTACAAAGACAGGGAAGAACAGCATCAATGTGGGGAAAAAATGAAAAGTGGCCTCTGAGAGGTCAGACTGAGAGGACCAAAGGTTAAATCCAACCTTCTGAATGTTAGGGTTAAAATGATGATGTATTTAAAATATAAACTAGTAGTGACTCAGATGATTTAATTAGACTTTTAGAATCAGCACTTAAGTAAAAACCCATAAGCAGTTAAAAATTCTTTCATTTTAAGATAATACACATTTACCAAATAGCTTAAATTTAAATACTTATTCATACATGTGAATCTTATTCTGTTTTCTTTCTACTTTGTTATTTCACTGAAAACAAATTTCCTTTCTTCAGAACAAACAGCCTTTCTTTCCAATTATCACAAGGCTTTAAGCCTCACCAGTCTAACCCCTCGCCTTCTTTGATGCCTTATCCCAACCACTGTAGCTTGTGATTCACCCACTTATTTAACATCAAGCCGTTTTTTGGCTGCACTGTGGGGCGTGTGGGATCTTAGTTCCCTGACCAGGGATTGAACCTAGGACTTCAGCAGTGAAAGCACTGTCTTAGCCACTGGACTGCCAAGGAACTCCCTCAAGCAGTTTCTATTTGCCAAGCAGTGTAGATAAGCACCTAGCATACAGAAAGGCCTAATACCAGGACCCTGGCTCCCAGAACAGATAGCTCCAGGACTGACATGAGATGGATGCATCCTCAGACCTACTTCAGAGCAGGAAGCAGACAAAGAAAATCAGACAACCACAGAGCTACCATGAGCCCCTGGCCTGCCACTTTAACTGGCCCTCTGTGCTCCCTCTTGAGCGTCCCTCCAGTTTTTGGTGCAGTTTTTCCTACAGTTGTTGGTATAGTAACTATTTCAAACTTTCTCCCCTGTCCTAAATTTTCCCATGCTCTATCCTACTCTTGAGTCATGGGCTGTCTGTATCAAAAAATTACAGTTTGTCGGTTCCCTCAACTTGCCAATGCACTCACATCCTTCTCTTCTTCCACTTCTGGAACAGAGAACAGACCTCTCTCTATAAGGCTAGCCTTTTCACCATGGTTCTACACTCTGCCTACTCCCTCCCTCCCTCTGAGGTACTGACCCCTGCTACATCACCGGCTTTCCCCTTACTATCCTTTTTGACATCTGCATTTAAACATGCCAGTCATCCTGTCCCCAGATGAAAATCCCTTAATTCTAATCTCTAGTCTCCCTGTCCACTTACTAAAGGCTGCATACATTGAATTCTGGCTTTTTACCAACCATCCCTCTGAAACTCTCCCTGAAAAACAGCTCTTTGTTGCTAAGTGCAAAGAGCCCTTCTCAGTTCCTATCTCTCTTCTCCAGGGAGCATGTCATCTGTCCTAGTCCATCCCTCTCTAGGCCTGGTTTCTTGACTTCACGTTCTCATCCTGTCCCGCTGGTTTCCTCCTCAGTTTCCTTCATGCAACTGCCTCTACCCATCTTTCAAAAGCTGTTATTCCAAAGGTTCTCTCCTCGGCTCCTTTCTCGGTCTTTTTGATCTTCAGCCTCACATCTTTAACACACTGAGGACTTCCAATTCTCTATTTGTAGTCCAGATACAGATATTTGTTCTCCTGAACCCCAGATCTCTAACAGTCACCTGGTTTTGGTCTCTCTCCTGGGACATCTCACAGGTGCCTAATATTCAAATATGCCAAACAAGTCTGCACTTCAAGTCCCTAGCCCGTGCTCTTCTTTCTGGAACACTCTGCCCTGATATTGACATAATTGGCTCCTGTGTATCATTTGGGTCTCAGTTCAAATGTCACCTCATTTGCTCTTCAGACCACTCTACCGTAACACTTATTACTACATGATGTCATTATATCTACTTATTTATGGCTTATTTCTATTAAAGTGAAAGCTCCATAATAGCATAGACATCTATTTCATTCACTGCTATACAGTAAGGTGCCTGACATGCAATAAATCTCAAGAAAAACTTATTGAATGAGTAAAAACTCGTAAATTAGGAAACTTGGGAACATTACATTAAAGAAGCCAGTTTCAAAAGATTACATGTTGCAACCCATTTATATGAAATGTCCAAAACAGGGTAATCTGCAGAGACAGAAAGGAGATTAACGGTGGCTGAGGACTGGGCAGGTTGGAGGGCAATGATACAGGGTTTCTTTCTGGAATGATGAAAATGTCCTGGATGAGACAGTGGTGATAATTATAAAACTCTGTATAGATTAAAAACTGTTTAACTGTACACTTTAAACGAGTGTGCTGATTTCAATCTCAATAAGGCTGTTATAAAAGAATTTAAAACTCCTAAATTTACTCCAGACCTGCCCCATCTCAGGTACTCCTGGAGTAACACCACCACTTACCAATTATCCTACCTGGGAACTGGAGTTATCATAACTCTCCTCTCTGCCCTGCCTTCCCTTCCACATCTGCCTCTTCTAACGTATCTGATCACTGACAAAGCTCTAAAATTTCACTTCTTTACTCTCTCAGGGCTCTCTTTCCAACCCACTGCTGCTCATTTCACTCATTTCAAGATCTCACTGCTTATCACTTGGTTTGTTTCAATCTCATCCTACTGGATTCTCTCCACTTGATCCACCTTTTTTTTTTTTTGGCCACACCACGTGGCATGAGGGATCTTAGTTCCCCGACCAGGGATGAAACCCGCATCCCCCACAGTGGCAGCTCAGTCTTAACCCCTGGACCACCAGGGAAGTCCCTTAATACACCTTTAATTCATCTGTGCCACTGCTGCCAGAGGCATCTTTGATCCTCCTAAAGCATAATTTCCACCACATCCCATCCTTGCTTAAGACCCTTCCTTGGCTCCCTATAACTGGCAATAAAGACTCCAAATCCTTGGTATGTATGTATCCAAGGTCCTTCATAAGCTGCACTCTGAGAGCCTCTACCATCTCATCTGCTGTCTTTTCGCTGCACCCATAGGGAGACTGGCCACAGAGAGACCTCTCATTTTCACATGTGCCACTTCCTCAGCCTGGAACATCCCTGCCCCCAAGCTTCGGCTGTCTTTGATTTCTAGTCAATCTCTAGGACTCAGCTCAGTGTCCTGATTTCCAGGGCGCAGGATGGCATTGTCTTCTCACTGGAAGCCCACTCTGCACACTCTCAGGGTCTTAGTGCAACGCCTGTGTGTCCTCTTACAGCGGTCACAACTCACTGAGAGCCTACCAGGAGCTCTGCTCTGCATAGCTAAGTGCTGCTCAACTCTTTCCCCAGGAGGAAAAGGGTTCTGTGAGGCTGTTGTCCTAGTAATCACTGGAGTATGGACTGGATTTCAGGTCTGACTCCAAAGCAATTGGCTGCGGTTATTCCAAACTCTCTCTCCAGCACTTTTCACTTGGCACTGCAATTCCCATCAAAAGGGTGAATCCAGCTAACTCAGCCCCGCCTTATTTGTATCCCGAGTGCCTAGTGTGCTGCTTGACACTCGCTCAGAGTTTGCTGAACACAAGAAGAAACGACAGGTGTGAAGTGAGCGGCGGGCAAACTTGTGTTCCATCCCCAGTAGGTGCTCCAGGAGTTATTGAATGAACAAGAGAAGGAGATACTTTCTACCTTTGGGAAAATGTACGTGTTCACTTGATGCTAACTCATGTCTAACAATCAACATGTTTGTGAATTCAAACTGCGCAGTCAGGCAAGCTCTCATTTCTCTAAGCAGCATTCCAGGTCCATATGGTGCTTCTCTGACAGAAGGCCATTTCCAATGAAAGACAAGCCCTCTCACGGTCAATCAACGGCTGAGATATTGTCCTAACATTTCTGCCTTTTCATCTCTCCCACTTTCTACCTTCCCTATTCCAGGAGAGTTTGAGCTCTGAATGGAACTCACAAGTTCCCTAATGTATTTCCCCTTTCACATTTCGGCAAATATGAGTCCTAGAGGTTAATAAGGCACAAGTTTAGTTCTTCCTCGCGCTGTCACAGCCTTATCCAGGTTATCATCTCACCCTGCTATCCCCAGCATCCCTGGTTCCCTCACGAGTCGCCCCTCTTGGGCGTATGCGAAAGCGCCCTGCGATCCCACCATAGGCCCTTTTTCCACTCTCTCGTCCCCCAAACCCAACATCCTATCCTCCCTTGAGACTGAAGACAAAGCAAAATCCTATTCAACCTAGCAGGCCCCTTCCGATTCACAGTTCTTCAAACCGCTGCAGCCGCAGAGGCCTTGCCCGCAGCTGCGAGCCAGGGGCAGGCTGCCGAGGCAAGCGGGCCTGGGGTGGGGGGCGACTGAGGCCAACCATCGGGTTCCCCTCCTCGCCTCACAGTCACGGCTTCAGTCCCTCTCAGGTCCCTTACAGGGGTCGGATCAGCAGCTGGTCACTCTCCTCTGCAGGAATCGCGGACATCTCAGAAGTCCAAACGGGAATGAAGAACAACAGGTCGCAGGAGTCTTTCTAAACTAGAAAAAAAGACACAGAGACCCTAAGACGGAAGAACCACCCCCACTCCATCCCACGAGAGCACAACTTCCGGCATCTCGGCGCCCGAGACACTAGGTTCCTCCCTCCGACTTCCGTTCGCAGAACCCAACTCGCAAGGCTTCTCCCCGCCCAGGCATCCCGGGACCTGGGGCGGGGTCCGGACTGCGCCTGCGCGAGGCTTCGGGGGCGGGGCCAGGTGGGCGGGGCTCAGGGGCCGGAAGAGCTGGTGCTGGAATTAGAACCGGAGGAGCCGCCGGGGCTCCTCCGGTTGCCCGGGCGGTGGCTGCCTGACGCCCGAGCGCGAACGGCGCGGAGGTGAGAGCCCGGCCGTCGCCGCGCTCAGGCCGAGCGTGGTCAGGAACGCTGGCCCCGAGGGTGGGGCCGGCGGGGAGGGCAGCGGCTCGGGGCGGATGGGTGGTGCCTCAATCTCCGCAGGGACCCGCCTGTCCCGGGCCCCGGACCCCGAGGGCAGCGCCAGTCTGGCGGCGGGAGCCGCGCAGCGGGCCTGGGCCTGCCGGTGGAGGCAGGGCCCTGGGCCGATCCCTGTCTGGGGTGGGACTGCGGCCCCGGTGACGACGGGTGTGGCGTCTGGCTGGGTCCAGTCGGAAGGCGAAGGGGTGCGAGCACCCGCGGGGCTGTTCCCAGCGCCCGGCCCTGATCTGAGCTCAGGGCGACGAAGGGCGGCCGTCTTTTTTTGTGCGGGATCCTGTCGGTTTCTCCGCGCGCTGGGATTTTCCCCGCAGCGCGGCGGGGCTGGGGCCGTGTCTCTCTGTCTGTCGTCCAGCGCACCAGCACGTGGCAGGCGCTCACGACGGCGACGAATACCTGGGGAGCTGGGTGGGGTCTGCGGGGAGCTTTGGCGGCAGCTCTGCCGAGGTTCCCGATTTGGCCTCTATCGTGTGAGAGTTCGAAATAAAGAAAGAAATCTGAGCGCGGAAGAATTGTTGCTTTTGAACTGTGGAGAAGACTCTTGAGAGTCCCTTGGACTACAAGGAGATCCAACCAGTCCATCCTAAAGGATATCAGTCCTGAATATTCATTGGAAGGACTGATGTTGAAGCTGACACTCCAATACTTTGGTCACCTGATGCGAAGAACTGACTCATTGGAAAAGACCCTGATGCTGGGAAAGATTGAAGGCGAGAGCAGAAGGGGACCACAGAGGATGAGGTGGTTGGATGGCATCACCGACGTGATGGACATGAGTTTGAGCAAGCTTCAGGAGTTGGTGATGGACAGGGAGACCTGGTGTGCTGCAGTCCATGGGGTCATAAAGAGTCAGACACGACTAAGCGACTGAACTGAACTGATTATTAGCCTTGTGGCCTTGGGCAAGCTGCTTAATAAACTTAGAGCTTTGGCTGCCTCGTTTGAAAGAGGCTGTAATATTGCAACCTTGCTGGTCATTAGAGAGGGTCACAGGTACTGTATATACAGCATAAGGACATATATATATATATATATATATATATATATATAGCATTTTTTGTGGTTTTTTAGTCTCTTGGTAGTGTCTGACTCTGTTGCGACCCCATGGACTTTGGGCTTCCCAAGTGGTGCTAGTGATAAAGAGCCTGCCTGCCAATGTATAAGATGTAAGAGACAGCGGTTCGATCCCTGGGTGGGGAAGATCCCCTGGAGAAGGAAATGGCAACCCACTCCAGTATTCTTACCTGGAGAATCCCATGGATGGAGGCACCAGGCGGGCTACAGTCCTTGGGATCACAAAGAGTCGGACACGACTAAGCTACTGAGAGTATGGACTGTTAGCCCTCCAGGCTCCTCTGTCCATGGGAATGAGTTGGGAATACCAGACCACCTTACCTGCCTCCTGATAAATCTGTATGCAGGTCAAGAAGCAACAGTTAGAACCAGACATGGAACAACAGACTGGTTCCAAATCGGGAAAGGAGTACCTCAAGGTACTCCTTGCTTATTGTCACCTTGCTTATTTAACTTCTATACAGAGTACATCATGTGAAATGCCGGGTTGGATGAAGCACAAGCAGGAATCAAGATTGCCAGGAGAAATATCAGTAACTTCAGATATGCAGATGACACCACCCTTATGGCAGAAAGTGAAGAGGAACTTAAAAGCCTCTTGATGTAAATGAAAGAGGAGAGTGAAAAAGCTGGCTTAAAACTCAACATTCAAAAAACAAAGATCATGGCATCCAGCCCCATCACTTCATGGCCAGTAGATGGGGAAACAGTGGAAACAGTGGCAGACTTTCTCTGCTTGGGCTCCAAAATCACTGCAGATGGTGACTGCAGCCATGAAATTAAAAGACGCTTGCTCCTTGGAAGGACTGATTTTGAAGTTGAAACTCCAATACTTTGGCCACCTGATGCGAAGAACTGACTTATTTGAAAAGAGCCTAATGCTGGGAAAGATTTCAGGCAGTAGGAGAAAGGGACACAGAGAATGAGATGGTTGGATGGCATCACCAATTCGATGGACATGAGTTTGAGCAAGCTCCAGGAGTTGGAGATGGACAGGAAAGCCTGCCGTGTTGCAGTCCATGGGGTCGCAAAAAGTCGGACACGTCTGATCAACTGAACTGAACTTAGTGGTGGTGAGTGCAGGAGGCATGTGCAGTACCCTGTTTTTGATCTTCAAAAGTGGCACATGAGTTTTTGGTCTTTTTGTGTCTTGTCCAGAATTTGCCCCAACTGCGCGTGTATTGTTGTTATTGAGTTGCTAAGTTGTGTTCTACTCTTTGTGACCCTGTGGACTGCAGCACTCTAGGCTTCCTGTCCTCCATTATCTCTCAGAATTTGCTCAGATTCATGTCCGTTGAGTCAGTGATACTATCTTACTGTCTTCATCCTCTGCTGCTCCCTTCTCCTTTTGCCTTCAATCTTTCCTAGTATCAGTCTTTTCCAATGAGTCAGCTCTTTGCATCAGATTACTAAAGTATTAGAGTTTCAACATCAGTTCTTCCAGTGAATATTCAGGTTTGATTCCCTTTAGGATTGACTGGTTTGATTTCTTTGCTGTCCAGGAGATTCTCAAGAGTCTTCTCCAGCACCACAATTCAAAAACATCAATTCTTCGGCACTCAGCATTCTTTATGATCCAACTGTCGCATCTATACATGACTACTGGAAAAATCAGAGCTTTGACTATATGGACCTTTATCTGCAAAGCCATTTCTCTGCTCTTTAATATGCTGTTTGGGTTTGTCATAGCTTTTCCTCCAAGACATTTGTGCATGCATGCACACAGTTATTTTTAGTTCCATATAGTTTCCTCATATTTTGTTGCTTAAGGAGGCATTTGTCCAGGTGCAGGCATTGCAGCAAAAGGTCCCAGGACCCAACCTGTCTCAGGACAGGGTCCCTCTCCCTTGAAATGTCTCCTGGAGGCTGGTGAATTCCTTAAATTGCATTCCAGACTTTTTGCATTTTTTTATGAGTTAAGGATCTATCACTTTCATCAATAATGAAAAAGTATTTCTATGTAACCATAGTCTAGAACAATGCAGGCCCCATTTGATTCATGAATGGTATAATCTACAGATGGTAGAATCAGTGCATCTTGGGTTTAACTGGATGTGGGGCAGGAGGACAGTGAGGGGTCGGTGGTTTCTCACTTTCTACCAGAAATAATGTGATTTACTGAAAGGGAGAGGAGCAGGTGTAGAGGGGAAGATGGGTTCTGCTTTAGGCATTTCTGCCTTTGATGAGTCTGTGCAACATCCAAGTGGCAGTATTTTTGGCCTCATTTTTATGCATGAGTAATTCAGAGACAAGAATGATTTGCCTAATTAAGAACATGCATCAAAATAGTGGCAGATATCAAAGGCTTTCATAAGTGCTTTCCCCCTACAGCTCCTAGACTAATGATGAAAAAAGAAAGTCTTAAGGAGTTGCCAAGGCCTTATGATGTAATGACCTTCAAATCATTCTAGTATTCTAGGGGTTTGAATAGATGCTTTCGGAATCCATAATAATACTATCAAATTTTAAAAAATCATTAAAATTGATATATATAGAGAGACTTGAAATGTAATGTGCTTAAATGTGCTATACAACAACATTTTAACCCATCAGATTATGGTACTTTATGCTGCTAGGGTAACCCAGTTTGGGGCAGACTTTGGAATAAGGCGCTCTTGCCTTCTCTAACAGAAAAGTATCCTGCAATGGCGAAGCTCTCGTCGGCAAAAAAGTTATCCAACAAGTCACCCACCAAAGCTTTCTCAGTAGTCTCCCTCTTTTTACTCTTAGGCTCTCTCTGTAGCTAGTTCCCTGCCCAGCAGCCAGTCACGTTTCTAAAACAGAAATCTGATCGTACCACCCGACTGCTCTTTGAAACCTTCCAGAGTCTTCCTGTGAAACCCAGAATAAACCCCAGCTTCTGTTGTGGCCTGCGAGGTGTTCTGTGGCTCTGTCTCGCCTGCCCCGGTCCCTCCGCCTCCTGTTCTTAGTCGCCCTGGCGTCTCACTGGTCCTCACGTCAAATGGCATCCCTCGGGACCTCTGCACTTGCCGTGTCCTCCATTCACGGTGCTTCTCCTCCACGTCGTGTCCGCTCCTGCTTCTCTCAGGTCTTAGCTCTCACCTCCTCAGAACATCTTTTTTTCTGTCCCAAAGAATCACCCCTTCCTTTGATCGCTATCTCCTTAACTTGCTTTAGTTCCCCTTAGAGCAATGATCATCTCCAAATAATGTGTTTGATACTTGGTTTTCACGTTGGTCTGGCTACTCCCTGTAAAAATGAGCTCCCCGGACTTCCCCGGTGGTTCAGGGGTTAGGGCTCCATGCTTCCAGTGCAGAGAGGCACGGGGTTGATTCCTGATGGGGGAACTAAGGTCCCACACAGAAAAAAATGAAATTAATTAAAAATAAATAAAAAATAGGTTCCCTGAGGTCAGAGACTTTATCTGTCTTATTCACTGGTGTAGTCCCAGCAGCTGGTAGGTGCTCGCTGACCACTGAGGAAAGAATGAATGAATGAATGAGTTGGGTGTTCTTGCTACTCCACAAATGAAGCAAAAATATAGACATAAATTGGATGATGGGGCTGATCAAAATGCTTGGGCTCAGGAGTCAAGTCTAGGGTCAGATGCTTGTGAGTGGACTTGGTGGTGGGGGCAGGGAGGGGAGTATCTCCCGATTCACTGGGAGAAACTCTTCATTGGAGAGGGACATTCACTGATTTACTTATTCTTTTCCTTCATCAGGTACCCTGTTTTTCTGTCAAGAGTTGACCATGTCAGAATGAAAGGAAGCTATCTTTGCAGACTGCTGTCTGTGGAACCTTTGAAGACGGTAGAATAGTATTCGATTCTGCAGTAAGCAGACCCCTTTTTCCCTCTGTAGAGTCAGTCTTTAGTAAACATTTGTTAGTTTCTCGAATTCATACATTCTCCTGAAAGATGGGTCACAGTTCCCTCATTTGTGAAAGGTGGATTCTAACCTCCCTTCTGTGAACCCCTTTGGGGGTTGGGGGCAGAGCCCAGCAGGATACAGCAGCAGGCAGACCCTCAGAGAACACTTGGATCAGACTCTGGGTGTCTCCAGATGCTGTGAGGATTAAGTGAGATACTGTGAAAGCACTTGAACTATGAAACATTTCTCTGGCCAGTTCATCATTGTTCAAGTATAATATGCTTGCTCCTATGAAATGGTCAAGGATAAATAGTTCATTAAAGATCTACATAAGGCTGACTCTGGGATATTTAGGTCACCTCCTTCCTGGCCTTACTGGAATGAGGTGAGAGGTAGCACCTGACATTATTGTCATGTCTGCCTTTCCCTAAACATAGTTTGCGACTTTAAGAAAAATGCACCAAACCCCAGAGGCATCAGTGCTTTCAGTTTTTGGCCCTGCTGTTTACAGAACAGGAAGTGGAGACGGTAACTGATCTCAGAATCTTGGTTGATAAACTAGTATGTCACATATTTTACTAACGTCTGGGCTTGATTAAAGAGAAGGCAGGCACTTGACTATTTTGAGGACTAGATGACAGGTGTCTGGTACTTCTTTTTTGAGTGTGTGTGTGTGTCTGGTACTTCTGATTGGTGCTTTTCATACTTCTAAAGACGACAAAAAGGTTCCTACCTTTCAGGTTCACTGGGTTAAAACTTTGTGATTCAAGAAAAGAATAAGAATGAAATAGGGGGCCGGGGCGGCGGCGAGCGGGCCTCACCATCAGTCACGGCTCCCAAAAAAAGAAAAAAAAAAGAATGAAATAGTACCCAAATTTTGTGGGTTGGCGGGAAATATGTATGTTTTAAGGAAAAGGAGTATACCAGGGAACTGGGAGGAATTGGTGGTTATTATTTAATTTTATTCCTATTATGTGTAAAGAGATTTAAAGTTGCTTCTCTCCATATATCTAAACAATGCTTGCTCTTACAGAGGAGCCTGTGGATCAAGCTATGGTGGAAGATGTTTCGGAAAGGCAAAAAGCGCCACAGCAGTAGCAGTTCCCAGAGCAGTGAAATCAGTACCAAGAGCAAGGTAGGTGGTGGAGTGGAGACCGCGGCCTTAACAGTGAGAACTGTTTCTTCTGAGCAGTGGTGCGTGAAAGGTACTAAGCATGGCAGACCTGTGATGTTCTTCAAACTGGGGATTTTAAATTTTTTTTTTGCACAAGATACATCCTGTTTGGTTTAATTTTATTTTGTTTTGGTAGATTTTTCTGATGTCCTTAAATCCACTAATGTAGATGAATTGGGACCTGTGAGAGGTCTCATTGAAACACTGGTCAAGGAAATTGACAGGCAGTCAAGGAACTGGATGTCTTGAATTCTAGGGCTTGAGGTGTGTGTGTGTCATTATAATTCTGTGTCCACGACGGGGAGTGAGTTGGAGAGTGAGGCAGATGTGCTGATTTGAGTGTGCAGGGTACTCAGAGTCCCGAGTCCTGGCCCACTGGACTAGGACTAGAAAACTGAAACTGAAGTCGCTCAGTTGTATCTGACTCTTTGCAACCCCATGGACTGTAGCCTTCCAGGCTCCTCTGTCCAGGGAATTCTTCAGGGCATACTGGAGTAGGTTTCCATTTCCTTCTCCAGGGTATCTTCCCGACCCAGGGATTGAACCCGAGTCTCCTGCATCGCAGGCAGATGCTTTACCAGCTGAGCCACCAGGGAAGCCCCCAGGACTCAAAAGCCTTCTTAAAATCATTCCTCACCCTTGTGAGCTCCCAGTTGTGAAAGGTGTCTGTGCCCAGAACCTGGACTGGGCGAGGCAGGGGGCAGGAGAGGAGCCCAAGGCCCAGCACCTCCAGGAGGTGCCTCTCCCCAGCCTGTGGGCAGCGCTCCGGGTGAGGATAGCACACTCAGGGAAGAACACGACCCCACTGCCCTGCAGGAATTTCCATCCGGCGGGAGGGCCGAGCTCTCAGCATGTAGCCCAAACCACGGAAACCTGACATTTTCAGAGTCCTGTGCAGTCTGGGAATGGGGTGACTAAGTTTTTCTTTAAGGCATCTAAACTCCTGAAGCTCGTCGAGAACCGCCCCGCTGTTAGCTCAGTGTGAGGCCCGCAGGCTTGAACTGGGCCCAGTTTGCTGTTTTCTAGATCAGAAAATGGAGAAGGGGAGATGCATGGACCTGCTGGTGGCCGAGTTGAACCAGAGCTCGTGTGCCGATTGCTCAAGGACCTGCTGCCCCGGCAGGGTGGGGGTCCAGAGGGGTGCAGGAAGACCCGTGCCCTGGAGTGAGGTCTTACCCCGAAGTGACGGGGAGTCTCGTGTGGCTTCTCTGCAGGCCTGTGTCCGTTAGACGTGTGCTCTAGAATGAAGTAAGCTTCTGTTCTTGTCATTCAGAACCAGGGGAAATAGGCCACTTTCTCCCTTCCCTTCCTCCTTGCTCAGGGGGTCGCTAGGTTCTGGCCTTCTCCTGCGTGTGGGGGTAACTGGAAGCACAAAAGCTCACTATGTTACTCCCTTCCCAGAAGGCAGCCTGACTCTGTAACAGCATCTTAATTCCAGGTCCCCTTCCTTCACTCTTTGAATATTCGGGTTTCTTCCAGGTTGTCAGGACCACACAAACATGATGATGACCGTCTCTGTGCATACAGCTCTTATTTGAAAGTGAAAGTCGCTCAGTCATGTCTGACTCTGCGACCCCATGGACTCTACAGTCCATGGAATTCTCCAGGCCAGAATACTGGAGGGGTAGCCTTTCCCTTCTCCAGGGGAATCTTCCCAACCCAGGGATCAAACCGAGGTCTCCTGCATATGGATTCTTTACCAGCTGAGCCACAGGGGAAGCCCAACGTGATGATGACCCTTTCTGTGCACATAGCTCTGCTCTTGTTTGAGATTCCCAGAAATGCAGTTATTAAGAAAGGGAAGAAATAAAACTGAAGACTTGATACATTTTTACATTGATTTTGATTCACTTCTTAAACACCTAAAAATTTGACTGTACTTTTAAAATTTAATTTGATTTGAAGTGTAAAAAAGTGATTTTTTTTTTTTTTTCTTTTTGGCTGACCCATGGAGCTTGCGGGATCTTAGTTCCCCAACCAGGGATCAAATCTTGTCCCCAGCAGTAAAAGTGCTGAGTCCTAACCCCTGGCCCACCAGGGAATTCCCAAAAAGTGATTATTTTTTTTTTAATCAAAGGTTTTTACTGTTATTTCTAAAAAATTAAGCATACTAAGAGTATGATACTGTAGAACAAACTACATTGACACGTATGATTCTTTGAATTTTGCTGAACAATTTCGTTGGTTTTTCTTTGTAATTCACATCACAGTTATTCTCTGGTCTGCCGCTTTACCTGTGTTTACCTGCTGGGGCCAGTAGTTGGAGGCATTGTGTTACTGGGGTGAGGGTCAGGAGACGTGGGGTTGAGGTCTGGGGTGAGTAGACGGAACCTTGGGCAGATCACTTCACCACTCTGCGTCTCCACTCATTTACTAAACAGGAGAGCACTCCCTGCCTGCATTCTGCACAGAGTTTTTCTTGGGTTCTTTGGAAATAATATGAAAGTGAAGTATAGATTTTCACATACAATGTGAAATCTCAAGTGTCAATACGATGTAAATATCAACTCTCCTATAAGGCTATAGAGGTAATGGCTTTAATTTTAAAAAGTGTTGATTCCAGACATGTGCTATGGGAAGAGCAGTTGGGATTATGTTTGTTTGTTTTTTTAAAGTTTGCTATGGAATTTGTCTTCAAAATAATCTGTCATAGTCGATCTGCATAAATAACTGACCTGATTTTATATGTGTTAATTCAGTGATAGTAAATAAGTCATTTGAATGTTTGGTAGAGAATTTGAAAGAAAATAGTGCTTCTAATTATGTTTAAAATGTTTGTGTTTGTTTGTTTGTTATTTCTTAGTCTGTAGACTCCAGCCTTGGCGGGCTCTCACGGTCCAGCACCGTGGCAAGCCTTGACACCGATTCCACCAAGAGTTCAGGTATGGACGGAGGTGGGATCATTTATCATCTTGGGCTTTTAACTGAAGTTCACATGGTTTTACCAGAGTGGACAAGGAGTTCTTGACTATTTGGGGTTTTCTTTCTCTGCTGTATCATTTTTGACAAGAGTTTAGAAATGGTCCAGGATCTGGTGGAAGGTGGGTTGTGGTAAGGAATGGGTGGTGAAAGCCACGGGAGCAAACTGCTTGTTAACGGTTGTGGAGCAAAATTATGTGTGGCTACATGGTGGTGACAGTTTAGAAGTATTAGAATAGCTTTGTTAAGAAGTGGGCTGGCGGAGGGCGAATTATTTTGGAGTTACATTGTTCTCAGGGGGTGGGACAATGTCCTGCTGATTAAAAAGACTAAGGAGCCTTGTACCCAGAGATGTACCAGCTGGTTAACATCAGGAGCACACGGTTATAAGCAGGGGTCTGTCACTGGCCCTTGGAAACATTTATGCAGCCTCCTGAAAGGAGTAGCTCTCTAGAAATCAAAGGTGGCTTCCTACCCACCTGTTAGCTGATGTCTAATTGGAAACCGACTACATTCATTTTGTTATACAAAATCCTTCTACTTCTTTTGGGATCACAAACAACGCAGTCCATGCAAGGTGGTGAGAGTAGGAGAGGTGGAAAGGGGGATATGGTAGCATAAGGTCTGTTGTCTTTACTTCCAGATGCTTTGAAATATTAAAAATGTGGGCATCTTTGTATTACATAAACATGATCTAAGAATGACTACATAGTATTCCCTTACTATGTCAGATGTTGTAAATCCTTTGTGGTACCTTGTACTGGCTGGACTTTATGGCACATGGAGTTCTTCACCTGTTACCATCTGGTCCTGTCTGGCATTACTCCACCTACACTGGGGGAAAGAAAGCCTGGTCTTTTCTGGCCGAATGGGAGAGAGAGATCAGGTTTCCTGAGTCAGGAAAGAAAAAGTTCACATGGGAAAGTGGGAGAAGAAACCAAAAAAATGATCAAATGTCATATGCATTATAAAGGTGCTCAATCATTGTCAAGTTGACATTTTAGTTTTCTTCTTTTTGAAGAAGTGAAGGCTATTAATACTTAATTTATTCCTACTGAGATCTTACATATTTAGTACATTGTGAGCCACTGAGGAAAACGTTAGTGAAAATTCAAGTTCTTTCCCATTGCATCAAAAAGTTTGCATTTAAAAATTTTTAATTTTTATTAAAGGTTTAGTTCTAATGATAGTCAATTTCCTGTATGGGGAGGGGTTAAAGATACCCTGTAATGCAGCTGTTTCTTTTGAAGTCTTATGATTTTTCTTTTACCTTTAGGACAAAGCAACAACAATTCAGACACCTGTGCAGAATTTCGAATAAAGTATGTTGGTGCCATTGAGAAACTGAAACTCTCAGAGGGGAAAAGTCTCGAAGGGCCACTGGATCTGATAAATTATATAGATGTTGCTCAGGTAAAAAAAAAAAATAGTTCTATTTTCTCAGATTCTGGGGTGAATTTGTGGCTTTGGAGAGAGACGACACTTCCAGTCTCTTCACTGCTTCTCCTGAAGCCACGCTTTTATCACTGTTAAGATGTCAGTGAGCACTGTGGTCAGAGGAGGGACCCGGGGACCGAGTCACAGAGGAACACAGGGACTTAGTTCCTTCCTTCAGACAGTGGTTTTTCACTCTTGCGGGGCTGACTGAGGACGTCTCTTTGTTTAAAGGGGGAGCTGAGCACAGTGAGTGAGTGCACACTCACTTAGCGTGTGCACTAAAGCTTAGCTTTAGAATACTCCAGCAAATCTTGACTGTGGCTCCATGGAGCTATTTTCAGTTATTCGAGTGAGCAATCTCATTCATGGTGTTGAACTCCCATACCTCTCTATTCATACCCTATCTCCAACAAGGATTGAGGTGAGGTGGGTTTTGAAAATATATCCCAGTCGAGAAAATAAAAGAATAAATTCATCATGAAGGAAAATTCAGAGTGAAAATGAAGACAAAGGTGTAAGGTTTGTGCATAAAGTATTGTGAGGTCGGTACTCTTTATCAGTGAAGGGAGTGGATGAGCTGGAAGCCTGAACACTGTCCACAGTCAGTTGCTCCCCGAGTCTCTAGAAGATGTAACTGCCCATCTTTGTGTTCATGAACAAAGGGATATTACTGCAATGGGAAGGTTCCCTTACCAAATTTATAGAGTGTTGGTCACTTTTAAGATCATGTGGTCTCTTAACGCATGGAGGCGAGCTTGTTTCACATGTCGTTTCATGTCCTCCTAAAGAAAGTCTCCTCTGTCTGAGAAGAAATCAGCCAGTCTAATCCGCCGTTGATGAGGCAACTAACACAATTATCCCAGCATTTTACTTTGGAATCTATACAGTCATTCCAACATTGTGCAAGCAACAACTAATAGTCTCCTGAAAGTTTGCTAATAATGCTCCCCCCCAGCCTCCCCACAAAGTATGCTAGGATTATTTTCACACCGACAGGGGCTGCTGTCTCTCACAGCACTGTAAACTTGGGCTTGTCAGAACTCCACAACTGTAGCATTGCATGGATTCTTGGAGTTCCGTTACCCTGTGAGAGAGGTGATAGGCATGAAGGTAGGCTTGCGTGTGAGGACCCAAGAACTAGGGTAGGTGGACACCGCTCATGACTGTAGTTTCTTCAGTGCAGGCAAACGGTTCCACAAAAACGTTGACCGTGTGGAACATCTGCTGATGGTTGACAGTATCAATTTTATTTTAAAGAAGACAAGTCAGGCACACTAAGCAGATAAAATGTGATAATCTGCTAGGAAAACCATCAGGCATTATCTGCTGTCCTCTTTGTTTCTGAAGAGTTCAAAATACTGATGGATGTTTTCAAGAGCCGAAAAACCATTTGTCAAGCTGTGTTTATTTGCCCAAAGCCCTAGGACACTGGAATAACCAGACATATCGACACCTGGGTAGGATATAAACCAGTTGAGAATGGTTCCTATAGTGTGTTTCCTATTATTTAACGTGCTGACGTTACAGTAAACTTTGAATAAGGAGCCTTACATTTTTCTAGTGTAAATATATAAGCCCCACTGGTATCTGTGAGGAGTGTCAGTTTACAAACATTAACCATGGGGCACATGGATCTGAGTTCTGGTCAAATTTGTGGACTTCTTACTGGAAAAAAAAAAAAAAGTGAGGGGTATTTCTTATGCCTCTTTGGAGAGAAGAGGGCTGTGCCCCCACATTCTTTAAAGGGTTTGGGTTTGCGATGGCCAGATGCTAAAATTGACTAATCAGAATCAAGAATGAAACATAATTTTTTTAAATGTAATTTATTTTTACTTTAAAGCAAGATGGAAAGTTGCCCTTCGTTCCACTGGAGGAAGAATTTATTATGGGAGTTTCCAAGTATGGTATAAAAGTGTCCACATCAGATCAGTATGTAAGTAATTTAATTAAAGGAGAAAATGGGTTTGGGGAGTTCAGACCAGGAATGGCCTTCTTGTAGTTAGATCTGCCCCTGTTTGCAGAGTGGTTGGTTTTTCGTCATTCCTGGCAGGTGGCCTTGAAAGTGACCAGTTTCCTAGGGTAAATGATTAGAGGCTTTTGCTTCTGTGTCGGACCCAAGCCAGGGCCTCCCAGGTGGTGCTCGTGGCCAAGAACCCACCTGCCAATACAGGAGATGTAAGACACGAGGGTTTGATCCCCGGGTTGGGAAGATTCCTTGGAGGAAAGCTTGGCAACCCGCTCCAGTAGTCTTGTCAGGAGAATTCCAGGGACAGAGGAGCCTGGCTGTAGTCTGCAGGGTCTCAAAGAGTCAGACACAACTGAAGCGGTTTAGCAAAGCACAGGGCCCAAGCCCCCCACCACCCCACATCCACGGCTGGTCTGTGATGCATTTTTAGCTTAGGACCCCACACCAATTCAGAGCAGCTGTCAGCTGGGTGTAGAAAACAGGGCCATGAATTTAGATTGTCTGTCTTCCTAGAACTTACGTAGGAAGGCATGATTCTAAAGGCAAATTGGCCCCTAACCGAGTTCACCGCAAGGTCCCTTTTGGTGAAAAACCTGTAAAAACTATGTTCAGCCAGATAGATCCATTGATGGGCATGTTCTGTTTAAAGCCTCACGGTAAATTCTGCCCTGGAAAATGTGGACACGTGAAGAAACAGCATGGTCCTTCTTCCCCTGACCTCTGCAGGATGTTCTGCATCGGCACGCTCTGTATTTAATCATCCGGATGGTGTGTTATGACGACGGGCTTGGGGCAGGAAAGAGCTTACTGGCTCTGAAGACCACAGATGCGAGCAACCAAGAATACAGCCTGTGGGTTTACCAGTGCAACAGCCTGGTAAGGTTTTCAGTCTCTTTGGTTATAGGTCTCATTCATCAAACCAAGTGGTAAAACCAGATTCTTTAGATTTTTCAAAGGCAGAAGAGATGCTGTCTGCCACGTTGTCTGATACCTGGCATAACAGGGGAATATGTGTATCAGACGGCAGGTCAGCCAGCGGACCAGCCTACTGCAGGCTGTGAGCTGTTAGCCCAGAAGCAGCACTCGTGCCTCATGAGTGAATGCAAAGCAGGTGAGCGGAAGGGGTGTGTCCTCCACGGGCAGCCCCGCTTTCCTGCACCTCGTGGTCCTGACTCGTGAGGGTCCCTCCCAATGGCTGCGGTCCTGTGATCACGTGCAGTTACTAAAGGGGCCCAGGAGGTGATGACCCAGGCAGGCCGTGTCCTGGACGTCCCCACACTGGCGGTGTGTAGGTTTAGGACAGGCGTTAGGAGGGTCTGATCTAGTTGGGGAACAGACTTACTAATTCTTTTACTGTATCTTTTCACTTAATGTAGGAACAAGCACAAGCAATCTGCAAAGTTTTATCCACTGCTTTCGACTCTGTATTGACTTCTGAGAAACCTTGAATTCTGCAAGGGGGAAGTAAGCTTCATGTTCAAATTCAGCTGTTTTCTCAATAGTTTCTGTTTCCAGTCTGCAGTGTTGAACTGTTACGGAAATATGAGCAATCTTTTGCTCTTGATTTTCTGAAGAAAATGCAGTGTATAAAATACCAGTCATTTGTTTTTCTAGTAAAATGTGTCTTATTTAACAGCAAATTAACTCATTGAAGCTACCTACCTACTGGGACTAAAAGAGCAACATCATTTGTCGCTTTTAGACACAAATAAGCCTGAAAACTTTTATGTGTCACAGAAGCACCCTAGGTGAGTAAGGAACATGAAGAACTTTCTGAGGAAGACCCAGGCCATCTGTCCTGCAGCACTGGCTGGCGATGCAGTCTCACCAGCTCGGAGCTCTAATCAGGCAGAGGTCTGGTCCAGGGACCCACAAATCATGCTGGTTTGAAATAGTGATGCTGTCAACTCAAGTCACAAAAAGGGAAACTTTAAAAGGTGTGTTGTCAGGATAACTTGTTAGCAAACCACAATATAAACCACAGTAATTATCTTTGAAAACCCTCAAAGATTACTGATCATGTTAGAAGTCCTACACTGTGAAGAATTTCATGTTCAGTAGACTAGTGTATTTTTTTTAAAAAGACTTTTTATATACAGTGCTTTACTAAAGACTAAAGGGGGCTTCCCAGGTGGCACTAGTGGTAAAGAACTTGCCCGCCAATTCAGGAGACGAAAGAGACGTGGTAGTTCGATCCCTGGGCTGGGAAGATCCCCTTGAGGAGGGCATGGCAACCCACTCCAGTATTCTTGCCTGGCAAATTCCATGGACAGAGGAGCCTGGTGAGCTACAGTCCATGGGGTTGCAAAGAGTCAGATATTACTGAAGCAACTGAACACTCAAAAGATTAAAAACATGAAAAACACCACGTCCATTTAAAAGTATTTTATTTTTTTCCAGTCAGATGACTAGTTAACAAGAAGAGTAAACTTATTAAACATGCTCTAATTAGGACAATGAAAATAACTGATTTAGGTTATACAATATATACAGTTGCGCTGCAACTAGACGGAAATAATCGAGTGAATGAATTGAATATCATACATCTCAGATAGCATCCAGGCTGCAGTCGTGGTTCCCACCCTTCACAGATCACATGCTAACCATTAGTCCGTGGACAGATTTCTGAGTTGCCATCCCTAGAGGTCAGACCTGATGGAGGATGGCATGCCAAATGCCAGAATCCTGCAGCTGAGGTCACAAAACGTAAACTTTAAATATAAATAGTTTATCTACAGTGTTTTCCTTTTTCTTAGTTGCTTTTTTTTTAATTTGCAAAGAGCAAATAACTAGGAAAGGACATCATTAGTAGGGAAGTTAATATAATTTCTCCTCCGGCAAGAGTAATATTAATTACTGCACAATAGCACCACCAAATTGTAGACTGGGAAAATATTTCCTAGATATTTATGTATGTACCAGTGAACCTGATATATCAGTTTGGGACTGGTGTTCCACTGTTGATATGGATCAACGTTAATTCCTTATATAGCTGGCACCAAGTAGGCAAAAGGCTGATTGATTATAAGGTACAGATGTGGGAGGGCTGTGCTAAAATATACATATGAAGTGCACTGTGCAAAACATCTGTTTATGTTCTTCAATCTATGAGAGAATTAACTAATGAAGGGTTCAAAAACAGAAATGAACAATTAGTGAAAACAGATGTAGTGCTTAAAAAAAAAAAGAAATAAAGACTTTAATTACAGATCTAACACATTTTTACCCGGAACTTTGAAAGGCAAAAAATGCAATTGCCATACAACATCATAAAACATTCCAGTTTGTTCTGTCTTCCTTTATAATATCAATGAAAAAAAAATACAATGAAATAAAAAAAAAAAAAAAGCTCTACACTCAACAAGAGTCTTGCATAATAAAGACAGGCTGCTTCAATCAAATGTACCATCATGACATGCAGAAACAGCATCGTCGCCTTGCTTTCCAAGCCTATCCTTAAATTTACCGCTTTTGGTAAAAATCTAAGTGGGCATTATATGCCTATTTATTCTCAGAGAGCGCCAAATTTTTCAACATACCTACTCTGAATCTTACACCCACCATGACTAAGTAGAGGTATGATAGTCAAGTTCATTAAACCTAATGAGTTTTTATTTTATCGTATACAACCTAACCCCCACCCCCCTGCCCCTAGTAGCTTAAGTTTAAGAATGATATGATGGACTTCAACAGGAAATCCGGATGTCTGGGGTTATTTTATTACCTGGGACCTACAGATTTCTGATATGTTCGTGATTACAAACAAGTGGACAGATTAAATTGCAAGACAGTGTAACTACCATTCCTGTTGGTATATTCTATGAATACAAGACACTAAATCAAGGAAACATTCTCTCGAGCTAGAAGGGAAGGCAGCGGTACACTCAACAGGAAACAGCGAGGACTCGGTGATGGTACTCTGGCCGCAACCAGGGGGCTCGAGAAAGCGAATCCCAGGACCCCTAAAGCGTATAAACTAGCTTGAAGAACCGTGTCGCAATCTGTCATCTTTAGTTTTCAACCGAATTCAGGAAATGCAGTTTTATACAATCTGGAGCTGACGTATGCCATAGCAAACCATCCCTAGTTGGCTTAGGTAGGCTTGTTCACAATAGTTTACACACTCATGCAGGATACAATGACAGCTGCAACCTCACACACCAGGTGCTGGAAAATACAACACTTATGTATACACTCCCAAGTTGCTTTAAATAAATGTCGGGTGGATTTCAAAGGAAATCTTTCAAGGTATCCTTTTTTTTTTTTTAAAAAAAAGTCTTTAAAGGTGAACTGAAGCACTTTATCTAGAAAGTGCAGATTAGCTACAGAATTGGAAAGCAAAAGTTCACTGGCTTTCTAAAAAGAATAACTGTGCTAAAGGTCACCGACTAAAGAAATGGGCCAAGAAAAGCAGGATGCATTTCTTCCCAACACTCCAAACTACTTTGAGGTTCAGCTAATGCTGTAGATTCAGGCTTGATTATGTAGTTAAAATCACTTTTCAGGAAAAAAAAAAAAAAAATCACTTTTCAGTTCACCTCTTAGGAAATTGAGTTTTTCCTAATAAAAGTATAGCAATGTTTCATGAAAAACACAAAATATAAAAACAATTCATTGATATATATATATAAATTGCCTTTTGAGTTTATAAAGCAGAACAGTGGCATTAGAGAAAGTGGGTAGGGTACAAGTCATGAGACAGGTTATCTGGCAAGAGTACTGGTACCAAAAATGAAACAGGACATGACTTTTAAAAGAAGTGTTTTTCTTCAGTAGCAATTCAGTCAGCAATAAAGTGCACAAAAGACACCGGAAAAGCTCCCTTGCGACTCGGATCTCCGTCAATGTGGCCGATCTGAAACGAGTACACAGTTAGGTGGTTATAAAAATTCCAAATGCTGAAAACTGAAGGGCATTTTAGCATTTGGAGGGGGAAAAAAAAATCTGTCAGGAAGAACTTCTGGGAAAGAATTACTTGGGTAAAACATCTAAACTGTTTTTTCTTCCACTCACATTTCAAACAGTCCCTGCCTACTACTCGGAACTCCTGTTCAAGGCCAGTCGGTGCCCTCAAAGACGCCCCCACTACAGTCCTGGCAGCCTGGGGGGGCACATAGGACAGGACCTGACCACCACCCCCATCTGTGTTTTTGTTTCTTCAATAGACAAAGGGACTGAATGTCAGAAGTTTGTGAGCTTCAAAGTCACAGAAAGTGGCAAACACGAGGGAGCCCTATTTAAAAAGGCAAGCATTTATGAGACTTCAGTAAATCATTCACTTTTGCTCTGGGAAAATTATGTAAGTTCTATATCAAGTCTGATCTCAATGATGTAAATTAGGTAAGTAAAAGTCTAAAAGAAAAGCACCAAAATGTAAATTTTATTTTATTTTTTTAATGAGTGGAGGAGCCCTGGAGATTACGGGCAGCATTTCTGCACTTGATACGTTTTTTAAAAAAATATATAGAATAACTGAAAAGTTATCTTATTCTTTTTGGCCATGCCATGTGTCTTGCAGGATATTAGTTCCCTGACCAGGGATTGAACCAGGGGCCACGGCAGTGAAAAACACCAATCTACCCACTAGGCCACCAGGGAACACCATGCCGTATACTTCTATTAAAAAAAGGCTGAGAGGCTGGCTGTGACTTCAGGTTTCCACTGTCCACTCACTGGGCTTCCCTGGTGGCTCAGCAGAAAAAGAACCTGCCTGCCAAAGCAGGAGATGGAAGAGACCCAGTGCCATCCCTGGGTCGGGATGGTCCCCTGGAGAAGGAAATGACAACCCACTCCTGTATTCTTGCCTGAGAAATCCCATGGACAGAGGAGCCTGGTGGGCTTCAGTCCATGGGGTCGCAGAGAGTCAGACTCAACTTAGCAACTAAGTAAGTACACATCCACTGCTGGTGAGAATCTAAAGTTTAAAAAGCATGAATCTGTCATTGCATTGTGGAGGAGGCAGCAGCCCGAGACTGCCAAGGCCACGTCCTCCTTGCAGACCCTCAGGTGCGCTCTGGAAACCAGCCCACATGGCCCGCCCACCCCAGGGGGGACCCCTCGGAAGTGGGGAGAAACAGAAAGGACAGCTGAGGCTGCTCAGGGCAGGGCAGCCTCCCCTGGGGAAAGACCCCCCCCCACCCCCAGACTCACCCACCACTCCTGGTCCTCCTCGCCGTCCACGATGATCACGTCCCCCTCGGAGAACGTCAGCTCGTCGGGGTTGTCGGCCACGCAGTTGTACAAGGCTTTGACCCGCTTGGGCTTCAGCTTGGTCTGCATCAAGAAGGGGGCTCAGAGCTCAGTGTGCGGGGAGACACACCTGCTCAGGGGAGAACCGGGCTGCTTTGCTTCCAACGGGTCCCCGGGGCCTGCAAGCCTACAGACCTGCACACCCACCAGGGTCAACTTGGGGAGGCTCAGTGCAGCTTGGGGCAGGGGGACTTCCTGGAGGAGGCCAACCTGGGGAAGACAGTGGCAGTCCGGTGCCTGGTGTGAAGACAGGGGTCGGTCCTAGAGCCAGCCCGTCAGCTGTGAGCTCTGGGCCATGCCCGGCTTAGATCTGAGCCCTTGGAGAATAACCCGCACACTCCTAGCCAAAGCAGAGGCAGAAAAGAAGGGGCTTGTCCACTCACCGTCTGGGACTTCCTGGGCATGGGCGCAGGGGGCTGCATGACCATGGCATTGGACAGAGGACCCAGAGCTTCTGTTCCAGAGAGGTCCACTGCTTTAGGGCCAAAATGAGTCAACTTCACAATATGCCCCCTCAGCCATCACGAGACAGAAACAACGCAAGAGCCATTGTGTCAGATTCACAAGGCAGGTTTCCTGAGGTTTTTCTAATCATTGACAGAAAATCCCCTGAAGGCCAAAGAAACTTGTGACTTCCCTGTGGCCTTTGTACAGTATGCCGGCCTGCAGCTGTCATTGTGGGACAGACGATAACCTCCTCCACTGACCACCTCCCCCATCCCCTGCCGGGCCCCCCACCCGCCCCCAGTGGCAGAAGGGGAGTGGAATGTGGGGTATGGTACTGGGCAGCCCCGGGAACAGGGGCACCAGGGGGGGTGGCATCAGGGTGGCTGCCCTGCCCTGGACAGGACAGCTGGGCCAGGAGACAGGGCTGACCGCAACGGGACACATCCCCCACTCTGCCCTCATAGACCAGTTCACGTGAAATAATTACCAGGTCCTCTCGGCTGGCCTTTGTTAACCAGTGGGCTTGACTTGTCAGGCCTACGAAGAAGGGGAAATAGTGTCACTGGTACATGCGTGCATGCAAAATTGCTCAGTTGTGTCCGACTCTGCAACCCCACAGACTGTAACCCACCACGCTCCTCTGTCCATGGGATTCTCCAGCCAGAATACTGGAGTGGGTTGCCATGCCCTTCTCCAGGGGAACTTCCTGACCCAGGGATCAAACCCGCATCTCTTACGCCTCCTGCATTGGCAGGCAGGTTCTTGACCATGAGCACCCCTTGGGCAGCCTAGAGTCACTGGTACAGGAGGCCCAAAAGGCACGTGACAACCCTACCTCACTCCCTGTTCTACAGGACCTGTCCGTGTTCAAACTGAAAACGGGCAAGCTAATTTTATCAACTGCCATCCAAGTTAATTCTTTTTCTGTTGGAAAAAGAAAGAGAGAGAGGCCCAGAGGACAGCGCCAGACCCCAGGGGTTCCTTTTTCCAAAACTAGGCTCCTCCCAGGACTCCCCTGTTCTGTGTGAACCTGCAGCCGACACCCCGGGTGTGGGCAGGAAGCAGGGTGCTGAGAACCAGCTCTGCCTCCGACGTTCCTGTCCCACACACCCCAGGTCTCCTCCTGTGTCAGGTGGGGCTGGATCAACCCGCGGGCCCTGGGGGCTCTGCCAGGACTGTCTGGGCCCTACTGGCCCGTGTCGTCCTCTGTACCATGACCCCTGCTGCCTATAACCCTCTGAGACTGACCATGGCTCGGCTCCCCTCAGGATCAAGGGGCCAAGTGAAAGCTTATCTTTCTATGTTCGACTACCAGAAAACATGCTCCGTTTAGGCAATAGACCAGAAGTCTGTCCTCTAAGGAACCTGCGGTGTCCAATACCAGGGCCACCCAGGGAGACTGCTCTATATGGCAAGACCCATGCCAGCAGCGTGGTCATCAGGGTGCAGTCTGCCAGCTTCTAATGCTGCATCTGAAGGGGCGACTTAGTGAGAGGGAAGACCACACTTAGGGGAAACATCTATGACATAGCAGAAGTCAGAACGGAAAGAATTGTGGAAGAGATGGGAGAAAATGAGTCCGTGAAACCAACAGGATACTATTAACATGAACATTATTTATATGATCACAAAAAGCTGAGAAAATCTCCCAGAAAGCTGACTGTAAAAAGCAAGCAAGCGAGCAAGCAGGGAAACAAGGCCGGAATGGAGAGCCAGAAGGGGGCTGGGAGCTGGCCCCTCTGCAGTGCAGCTGCACTTCCAGCCCCTGCCTCTAGGTGGGGTCACGGGACAGGCCCCAGGGGTGTTTGCTAGTTTCTCCTGCAGAATTAAGTCTCAGTCCAGTCGCTCAACCGTGTCCGACTCTGCGACCCCGTGGACTGTAGCACGCCAGGCTTCCCTGTCCATCACCAACTCCCGGAGCTTGCTCAAACTCATGTCCATCACGTCGGTGATGCCATCCAACCATCTCATCCTCTGTCATCCCCTTCTCCTGCCTTCAATCTTTTCCAGCATCAGGGTCTTTTCAAATGAGTTGGTTCTTCACATCAGGTGACCAAAGTATTGGAGCTTCAGCTTCAGCATCAGTCCTTCCAATGAATATTCAGGACTGATTTCCTTTAGGATGGACTGGTTGGATTTCCTTGCAGTCCAAGGAACTCTCAAGAGTCTCCTCCAACGCCACAGTTCAAAAGCAGCAATTCTTCTGTGCTCAGCTTTCTTTATAGTCCAATTCTCACATCCATATATGACTACTGGAAAAACCATAGCTTTGACTAGATGGACCTTTGTTGGCAAAGTAATGTCTCTGCTTTTTAAATATGCTGTCTAGGTTGGTCATAGTTTTTCTTTCAAGGAACAAGTGTCTTTTAATTTCAAGGCTGCAGTCACCATCTGCACTGATTTTGGAGTCCCCCAAAATAAAGTTTCTCACTGTTTCCATTGCTTCCCCATCTATTTGCCATGAAGTGATGGGACCAGATGTCATGTTCTTAGTTTTCTGAATGTTGAGTTTTAAGCCAACTTTTTCACTCTCCTCTTTCACTTTCATCAAGAGGTTCTTTAGTTCTTTACTTTCTGCCATAAGGGTGGTGTCATCTGCACATATAAGGTTATTGACATTTCTCCCGGCAATCTTGAATTAACCCTTGGCCCAAGGGATAAAGATGGTGGAGTCAGAAGTAGAAGGGGTCTGGGTCTCTGACTCACCCCCTTGGGTTTGCTGTACAAGCAAGAATGGGGACACTCAACTCGTGGGAGCAAGAAGTGAATTCCTTATGTTAAACCACTGAGATGGTCCAGGGGTAAGCTGTTAGAGCAATCAGCTTACTCTAATAAAGAGAAAAGGTGATACACATAGAGGAAAGGCCAAGAGGATCTGATATCCGAATAGTAAGAATTGGACTACAAGTTAGAACAGAAAAATACAGATGCTAAGTCATTAAAAAAAAAAACATCAATTGAGATTTCTCAGATGCAGGATGTAGTTTCTATGTTGAGAGGCTCCATCATCTACTTGGGAGCAGGGATTAAAACAGATCACCTCACCCTGGGAGTCAGAGCCCGAGGTGTCCATGGATGGGGGCCTGACGGGGGTTTGCCTGAGGGGACACAGGAAGGCATCCACCTGGCTGGGGGCAGGGGCTGGCCTGTCAGGAGAGCTGGAGACCCAGGAGGGTCCCAGATTCCAGCAGGGAGAGGAGGCTTCTGCACAGAGGAGAAGGCGGGGATGGGAGATGCATTTCATAAGGGTACCGATCAGTTACATAAACATGGGAGCCAGACTTTTTTACCATTAGAAAAGGGAGTAACAAGTGCAGAAAGGAATAAAAAGCTCTAATAGAATAAACCCCGTGGAGCATTTAAAACACCGAGAATGGACTGCATGGCCACTGCAGTGCCCCACCCTCCCCTGACCGAGTCCAGGCTCTGCCTGTGCCGAGCAGTAGCAGAAGGCAGCTGTGATGCCCTGCTGGTTTCCAGGACTTGCTCTTGGGCCTAGTCACCCTGATGTGAGACGGGCCAGGACACGTTAAGTATTCCAGCCGAGAGCCCCAGCTGAAGTCCCAGCTGACAGCCAGCACCAACCACGTGTGTGGACTGGGGAGGCCTCCTCTGATGAATCGCTCTGTGTTGAACAACCCCCAGCCCTCGAGTCTTTTCAGGTAAAGGCCCAGATATTGTCAAGCAAACACAAGCCACTCCCCCTGTGCTGACCCAAACTCATGAGCGCAGTAAGACAGTTGTGGCTTATGTCAATACATTTTGGTGTGGTTTGTTACTCAGAACCAGAGAAACTGGAGACAGTGTGAACTCGTGGATTTCCATCCACATAGACAAGAAACATAAATAAATGTTTATACATGTATACAAGCATGCATGTATGTGTATGAATATACACGTACGTATCCCTAGTTCTGATGACTCAGAAGGCCTGCCCGCGAGCACTGACACTCCAATGGCAATGAGGACACCGACCACCCAGATCTTGGCGTCTTAAGTATCATTCCACTAAAAGGAACCATTTCTCTACCATAAAGATCCAGACTGAAAGCCATGAACTGGATCCCATGAGCTTTACTACAATAAATGTGGTAAAGGACATTTATTTAAACAAATGGCAAAACCTGGAGTCTGCGTTTTGGAAGGTAGGCTCAGTGGTAAAGAATCCACCTGCCAATGCAGGAGACATGGGCTCGATCCTTGGGTCAGAAAGATCCACCGCAGAAGGAAATAGCTACCCACTCCAGTATTCTTGTCTGGAGAATCCCATGGACAGAGAAGCCTAGCAGGCTACAGTCCATGGGGTCGCAAAGTGTCGGACACAA
Organism: Odocoileus virginianus; assembly: GCF_023699985.2. Lineage (NCBI taxonomy): Eukaryota > Metazoa > Chordata > Mammalia > Artiodactyla > Cervidae > Odocoileus > Odocoileus virginianus. Next base: position 83,727,294 of record NC_069675.1, read on the forward strand.
CTTAGCGACTGAACAATAACAACCATGTTAATTTCCTGATCTGGCTGGCTGTATTATGTTTATGTAGGAGAATGTCCTAGTTTGTTGGAAATACATGTCCTGCACTGCAAAGAGTTCACGTATTCAAGATAATCCTATGAGTGAACAACAAGTAAGACCTAGAGGCCCTGTGTCTTGAGGAGTTTAACTCCCCGAGTCCCAGTGTCTATGTTCAACAGAAATCTAAATTCATCATGTGGATGTAAGACACGCACTGGTATGAAATGTTTGCAGTATATTCTTGGTAAATTATTTTGAAGACCCCTGAAACATAATGAATTAGTCAATCAACACTTGACCTCAGGGGTCATAGCAGAATTTGAAACATGGATGATTTCAAACGTTCAGAGAAACCCCAGCAAGTGAAGTTGTGGGGTGGGTGCACTGGGAAGCCCCCTGAGGGCAGGAAGCATGGATGGTGACCTGGCTGGCCCCCGAGGGGGACATAGCAAGCAGCAGTTACCCGGGAGCAGGCCTCTTCTGGGGGAGGCGGCTGGGCGGCTGGGGCGGCAAGGGTGGCGGGGCTTTGCTGGGTGGGAGTCCGGGCTGGGCCGGCTTGCTCTGCTGGCTCAAGGCTTCGATCACACTGGGCGTTTTGATCACCGGAGGGGGTGGTGTGGGAGCCAGGGGGTCTGCAGAGAGAGAAGAGAGAGACACACGCAGAGGGTCAGTCTCCAGGCCTCATATTCCCAGGCTCCCCACCCGAGGCTCCTTCGACGAGGGCTTCCTTTTCTCCTTCCACTATTTCACGGGGAAAACACCTACTTCCACCAAAGACTTTTCAGACAGCAGTATTGGTAGAGAGTCCTTCTAGGCCTTAAGGGGGGATTAAAATGACTCCATGGGCCTGGGGGTGTTTTCTCAGCTAGAACCCCTCCTGGGGAAGCCAACTGGGTCTTCCATCCTCCAGGGAACCTGGAGAAGCAGCTGCAGGAGGCCTGGCCCGGGTCCTGCCCTGGGGCCCACCCATGTCACCCGGTGGCCAGCCGGTCAGTCTGGGGACAGCCTGTGAAGGGCCAGCTCCGTGAAGGCTTCCTGTCTCTAAGAGGACAGGGCAACAAGTTATATTCTCTACGTTTTACAGAGAATGAGGGAGCCGAGGCTTTCAGTGAGCGCATGGGGCTGGTAAGACAAGGGGCCAGAACTTGAGCCTCCTTCCCGTTTGCTGACAAAACATCAGCGCCCTTCTCAACGGGCAGCACCCGTGTCCCGCAGTCCGAGCAGAGGCAGCGACCTGCCCCCGGGCCTGGACGTGGACACCTCAGGAGCCTCGGCCCCAGACGGCGGAGGCGGGGGGCGCTGGCTGAGCAGGGAGGGGTCCAGTTCAGGCTTTCTTTCCTTTTTTCATAAGCTTTTTAAAAGCAAAGTCAAAAGGTAGGCTCTTGCATGCCTATCTACAGTCCCGTGGACACGGGACCATGAGGCAGAAGAGTGGGCTTCGGAGACCTGCTGGGCGCCTCTCACCACCGAGCTCCTCGCCGCCGCCCCCCCCCCCCGACCTGGGTGCCCCCGCCCCACCGCAGCCTCTGGAAGCCCCTCCCCGAGGCAGCTGCCCGCTTGGCCTCCAGCACCCGGAGGGCACCGGCTGCAGCCAGGGTGGTTTCTCCCACCTTAACTCCAGCTAAGGAAACCCAGAGAAACCCTCAGTGCTCTCGGAGCAGACACGCACCCCGAGAGCCCAGAGCCCCTCCTATAGCGTCCAGGCCTCGCCTCCCTGGTCCAGTCACCACCCCCCGACCCCGCTTTGCACCCCCTGCCCCTCCCCCCGGTGGACACATGACACTGAAGGGAAACACAGAGCAGATTCTAATCCACAGGAACACAAGCCGGTACCCCGAAGCACGGAACAGCCAGAGGAAGCCCGGCACCGGCGTGCGAGAGAAAGAAACGCTGCTGAGTGCTTGGAGACAGAGGAGAGTGGGGGTGGACCCCGCGGGGAGTGGGACAGACAGCGGCCAGCTGCCAGGGAGGAGGGGGCCGCAGGGAGGCGGCCACGGGGGAGCCCCCAGCAGCGTGCAGGCTGGGGCTTGCTCCCCACGTGGCGGCCGAGAGGACCAACCCCCTCCTCCCCACCAGCCATCCGTGTAGCATGAAGCCCGACGGCAAGAAAGGTAAAAGGAAAAAAAAAACGTACTGGTAGATGTCACGCGGAGAGGGGGCAGCGGTGGATGGACAGTGGGCGGATCTGACGAAGATCGCTGCCGGCTTATACTGTCCACGCTTACAGAGTTTGTCTTCCACGGGGCGTTAGCAGAGGAGGCTGGCTGAGCTGCACACGCACGCACACGCACGCCCATGCACACGCAGGCATGCACACGCACGCAGGAGCACAGAACAAAAACAGAAACAGAACACGGCATTATTGATCCTCTGCCTGTACGACGGGAAACGTGACCCTTCTGTGGACAGAACAGTGGTAAGACCACAAATAGGCCGCTCATTTGTTTGAAAAAAAAAATTCTTTCTGGCACCTGGAAGACAGATACCAATACACACCAAACCAACGATGCTCCTGGGAAAATTCCCAGTTGGTCTCCATCTTACCGATGTCTCTAATGGAAGTACTGTTTGAAGAGGGAAATGATAACCACGGTGACCCTCCTGAGCACTGCACTCAGGGATGGGACATCTGCTTGTCTCTACCCATTTACGTCCTCCCATGGGGTCAGCACCTCGCTGGGGGACACCTGTCCTCAGACAGAGCACGTGAGAGGAGGGCCAAGTCACACACAGCTGGTGAAGGGCAGATGTATTTCTGGCTGGACGCCGGCACCTGGTGACACCCTTCCTCTGCCCACTCCTCCTCACAGAGCGGCATCTGCCCAGGGCACAGGCGTGACCGTGTCTGAGGCTGCGTGTGGCTCACATGGCTGGCTGGGCCTGGAGATGAAAACAGGCCACAGCCACATAGGGCAGACCTGGGGTAGGGGGAGGCTTCCCTCCTGTCCCCTGACGGGGACAGCACTGACCTTCTTCCATTTGTTGGGGTCCACATGGACCAAGGGTAGAACAGATAGAAAACAAAGATAGGCTTTAGTGGGCTGGAGGGGGTGAAAGGCCATCTCCATCATCAAAGGAAGAAAAAGGGAACCCTTCAAACCCTTCTCATCTTAAGACTTGAAGGAAGCCAAGAAACACAGGTGAACAGCTTTCTACAGCTGTCCTGTGACCCAACAGAGCAAAAGAAAATCTCTCTACCCACGACATACACAGTCAGGAAAAGCTGCTCATGAGGTGCCGACGACCTAACCATTTAGCTCCAGCCTCACAAGACAACATACACACCTGGGACTTGGGAGGCGGGAGGGGGGGGCAACAAGCCGCCCCCCATGAGGCCCCTTGACCACAGCGGCCCTCATACACCGGGGCCCCTTCCAGCTGCAGGGCGTGACCTCCTTCCTTGCACAGGGGCTCCCTGCAGGCCTGGGAGGAGGAATGCGCTCTGCGGGAGGGGCGGGCTGGTTTCCAAGGACTGCCCGGCGTGGCCAGTGACCTCTGGGCCTCCCTGAGCACTGAGGCAGAGCCGTGTGGAAGGGCCTGCACCACAGCCAGGGCAGAGGGATGGGGCTGGGGGGGGGCAACAGCCACCCCACTCTGTGAGCACAGACTTCAGGCCTCCCAGCATCACTGCCACTCGGCTATGTGCCCCTCTCCAAGAGCAGCTCCTGCGAAATGCAACCTGGGACTTACTTCTGGGGCCGCCATCAGCCTAGAGCAGCCGTGGGGCTTGGACATCACACCCAGGGCAGGCTCCTGCCCCCCACCCTCAGGAAGCCCCCTGGAGCCCCAGCACACAGCCGGCCTGGCCACCTGCTGAACCTGCCTTCAGGGAGCAAAACGGCCAGTGGGCCTCCAGTGCTGGGTAAATTACTTAACCTTTGCGGGCAGGCGAGTGGGTGGGCCTTCAGTTTCCATTTTTATAAAAACAGAAAATAGCATCTGTGGTGTCAAACTCACTATGCTGTGAAAGACTGACTGAGGCCAGCACAGCAAAGCTTCAGCACCTGAAGTGCCAGCAGGACCCTGGGGGACTCTTCTGTATTTTTACAGCTAGGCTGAGCACTGCTTCCCAAATTAGCATCTTTCTATCCTTCACTTCATGGGGAAACACAGAGAGAAGAAATAATCAGATGCCACAAGCTGGCCGTGTACAGGCAGGAGAGAGACAGAAAGGGAAAGAATGGAGGCAACGGGAGGGGTGGACAGCAAAGAGAACAGCACCAGGAAGCAGGTCTGCGGGAAACACCCAGGGACAGCGGCAGGGCTCACCCAGCCACCCCAGGCCTGCGCAGTGCAGTCCCTGAGTCACACAAGCCACCGCCCGGCCCGGAACAAGAACGAAGCCAAGACACACTCCCACCATCCTAAGAATGATGGAGCTCATTCTGGAAGCAAAGGACGCTAAGTACAAAACAAAAGACCCAAAAGAAAAACGCGTCCTGACACTGGCCCACAGGCGAGCTAGCTGGGGACAAAGCAAGGACAGAGTCCCCAAAGCGTGACCCCAATCACAGCGCTCTTGCACCCAGGGCGACCAAGAGCTCAGTACATACCTTTGGCAACGTTGCGTGGGGGGAGTGGGGGGGCGCTGGCCGAGCCGGGGGCCACAGGCTGGGTGGGCGGCGGGCTGCCACTCAGGATGGCACCGTATGTCTCGTTCTGCAGGAGGCTGGGCACGAAGGCCCTCTGCTTGTCTTTGGCCAGGCTGCCGGCATCTCTCGCCAGAGCTGCAGCGCTGGACGGCAGCTGGCTGGGGCCCAGCTGGTAGAAGCTGACAGGCCGGTCTTCTCGCCGACTGGGGCTGGGCTGTGGGGGTGGTGGGCAGAGGTGTGTGAGACGAAGACGCGCTGACCTCCAAGTCATGGCTATGGATGTGCTGGTGACAAGCCCAGGCATGCCACTCAACCACCTGGGCACAGCGCATTTCTGCCATTGCAGGACAGCGGCGAGACCTAAACCTCACTCTTAGCGTGTCTCTTAATGGACACACCCACCAAAAGAGCCGTGCTTTACAAGAACATGCAATTCTTCATCCTGGGAAGAACTTAGAACATAAGCTGCTTCATCTCTACCAGCCGGAGTTGGCCCGGTGTAGCCCTGCTTTCACTGCACATCCCCTCCACGAGCATCCTTCTCAGACAGCACCCACAGCTGTGACCGATCCTCAACAGCCACACAGCTAATTCAGGGGAGATCAACGCCTTCCTCCCATAGAACTCGGGACTCTAAAGAGTCCTCTAGCTCAGGGTCAGCAAATTATAACTTGTGGGACCACCACCTGTTTTAACAAGTAAAACATGAGCAGAAGGCAGCCATGCCTGAGATTTACACACTGCCCATGGCTGCTCTCCAACCACCCTGGAGGAGAGGAGCTGGAACACAGGCTCGTGTTTTAGGCCCACAAGCTTAAAACATCTGTCATCCGGCCCTTTACAGGTTTGCTGACCCTTGCTCCACCTGAAGGTCATATGCAAGGAACCAGGGACTTGGGTAAATTTGATCAAACTCCTATCTCAAATGTCAGCTTTGTTATAACAGCTGTGATCTTGAGCAAACTAGCCTTGCTGATCCTATTTTTCATCTGTTAAACGGGTACAAATTTAACTACCGGCACAGAGCCCAGAATTTAGCAGGTATGAGTACTGGCTGTCACACCCACCTGCCCTCACACGACCACCTACCTGGTCAAGGCTCTGGGCAACCAACGGCTCACACTCAGCTTCAGTGCACAGAGCCCAATGGCCAGTGGTTCTTCCTACAGAGTTTAAATTCCAACAGGGAGCACGACTGTGTGAACCATGCCCACTGCTCTCTGCTAGGGATGGGGTGGAGTGGGGGGCATGAGTGTCAGCACTGCTGCTGGGCTTTCACTGGGACCACAGGACCCACCCAGTCACTGCCTGCACGACCCTGGGAACCTGACAACGTGATGTGTGCTTGACCAGGAGGCACTCATGCCGGGGCAGATGTTTCAAAGCTTCTCTTTTTTTTTTAAAAAAAAAATTTATTTTATTGTATTTTTTACTTATTTATTTTTTGGCTGACCCATACAAGATCTCAGTTCCCCAAGGAGGGACCAAACCCATGCCCCCTCATTGGGAGCGTGGAGTCTTAACCACTGGGCCATCAGGGAAGTCCGAAACCTTCACCTTTTTTAAAGGAAAATCCAAGTATAAAATGAACAGTTCCTCTCACCTTGACACTGTTTTACAGCGAACTCAGAAATTCCTTATTCTAAGAAACAGAATAGTCCAACAGCTTTCAGAAATGCCATATATTTCTGAAATATACATATGAGGACATTAAAGTCCAGCAGCAAGAAATAAAACCTTACATCATGGCACTCTCACTAATTTCACAGCTTTGGGCATACAGGTTTTGTAGCAGTCGTCCTGGGCCTGGCTTTGAGCTCTGAGACAGGTGTGAAGGTGGTTACCTTCCGGGAGTGCCCCCAAGTGCACAAGCAAGAGCATCCTGAGGAGCAGCCGGACGAGGAGGCAAGAGCCCCCGGGGCAGTCTCCAAGTGCTGGCTCCACTGTGGCCAAGCCAGCCTCTCAGTCTTGAGGCTTGAATGGCCCATCTGATACAGGAAAGAGTTGGGCCAAATGAGATCCAAGGGTCACTGATTTCAGTGAAGGTTTTAAAGATCTACTCGGTGAACACAAAAACCACTCCTGGGGAAACATGGCTTTTCATCACATCATTCTCAGTGAGAGAGCTTCCTCTAACATCCATCAGAATCAGAGGCCCTCTTGTATCTATCCTTTGTATCAGAAGGTGAGCAGCTGCCATGATAACATAACTAATGTCCCGTAAAGTCACATTTGTAGGAGTTGGGAGACAGGGGCAGTTGTGGGATGGGTAAAACCCAAAAACTACTGAGATCAGCAGAAGCAAAAAATAAACTCTATTTCCTTTCCTACAACAGCTTTCTGCCCTAAATATAAGGCCGGGGCCCACACCGTTCTGAAGGATGCTCATCATAAAACTCTCCATGTTTTGCAAGCTGGCACAGACCTGCAACTTCTCGTCCATGTCGTCGTCGCTTTCATCCAGGTCTTCATGGAGCAGTCGCCATTCATATTCCACGTGAACGTGGGAATTAAACCTTCCAGACAAGGCCTGGTTCAGCTGAGAACGACAATGGGCCGTCAGTGACGCTGCTCACACACTCGACCTTGTAAAGCAGATGTGGATTGAGAGGCAGCAGGCAGCGGGTCTGCACCCCAGAGAAGCTGTGCCCCAGCATGAGGCTGGCTTACTTAATTTGCTGCGTCTCAGGCCAATCGCCGCTCCCAAATCCACACATACCCTGGAAGCTCAAACCCGACAACTCCCATTTAGTGCTTTGTAAGCTGCAAAGTCACAGCATGCAGCCAAGGAGTGTTTGAGATCTAAAGGGCAATGGCCAGCCCTTGGGTACCCACAACTGCACAGGGAGCACTTAATCCAGGAAGGAACAAGCCCGCTAACTGTAGACCCCGCTTTTCCTGACCAGCGCAAGAGAATTAAGTCCTGCAAAAAATGACATAAATGACTGCTTTCCCAGCTTTCTCGGGGAAGGTGGACAGCTGGTTTCATTCTAGATGCACAGGTGAGAAGTTATTGCATCAGATAAATGGGTGTCTTAGCACATCAGGGTCTAAATTTTCTCCAAAGCCAGACAGTAGCCATGTGATTTCAGGCAAGTTATTTAACCCTCTGAAGCTGGCTCCTCATCTGTAAAATGGAGTAAGAGTAGGTACCTACTAATCAGTGTCCAAAGGGGTAACAGTAGGCACCCACTAATCAGTGTCCTAAGGGTTATCAAGATTAAATGAACTAATGGACACAAAGAGCTCAGGATAGTAATAATAATGTTCCTCATCTTCTACAGCAGCGACTGTTAATGGCTCTGTTTACCGAGCACTTAGTACGTGCCCATGGCTTCACAGAGTTCAAGTCCATGACGACCCTGCAGACTGGCGTAGCCGACTCCACTTTACAGACGAGGCAACAGTGGGGACAGCTGGCATGACCTTCCCAAGCCACAGCAGTAGAGCTCCCTGCAAACCCCTGGGGCCTCGGCTCCACTTACCCCCAAAGCCAGAGCCGACAACACCAACCAGAGCCCAACCAGAAAATACTGACTCATGTTCCAAGTGTCCCACTAGGCAGGTGGTCCCCCCCTTTCTAAAGGTGCCCCAGGACACTTGCTCCGAGCTGTCCCCTCTAGGACACTGGGATCTGCTCAGGACCCTCCTGCAGACCCTCCCCAAGGGGCACCCCCCACCCCACCGGGGGAGACTCACCAGCTCCTCGCAGCGCTCGTGCCTGAGTCGCTTGGCAATGTCCAGTGGTGTCTCTCCTGACTCGTTAGCTAAGGGACGGTGGGATGAAAGGATGTGTTGTGGCCAAATCAAGCAAAGGTCTGATACCCGGAGGCTATTAAACAGAGACCCAGTGAAGCAGCCCAAATGAAACTGGACCTGACTAATGAATTCTGGTGACTTAGCCCCCGTCGGGGCTGAACTATTCTGAAATCATACAGAACTAAGCAGTGTGCAGTCAGTAAGGTTTTAAAAGACAAGGTTTGAACTAATCATGAAAGTAAAAGCACTAAAGTTAAGCCAACTAATGTAAAAATAAACATCTAAGGCGTAATTCACTGAGTAAAGCAGTTCATGGTAATTCTCTAACCAAAAGCACTGTTAATCTAGTTCCAGGAACCTGGCTGAAAAACTTTACAACTCCTTTTATTAATAAGTAGTCTGTAAATTTGGAATTGTATATTTTCTTCTAAACAAACCTCAGTCAATGAGGTTGGATGATTAATTAAAAAATAAAAAAACTCGGCTCTCAAGCAGGCATGAGCCTTTTTTCCAGTCTTGGCTCTTTGTTTGATAATTCTGCAAAGCTCCTCCCCAGGACACATCACAGCCAGATGTCCTGGGGGTTAAGCCATGTCCAGCCAGCTGCAGGTCAGGGCCGTGGGAGGAGAAAGCGATGGAAGCCAAGCAGACATGGTCCCTCGCAGAGGAGGTTCCATGCAGTGAACAGAGGGGCAGTGGGCAGTGACTCCCAGCAGTAAACGTGCCCACCCAGAGCCAGTGAGGGACCAAGTCTGATCTCAGGTGGAGTCAGGAAGATGCCTGAGCCTTGTCCAAGGTCACCTGGCCACCGGTTAACAGCTGCAGGCCATCCCCTGCCTTTCATGGCCCAGAAAACGCCGGCAACATGGGGGCAAGTCCATGAGACAGCAGAGGAAAACTGCTGGTAAATATCAGACCACGGCAGCCTGGCAGAGCGGGCCCTGTCTTGCTGGGTGGTGCTGGCTCCCAGGCTCTGCCCGGAGCCCAGCGGCCAGAGGGGCCGGGCGGAGGCGGGGCGGAGGCGGGGCGGAGGCTCACCGATGCCGATGGAGGCCTTGCCCCGCAGCAGCAGCTTCAGGCACTCAGCGCCGTCGGTCAGGCAGCAGTAGTGCAGGGCCGTGCTGCCCTTCCCCGTCTGTTTGTCCAGGTTCCCGCTGGCAAGGACAGGCGCCCAGAGAGAGAGAGAGAGGATAGGGAAGCCTCGGGTCAGAGGACTGGGGTCCGGGAGAGGCAGTCGGCGCCCGGGTTCCTGGCTGGCAGGGTCTCTCGTCCTCCTTCAGGGTGGGGGGGGGGCCACAGCACCAGTCCAGCTTGTGGCAGGAGGCGGCCTGGGCTTAAGGCCACCAGGGAATAAACAACAATGGCAGAGCCAGCCAAAAAAAGGGGGCGAGGCACCTGTGCACCCCTGAGCAGGCGCTGGGAGAAGCAGGTGAACCAGGTCCCTCCCGCTGCACTGCTAAGGTCCCACCAGCGTGTCCCATTGCACAGAAGGCTGGGCTGAGCTATTTTCATCCTACTGACGACACTCTTGCCAGGAAGGGGAAAAGCCACTTTTTCCAAAGTTCAGAGTCACCAGGCTCCTCTGAGCTGGCTCGCCCTGGACCACCCTGAAAACAGGCTCCAGGGGAATGAGGGGACCACACGGGTTCTGCCAACACAGAACAGACTGGGCGATCCCAGGACGAGCCACTCAGCCCACCGGACGTCACGCTCTGAGCGGGACAGCAGGGCTCCACCCTGAACAGACAGGTGGGGACGTGGAGGGATCACCAGGAGACGATGCCTCAGGATCCCGACAGGAGGAAACCAGCCACCTTCACTGTTCCTTTTTCCTAGCAGCTTCGTTTTCAGTAAAAAAGAGCCTTATCTCTGATCTCTCTACTCCCCGCTCCGGAGAAGAGGGACCAGCATTGCCCTTCTCCTGCCCCTTGAGAGTCTGCTCTGAGGGGGCTGGCACCACACGGCTGCTCCCCGCAGGTGTCCAGTGAGCTCCCGGCTCCTGGGGAAGGAGCTGACCACCCCCAAGCTTCTCCAGCCCCGGCCACCTCTTCCCTCTTCCCTCCAGGAACTGTCGGAAGACACAAAACGCAAAACGTCTCCTTGCTTCTGCACTTGCTGAAGAATTTCTGTGGCTTCTGGCCATTCCTTGCCCCAGTCCCACCCAGAGCCACGCTCAGGGAGCCACAATGCACCCCGACCTCGAGTCATGACTGGACTCCGGCGGTCAGGCCAGCCCTGCACCAAGCAAGGCAGGACGAACCTGATGGGAGCGCTGGGGCCAAGGAAACTGCCTGCGCACGTCCTCTCCACAGGTACGCTCTAACTGAAAATAACAGCTTTTCCTACCAAGCAAAATGCCCACAACCCTGCCTCGGCCGGCGCTGGAGGTGGAGCCCTGCTTCCTGCTTCCATCTCCCTGTGCTCACAGTGCCCTGCCTGACGTCATGGGGACCCCCACCTCACAGGACAAGCGGGGGCTTCCCTGCCTGACGTCATCAGGACCACCCCTCACCTCACAGGACAAGCCGGGGACTGCCATGCCTGATGTCATGGAACCCCCACCTCACAGGACAAGCCAGCGGCTGCCCTGCCTGACGTCATGGAACCCCCACCTCACAGGACAAGCCAGCGGCTGCCCTGCCTGACGTCATGGGGACCCCTGCCTGATGTCATGGGATCCCCACCTCACAGGACAAGCCGGGGACTGCCCTGCCCGATGTCATGGGAACCCCCACCTCACAGGACAAGCCAGCGGCTGCCCTGCCTGACGTCATGGAACCCCCACCTCACAGGACAAGCCAGCGGCTGCCCTGCCTGACGTCATGGGGACCCCTGCCTGATGTCATGGGATCCCCACCTCACAGGACAAGCCGGGGACTGCCCTGCCTGATGTCATGGAACCCCCACCTCACAGGACAAGCCAGCGACTGCCCTGCCTGACGTCATGGAACCCCCACCTCACAGGACAAGCCAGGAGCTGCCCTGCCTGACGTCATGGGGACCCCTGCCTGATGTCATGGGATCCCCACCTCACAGGACAAGCCGGGGACTGCCCTGCCCGATGTCATGGGAACCCCCACCTCACAGGACAAGCCGGGGGGCCCTGCCTGACGTCATGGGGACCCCCACCTCACAGGACAAGCTAGGGCTGCCCTGCCTGATGTCATGGGACCCCCACCTCACAGGACAAGCCGGGGACTGCCCTGCCTGACGTCATGGGACCCCCACCTCACAGGACAAGCCGGGGACTGCCCTGCCTGACGTCATCAGACCACCCCTCACCTCACAGGACAAGCCGGGGACTGCCCTGCCTGACGTCATCAGGACCACCCCTCACCTCACAGGACAAGCCGGGGACTGCCATGCCTGACGTCATCAGGACCACCCCTCACCTCACAGGACAAGCCGGGGACTGCCATGCCTGACGTCATCAGGACCACCCCTCACCTCACAGGACAAGCCGGGGACTGCCCTGCCTGACGTCATCAGGACCACCCCTCACCTCACAGGACAAGCCGGGGACTGCCCTGCCTGACGTCATCAGGACCACCCCTCACCTCACAGGACAAGCCGGGGACTGCCCTGCCTGACGTCATGGGAACCCCACCTCACAGGACAAGCCGGGGACTGCCCTGCCTGATGTCATGGGACCCCCCACCTCACAGGACAAGCCCAGGGGCTGCCCTGCCTGATGTCATGGGACCCCCACCTCACAGGACAAGCCCAGGGGCTGCCCTGCCTGATGTCATGGGACCCCCACCTCACAGGACAAGCCCAGGGGCTGCCCTGCCTGATGTCATGGGACCCCCACCTCACAGGACAAGCCCAGGGGCTGCCCTGCCTGATGTCATGGGACCCCCACCTCACAGGACAAGCTGGGGACTGCCCTGTCTGACTTCGTGGGGGCCACTCCCCCCCACTTGACAGTCAAGGGGGCTACAGCCAAAGGATGCTTTCCAGGGGCTCAGAATTCAGCAGAACTATTCACGGGGTGTCCCCCTGAGCCCCAGACAATAGAAGCTGGATGCTGCAGACACCAGAAGGGGTTAAGACTGCACAGGGACACCCCACACCTGCAGCCCTTTCGCTGTCCCGTACATCCTAGTCACACCTGAGGAAATTCTAACACACTGGCCATGCTGCAGAAGCAGTGAGGCAACCCCTGATCCCTTCCCCAGAAACACCCAGGAGCAAAATCAAACACCAGCCCTGATTTCAGGATACCTACCTGTTCTGAACTAAAAAGTCTACAATGTGGAGAGAAGTCCGGTCCACGGACCTGACGGCAAGATGGAGGGCAGTCTCATCTGGCTCCTGAAGACCAAACAGAAACATTCCAGAGTCCCAAGGGGAGCACTCAGCTCTGCGGCCAACGCAAGTGAAAGCGTGTATTTCTCTTCTAAAAGCCTCTGAGTCTGTCCTTTGAAAAACCTATCTCTAAAATGTGTTACCTATTGCTAAGTTGTGTCTTGTAAGCCCACGGACTGTATGTAGCCTGCCAGGCTCCTCTGTCCATGGGATTTCCCAGGCAGGAATACTGGAATGGGTTGCCATGCTCTCCCCCAGGGGATCTTCCCAACCCAGGGATCAAACCTGAGTCTCCTACGCTGGCAAGCAGATTCTTTACAGCTGAGCCACCAGGGAAGCCAATCTCCACGGCAAAATCTGCCCTTGGGAACCTGTCATTTAGAGACTGGTCCTAGTCCTCCACCCTCCCCGGAAAAGAATGAAAAATTCGGAGGTTTCATTGCAAAGTCCTCTCAAGCTTTCTGACCCACTACCTGCATCATCAACATGATGAGGCTTAGGCCTCTGAGAAAAGGCTCCTTCCCCTGGGGATGGACTCTCTTCCCAGAGCTGCCCCTACAGTTTGGCTGAAGAATCAACCACACTCACCCAGGACTCACTGCCTCTTCGCTCAGGGTGTTTCATGACACTGTCAGCACTTCTGATGACATTGCTTTGTCACTCCCCATCAACCCCTCCAACCCTTTCTGTTTTTTACATGTCCTTTCTTACATGTCCATTGGCCAGTGGGATTTTTTCTGTAAGATCCACACCGTCGGCGTATGCTTGAAGTAATCCAAAAATGTCTCTTGTTTTCACAGCTTCACAAAGACTGTGAAGTTTGGCCACATTATCCGCGTGTTTTTTCCTTGCGTATTTCCTCTCAATGTACTTGGCAGTGATGTAGTCCTTTCTTGCATTCCTGAAATCAAACATAACTGCCTTGTAAATGACTAAGGGCCTTAACATCCATTCATCTGTAATGAGTTAAAAATAATCCCACCCCCTCATGGTAACAAGGACTGATGCTGAAGCTTCAGTACTTTGGCCACCAGATGCAAACAGCTGACTCAATGGAAAAGATCCTGATGCTGGGAAAGATTGAGGGCAGGAGGAGAAGCGGGTGACAGAGCATGAGATGGCTGGATGGCATCACCGACTCAATGGACGTGAGTTCGAGCAAACTTTGGGAGATGGTGAAAGACAGGGAATCCTGGCATGCTGTAGTTCACGGGGTGGCAAAGAGTTGGACCTGACTTGGCGACTGAACCACAACATGGTAACAAGCGGCACGGGAAGAAAATTACAGAGCAGGAGGCAGGCAGCGTGTGGCTCCCCTGCAGCACCAGCGTCCATTCTGCCTCTAGCACTTTCAGGAGGTTGGACACCCAAGACAAGGGGTATCAAGGTCTGGGTCTAAGGGCTGAGCAGCCGGGTTGGGGGACTGGCAGACTGCGAGGGAAGACTGTTTTCCTGTTTGTGGGCACCATGCCTGGCAGGCAGGTTCCCCACGTGCCCCATGAAATCAAACGAGTTGTCAATCTTCATGGTCTATTCAAGGCTTTAACTTGGCCTTACGGGCACAGACCCCACCTCTCCAAGGAGCATAGAGCGGCATCAAATCCAGGGGAGCCAAAATCCTCCCCCGCTGTAGACTGCCAAGTGACCCTGGGCAAGTACGTGACCCCAAATCTTCTTATCTGTGAAATGCACACAGCCTGGGCGAAGCACATGAGGTGACACTTTGCTGCACTCCCGGAAGGTCCTTAGGGCCTCGGAAAGTACTGATGAACTTGAAAGATGGAGCAAGAAAAACAGCGGCTCCTGGTCCAGAGGACTGAGCATCTCACTCTGAGGAACATAACAAGCAGTCAACAGAAACTATAAAAACCTAAACATGGTGTTTGAGGGACAGTAAACGCTAATTACCCATGACAACCAAGTCATAAGGGTCCACCAGCTGATGAACAGGTAAAAAAGACGTGGTGTCCACATAACAAGAGTACCACTCAGCCACAAAACGAATCAAGCACTCACGTGGACCAACCCTGCAAACACCCTGAGATCCTAAATGTAACACGCCAACACTAAAGTCCACATGTGGTGTTATTCCGTTCACTGAAATGCCCGCAACTGACAAATGTGTAGAGATAGGGAGCAGCGGCCCCAGGCTGGGGGGAGGGGGTGTTGCGGGGAGGGGGGGCGTAAGGGGACAGAGTAGGGGATGGTTTATAGGTACGGGGCTTTCTCCTGGGATGAAGAAAATGTTCTAAAATTGCTTGTGGTGATGGAAGAACAACTGAGAATATACTAGAAGCCAGTGAACTGTACTTTAAATGGGTGAACTGTGATGGTATGTGACTCAGATTTCAACCAAGTTGTTAAAAATTCCAAGACAAAAACTCAGCACGGATCAAGGTGTTTCCGCACCCCCGCCCCCCCCCGTGACTCTGGGCCAGCAACTCAAACCTCCTTATCCTGTGCAAGTGTACACGGCCTGTGAGGCGTGCACAAGCCAACGACATCTGTTCGCAGGCCTCTTTGGGATCACAGCGACAGAGACAGCACACTGAGGCCTTCAGACCAGGGTTCCGTATGCAGTAACCAGGGCAGCAGGGAGTGAAAAGGCGCTGGGGGAACCCACCAGCTCTTCCTGGCTGGGGCACCAGGGCTACACCCACTGCACCTGTTTCTATGATCGTCAGGGCCCAAGGCCCCCAGGTCAACCCATGTGGGTCCTTGCTGCAGCCCACCAGGGTTCAGAAGCGGGTGGGTCAACTCCGGGATCCCAGTGGGGGCATACAACACTTTGCGGGCTTCACCTAATAAACCACCACCTGGGTGTCCGTAGACGCTGCCTCGCGTGAACTGTGCTGGGGGACTTCACACGTGTCCCCCACGGGGGACGGTTACTGTGGGCCACAGGTTGGGTGGAGCTGTGCTGTCCATCTGACCCTCGCAACAGCGTTGTGAACGCGAGCCCATGCCCTCCAGCTCCGAGGGCCGCCCTGCTCCGCTGGACTGAGCTCTCCTCGCAGGGGCTCCCAGCCAGAGCGATGCTCTGGCTGCTGCCTGGTGACCGTCCCGGCTGGACAAAACCAACAACCCGTCTGATGAAACTCTACAGGTCTCTTATGACGGGTGGCAGGGCTGGACAGGTATTAAGGCTTCGATGGCTCCAATAATCACTTTGGGGCAGAATCACTATGAACCCTCAGGAAGGGGCTAGTGATAAACTGGACCTTATACTTTTTAAATGTTTTATCCACTTGTCCAGGCTCTGGGTCCCAAACCCAGAAGGTGGTCCCCCCACCAGCACAGGTACAGGTCTGTTGGGACCACACCAGACCCCACGGATTCCTGGTGGAAGTTGACTCTGCCAGTGTGACCCCTCCACCTCTTCTTTTTTTGGGAAAGGTTAAGGCTTTTGGAGGAAAGCAATGAATTTAATAATAATGTGTTTGGCATGTGTTCAGAGAGGGAGGCGTCTTATACTTCCAAAGGACAGAGCGTGTGTGAGAGCCCTGAATCACGGGAGAGAAACGGCTTTGGCCTCAGTGAGCAGGAAGCTCCCTGCTTCCTGCCTATTTATATCTCTCAACACCCCCCAAATCCATCTGGGGATTCACAAGCCATGAGACGGTCTCTGGCTTCCCTTTCAACAGATTCATCTGCAGATGGTGTGCTGCTTTGAGATAAAGCCAGGAGCAGTGCACTCCTCTTAATCTGGAAGTAAGACAGCAGTTTCTCTAAGTAGTCACAGAACTAGGGCTTCACCTCTGACTCATTGTTTCATTGTTTATGCACGAATATTTCCCATCACAAGCAACATATTATGGTGGGACAAACAAACACGAGTAAGGTGAGATTTATTAGAAAAAAGTATGTGGACACCTAGGTACAATGTAAAGTGGGATAAAATGCTTTAAAACAGAGCTACGCCTGCAACTGGTTTCAGTTGAGGGGGCATCCACGTGGGTGCCAGTTTGCTGTCACACTGGTCATCTGCCCTCATTTTGAAAAAAAAAAAGAGAGGAGTAAACATCCTTTTCACTGGCGCCAAGGCTGGGAGGCGGGGCAGGGGCTCAGTGTAGATGGAACATTTATATCCAAGAGTTCTACACAGGCAGGATTCACTTTTTAGAACTATTTTTGCCCAGAATAAACAAATGCTCTGCTTTTATAAAGTACCCCTGGTACTTGGAAGAAATCAGTGACCATGTCTTATACTCTGTTCAAAGTGGATCAATACTGCAGGCTTTCAGGAGAGCAGGTGTCTATGAGACAGTAAGTGAAGTGCCCCAGGGGACCACGACGTTTCTATCCTAACAGACCTTCTCGTAACCCAGTCAGCCCACGTCAAGGGAGCTCTCCACGGGCACCTGCCTCGAGAGGACCCGGACTTCTCAGCACGCACGCCCACAGTGAGCAACAAGGGCTGCCAACATCAACCAAGCACGAGGTGAGCGCCCCCCTCACCCCCGATGTACGTCCCAGCGACTCTGAGCGAGGGATGGCTGTCCCTCTCTTTCTATTAAAGGAAAAGGGCCTGGGGAAGCTGATGAACCCTCCCAGCTCCCGTGGTGGGCAAGGATGCAGGTTTCTATACTTCCCTGTTGTCTCTCCAGGTCTGGGTAAGGATACAGACTTGGAACTCAGATCCTCATCAGGAGAGGATACCAACTCAGTAAGCCCCGTGCCTGGAATCTAAAATCACACCTCATGCAATCTCAAGGAAATGCCACACCACTGCCATCTGCTCCAGGACCCAAATGAAGACTGACACTAAGCCAACCCCACCCACGCTCACCTCCGAGGCTGACACCTGTGAGGGTGTGCGACGTGCAGGACACCTGCTCCTCCCGTTAGTCTGTCTAAGCTCCCTCCCTGGAGGTATGTCACCTCACCCGAGGCCAAAGAACACAGATCCTGTGGCCCTGGCTTCCAAAGACCTGCCCCCACAGCAGGAAACCCTCTCTCCACCACTGTTCGGGGTCCTCGCCCGACACCTGGGGGAGCCCTGCCAGCAGCTCTCACTCTGATTACTCCCAGGGGATGGCTGTCTCAGTGAATGCATTGTCTCTTCTCTCTGAGCACATGTGTCTTTTTTTTTTAATTGTTTATTTCTTGTTTTTATTTTTTTGGTTGCACTGGATCTTCATTGCTGCACACAGGCTTCCTCCTGTTGCAGCGAGCGGGGGCTTCTCATTGCAATAACTTCTCTTGTTGCAAAGCACAGGCTCTAGGGTGTGCCGGCTTCAGTAGTTGCAGAGCACAGGCTTAGCTGCTCCACGGCACGTGGAATTTTCCAGGATCAGGGATCAAACCTGTGTCTCCTGCACTGGCAGGCGGAATCTTATCCACTGTACCACCAGGGAAGTCTCTGAGCACGTATTTCTCGCTTCCCCTTTCCTGCCAAAACACACTCTGACTGGAAATCAACCCTGAATCTTCACTAGAAGGACTAATGCTGAAGCTCCAAAACTCTGGCCGCCCGATGCAAAGAGCTGACTCACTAGAAAAGACCCTGATGCTGGAAAAGATTGAAAGCAGGAGGAGGATGGGGTGACAGAGGATGAGATGGTTGGATGGCATCATTGACTCGATGGACATGAGTTTGAGCAAACTCCGGGAGTTGGTGATGGAGAGGGAGGCCTGGTGTGCTCCAGTCCATGGGGTTGCAAAGAGTCAGACACTACTGAGTGTCTGAACAATACTACTCAAATGCTGAACTGGCCTGGGACCACCCCCATCTGCCCCACTGTGCCCCCCTAGAGCGAGTAAACCACCCCAGTCCTGGTGCAGCAGACAGGCCACCCAGGGAGAATTGGGCTGGAGCCTTGGGGGGCAGGCCAGGCACTGCCCTGACCCCCAGTCACCCATCACTTCTCTCAAGGACCAGTGTGCGGCTTGGGTGGTTTATGCTTTATACAATAAGACTGGTAGGAAATTCCCCTGCTGTCAGTTCTGCCTCAGTGGGCCAGCTGGGTGCATGATGAGGCACAAACATGTCCTAATCAGGTTTTGTGTCAACAGTTAAAACAGAAACAAAAAGTTTCTTGAAGGGAACGACACACTCGACATTTGCTCTGAGTACCAGACATAACCACGTTATCTGTGACAACCCACCCTCTCAGCGTCTCAGAATTCAGAGAGAACTCAGGTGGGAGGGCGACGACCCTGCCCTGAGACAGAGGCAAGGCTGTGTCCACATAGATGGTGACACTCAGTGTTCCCCCCCAACCCCCAACCCCCAGGGAAATCTGCTTGCCTATGGCTTGCTTCTAAGAAAAACTGCCACATCAAATTTCTACTTAGACACCCAGAAGGGTTGCAGAGACTTTATACACAACACAGGCTGATTTCTTCCTTAAAGAAGCAACAACCGATACACCCAGACTTGTTAGCCCCCTGCCTCTGGGGGCCCAGGGGCAAGCCAACCTTTGTTCAGCGGGCGAGACCCACCAGCCACATACGTACATGTCGCTGCCCGGGTTGGGTTTGACCGAGTCCTCAGTGGGGAGACAGCACTCCATGATTTCATTGAAGCCTGCGTTCCCGATATTCTTGGCAAGCTGCAAAAACAAAAGTCTGTTTCAGTGCACTCAATTATTAATACCTTCCACCGCTCCACACTACTCACACAGCTGATGATTTATTTAATGGTCGCTAAGAAATAGAGCAATAAAGCGGTTTGCCTTTAATGAAGTTGGACAAAACCCAAACCCCAGAGGTACCCATAAAACCAGAGACAAGAAGCGCCTGTTACAGAGGAGGGCTCTCATAAAACGTTCCCTGGACAGAAAGCCTCCGTGGACTGGGAGGAGCGGGAACTTGGCTCAACTCAAGTTTCTATTCTTTCCCCAACCTCCCACCCCAAGAAGAACCTGCGCTCTGGCTGAGAGAGATCTAACAGCCTTTACTCTTGCCAGTGAGGGGGGGACCTGGGCCAGGAAGCCAAGATTCGCATTCAATCGTGGTTCTATTTACTGGCTTTGTGACCACAGGCAAGGCAGCTTCCCTGAGCTTCGGTTTTTTAATAGAACTATGGGGATGATACCTACCTTGCCAGCCTGCAAATAATGATAAAATGGGATTTTATTTGAAAGCATTCAATACACTAAAGCACTGAAAACACGTCTGTTTCAAGGTAAGGTTCTCACTTGCTGATCAACTCCCTGACCTAGTTAGAAAGGAGCAGGTTTCTTCGCTGCTCCCTGACACAGGCTCTGTGCTGGATGCGGCGGGTACCACGTAAATACCACGGCTGGTGGCAGCCAGGCCACCCAGCAGAGTGGCACTTGGCACACTCCTGAACGGATGCACAAATCCGGAGTGACTGGGGTCTTAGGAGCAGGGATTTATTTGTCCCACCCCCAGCACCCAGCTGAGCACCTAACCGAGGTGGGGCTCTTCAACATCTAGCGAAACAAAGAAACCAAACATGAACACCGGGCCCAGTGCAAATCAGGTGACTGGGGTCTTAGGAACAAGGACTTATTCATCCCACCCCCAGCAGCCTGCTCAACACTCGATGGAGACTGGGTTCTTCAACATCCAATGAAACAAAGAAACTGAACAGAAACACCAGGCCCAGTGCTTTGCAGAGAGCAAGTACTTTCATTTCCCATTTCCATGTTGAAAACGACAACAGTGGGAGCAGGGACACTTCTGGGGCTTCTGCCCTCAGTGAACCACATGGACACAGGTGAGTGGGGTGTTCTGGGAAGCTAGGCTGTGCCTGAACGGCCTCTCTCAGGGGGCGCGGCTGAAGGAACAGCCAAGGGGTCTGGCTTGGAGAAAGCCATGCTTCCTGGTGGCCGGTCACACGACATGGAGAGGGGGTCGTGGTGGGGGTGGGGTGCCAAGGACAGAGAAACACGCCAGCTTCATGATCAGGGTGGGGAGCCTTCCTGAGTCTTCCTAGTCCTTGTGAACCAAGTTCGGGACATTCTGAGTCCCAGGCTCTCAGGAGCCGCTGCCGGGGCCTCAGGCCGGGCCCCGGGGCCTCTGGTGGCAAAACTCCAGGTACCTCACTGCTCTGTCTCCGGAGACAAAGCTGATGATTAGAGTAGCAAGCCACAGTGGGTGATGCGGCGTACCAAGACTCTAGACTGAACCCCAGCGTTGGGGCCCCGGTTTAGAGCCAGGCACCTGCTAAGGCCCCACCGCTCCGCACAACATGAACGGCATCCCACAGCCAAACATAGCCACCTTCAGGGGGGTTGCCAGGACAAGCCCCTGCACCGCCCCCAGGAGCCCCCGGGGCCGTGGGCAGACGGGAGGGGGTGAGGGGAGGAGGAGGATTCCCTTCTGCTGGGCTTGGCTGGCTCACAGGGGCCAGCTGGTCCAGGGGGCCACCACGGCTGTGCATCACAGCTGCCCAGCACGGGCAACGGGCCACCTCACAGCCTCGCCGAGTCCTAGTGGATGGTCTAGCCCGCGGAGAACCGTCTGGAACCAGGAGCCAAAGCACAGCATTTGCAGATGGAGGGTGCAGCATTGTGTCAAGAAGATGGGGGTCCAGCAGGATAGGGCAGGAGCCAGGGCAGCAGGAAGGCTGGTTAACCAGCCCCGACCCACACGGCCTCTGCTCCCAAGCACTGTCCCCGGACGGGGGGGCCTCGTCGAGGGGACACGGGGCCCCAGCAGATCTGGGGGGTCTGGGGCACTTACAAGCTGTGTCATCAGAGAAGTGAGCCCCAGGGACGGCCAGAACACACATGGGGCCCTCAGGCCGGCTGGGCTCTAGGCCTGCTCCAAGGGGCTCAAACAAGACAGAGGTGAACAAAAAAGCAAAGGAAGGGACCTGTGATGAGGGCTGAACCAGCAATGCAGGAATGGAGACAGCAGGATGGTGGGAGAGCAGGGGTCTGCTCTAGACGCACCCCCCCACCCCATGCCCTGGGACTGCGTCTCCCTGATGTACAAAGCACCTGAGGATGGGGTCCAGGAGTGACACATTCCTGGAGACCTGGGGCACCTACCCTCTCGGGCCCCTGAGCCAGAAAGGGGCTGTGGGTTCTCTCTAGAGATGGTTTCCAGAGTTTGGGTGAGGATGGGGAGCCTCCGGTGCCCTGTTTTCATGCTTCCGGGTGGAAGGTCACGATTCCTGAGATATTCTGTCTTCCTGTACTTGTGCCAGGAGAAGAGGAGTGGACAGTGAGAGAAAAGACCTCCCTGCCCGAGGGGCTTGGAAGGACAGACACCCCTGGGACACCCCCAGGATGCAGCGCCAGGTGGGTCTGCCCCTCTGGCCCCACCTGGGCCCCGAGTCCAAGTCTTGGATTCAGCTACCCGCACACGTGGGAACCAGGTCAGCGGATGCAGTGGTTTTCAGCAATGAATTGGACCTTCAATCTCCCAAGTGGTTCCAAATCCACGCAGGAAAATGGGGTGTCGTCTCCTGGGCCCCCTCAGGTCCCAGAAGGTTGGAAAGTTTGGAGTGCATGGCACACAGATGGATAAAAATGGCTCTGGGAAAGTGAAAGAACTTGACCCTTGTAGGCAGAGCTAAGAAACAGCAGTGAGCTCTAAACTGCTGCCTCCAAAGAAGGGAGCACAAAAAAATACTCTGAAAAAAAGTGTTTCCCCTGAGCCTTTAAAATGTCTACTTTAGATATATTTTATGAAGTATACAATACACTTCTTAGTAAGACAAATGCAACTATACATTACATAGAGGTCTAGGTTTTGGTGCTCAATTTTTTCTGATAAGGTTTGTGGTTTTTAAAAAGTTCTTAATTGTGATTTAAGAATAAACCTTTTAGCCACCTTTTTAAAACAAAGCTCTTGTTCAGGCTAGATAAGACCAAAGACCTGGGAAGATGTCTGGAGCACGACAGTCACTCAGTAAATGGGGGCTGATGCTGCTACTTCCTGTTGCTCTTCCTAGCCTGAAGGGCTTCATTTCAGCCCCGAGCTAAACAGCGGGGTCATCTGTAAGGAGGCTCTCAGTTTCTGAGGGTTTTCCTCTCTCCTCTCTTGCAGATCCAGCTGTTAGTTCATTTGCTTTACATTTAATAGCTTGTTAACAACCTCAGGAGAAGGAGGCATGAGGAGGTCACAAAACGGGCTTGAATCAGGATTGTGTGCTCCTGGGGTTTCTGACCCCATTCTCTAATGTTAGGTGATTTTTAAATTACTGTGGATGCTTCAGTCGTGTCTGACTCTTTGCAACCCCAGGGACTATAGCCCGCCAGGCTCCTCTGTCCATGGGATTCCCCAAACAAGAATACTGGACTGGGTTGCCATTTGCTTCTCCAGGGGATCTTCCCAACCCAGGGATCAAACTCGTGTCTCTTACGTCTCCTACATTGGCAGGCAAATACTTTACCATTAGCACCACCTGGGAAGCCCTTTAAATTACTGACTCAAATTCAATTACAGAACACTGAGGTTTTCTTCAGTAACTCCACTTACAATGTGAAACTGATCATATGAAACTAGGAGTCTCATACCAACAATACTGTTCTATGAACGACCTAAAATCAGAGCTGAAATCATAATCTTCTGTGTTAAGGAGAAAATTCATCTTTTCAAAATCTTTGCTTTTCAGGAGGCTTTCTGAAAGTAGAGTTGCTTTAACATCTAAGGGTATTAAGCTGGTGCACGCCAGTTAAGATGGCACAGCTTCCTGAACTAATCAAATTAATACTTCAATTACCCCAGTTTCCTTCCACTGAATAAGAAGTGATTCCAGGAGAAGGAAAAGGGAAGAAAAGATGACTGCCAACCAGCCACCTTCACGGATGCTGCTAAAACCACTCGACTAAACATGGGACTTCAGCATGCTTGAAACAAAAACAAATTAAAAAGGAAATGGTGAAGCACCACATCAGGGGAAGCTGTTTGCAAGACAATTTAGACAGAATTAAAGACTTCCATCATGAGGGCTACGCTGAGGCCATACGGGGGGACAGGGGCAGCATTTTACGGGGTGAGCATCTGTCTGTTCAGAACGCAATGCCGACAGGAAATGAAGCTTCCTGCTCATGTCTCTGCTGTCTCGATCAGGCTGTTCGAAAACCCCGTCTCTTGTCACAGGACCCCCTGGTGCTGGGACCCTGGCTCGGGGCAAGCTGCAGCCTCGGATACGCCGGCAAGTCCTTCCTCCTCCAGTTCACCATCGTATCTCTTTCAGAGAGTACACAGTGTCTAGTTACCATGTGCGACCCCAGAAGACACTTCCGATGAACACACCAGCCCAGGACCCTGACACCACGGCTCTGTGAACCTGAAAAGCTCACAAAGGGAGCAGTTGGTCCAGTTGGAGGATTCACACGTTACGACACGCGAATCATTCTTCTGGGAGAATTTTGTTCCAATCTTTCTGGAGGAGGAGAGGACAATACTTGATAGTTCTTACTATGCACCAGGTGGAATTCTAAACACATACATGCACATATAGGATGTGCATGAGTCAAACCTTCAGGAGATCTTTTGTTCAGGCAGCATCTGTCTAACCAAAATAACCGGGTGCTTTAAAAAGGCTTGAAATTCTCATGCTTTACCAGTGTTATTAACACCTGACACACACTCTCCGTCTATACCAGAGGAGTGAGGGTCTGGGCGTGGGATCATGCCCGCAGTAACTGGGTTGGGGTGAGAGGCAGGGAGACGTCCCCCTCCTGCGAGTGGCTAGAGTTCAGGGCAAAGAGAGGGTGGGAATAAACCCCACGTGATTCAGGCTTCTGCCCTTTTGTTTTTCGGATAATCACGGAGGAAAAGAGGCTTAGATAAGGGAGTTCAGGCAGAGATTAGACATCAGAAATAGTTGCAGCTGTCAGTTAAGCGGCCTCTGCCTGGATTTCTCCACAATGGCTGAGTTGGTGAGACTGTAAACGCCTGAGAGATTACATAGATGAGGCTCTGAGAGACAGGAAGGAAGCTCTGAGCCAGGGATCAGAGGTCACCTCCTCCTTTCACTGAGAGGGAAACATTTTCCTTCCAGCCATCTTTGGCGCTTCCCTCTGCAGTAGGCAACAGTCTCATGTAGACCATCAGATAAATTTCTGAGACGTATTTAAGCAGGTGTAACAGATGTGCTGGTATCAGGCTCCCACCAGCTTAAACGAGCTCAGCTGTTAAACAGTCATTATTAAAAATTACATTCTATAAACTCACGATTAAATAAACTACACTAAGGAATTCCCTGGTGGTCCAGTGGTTAGGACTCCGCATTTTTCCATTGCTGGGAACCCAGGTTTGATCCCTGGTTGGGGAACTAAGATCCTGAAAGCAGTACGGTGTGGTTTTAATATAAAAATTATACTAAAAACAAAGTAGTCCTCAAAACTCATCACTTCTGATTTTACTACATCTTACTATTCTATTTTTGAAGATACTTGCAACAACAGTGTCTTGTGTGGTGAGCTAACTATATGTGTGTGACCAAACCTCTTTCTTATGGCTCATCCAGTGATTCACATGGTAGCCTGAAAATGGCCCCAGTGGGAGTGTTTACATCATGTGACTGAGCAGACTACAAAGCAGGACGTCTTTGCCTTCCAGACAGTTGGCTGTAGACACTGTCAGGGATGGGGAGGGGGGATACGGAGGGGCTGCAGTGAGGTTTATGCACTCCCCACGGGGTGAGCCTTAGGGGGTTAAGAGTGTGAGCTCTGACTAAAGAGGCCCCCACTCCAGACCTGGTATGTGGATAACACATAACCTTGGGCTTGTTACAACATTCTAAGCCTCAGTTCCTCTTGTAAAACGGGGATAATACACCAAGGCCAAGGGGTTGAAGAGCAAATGAGCTAATACACACAAAGTGCTTTGCAAAGTGCCTCATGCAAAATCAGCAGTTAAACCTCAACATAAACCAGTTAACACTTCCCACTGTTTTTTTTTTTTTTTAAATCACTAGGTCGCAAAGAGTCGGACATGACTGAGTAGCTGGACAACCACATGGCTGTATAGCAGCTGCCCTGGTTTAGCAGCGCTCAAAGAAAATACACGTAGGGGTTCACATCTACGCTGTCCCCAGTTACCAAGGTTTCATGTCCGCGCTGTCTCCAGTTACCCAGGACACTGCCTGCACACACAGATCTATGACAGAGCCTATGTGCGTTATGACATTAACAATAACCGTACTATGTAACAAAGAATATTCTGCTTGGGTCTTGCCAAGGATAGCTTAGTTTTAAACTTCAATCAATCAGTGATGCTGCTAACTGGACTACCAGAACCCACTGTAATTTCTCCCAGCTTTGCCTTTCAAGACCATAAAGGAATTCCTTGGAAAAGACATGAAGGATTTGTTTGACAAGATAGTTCAAAACGCATTACAAGTTCAGACACGTCGGTTCCAGAATGATCATCAATGAGACTTATGGCCCCTCGAGAGGTCTGCTGACCACAGCAATTGATTTTCTGCCAAGACTATTGCTCTTGACATTAAAATCAATGGTAATCAATATCCTCTTAATATTTACTGTCCAATGCTTGGTTATCTCAACAAAGAACTTCAAACACTGCCTTCTAATCAGCAGTTACAGACTCTGAAGACACTCCAAAGAGCTCATGCTTTAGGTGTCCCCAAAGCACTTGTTCCTTGATGGGACCACAGTCCCCAGACTCCGAAAGTTGCTTCACAGAAAATGCTTCAGCCTCTAATAGTGATCTATAGTGCATGGCTATGTGTATCTCTGAACCAAGAATGAGAGTTTTTTTTGTTTGTTTGTTTTTTAAAGAAATACAAGCAGTAGAATCAAATATCATTATTTCTCCCAAAAGGCAAACAACAAGGGGCAGAGAAAAAGTCCACCCGAGGCTCGAGCCAGGTAGTGACCGCAGACTCAGCAGAACCTGGCCGACGACTTTGGAGAAGGAGTCTTTCCTGTCTCTGGGCTTTGGGCTCCGTGTCCTCTCAATGCCTGGGGAGAATCGGACTCTGTCAACACTCATACCAGTCTCCACACTCCTTTACGAATTCTCTTCCATCTTAGTCATTTAAGAATAAAGCTTTGCAACCCTCAACCTCTAGTAGCTGAGGAGGAGGGATTACCCATGAGTTTCTAATTACTCAAATGTACTTGGCAATATCAACAGCTACCAGGATCAGGGGAATTTTAGGAGACCAAAATGGAAACCTCGCATTCAGCTCATCTGTGTTCACTCCAAAATTCCAAAATCAAGAGACTTAAAGCTTACCAGCAGTTCAGACGTCCCTAACACGTCTAGCGTCAGGGACTGCATCCTGGAGTAGTGAACGCCCAGCTCCCTGTGGATCCCGGAACATTCGATGCAGGTGAGAACGCCGAGGTTGGTGGAGAGCCACGTAGGATCTGCCAAAGATAGCGAGGAACACCGAAGCTTGTAAGGAGGGGCCAGGGTCAGGACTTGGTTCTTGTATAGTTACTACTCAACATGGAGTTTTGATGCACCATGCAGCCAGATCCTATGTGCAGTGGGAACCCTCATCCATCACTAATTACCAGTGGTGGCTCAGATGGTAAAGAATCTGCCTGCAATGCGGGAGGCCTGGGTTCGATTCCCGGGTCAGGAAGATCCTCTGGAGGAGGGCATGGCAACCCACTCCAATAATCTTGCCTGGAGAATCCCATGGACAGAGGAGCCTGGTGGGCTACAGTCCATGAGGTCGCAAAGAGTCGGACAGGACAGAGCGACTGAGTACACACAGAAGTCACACACAGTGCACAGGTGCACATATCTACTCCCCTTCTTCCTACAGCTCCACCTGCCCATCCTTCCATGCATTTAATAAATGCTCCCAAGGGACAGGGCTGTGTGTAGAATAGGACACAGTGCCCTCTAGCGGTCATGGGTCCCTGGACACAGACCACACCCACCAGCAACCAGGTTGTATCAGCAAAGGGGACAGTCTAGTGCCACATGGGGGACAGTCTTAATTCATATGTCTGTATGTCAAAGATGCTAATAATACCAGCAGAGAACACATACTATGTGCTGATGCCAAGCTCTGCTCAGCACAGAGCTGAAGCGATTACAGTAGGAACAGCTCCACCTGTAACAAAAGCTTCAGAAATTACAGGTGCTTTCCTTTAATAGCTCATTTAACACATATAGGAGGATCTGGATGCAAACAGGGCCGGTGCCTTCACGATCTGGCTCAGAGAGGCCAGGGGTCTTCCTTGACGCTGCGGAATCAGACTGCAGCCCTTGCCTTTACCCAAGTTCAAACCCAGCTTGCATTGCATGTTCACTTATTTGCTAAAGTGTCCTAACCACATGCCACAGTTAAGCAGTCAAGATAGGTTTGCTGCATGTTGGGTTTACTGAAAAACTCGGAATTCAAAATAAAACACACTTGAGCACAGTCCGGAAGTTCAATTCTCTTTTTAGAACTGCTTGTTTGCCCTCAGAAACTCATTGCAGGTAAATACCGTAACCTTGGTCATATGAATCGTGAAGTTATTTTTAAAATGTTCAAGGTATAAAAATTTTATCTGAGTTTGGAAACACGTCTGGGCACCTGTGTTTCCACTTTTTTGGACCTATCTGCTGTTATCAACTGTGTCATGCTTAGTAGACACATGCTTTAATATGTCATGTCATATTAAAGTATGCTATTAATACTTTATAGTCTTAGCATTGTCTTAGCATTTTAAAAGAAAAATGTTGTAGCTCTGACTTTGTTTCTTACAAGAGTGTTTTAAAAGTCCAAGTGTGATTTACTACTTTTGCTACCCACCTCATCTCCTGCCAAAGACATGTTATTAATGGTCCAAGGCCTCAGGAGGTAATTCTTCAAATTACCCCCAAATACAGCCTCCAACCTAACAGGGACCCCCCGCCCCCCACCATGGCACGTCTCAACTGTCCACTCTATCTTTGCTTTGTTTTCAATAAAAATCATCATAGAATTAGAGGAACGAGAAGGTAAGTGGCCATCCTAACCAAGCCACAACCTTTCCCATTTTACAAATATTCAGAAAACACTACTCTGCAGCTCCCCTGACACCATTCCATCTGAATTATAAGAGTAAGCCAACTCTTTAAACTTTTAAAGTACTGTTTGTTAAAATCTACAATGATAATTCCTGTCCATTAAAAATGAAACCCCAGCGAATGTTAAAGTTGCTCCAGTTGTGTCTGACTCTTTGGAATCCTATGCACTGTCACCCCCAGCATCCTCTGTCCATGGGGTTCTCCAAGCAAGAATACTGGAGTGGATTTCCATGCCCTCCTCCAGGAGATCTTCTGGACCCAGGGATCAAACCCACATCTCTTACATCTCCACACTGGCAGGCAGGTTCTTCACCGCTAGTGCCACCCAGGAAGCCCAGCAGGCTTTATCAAAACTCAGAAATAAAAACCTCATTTCACAGAACACGGCAGCTGGAAGGGGCCCACAAGCAGTCTGGACTGGTCCCTTCGCTTTCCAAACAGGAAAACCGCCATCTGACAAAGCCAGTGGCTCTTCCAGGGCCACTGGCGAGACAGCGGCTTAAAGCTGCCGCAGACGTGGTACAAAGAGAGGGTGGATCAAACCCCGGAAGGAGCTGCAGCCTCCAGCCAACAGTGACCGGTGACCCTGGCTTCACCCTCGCTGTGTGCTTCTGTTTCCAGTTCTCAGAAAGGCTTTATAAATTTCAGCTCTCCCCTCCGGGGCCTGTCCTGGGGCTGGGAGGCAGGCACCCTCTCCCCAGTCTGCACACAGTTCAGGGAGCCCGGGCTGGGCTGGGCTGCTCTGAACTGGACATGTGACAGGACAGCAAAAATCTGTGACCAGGTTCCACAGTCCCTGGGCTGGGAGGGGGCGGCTGGGTCACCTGGCGCCCCGCAGTCACAGCACACGTCGTTGCCCGTCATGCCCTGGACCTCCGAGATGATCTCCTTCGTCAGCTCCTGGACGATGTTATTTTCCCCTGTGTTGTCATCTCCCTTAAATGCGTTATTTAGAGCTTCTTCTTTGCTGTTTTGCAGCACAGACATCCATCTAGAGAAGTAACAGTGACGCTCTGTTAAATCCCAAGGACAATGGCCCATCCCAGGTTCCTCTGCTGTGTAACTTACATTTGACACTCCTGTTCATCCTCGGCTTGAAAGTGGTACGTCCTGTCATCTGCAGGGCAAGGAAGGGGTTTTTGTCAATTGTAAGCCTGGACAGTAATTCACACACAATTCCAAAAGAAAGTGGTTTGTAATTAACCTCGGGAAGAGTTTAAACTCCACTAGGAAGTCAATGATTTGTGTACAATCAGGCACTCCCACCCCTTCGCAGGCAGGCCCCGGCTTGGAAACTGCAGCTTTGTGATGCAAATTAGCGAGCCGCCTCTGTTCCTCCATTCAAGTCTAAAGGGAACAAAAGTCTTTTTTTTTTTTAAACTTGCTAGAGTTGATCCCCAATTGCTAAGGCCCTTTGAATAGTATGAAACCCTTTTCTAGAGCAAGGATGTTACAAGCTTTCTGGGTTCTTTTTACAAGCTCTTCTGGGTTCTTTTCTTTTCTGGGTCCCAAAATGTGTAACATCAGTCCAGTTGTGGGAAAGCATCAGAGGAACACAAACTGAGAGCCAGGGGACTAAAAAGCTGGTCAATAATTCTCAAAGTATCAAAGTAATGAAAGACAAGGAAAGATACAGGACCGTTATAGGCTGTAGGAGACTAGGATGAAATAGCAGTAGCAATGTGAAGCCCTGGGACAGAAAAAAGGACACTAACAGAAGAAATGGTAAAATGTGAATAAGATTCTCAGTTACGGGCATCACAGCCATGCAAACATCCTGGTTTTCACAGCTCCAGACATGGCCAGGAGGTGGTTCAGATGGTAAAGAATCTGCCTGCGATGCAGAACACGTGGGTTTGATCCTTGTGTCAGGAAGATAGATCCCCTGGAGTAGGATCACCCAGGATTCTTGCCTGGAGAATCCCATGGACAGAGGAGCCTGGCGGGCCACAGTCCATGGGGTCGCAAAAAGTCAGACATGACTGAGTGACTAATGCTAACGAGCTAATGGCATTAGGCAGTTCTGTACTAAGCTGTCAGAATTAGGAGGGCTGGATAAGGGATATACAGAAATTCTGTCTACAATTGGTCCAGAAACAATGTAAAAAAGAAAGTTAAATTTCAAACACAAAAAAAGAAAGAAAAGGGGGTGAGGGAGATCCAAGTTCTGTAGACAGCAGGGCAGGGCCGGGCAGGGCCTGTACTCTCTCTGGGTTCACAATAAACATCGATGCCCCTCAAAGTAAGCAAACACAGCATCTCCAGCCCCTGCTGTCATTACACTTGTGTAAGCGCTTCAGTCCTCAGGAGACTTCTGGTGAGCTGGCCAAGAGGAGGCTGAGGCCCAGAGAGGTGTAGGGGTAGGAACGAGTGCATCAGGTTTTCTGACTCCAGGTTCCAGCCTCCTCCTACCTTTCTTCTGACACCCAGGGGGAATCCTACCCCCACCCCTGTTACTGAGGAAAGGAACAGGGTTTAAGAGAACTGAGTCAAGTTCAGAAAAATAAACTTGATCCTGAAGTGCAGATGTTAGTGGCCGAGCGGGATGTCACTGCCAGGTGCTGGGAAGAGAGGAGAGGCCACTTTCCCCACCTCCAGTCTACCTGGGGTGCAGGGTCTCACCCACCCCAAGCAGACCCCGGGTCCTGGGGAAGCCCTTGCCACGGCAGGTTGTCCAGAGGCCCTAGTCTGACATCAGGCTAACACCCTCCATTCTCCCCAAGTCACTTCATGGGCAGACCAGGCACAGGCCCCGAGGAAAATCAAGGAGATGGGGTAGGGTAGGGAGACAGCAACCCACGTCTGTAGCTAATTCTGTGCTCTAGCACGTGAATAGTGGGGATCGGGAGAAATTCTCCGTGAAGATTGCCAAATAAGAATTCCCTGGCATGCACACTAAACAAGATGCCTTTACACCAAGAACAGTATCTAGGAGCTTCAGCTGGAGGGAGAAGAGCAACAGGATGTGGTCGGAACCCCGCTACGCCGGGTCCCGGACTGGGCTGCTCCTCCACTGTGGGCTCGGACTCCAGCTGGCCACCTGCCTTCCGTGCGGACCCTGAGAATCCATCCCACTTAGGAGACTGACCCAGACGGTCTCCAGCTTCTGCACATCCCACCCCACAGAGTGGATCACGTGATCTGAGGCTACCAGCTCAGGACTTGGATTTGTAAATGGAGGGGACGGGGGAGGCTATCGAGGGCAAGGGGGTCAGACATGCTCCCGGAATGGCTGGCCTGGCCACAGGAACGTCCTCCTTGAGCAGCCAGGCTCACTGACAGCTTGATCAGCACGGCAATCCCCCTCTGGGGGAAAGATGGGTAATGGAGGATCCTGCGGAGAAACGGCTGAAGCCAGCGGTCTGTCTGTTCTTCTTCTGGGCTCTCTGGGTGAGAGATTCAAGCTGGCTTTGCAGGGTGAGGCTCAGGAGGAAGGGACGCTCCTGGGGGCTTGGTGGACCCACACCCGAAACCACACCCTTGCTGCCCATCTGTAGCTTAACTTGTGTTTCCTTCACCACCCACGTGTGTTAAGAGAACAAAGGTGTCTTGGTGATGCCAGCCCCCAGCAACCCACTCAGCAGGAAGAGTCAGACAGTCAGGCTGGAAGACAATCCCCAGCCTCTTAGGAGGCTGATTCCCCCACCTCTCAGGAGGCTCATCAGGCCAGGGTCTTCTCACTTTGCCTTGTCTCCCTTGATAATTCCAGGGGCTCTGAGCATTAAACTACATAGTAAACTCCCCAGCCTCAATAATACAACCCCACACACATCTTTAAAAGCCTCGCGATCTGAGGAGATACTGAGGCTAATAAGACAGCATTCATCTTCAGGGGAGGTCGAGAGGCCTCACACCACAAAGGAGCAGACTGTGGGGTTCTTCTGGGAGTGCCTCCAAAACAAGCAGCACAGAGGAGCAGAAACGCTGATTCTATGGTGGGAAAACAAGTCGATTTCCAACCTGCGGGTCTCAAGGGCTCTGCTGGGGGCCACATCACGCCAATATGACAGTGTTTCTAACACCCCCCCAAGTCAGTGGAGCTCTGAAGACAGAGTCACCCTATTTTCACAGTGAAAGGACTATAGGCTGGAGGGTTGATCTAGCACAATCTCCTTGTTTACAAAGAGGAAACCGGAGGCCCGGGAAGCGGAGAGGATGTGGCGGGTTTACAGAGCCCCTGAGTGGAGCAGCTTCCTGTCCTCAACCCAAGAGACCAGCAAGCTGACCGTAGTTACCAGGGGGAGGAAGAGAGGACACATTCACCGGAAAAAAGGCATTTCTCCGTGAAAACCAATTCTTCAAAATGCACTGTTTGAAATGGGGTTGATGCCCTAGACGAGAGTTTAAAATAATTTCTCTGCAGCAGAGTGTCTGAGAAAGAAGCTTACGTGAAATTAGGTCAAAACACTTCTTCTCCTCGGGGTTGGTTTTCACTTGGCAGGTTAACAGGTTAAGCTTTGCGGGAGGCCGGTTAGCCTGTTGAAAGACAAAAACAAAAAACAAAAACATAGCTGGGTGGAAAGGAATGGGAAACCACAGCATCACTCCTCATCAAAATGCAGCACGAACAGGGTCTTGTGGGGCTGCAAAGACAGCGACCAGAAGGCAGGCTTTCTCTGGAAGGCACAACACAGGTACCTGGCAGGGTGTCCTTGGGTCTCGGCTCCCAGGAGGCAGCTGCCCTTCCCTACAAGGGACACTCGGGGTCCCACACCCCAACCCGGGTGGGGGGGACAAGTGATGCTGGGCCAGCTTTGAGGTCCAAGGGCAGTGGGCTCCCTGAGATCAAAATGCTCCCTGGCCAGAGCCCAGAGGCACTCCGTCCTGATCAGCTGGGAACACAGGCTCCCAGATCAACTTCTAGTGACCTCAAAGTGTTTTCCTGAGCACTTTCAGGGAGAGTAATCTCAGGGCACACACATAACAGCGGAATCATATCCCCGGCTTTCTGAAATAATGACAGATGACAGATTCATGATCCTTAATACCAGCCATCTGTGACTGAACTTTCCACAAAATCCACTTCATTCACGTATGTATCCCCTCCCCGCTCCACACACTATGGTAACAAGAGATCACAGCATCCGTTTGTCAGAGACGTGGCAAAAATGACTACTTTACTACCATTTCAAAAACTATCATAACTAGTCCCCAGAAAGCAAAGGGCAGAGGATAAGAAGATAATTTCAGAAAAAAATAATTCCAAATGGCAAAATGCCCTCAGAAATCTTGGAGAAATCTCCCAATATGAAAGGCTTGTCTTACCACCCACCACGCTGCTAAAGCAGAGATGGAGTCGAATGTCTCAGAGTTCAGCTGTTCTTACTCACCCTTCCCGAGGTCACCAGCCGAGGCAAGAAACGGCAGACGCCTGGATGTGGGACTAACCAAGACACACACTCACACGCATCCACACCTGAGCAGACCAGCGTTTACAGACCCACCTCAACTGAGCTTGGAGTTGAGAGGGCCTCCATTCCAAGAGGACTGACCCTGGCAGCGTTTGATAAAAGGAACTTGTGGGTGAGCAGGAGCTGGACAGTCAGGGTTGGACTGGACTCTCCTGGTCACGGCCATGCTGCCCTCATCCCTCACGTGGAAATCACGGGGTGTCCATCACAGCGGATGCCCAACTGACACCCCGGGTCATCAGAAATCCCTGCTCCAGGACTCTATGCTCGGCCTGATCCAGCACACCTTGACAGTCCCAAGCACCATAAACCCAGTTTCGGATCTGTATCAGGAGAGTTAACGGGCTCGGCGGGAACCAGGAGATCTAATGGTATAGTTCTACAGTAGAAGCCCACACCACCACAACTGCGACCAAGCGCTTCCCCAAGGGGCTTGGCCCACAAGAGGTATCCGTCTACTGTGTTACCTCCTGGGATCCCACAAGTGTTCAGGTGCACTCAGGTGATGTTCCTGGACTACTTCCAAGTACTGATGTCCACTGAATCTAGATACAGGAGCGGTGACAGGGGTGATGACAGACCATGGTCAATGCAGAAACGCATCCATGGACGAGAAGATGATTTTGAATAAGAATAGATACTTTTACTCAGTTGCCGCTATTGTTCTTGTGGTTATTATCGTATGTGCTTATATGAGGCAGGCACTGTTGAAAGCATTTTCAAAGAACTCACTCATTTAATTCTCCTAGGGAGGAACCGCTCCACCATTTACATAGAAAGTGACCCTAACAGTAAATCTGATGATGCAGGCACAGTTTGGAAGCAGTGACACCAACCCTGGAAGCAGGCAGCCCGGCCCTGGAGCCTGAGCTCCTGATGGCCCTCGACACAGCTTCCTGGGAAGCAGAGCCACTATTGGATTATCTCTCGGTGTCCTGAGTGCAGCAAAGAACCACACTGGAGAGAGTGCTCCCCCCTCCCTCCGTCCCCCTCCAACCTGCCTGCTTTCATTTTCCCTGGGCAGTTGGGAAAGTGGTCCATTCTTACTGAGACACAACTTCTCTCAAAGACAGGCTTCCAACTTCACCGTGAGTGCGACACACACTATACTGTGTATATATACCGTATATACTGTGTATATATACCGTGAGATACACAATATACTGGAAAAACATCCAGTGCCTATCTATGAAACAGGAATGACGATGGAGTGAATGTGGCTACCGTTCCACAAGGACAACCGTGAGAATGGTCCACGACACACAGAAGCCGACCACACTGAGCTGTTCTGAGTTTTACACTAACAAGGGCTTGCTACTGGCCCACTTAGATTAATGATGAGTTTGCCAGCAAAGCTGTCCGAAAAATTCATGGGAGAAAAATTTTAAGCAGAGAACATTCTATCCATTAAATTGCCTCCGTGCTACAATTTTGGGGGCAATGCTCCCATCATTAAAATTCAGCTGTGGAACATGTCCGTCTAGTCCATCAGATACCAATGTTCCTTGAGGGCCTAAGTTGAGGAGCCTTGGTTTAGTAGGAAAAAACTCAGGAAGGAGCAGAAAACAGACCTACAGCCCTAAGTGTGTGCCATGAAGACATGGGTTATTAGTGAGGCTCCGTTTTAATCAGGCCATTCCATTTTCCCCCAATTTGTCAGGCTTTTAAAAAGGAAGCTTATATTCTTCCTTCTGCCTGATTGATAATCATTTAAAAAATTTTTTTTGAAGATTTTCGTAAGAGCCAACAGACTTTTCTCTTCCAGCTTGGTGCAGTCTCCAGTCTTTGGCAGTGTGGCAAAGCGATGAATCTGGCAAGGAGGATATCTAATTAGAGTCATTTTGTCCCAAGGATAACTTCTTTCCGGTGCCAGAAAACACAATTAGCCTTGGCTAACGGGGAATACCAACTTGGGCTTCCTACTGAATCCACCCCAGATGTCATCACTGCCCCTCTGCTGAAACACAGAAGACAACAATCTTGTGTCCCAAAGGCTGCCAGCTCCCAGGGAAGAAACTAGCTTTCCTATCAATGCGAATACACCCTGAGCTTCTGCACGACGTAAAGACCCAATTCTCAGCTGGGTGGCGGATTCTGCTCTTAAGATTCCCACTTACTTGGTCAAGTCATGGAAAAACTGCCCCCCCTTTTTTTCTGATGGTAAATTAGCACACTAAGGGAGATGCTGGCTGAACAGGTAAGCTACACAAGGAGCCAGATTCAAACCAGACCAAACCAAACAGGCCTCTCTCCTTTCTCAGTAGAGGATTCATTCACGTGTGAACGCTCTGTGGGTGCAGTGGCACTGGGGTGTCGAGGTCTGCCTTCTGCAGCATACAGGGAACCCCACTGAAGAAAGAGGGCTGACTTGTTTCCCAGGGGAGGCAGAGGGACATCTGCCCCTACCTGCCACTCTTCTGGGCTGGAGGCAAAGGTCATCGAGGGCCAGGCAGCTAAAGGCAGGAGGAGGTGTCCAGAGAGAAGGACTCCCTGCAGCAGAATCCCCAAAGAGGAAACACTAACTCAACACGTGGTGGGGTGGCAAGCTGAGCTGTCCCCACACTGGTAAAGCTGGTTATAACAGTAATATCTGCTGAAAACTGGGACAACCCGGCAACATTTCAAGAAAACTAAGCCTCTGTATCTTTTAAGAGGAAGCTCAAGCAACAGAAGTGATGAGAACCAATGTTGTCAGCAAAGGATTACCAGAAACGACCAGGCCTGTTGTCATCTCTGAAGTGCAGGCAGAACCACTCTTTGGTTCAAGCTGAGGCCCTGGGTCTCGTGGACATGCCAATGAAGCCGAAGAGACCCGATGACTTTAGGGCTGTAAACAAGCCTGCAGGGAAACTGTCTTACTTTATAACATTTTCTGCACTGAGACATTAAAGCTGAGTTAAAACAGAGTAGATAACAGTTGGAAAGCAAACCACAGAATCACAGGTGTTAGGGCAGGAAGGGAACCTGGCCTTCCTCCATTTTTTCCACGCTCCATGTTAAAGAGGATTGATGACTGAGTCAATCTGCTTTCCTTAGTCTACAGCACTGTCACCCCAACACACACACACACACACACACACACACACACACACACCCGTATATGGACAGAACATCACATCAGGACCCAGACTGCAAAGCCTCACAGGGACGAGGCGACTGTAAAGGCAGCCCAGAAAGGCCGGATTTTACAGAAGAAAAATGACCTTCAATTGCCCAGGCGAGAGCCCCATTCCACCCCCAGGTCAAAGGTCCCCAGAGACCCCTCCTGACTCTTGGCACCCACTTCTAGGGTCTCTCCCTCCCCACACAGAGTCAGAGGACATGAAGGAGCCCACCTCTCCCAGTGGAACACACACCATGCCGC
Source organism: Odocoileus virginianus (assembly GCF_023699985.2). Taxonomy (NCBI): domain Eukaryota; kingdom Metazoa; phylum Chordata; class Mammalia; order Artiodactyla; family Cervidae; genus Odocoileus; species Odocoileus virginianus. The sequence continues at coordinate 83,764,682 of NC_069675.1, forward strand.
AGTGCCATCCTTCGAGTGAGCTTTACTCTGTCTCCTTACTCCTCAACACGGACGAGGGCCGTTTCCCTGGAACCACACTGAGCCATGAGCTCCGTCCGGGCGTCCGGACGCCCAGAGAGCCTGCGTGCGCTCCTGCCCAGCTCTGCCCCTCCCAGGGGGGCTGGTGATGGCGGGGAGGGAAGAAGGCTCTTCTCCACCGTGGCCTGCGGTCAGGGCCAGGCCTCTGGCCTGGAGAGTGGGAACACAGGCCACCACCAGCGTCCTCTGTCACAGCAAAACGGCCACCAACTCCACCTCCAAACATTTAAGAAATGTCTACCAGCCTCCATGGCTTTCACCAGATCCCATGTCCACGCCCAGTAAGGTGATAACAAGCCTTAAGACCATCACAGACAAGGGCCGTGTCTATAACTGTGGTTACAAGTCCCGGGCTCTGCAAGCCCGATTAGCCAACCATCCTGTTCCAATTGGTTTTCCAATTGGCTCAGCCTATGCTGGCTCAGTTTCCTGCATGGGCAACTGTATACAGGGTTGGAGAAAAGAACCTGATGAAGGCTGGGTGCAGTGTGTCTGCAGTGAAGTTACTGAAATCTCTCCTCTCTTGGATTTCTGATTCCCAGAGTCCTGACTGCCTGCTTTCCTCTAATGGAAAAGAAGAAATCGCCCCAAGTGCGACGTTCAATTTCCAAACACAGACCACCCAACTCCTCAGATGTTCCTGACACTGTTAGGCAGCAAGGGCCCCTGATCAGGGAACCGTGAACAAGAAGCAGGTGTACCAAACAGAGGAGGAACCCAGACAAGCTTTTCTCAGCAGGAAACATGTTTAAAATGCACCCTCAGGGCCAGCACCCAGGGCCGGGTCCCCTCACCAGGCCTTCAGCCCGCACCTCTCATCCCATTACCATGGGGACTGCGATGAAAGGATACTTACGGTGCCGTGGGAAATGGTCAGAAAGCCGTTTTTCACCGAACACTTCCTTTTCTGCCACACTTTTCGGATCCTTATAGATATGTGGGCGAAGATAAGGAGTTCAGAGATTGTGGACGCAGGACATGACACACACACACACACACCCAAGCCTCTAGCAATGCCGTCTATGTGCACACGCACCCCAAGCCTGTAGCAATGCCATCTACACACACACACGCCCCCTAGCATGTAGCGACGCTGTCTATACACACACACACACACCCAGCCTGTAGCGACACCATCTACACACACACACACACACCCCAGCCTGTAGCGACACCATCGACACACACACACACCCTGAAGCCTCGAGCGATGCCATCTACACACATACACACACCCCTCAAGCCTCTAGCGACACCGCCTATACACACACACTCCCTGCAAGCCTCTAGAGATGCGGTCTATGCGTACACACACACCCTGAGCCTCTAACGGCGCCATCTACACACACACACCCCTGCGCACACCCCTCGCCTGTAGCGATGCCGTCTACGCACCCGTCGCTCTTCTTGTAGAGGTTGCCGGTGCGCTCCGTGCCATGCTCCTTGTTCCCCTGAGGCTGGTGTAAACTATAGGCCGTGCTCTGGCGCATTTGCAAATCCTGAAAAGGGTCAAGAAGTGAGTTGTTTTTAATCCTGTCCAGATTCCAATTTTCAAAAGGCAGCACACAAAGACACTTAAGCCCTTACCAAAAAAAAATTTTTTTTTTAATTAGAGAATTTCCCCTTTTAAACACATCCAGAAAGGGACATACAAGTCATATCCTGGGACCCATAAATACCACCCACAGGCTGGAGAGTGATGTAACAAACACCGGCATCCCCAAACTGGCTGAAAGAAGGAGTGGCTGTCTGGCAGTGACTTGAGAAATTGCTTAGATTTCACTTATTTACAAGCCTTAAGTCCCTGATGGTGGCAAGAAGCTCCTGGCACAGCAAAAGCAGCCTTTGAGAAGAAAGGAAACACAGCACGCTGACAAAGGTCAGGCTTTCAAGCAAAACACACAAACATTCCACCTCTTTCTTTGGGCAAGTTACTAAGCTCCCTGCCTCAGTTTCCTCCTGGGAAAACAGGAAACAACTTCTAGTCAGGACCGTAAACCTAGGAAGGCTTGAGGGAGACCACCTGTGTGAACACCTGGGATGTTACATGAACAACACCCTCCTTCTGACCCCAGGCACCCCAGCAGCGGGGCCGCGGGCATCCCTCGGGGCAGACCGTCTACCCCGTCAGCTGAGAATCTGGCCCATTCCACCACACCTGGCAAACTCCAGCCTTCTTGAACTAATTTTTCATTATAGCGTGAGGCAGGGTCCAAATGCATTCTTTTGCTCTGGCTATCCTGTCCCAGCGTCATCTACTGAAAAGACGACTCTTTCCTCATTGGAAAGTGAAAGTCGCTCAGTCGTGTCTGACTCTTCTGTGACCCCATGAACTGTAGCCCACCAGGTTCTTCTGCCCATGGAATTCTCCAGGCAAGAGCACTGGAGTGGGTTGCCATTCCCTCCTCCAGAGGATATTCCCAACCCAGGGACTGAACCCAGGTCTCCTGCATGGCAGGCAGATTCTTGACCATCTGAGCCACCAGGGAAGCCCTTCCCATTGCACTGTCTTAACACCTTTGCTGAAAATCCACTGACCGTAAATGTGAGGGTTTCACTGATTTATGTGCCCATCTTCACGTCAATGCCACACTGTCCTGACTACTACAGCTTTGTGGTAAGTTCTGAAACCAGAAAAGCTGAGTCCTCCAACTTTGTTCTTCTTTTTTAGGACTGCTTTGACCATTCTCGGTCCTTTTGCATTTCCGTATGAATTCAGAATCAGACTGTGGATTTCTGCAAATAGCAGCTGGGATTTTATTTTGATAGGGATGGCACCGAGTCTGTAGGTCAATCTGGGGGCATGCTGCCATCCTAAGAATAGTAAGTTTTCCAATCCATGAACATGGGCTGTCTGGCACTGACTTTTTAAACTCTGGAATATAGGTGAGATAATTCAGCAAAAAAAAGAAAAAATTTTTTTTCTTTTAAATCTTCAACTGAGAAATCAATAATATGCACAACCATTCCACAACTGAACTGACAACAGAGCCTGAACAAGCAAGCCCCAGACAGCAGAAACATCCTCCTTTTCCACCGGGATTCATGCCCCTAAACAACTAAGGCAAACAGCTCATTCATGAGATGAGAATGGTCCCAGTTCCCACATTCTCTCAGAAGGGCAGCATACACTGGCACTAGACATTTAGAGAAAACCAGCTTTAAACATCACTGGAAATGAATGCAGTGGAGGGGAAATGGAGAAACAATGTTCACTTATCTGAATCTCTGCAAAAGACTAAAAATAGACCTGTCAAAAGGCACAACCAAGAAATATGTCTATTGATCTGGGGAGGGGGGAAAAAAAAAACCCTGAACAAAATAAGTAGTGAAACATGCGACACACTGCTAAAAGTGTTCATGCCATGCATATTAATCAGAACTCTTCACAGGTCTTATGAACAGGATATAAAGGACGTTCTTCTTTTCAGCAGAATCAGACACGATGCCAGAGGCTGGGGAAGAAATTACTGTTTTATTCTTCAGACAAGGTGTTTCCTGTATCAATTTAAAAGTGCAAGCAAATCTGAAACTATAAAATTTAAAATTTGTAAGAGGACTATAATCCATCTAACATAAAACTGAACCTCCTCTAGAACTATTGCAGCACCTTCCAGGTGACTTCTATTGTGACCCAACAAAAAAACAGCCTTTCTTTACCTGTTTACACGACATGTGATCAAGGGAAGGAAGTAAAGCTGGCCCTCTCATATAACCAAGATTTCAGCTGAACAGAATGTACATCAAGGGACAAGAGCCTTTCATTCTAAGGAGATCCATCATCTAACAACACGGACAACTGGCCGGGGCGTCCACACTGCCCAGGCTCTCGACGGCTCTCCAGCGTACACGATTCCCAGGAGGGCCAAGGATGACCTAAGACCTGACGGAGTGAGCTTCCCCGTGGAGACGGTTTGTACGTCTGAAGCACACAGGTTATGTAGGCATTTTATAGACCTTCAGAAAGTGCTCATAAAATTCTATCAATACCCATATACCCTCTGTCCTGTGACACCCAGACAAATTCCCAGATCCCAGGCACCAACCAAGATCTTCAGTTTTGTGTGGCCTTATGAAGGGTTAGCCGCTGGAGCCTGCCAAGATAGAAACCACCCAGATGAGCAGCAGACTCCATATCTGAAATCTTTAGGAATGGGGTGGGGACATGACATGTGCATAGTCGTTCAGTCGTGTCTGACTCTTTGCAACCCATGGACTGTGGCCCGCCAGGCTCCTCTGTTCATGGGACTTTCCAGGCAAGAATGCTGGAGTGCCACTTCCTACTCCAGGGGATCTTCCTGACCCAGGAATTGATCCCACACATCATGAGTCTCCTGCACTGGCAAGCAGATTCTTTACCACTGCACCACCTGGGAAGGCCCTGGGAGAAGGATGCTGCATATTTTACACACACACGCACACACCCCAGAAATATCCCTGAGCTCCCTAGGAATCTAGAACATCACAAATACTTTCACATTTTATCCATCCGCCTCTCAGAAAGTCTATGTTCAGACGACTCTCATGATGAATGGATTGGAGGCTTCAAGTCTCTCTGCCAAGGGAGTGGTGTGATGTCCCTAGACACATGTGCATGGACATACCAGGGCGGGGCTCTGCCAAGTGAACACTAAGCTGTGGTCTGTGAACATCTCTTACCACCTGTTCCCCGTTACTGCTGGGCAGCATTTTTTTTTCGGCCGTGCCACACAGCTTGTAGGATTTTAGCTCCCCAACGAGGGATTGAACCCGAGCCCTGGCTGTGAAAGTGCCAAGTCCTAACCACTGGACCGTCAGAGAATTCCCTCTGAGTAGCTTCTTAAGAGATCCTATCTGACAGAGATCTTATTAAAGTCACATAATACAGCTGGAAAGAGAAGAGCCCTACACTGGAAGAGACCAGGGCTCAAACCTGAGTTCACTCCAGGAAATGCGTTTCTCAGACTCAAGTTGTAAACGGGGGCTAACACTGCCTGCCCCACCATGCTGTTGTAAGACCTGATTACTAGTCACACTTATCAAGTGCCTAGAAAAACCTGAGAAGTGAAGCAGGCAGGAAACGCTACAGAGGACATAGTGGGTAAGTCCCACCAACCAACAATGCAGTTTCTTTGGGGCATGTTACCTAATTTTTATTAACTATAATCATGGAGATTTAGAATTTTTAAAACACTGAATAAAATCCATCAACACCTTTACTTTTCTGTGTCACAGAAGAGAATCTAAAAAGAAGCAAATGAGAACTAAACAACAGTAACGCCCAAATGTTCAATTCTTACAACTGCAGGGACCTCAATTACAAAAATCATTTTAAAACAGATCAAATTTAACTTACATACTTTTTTTTTTTTACTACTTGCAGTGTATTCACAGAATGTCCAGCTGATGAAATATCATCATCAAAAAGCAACACAAGAGTGTGAGACACAGAAAAGACAACACATTCACAGCCAGTGGATGGGTGGGTTCTTTGGGTGTAAAGCCAGAGGAGCCAGTCAAGAAGGTTCACTTGACCCCTGTGTGCATCTGGGGCAGACAGGCTGGTCAACAAAAAAAACAGAAAAACAACAAGCCATTAAAGACGTCTGGTCTGTGCTGGTTAAGTCTGTTACACTTTTCTGCAGAGCTATAAATAACCTCCTCTTCCCAGGCAGCCAAAGCAAACACAGGCCCCCTCTCTCTGTGCCCAGAAGGCTACCGAACCCCAGCACCTGCTCTCCGGGATTTTAAACCTGGGTTTTGCTTCACAGGTCTGACCCTTCTTCAGGGATCCTCCTTGAGTTCTCCAGGGCCGGTGGCTCCAAATCAGTGCCATCTCCTCTGGTTACAATCAGGCCACTGTAGTCTCCATACTCCAAGCTCCCCCCCCACCCACCTTTCACTGTTTATATTCCATGTTTGGGAATATCAGGACCTAGATTTCTCTAGCCCAGGAGGAAGTCACCAGGCTGTGAGAAATTTCCAGCACTACATCCAATCTCAATCTGCCAACCTCTCACTCAGCTGACCCGTGTTTATCAAGAGCCTACGGAAGGAGCAATATGGTGTGATGATGACGTGATGGCCAGCCGGGCACGGAAGGCTGGAAGGCCTCCTCTGCCCGCATGAGGTCCAGCTGGAGAAAAAAGCATCTGTACATTTGAGGACACAGCCAACAAGCCCCCAGATACATATGCTGTCATTTTTTAAAAACGTCACTCAAACAGAATGTGCAATACAGGTCACTGGGGCTGGGGTGAACAGAGGCAGTCCCTGCCCCTGAGGCAGACACCGAGGTGCTTCCGAAGACAGGCAGAACTCAGTGATGTATTGGAAGCGGAAGGGGCCAGCAGTTTCACCTTCACAAAGGAGTGACCCCCAAAGGCTAAACTGGAAACTTGGAAAACTTCCATTTCACTAACATTTATGCATTCAAATTCTTTGGTCTTTTAATAAAACCCACAGCTCTTGGAAGAGGAAGAACAAAAATAAAAACTGCTATTAGACTTTTCACGGAAGAAATATCTATTTTTTGAAGTTCATGAAGAAAGCATGCAAAGTTGTATGATTTATTAAAAATACTGAACTACTTACTCTCCTAGACTTCGGTCACAAAAGGTAAACGCATTCGGGAGAAAAACAACAATATTCAGTTATAGTACAACAACTTCAAACAAAATAGAGCATGCCAAAATGCTAGCAGTGAACTTTACACCCTGCTAAGTCATTTAATAGACGATTGATTTCATTGACAATTGAAATTCACTTAATTTCATTGACAAGGATGTGGGTTTGCATTAAATTTTACATTATAATGCCTGCACTGTAGCAAACATGTGAAATCACCTTAAAATGTACCTTTTAATGATTTTTCTACCAAGCTCCCCACATACAAATGATCACTGCAAATGTGTTAGTACACAGAGAAGGAATAATTATATGAAAGAGATGATGTAAGAAACTAAGGTTTATGCCCATCAGAAAGCAGAAAATCAAGTTCCTCCCATTTTATGGAACATCATCTCCGGGCTGGAAGATTCAGATGGTCACCAGTCAGCTGCTGATGCCACACGGGCAGGGCCCATGGACATCAGGGCAGCGGAACCACAGAGCCCCAGAGAGCGAATCAACAGTAATTGATATGAACGACGAGTGTCTACGTGAAGAGACGGTAAGACGGATGGAGCAGCAATTGTTGAAATGCTGCCATTAAGGCAAGGCCTATGGTAATGGTTCCTCCACGAAATAAGTGTATTTTAAAAGATGGTTTTATAAAACCAACTCAAAGAACAAACTACATATTTTCATGCTGTCCAATACAACCCCGCAGTGAAGGAGCACCCAGAGACCTGGATCTCACCTCTTCAGTCCTAGAGCCCCCAAGACTAAGGGATGAAAGGATAAAACAGCGATCTTTCAAACTTAAATCCCCTCACCTCTTTCTGTTCAACCTGTAATGCCGATTTCAGAATATCTCGGAGCTGTATCAACTGCCTTCTCTCTTCGTCCTGGGCCTGTTTGATCTTTAAAAAACATAACAAAGCAGAGAAAGCATAGCTGAGGTGCAGTGAGATGGTGAAGCTCATGGTCATATCTCAACAACTGAAACCTTCCCCCCCAAAGACGGAGGACAGAGTGGAAACCCTGTTCCCCACACTCCATGGGGGCGCTCCAGGGCAGTCACGTTCTGGGCAGTGTGGCATACAAACATGACATCACACGGGAGCAACGTTTAAATCCAAGTGCATAGTGCATACTTTCAACACTCACTTGGGAGGGAAGTTACTTACTGTGTGAAGGTCTGTGGAAAGTGTTTCAATGGAAGGTTTGAGGCTTTCAACTGCTTTCAGTCCATCCTGGAAAAAACTAGGAGGAAAAAACAGCATAGGCTGTGTTTCATAAAAGAGAAAACAATTTTGTTAGATGGAGAAAAGACTTCTTTAAAGGAAATGGCTGAGATCACGATGTAATTCCTGGGGGGAAAAGACTAGGAACCAAACCTTAAAATATCAGGCAAACCACGAACAAAGTGATGTTCAAAACTATGAGCAATGAATTGAGAAGGAACCGCAATGAGCCTAGTGTCTGTGATTTTTCCTGGAAGATTCAGATGGTTACCAGTCACTTGCTGATGCCATACAGGCAGAGTCTGTGGACACCAGGGTAGGGGAACCATACAGCCCAAGCGAGAGAAACAACCATTTGAATAACAAGAGTCTATGTGACTAGATGCTAAGAGCTGCTTACCCAGCAACGAACAGAGCAGAAAAGGTTGAAACACTACTGTTCCATATAAAATGAGCCCTAAATTCTCAGTTTACAGTGGGAAAACAGGACTCTCCCGACAAATCACAGCAGAGACTTGGGTTCAGAAGTAGCAGAGTCTGAGGCCAGAGAAGCACAGGGTGAACATAAGAATAAGACACTAAATTAGGCTCCTTAACAGGCCACAGCTAAGTGGAAAAGACAAAGGATAAAGAAAAAAGCAAGCTGGCTTAATGCACACAGATGGCCCTGTGTGCAGAGCAGGGAGACGTGGTCAGAGAACGTGAGATCAAATATCAAAAGGAACATTTTTAATGCTCAGAACCCAGGGCTCATAAAGTCACTTATAACAAGCGATTCAGGAATGAGAATGGAGGCTGGATGAGTTTTTTCTGCAGCTTGGCCTCTGAGCCCATTTGAGGGGAAGCAGAGGCTTCTGGGAACTTAGGCGAGGGTTCAAAACCTGTAACAAGGGCTAAAGCGCCCACCTCCAAGCTTCAATCCGCCCTCCTTGCCCCTTTACTGACTTCCCCCTACTCCTCCATGGCCACCCGGTAATCTCTGCCTCAGGCCCTTTGCACAGACTGTTCTCTCCTCTGAGGAGGCCCTGCAGTCTGCCTTCTGGTTCACCTGGCTGGTTCCCACTCCCTCTCCAAGTTTTCAGCTAAATACGGCCTCATCAGCAAGATGTGCCACACTCCCCTCCCTTCAAAGAGGTCTCCTCACCAGATTCTCTCAGAGATCCTGTCTCTGGCTTTGAAACACTCGCCACAACTGCCGTTATGTGTTCATTGGGGCAACAGTTTAAAATGTAGTTCCCCCATCAGATCTGAAGTTCTGGGAGAGTGAGGACACGGTATCCGCAAAACCTGACACATCTCAAGTGCACAATATTTGTTGAAGGAAGAAATTAATGAAGGAAGGAAGGCGTCTCTAACTTCTGCTGGTTTACTGGGTACCAAGGTGACTATCTTCAAAAAGTGACCTGGGGTTCACACGTTTCTTTCTTTTAAACTCAGCAACAGTCCCGTGGGAATTTCCCATATCAAGTCTGCAATTAATAGGAGGGGTTGTAAAAACAATACTGCATGACACTTAATACAATAACTCCAATGAGGGAGGAGGAAGGAAGGAAGGGGGAAACATACACACAGCATGTGGGTCACGAACCGTCATGAGCTGGTTATTAGGAAAGAGGCTGGGCTATCAGCATTTCTTACTTTAATCTTTAGATATTTGCGCAATTCACTTTATATTCTCATTCCTGCATTTTGCCTCTTTTTTTTTTTTCCCCCTAAATATAGAACATGCTTCTGGTGGAGCAATTGTGTCCGGGTTTTAATGACTTTTCCACGTGTCTGTTTCCACTGCCAGGGCAGAAATGCCATGTCTCGCACGTCCCTATGTTTCCACTCTGAGCACAATGCCCGACCCAGAGCAACAATTTGAAAAGGAAACTGGGAAGCACAAACACAGGAATGAGAGGGCAAACATGTCCCTCTTGTCAAGAACTCATTTGGTTCTGATGTTTTGTCTGAGTTACTTTTTTTTCTTGTATAACTATTTCACTAATCAATTCAAATTGTTGTAAAATAGGTGAAGGCAAGAGGTGATGGTTGGGGTGGGGGGGGCAGGAGGTGGGGAAGGAGAGAAGGAGGCAGAGAGGGAAGGGAAGTTGAATACACACTAGTTTAGGGAGGGGGAGAAACATCACAGATATTGGCCCAGAAAGGGTCCTGCTCCCGGCGTAGGGCAGCAGGTGTTTGGCCCTGGAACCTCCGAGCCTGGCGACAGTCCCCACATGCACCCTGCAGTGAAGTCAGTTTCCCAGAGAAGTGTTTCTCTTCACAGACACTGTCTGCATTGCAACACTGGACCCTGCGCTTGGAATAATGATCCAGACTTAGATTTCACAGTTGTGGAAAGCCTCGTCAATCTTGACCATCTACCTAGAAAGCTCTTCCCATTGATTTCCAAAACTCTTATCTTTTGTGTACTGATCCTTATTGAGGCATGTATGTCGTGTCTGTCTTTTCTGCCCTTAGGGGGAACGCTTCAAAACAAGAGGCCTCTTTACCAGCTGCTGTCACTTCAAGCCTAAGTATAAACTCCCAGGCAGTTTTCTTAGGTTGAGCCTGTCAGTGCTTTCCCAGGCTTCAACAGTATCATCCATACTACCAAATACCAAATTTTGCTTTTTATCTAACGTTTTCTAGCCTACCGGATCAAATTCGCCAGCCTTTATAATACCCCCAGTGAAATTCAACCTTCATGTGCCCAACAAGCAGGGCCACCTCCCCCTCCTAAGCCTTCCCACCAGCACCCCCTCACGACTGGGGGCCTCTGGCCCTCTCTCTCCTGGAGAGAACCTCTCCTGGGCACCAGAGCAGGTCTCATTCCATCTGCAACCCAAGGACATCAGCCGTCGCTGGTCACAGAGGTTCCCAGCAGGTACAAAGTCACTGCAGCGCTCATCACCACTGTCTAGAATGTCACCGTTTTTGTTTTAAATGCTGCCTAGTTTTAGATTCCACTAGAGAACAGGAGCCTCAGTCTTCAGCAGCAAAAGTTAATAAGACACTGTCCAGGCTCTTCTAGGAACTGGAGATGCCACTTCTTCCCTTACATGATATAAAAGGCATAGATCATAAGTTTATAAGACAATCAGCTTCTCAGGTGGTTCAGTGGTAAAGCATCTGCCTGCAAATGCAGGAGAACAAGGTCTGATCCCTGGGTCAGGAAGATCCCCTAGAGGAGGAAATGGCAACCCACTCCAGTATTCTTGCCTGGAGAATGCCAAGGACAGAGGAGCCTGATGGGCTACAGTCCATGGGGTCGCAAAGAGTCGGACACGTCTGAGCAACTGAAGATGAAGAAGATACTCTTCAAGAAGGCTTCTGGAGAAAGCAAAAAGGAAGAAGAAGAAGAGTAAAGTCTGTCTAAGTTCTCAGGAAGAACAAGCAAGTATGCTTCCAGGGAATTTGGCTCCACCGTGAGGCCTCTGGGCACCTGCAGAGACCAGCAGCCCTGCTGAGCAGGTTGCCTCTGTCCCGGAGTCACCGCGCTTGCCAGGCAGGGCCATGCTCCTGGGAGACGTGGAGATGGACAGTGTGACATGGGGACGCATGGGAACTGCCTGGAGGATAAACACGTGTGTGGCCACAGGCTCCTTCATCCAGTGGCTGAATCACTCAAGCTCCACATTTAATGCTCTCCAAATATGCATTTGAAAAGTCAAATCTTCTTAAATGATTTGAAGAGCATGCAGTATATACATGTGTACACACATACACAAGCTCCATCCAAAAAGGAAGTAATGGAAGATTCATCATTTTTAAAAGTTACTGAGCTCATGCCCATAAAAGGCCAACTCGTTCACTTTTCCACAAGTGGTCTGTTGCTAACCAACTGATTAGTTTGGGCAAAATAAAGGGAAAAAAAAAAAAGGAAACCCCAGAATAACTTTTTAAAAAATAAAATATCAGCAAGGAAGCGACCCACTTCCTAAATGGCCTCACATAAGGTTACCAGGAGAAGACTGAAGAAGTAACTTGTATGGTCATCACATAGCATTTTGAGTTTCTGTAAAAGAATTCATCTTAAAAATTCTACAAACTGAGGGTCTTCCTATTTTCTGAGCTCCATGCCGGGAGCTCTTCTTTTAACCCAGGATGAAGCACACAACACATCTCCCTTTGCTACTGGGCCTCCACTTCAGAAACACAGCATGGCCAGAGGTGTGTTAAGAATTCCAAAGCCCAGCTCCACCCAATTCAGTGAATTCACGGCTGCAAACTGGGCCAGGGAAATGGGGCGTGGCCGAAGGTGAAAAAATAAATGTCACGGAGGACATCTCTGCAGAGGATACAGCTGGGCGGGAGACAGGACACACGAAAGGCGCCATCGCGGGGATGTGCAGCAAGCACCATGGTGACAGAGGGAAGAGCCATGCGCAGGTGGGGCGAGCGGACACCCTCACAGTGGCAGCTACACCTGAGCTGGGTCTCGCAGGACCAGAGGCTGGGGGAAGGCACAGAAGGAACAGAAATGCATTCCAGGCCAAGGGGACAGCAGGGTAAAAGATACCAGTGCGGGGCCCAGCCTGTTAAGGGAAAGGCATGTGGACACACGTGGGAACAACACCCTTGAGGGATTTCCACATCACTCACACATCCTCAGGCCCAGGCAGCCTGGGCTCCAGCCACCCTTGGACACGACCCTTGTGCCTGAGTGGTCACACACCCATCCCATCCCATCTGGTCCTTCTCGGCACCCAGAGCAACCCTGTGAAAGCAGAAATGGATCGGGAGACACCTCCTTGATGTTCCCAATCAACTCCACTCTCCTCTCATCCTGCAGCTGTCTCCTCAAGGTCACAGGCACTCCCTGAGACTGTCACACCCCTGCTGGCTGTCTAGCTGCTGTCCCCTGTCCCATCAGTTGGTCCACACAGGTAGGAGCTCAGTTTCCTTCTTGCTGTATCACCTGGACCTTCTGTATCACTCTGTGTCCTCCGGAGCTCAACCAACACTTGCTGAACGAAGCCTCTGCTTGAAACTTTGCGCGCCTCCCCGTACGTGTGGGACAGAATCTAATGCCGTGAACAAGACGCCAGGTCGTGCCCGCCTCCAGCTTGCCCATGCAGCTTCAGTTAGCTAATGAGGCTTCAGGCGGGCTGGCTTCACTCCTGCCTTGAGACCCTGATCCTGCCTGGAAGGTTCTTCCCCTGCTCCCCACCTGCCAGCCCCTCCGTGTCCTTCAGACCCCAGAATCCATGTCCCTGAGAGAGACCTGCAGGTAACTCAAGAACCTGAACACCTCCTGTGGGCCAGGCACTGTGCTCTGCCAGCTAGAAAACTCAGCAAGGACGGAACAGAGAAGGAATCTCTATCCTCCACCTCAATCTAAATTAGGTCCTTCTGTTATACTCTCTCTCAGACTCTGGTACATCAGAACACTTTGTGAAGCGTCCGATTATATGTGGGTTTGCCTGCGTCTTGCTCCAGCAGGCGCTGGGCCTGGGACGTACACCACCCTGTCTCCAGCATCTCAGGGGTCCCCCAAAACACAGCACACACCCAATAGCAGCAGTGACTGAGCCCGCAGCCTGTTCACGTCAATGGTGAGAATCAGGCTGAGGAACAGGAAAGACAATGAGGCCCCGGGGACGGCTGACAGACACAGCGAAGATGAGCATGTGAGCAGTCCCCTGACCCTGAACGGTTTTCCCTCTCTCCCCAGACAGCTGCCTTTGCTTAGCACATCATCTGTTTTATAGATCAGTAATACATAGAAGTATTCTCCTAATTTAAGACTCTGCATTAACACCATCTCGCTTCTCTTTTAACAAAAAGAACATCCAAGAATCAAACTAGTTTGGCGCTTTACCAAAAAAAAAAAAAAAAGTATATTTGATAATGTAGATTTTTATATTATTTTTTAGTTTTTGAGATATAATTCTCAAACTGTAAAATTCAACCTATTAAAACATACAGTTCAGTGGGTTTTAGTATATTTATTCACAAAGTTGAGAAATCATCAGCCCTGTCTAATTCCAGGATATTTTCATTAGCCCAAAAAGAAACCCTGTGGCCCCTGGGAGTCATTCCCCACTCTCCCCCTCCCCTCAAACCCTGCCTCAGTGGGTCTGCCCATTCCCGATCTTTCAAGTAAGTGGACTCATTTAGTCTGTGGTCTTCTGTTTCTGGCTTCTTGTACTTTATGTGTTTTGAAGGTTCGTCTGTGTTGCAGCATGCCTCACTGTTTCACTCTTTTTACTTATTTACTAGTATATTTTTAAATACAAGCATACTTTCCTCAGCGTAATACTACAAATCTCCAAGAAGCTGCCGTAAAGAGAGAAACACCTGAAACACCATGATAATGAAGGAAAAGAACCAAGAACTTACTTGCATTGAGCATGAAAATACTTGATCAGATTCTGAAGTAAATCCACTCCCTTTTTAATCTTAATTTCATTGACTTTCAGCAGATACTGTTAAAAAAAAAAAAAAAAAAAACAGGAAATATCATAGAAACAGAAAATGAGCTGAACATGAACTTCTGAGGACAGGTCACCTTCGGGCCTTCTCTGACATCCTGTATTATGTGTAGGTCTCATGATAGATGCTTAATATTTTCTGAATGCCACAACTAAATGCTTCTTTTATTTTGGTGCCACATGAATTACCTGACCTTTGGGTAATCATATGTTTAGCTTTAAGTGCCAAGAACTCCCTGCAGTAAAACAGTCCGTCTTAACCAGCTGGGGGAAACTTTTGCCCCAGTTGCATGGAAGAGTGAGGATGGTTAGAATGAAAGGGTTCCACCTTCTGGACCGCATCCCCTGTTCCAGGGCCCTTTCTTCAGGTAGGTCATTGTCTAAACACTAACTGCAGGTCTTCTGTAGTTAAGGCTTTGTCTCCACATCTCTGATATTGAAACACTTCCCCGACACTTTAAATAAACATTGTGATTGTTTGAATTAAAAAAAAAAACAAATTTTAAATTAAAATTAATTAAAATCATTTTTAACTTGGAGAATTCATTAACAATCATAAGATAGCAGGAAACCCCAGGGATATATAGAACTAGCATCAGGACGTACATTTGCTCTTTGCTAAGAGTTTATAGAACAAAAGATCCCACAAATTCCCTCTCCCCTTCACTATCAAAATAGGATATATTTACAATCCTGAGAATAAGTCACCTCTAAGAGTGAAAGCCCCCTAGAGAGCTGATGACCCCCGCTGACCACTGGCATCTCAGCTGTAACCTGGGAAACTCGCCTTCAAGTGTCCTCCTGCCCAGCTGCTCTGAAACAGTAACTACATCATTGCCTTTAGGCCCTCATCTCCCTCCTTTCTGATACTTATTCACTGTTAATTAAATAAGATGTCTGGCAATGTAGCAAAAAGGTTAGATGGTTAATGAGTTTGGCCATGTGTCAACATTAAAATCCATGTGCCCTTTGACCTGGAAATTCTACTTTCAGGTATTTATTCTAAGAAGACAATCATAAAAATTTACAAAGATGAATGGAAAAGAAGGTTCATTGCAGACTTGCTTGTAAAAATGAAAAATGGTAACAAGCTAAATGTAATGAACGGGGAACTAAAGTGTGGCGCATCCATAGAAAGAAGGGCTATTAGTAATTAAGCCAATAAAGCAGAGACTTCCTGATGTGCAAAGATGTCTGTGGCACACTAGTGAGTGAAAATAATCAGGATACAAAGCAGCAGTAGAGAATGATCCTGGTTACACAAACTGCCTAGTGTACCAGGGACATCTGGAAGATGTGCAGCT
Source organism: Odocoileus virginianus (assembly GCF_023699985.2). Classification (NCBI taxonomy): domain Eukaryota; kingdom Metazoa; phylum Chordata; class Mammalia; order Artiodactyla; family Cervidae; genus Odocoileus; species Odocoileus virginianus. The sequence continues at coordinate 83,780,309 of NC_069675.1, forward strand.
AAATGTCAAGGTGGTTACCTTAATAAATAAAGTCTGTAGTGACTTTTAATTTTTTATGCATATACACATATATACATGGGTTTCCCAGGTAGTGCTAGTGGTTAAGAACCCACCTGCTAGTGCAGGAGACATAAGAGACACAGGTTTAATCCCTGGGTTGGGAAGATCCCCTGGAGGAGGGCATGGCAATCCACTTCAGTATCCTTGCCTAGAAAATCCCTATGGACAGAGGAGCCTGGCGAGCTACAGTCCATAGGGTTGCAAAGAGTTGGACATGACTGAGCGACTAAGCACGCATGCATGCACATATATACATACACACATATATATACTGACCAATGTTTTAAAGCACATATTTTTATAATGATAAGAAAAGCAAGAGCGGATCTCTCATACATTCTCTGTTCACACGAGCTCTGTATTACCGATCTGGCATACAGAATGTCTTTATAAAGTTCGTTTTGAAGAAAAAAATCCCACAGGTTTAGAATAAACACCTGAAAGTCACTTCTCTACATTAGATCCGAGGCAACTAAAATGGTAAACACCTGAACAATGTTGAGCATTTACAAAGCTCGAGGGCTTCAATTTGAGGAAGCGGTTGAACGATTTTAAAGCCACTGTAACGGCAGCAGTCTTCACTCTGAGGGGCCGGGTTCTCGGGGACTGCTTTTCAGACACACTCTCTTTCCAGCCCAGGTCTGGCTGGTCAGCGTCTGCAGCTTCATCAGATGTGTCCTCCTCTGCAAACTCCGACCTCACAGCCCGCTGGTCCACCTCCACTTTTTTGCCTGCACACAGCGCTGGGCCCTGCCCCAGCCAGCTCTGCAGAGCAGGGACCCTGTGATGCTCAGCACAGACTGGGGACCCGCCCAACAGACAACTTGTATGTGTGACTTAGCGGTGTTGGGTAGATAGCGCCTTTCCAATAAAATAACCCATCTGACAGTCCTCACAGTCCATTCGCCCAGACAAGGACAAGCCCATGCACACCGGTTGCACGCTACAGAAAGCACACCCTCACCGTGAGGAAACGCCAGTAACACCCAGGCCGAGTCTCTCGTCCCTAAACGTACTTGAATAAGCAGTCCTGCAGAGTTCAGGTTGACAGCTTTCCTCCTCACTAGCCAAAGAGAGAGCACAACCTGAACTCACACACATGCCCCTCCAAATCCACTCTCCGTGAAACACTGCTACTTCATTTTATCCCACTTCAATAAAAGCAACGCCCTGTGTCTGCATGACATGCAGCGGTTTTGCTTCCTTGTCCCTGTCTCCTGTCGTCCGGGCTGATTTCTCCAACACTGTGCGAAACAGGCTAGGCAGGTGTTAGTCTAAGTGATGCCTGCTGGGATAAAACAGCATGTGGATGAAAACATCCACTCTCCTATCTACAGGAACACTCTGAGTTTAGTTACACCTTTCTAAATATTCACGTCATGAAAAACAAAGCAGCAAAGGAGAAAGAGAGGAACAAAAAAGACCTAAGACATTAAAAAAAAAAGTAAAAGAACAGACTTTTTTGATGTTACTATCACAACCACATAGACAGTAACATCAAATGTGAATGATTAAAGAATCCCATCAAAAGGCAGAGATTGTCAGACTGGATAAAGAAAACAGGACCCAAATATAGGTTGCCCACAGGAAACACACTTCAGAGCCAAATATATGTGTAAGTTGAAAGTAAAAGACTGGAAAAAGAAACCCCATGCAAACAGAAACCAAAAGAGAGTTGGTATGGCTGTACTAATATCAGACAAACGTCTCTCGTCCCAGGGACTGATTCTCCTCCGAAGACCACTTAGTGTGCCCTGGGAATAGAAACTCATTTAAATACACTCCTAAGATATACATATGGAAAGGCTAGGTGCTTGCTGTAATTAACAAACATCCTAAAATCACAGAGTGCCTTTTGATGAGCTTTGCTGTGGATGGCTTACAGGGAATGGATTGCTGGCTGAACCGAGTCTCAGTGCCTATCACAAACATCACGCCTGCATGGGCACACTCAAAATGTACGTCTGCACTGCAGTGGGGGAACACAAATGCCACCAAACACGGACACTCCACTGCCACTGCCTGGAGGCATGAGCCCTCTGGCGAAGGGGGAACTGCTTCCATGAGCTGTTTCGACCAACAGACTCCCAAGCAAGGCATGAAAAAAAGGCTGGAAGCAAAGGCTTGCATGGGTGGTCTTGGGGACTTTCCATCCCTGCTGCTGCCGCCAAGTCACTTCAGTCATGTCCAACTCTGTGCGACCCCATAGACAGCAGTCCACCAGACTCCTCCGTCTGTGGGATTCTCCAGGCAAGAGTACTGGAGTGGGTTGCCATTTCCTTCTCCAATGCATGAAAGCGAAAAATGAAAGTGAAGTCGCTAAGTCGTGTCCAACTCTGCTCAACCCCATGGACTGTAGCCTACCAGGCTCCTCCGTCTGTGGGATTTTCCAGACAAGAGTACTGGAGTGGGTTGCCATGTCCTTCTCCATTCCATCCCTGAACCTCCAGCAAAGAAAAGTTCTGAGTGTCGGTCCTGCCGTTTTCGCCTCCCAGAGGCGAGGACTCAGGCTGCAGGTGGAATGGGACAGAGGACTTCAGGCCTTGGGAGCATCCCTACCCCGAGCAGGTGGAGCCCAGGGTGGGGGGGGGGTGGGCACTTGCAGAGGCAGGGGCTTCTGGAAACAGACCCTCACGCTCACAGAGGGGACCACGGCTGCGGGGGGGAGGGGGGTCTCACCACCCTGGTACCTCCTTAAAAGCATCTAAGGGTGTATTCTGGCTTCCTTGATGGCTCAGATGGTAAAGCATCTGCCTGCAATGCGGGAGACCCAGGTTCAATCCCCTGGTCGGGAAGACCCCCTGGAGAAGGAAACAGCAACCACTCCAGTACTCTTGTCTGGAAAATTTCATGGACGGAGGAGCCTGGTAGGCTACAGTCCTTGGGGTCATAAACAGTTGGACATGACTGAACGACTTCACTTTAAGAGGGTATTCTAGCTGACTTAAAGCAGAGAAGAGGTGTTTCCAGGAGGATCTGTGTGAGGCAGAAAGAACCTTCTTTCAAGTCCTGTTGTTTAGTCGATAAGTCATGTCCGACTCTTTTGCGACCCCATGGACTATAGCCCACCAGGGTCCTCTGTCCACAGGATTTCCCAGGCAAGGATACTGGAATGGGTTGCCATTTCCTCCTCCATCTTTCAAATGAGTCTTTCCCTACCTTTAATAAAGGTTGATGTCAGATTAATCTAATCCCACACTCCAGGAGCCTAAGGCTCCCTGAGGGGCAGAAAGTGGACAATAGCACCTCCGTGCTGGCCTGAGGCCTCTGGTGGGCCCTGCCCGCCCACCTCGCACGCCCACCTCGCACATCTGCAGCTGGAAGTAGCGCCGCTCCTTCTCCATCTCCTCCGCAATCTCAGCCCCGCTGATCTCCGTGCGGATCATCCCATGGAGTTTGGCATGTTCCTTCTTCTCCTTTTCTATCTTGGTTCTAACAGGTGGAAAAGTGAGAATCAGTCAAGACACCTCCAGACTGGGGAGCCCCCTCTGCAATCCTGACACCCACCCTGGACACAAATGCTCCCCAAGATGCCTTGGCACAGGACGGACTTGAACTCACTGGGAAGAAAAGATGCGATTTGTCCCCAAAAATATCCATCTTGGCCCTTTCTGTTGAGTACTGAACTCAGAAAATGCTCCCAAAGCAACTCCACTGGGACAGTGCTCAAGGTCACAGAGGACTTCTCTGGAGGCTCAGATGGTAAAGAATCTGCCTGCCATGCAGGAGACCTGGGTTCAACCCCTGGGTCAGGAAGATGCCCTGGAGAAGGAAATTGGCAACCCACTCCAGTATTTCTGTCTGGAGAATTCCATGGAGAAAGGAGCCTGGGGGGGCTATAGTCCATGGGGTTGCGAAGAGTTGGATACAACTGAGCTCTAACACTTTCACAGTCACAGAAGGAAACAGATGGCCTTTCCCGTTTTTAAGCTTCATTCCCCTCTGTCTGTATCTCCTGGCTTGACTGTGCTCCTGAGTCCAGTGTGCGGGACAGGGTACCAGCTGACCCCTCCCTGGAGCATGTCCTGAGACGGAGAACCAGGGTAGCTACAAGTCACATCAGTTAGGAAGGGCTTGAACTACTAATTAGACTTTTATTCGGGAGAAAAGGAAACTAAACAAAAGCCACAGAGAGCCCTCAGAAGCGTCAAGGCTACCACCAAGAGAAGGGCAGAGACTTCGCACAGCACCCCAAGGCGGACACCAACACTAACAAGCAACACTCCGCAGAGTGCTCAACATGAAATGGGTTCCTCTGGGTCCAGAGTCCCCGTCGCTTGGGGACTTCTAAGTCCCCAAGAAGAGGCAAGAAACAGAGCCCCTAATTCTTGTTTTTTATCTGAAGCACAGTACTAGGTGCACAGTAGACAGTCACTGACTTGAGGGTGAGTCGAAGGTGACCACTTGGTAGAGATGTTGCTGCAGTGATTCACGCCCCAGGAGGGAGTGTGGCTGGAGGCCCCTGAGGTCACGGGAGAATTACGCAGCCCCAAGGCGCCCCTGACGCCACCGCTACTACAAAGGGTCTGAGATCCAGTCCAGACGTCCGTCACTCTCAAAATGGTCAGGTATGGAACTGCAGGCCAGGAATTTTAAAGACGTCTTAAAGCTGTTTGTTACACACCACAGGGCCTCTCAGGATAATCTAATCTCACATGTAAGTGGGTAGAGTGAATTTTAAAATTTATCCCAGGATTGTTGCTGTTATTTTTCAGTTGCTAAGTCTTTACGACCCCATGGACTGCAGCGCACCAGGCTTCCCTGTCCCCCACCATCTCCTGGAGTTTGCTCAAACTCATGATGATGTCAATGAGGTCATCCAATCTTCTTGTCCTCTGTGGTCCCCTTCTCCTCCTGCCCTCAGTCCTTCCCAGCATCAGGGTCTTTTCAATGAGTTGACTCTTTGCATCAGGTGCCAAAGGATTGGAGCGTCAACGTCAGTCCTTCCAATGAATATTCAGGGTTGGTTTCATTTAGGACTGACTGGTTGATCTCCATGCAGTCCAAGGGACTCTCAAGAGCCTTTCCCAGCATCACAATGTCTCTGAGTTTTAAAGGGTGGTGCTCATTTGTCCTCCAGTTCTGGGATTTTTTGAGTCCTCACCATATTTATTCTATTATTTATAGAATTTGATATTCTTCTTTCAAACCTTTCACTTTCAGAACCTGAAGACTCTCCCCAGCAACCCTCCTCAGAGACCCCCCTCACGTCCCAGGTTCAGAAATGCACAGAAGCCTTTTCTCTAAGGCCCGTGAGTCTGGCAGTGACAGCAGCTGAATGGAAACGGGCAAACTCACATCCCGCCCTTGGCTCAATTGTCCCTTGTGACTGACCAGAGCAAATACCGAGGCCCGGTGTCCCGTCTATACAGCAGGAATTCGGATCCCCTTCTTGTTTACTGAACTGAATCGGCACATGGATGCAGGACAATAATGGGCCAAGCATAGTGAGTTTGGAGCCTCTCTGGGTTGAGCCAACCTTCAAAGCATTCTGGTTTAATAATCTGTGCTAATATGTGAATGTGCGCCATTAGAAAAACTCCAGAATCCGGAGTACGGGAACTTTAGATTTCTAGGACAGGATGAGCACCAAAGATTTGGTATTGCTTGGTGTGAGCTTTGTGATCTTCCACCTCTGAACAGATGCCCGGGGCTGGTAAAAACAAACAAACCCAAGTACCTACCTATAGCTACATCTGATTGCCAGGAGAAATACCAACAACCTCAGATACACAGATGATACCACCTTTATGGCTGAAAGTGAAGAGGCACTAAGGAGTCTCTTTATGAGGATGAAAAAGGAGAGTGAAGAAGCTGGCCTGAAGTTCAACATTCAAAAAACCAAGATCAGGGCATCCAGTCCCATCACTTCATGGAATAGAAGGAGAAAGGGTGGAAGCAGTGACAGATTTTATTTTCTTGGACTCCAAAATCACTGCTGACAGTGACTGCAAGTCATGATATTACAAGACATTTGTTCCTTGGAAGGAAAACTATGACAAACCTAGATGGCGTATTAAAAAGCAGAGACATCACTTTGCTGACAAAGGTCCGTACAGTCAAAGCTATGTTTTCTCTGGTGGTCATGTACGGATGTGAGACTTGTACCATGAGGAAGGCTGAGCACTGAAGAATCGATGCTTTCAAACTGCAGGGCTGGAAAAAACTCTTGAGAATCGCTTGGACTGCAAGGAGATCAAACCAGTCAATCCTAAAGGAAATGAACCCTGAATATTCACTGGAAGGACTGATGCTGAAGCTCCAACACTTTGGCCACCTGTTTGGAAAAGACTGACTCATTGGAAAAGACCCTGATGTTGGGAAGGATTAACTTGGGCAAACGGAAGACAGAGCAGCAGAGGATGACATGACTAGATGGCATCACCAACTCATGGATGTGAATTTGAGCAAATTCCAGGAGATACTGAAGGACTGGGGAGCCTGGCGTGCTGCAGTCCATGGGGTCACCAAGAGTCGGACCTGACTTTGCGAGTGATCAACAACAGCGACATCTGAAAAGGTTTTCTTCTGAACACTTCCCACTTTCCCAGATGATTTCATATAAAAGTTTCTATTTCCACTGAGAAAACTCTTATTACCCAATGCACAGCCATTACAAAGCAAACATGAGGCATTAAAACATATTTTCTACTTCTCAGGTATTTAAAATAACCGAAACCATTATCTCCACAATCGCTCACCCAGTTCTAGCTAGCTCGATCCTCTCCACTCCAGGAATCAAGAAACTGTGATCAGAAATGTTACAACAGCTGCCTAAAGTCAACCAGCAGCAGTCAATTAACATTCCTGAAAACAACAATCAGGCAGTCACAGGACAGAAGAGGACGGACAAGAAAACGCCTGACTGAAGAGGTTAACATCAGGAAGGCAGACACCCGGTACGGAAGAAAACATCTAGAATCACAGCAGAACAGGGCAACAGAGTTCTGGGTGAATTCTTTCCTGGATTAAGGTTCATTCAGACAATACCTTTAAGCAATAAAAGCGCGATCTTAAATTAAAGCCTCGTTACCCACACTTATTTTTTAAAACAAAAACACTCACATTTTTGTTTCATAGTCCTTCCAAGCTTTATCAAAAGGCTTCTTCAAATCCTGTAAACAGAGAGGCATAAGTTAAACTGGACTAATCATGAACTTCTGGGCAAGATAAACTTAATTCTCTCAAGACTAGCCCTGAAAGGAGTATTAATTTCTGTGATAAATGACATACGTGATCTCATGAAAAATAAAGAGCCTAAGCTCTAAGTATAGGCTTTTTAATTAGACTAGTGGTGGCATTTCTTTTCTAAGAAATTTTTATTATGGAATATACAAAATGCACACAGAAAGAAGTGGAGAGAATTGTATAATGTGCCAATCAGCTAGTTACAATGAGTTATCAACTCACAGCATGTCTTGTTTCACCTAGACCCTGCCCTCTGCCCCAGAATTATTCTGAAATTAAACCCAGAAAGACATAACATTTAATCTTCAAGTATTTATCCCTCTGAAATAAAAGGACTCTGTTTTTTTTCTTTTATTATTAATACAGGAATCTCAACACACGTACCCCTGATGTGGGCCCCAAAACAAGAATATAAAAGCCATTTACTGTTTCCTGTGACCTGATGGTTTAGGCGCTCAGTCATGTTAGACTCTTGTGACCCCACGGACTGTGTAGCCCGCCCAGCTCCTCTGTCCATGGGATTCTCCAGGCAAGAATACTGGAGTGGGTCGCCATTTCCTTCTCCAGCGGGATCTTCCCAACCCAGGAATTGAACCTGGGTCTCCTGCATTGCAGGCGGATTCTCTACAATGTGAACTAGGAGAGAATTGCACGATTCTGTCTAGAACTCAGAACCTCACATTCTCTGATGAAACCTGGCTTAAAAATGTACTGAGCCACCAGAAATTCCATCAAGTTGTTCCCACCTATGTATGCTCCCTTTAACAGGGCTCTTTTGGAAGAGAAAACCCTTCTGTTGCGGGGATTTCTAATTCTTTCTGGCTCTTCTCCAGCCTTCCGACAAAGCCCAAGCTCCACAGCCTGGCACCTAAAGCCTCCAGGGAGGGGGCCAGCCCACCCCATCAGCCTCACCTCCACTCGCCCCGGGGCAGGACTTGCCCTGTGTGCCCCGCCCTCCCATTTTCCTGCCTACCTCCCCTGACATGTTCTCTGGGGCCCCAGGGGACAATGAGTAACGTTCCTCAGCGTCTTCACTCCTAACGGCTCACCCAGCCAGACTCCCTGCCCGGACAGCTCTCCCTGCACAGCTTGCCTCTGCAGAGACCCCAGGGTGGCCTTGCAGAGGCCGCTGAGGATCAGAGAACTCGGCCTCCTAAGGACTGGGGCATGGTCGTCTCCCTTTTGTATCACACACCTGTCTGTGTCAGAGACAGGCACGAGTGACTTTCTGCTCAGCACCTGGCCCCACACTGCACTTGGGCCATACACACATGTGCTCGGGACACAGTTTACGGCTCGAGGGTTTGTGGGAGGCTGGTGAGGCCTCAAGGATGGGCGCCTTTTGCAGGATACAAGAATGAAGGTGGCTCAGGCCTTGCTGGTGCTGATCTCCCAGTGGGGAGACCACGTCCCTGCAAGGGGCCTGTACAGGGGTCAATCAGGGCTAGACCAGCTGGAAAACCAGAATGCACACAGGCTTCCCTGCTCCGCTGGCCGAGCCCATAGTCATTCATAGTTTCCTGTTTCTTTCCCTCCCACATCTCAAGCACCAGCGGGACAAGTGGGAAAGCCACGGGTCACCACTGTTAGGGCTGAATAGTGGTGCCAAGGTGGCCAGTCAAGGGAACCCGAGGTGCCATGGAGCTGTCCCGCCATTTCAGGAAGACCTGAGGGGTATCTGCCTGGATGGGCCAGCCAGACTGCAACGCCGTCCTCAAACCACCGCCCCCCGGACAGGACTCCGCAGGTCATACCCCTTTCACTCCTTTCAGGTCCCCCTTCAGCAAACTGTCCAGAGGGAAGGAGATTATGTTGTTCATGTTCTGAATCTAAAAGACAAAAAAAAAAAAAAAAAACAACAGAGAAATATTCTTATTCCATTTCCTTTTTAATCTAAAGCAAGGACAGTAAGGAGGTTAAAAGAACACGTGGTGATAAACTTTCCCTAAAACCCCATCATTCTTAACAGTCTCCGTAACGATGTCATCTTATGAATGAAAACCTAACAGTGAAAAGTCTACATCTGTTTATATTTCACAAAATATTAACCTATTACTGGGCTATGAAATCTGTGGAAAGATAACCATCACAATGAAGGAAAAAAAAAAAATCAATGACAGAAGCACTTGAAAGATCCAAGAACGGGAGACCACCAACACTTCCTCCTCTCACAGCTCCATCCATGCCCTGGGGCTGTGGCTCTGGTCAGTTCTGGGGGTCCACAGCACCCCCAGTCTCTACAGCACGGCCACCAACAAAGGAAACTAAAAGAGAATGTGTGTGAGAGAGACGGAACAAGTACTGAGGGGGTGGGGACGGCTGGAGAAAGCAGGTAAGTGAGAAAAGGAGGGACAAGCGGTCTTGAGGTCGCCTGCTCTTCCCCCTGAAGCAAGAAGGCAAGAGATGGTGGCTTAGCAAGTTGTCACCATGGATTAAATCGAGGGGAACCAAAGCATTCTGACACACTCGGGGCCTGTCCCTGCCGGCCACTCAGCTGTGAGCCAACTGGAAGACACCAAGCTTCAGTGAGCAAGAAAGCTCAAGGCGCAGAGTCCCTGGGTTCTCAACCCGATGAGAATCCCTCCCCAGGGAGAAGAAAGCTGAGGCTCTCGGTGCTCACCTCCCCTGCACACGCCCCCCAAGTCAGCACAGCTGCCATGAGGCCCGCTGCAGCGGGTGCCTGTGTCACTTCAGAGACCTGCACCGAAATTACGGGATCGTCAATGGAGAGAGACAGGAGGAGCTTTGTGTAAGACCCTTCCTTCTCACAACCCGACTAAGGAAAATTTCATGTTTGGTAGAACTACCTTGGGCTGGAAGGCCAACCACCATCACAACTTTTACAGCATCGTGGGATCTGATTTCCATGCACTATTCAGCATATGAACTTTCAAAATGGAGGAAGAAATTTACCTGAAAACTACTACTAGCAAGGTGCGTAACCATGCCTGCACCAGCCACCTCCCCAGCCAGATAAATGGTCAAGTCACAACGGTTGTCTCCGAAATGCCTTCTGGGGTAACTTCTGTCTGAGGTTCCCACAGCTCGATTGGGCATGCACCAGCAGGGGCACAACACCCTCAGCTATGACTTGCCAGGATTGGCCTGGGCAGTTAGGATTTAAATACTGAAAATCTGAGTCTAAGGTGAGGCCGTGCAGGTGACTCACCCCCAACACGAGAGCGCCTGGGTTTCCGCTGAGCCGTGGGGGGGAGCCGTGTCCCCACACGTGTCCCACGTCCCCGCCCGCCAGCTTGGCACTCAGCCTGCCTCCTGGGGCTCCGGCCTCTTCACCCGCTACCCATCCACACGCTCCTTCTGCCTTCTCACCTCCCTGCCCCTTTTCTGGACTGAAACATCATCTCCTCTGCCCGCCCCAACCCCTTCCTCGCGGTTGTCCGGTTTCTCCGATGTGTTCCTGATAAAAACCAAACCTACTTCTGCATCTCGACCCTCATAGTCCAACCTCATCTGCCACATTTCATCCCCGTGTCCAGCTGAACAGACGTCTTTGTAGTTTCCTGCTCCCCAGAGTCTAAGTTCACGGATGATGTACTCCATCCTGAGCTCACAGTCTTCCCCTTGCCCCTGATGCCCAAAACCTGCCCATCCACGAGGATGACTCCACCATTTTCATTAACATCCCAACTGCTCAGCAGGAAGCAATGCCCACCCTGACACGGATTCTCCAATATATTCTTTGAAAAAAAAAAAATTATTATCTTTGGCTATGTCAGGATTTAGTTGTGGCACTCCGGCTTAGTTGCCCTGTGGCATGTGGGATCTTAGTTTCCAGACCAGGGATTGAACCAGTGTCCCCTGCATTGGAAGGCAGATTCTTAACCACTGGACCAGCGAGGAAATACCCAGTATTTTCTTTCTAAAAAATTTCTTAAAGGACTTAACAGGTTCCACCCTACATTCGTCTTATCAAGCTCACACACGCCACAAATCCTAAGGGGAAGCTTCAAGCTTTTCTGTTCTCCATAGCACTCATCTACTTCTGCTTCACTGACTCCGCTAAAGCCTTTGACTCTAGCGTAGGAAAAACAAATTGTGGAAAATTCTTGAAGAGATGGGAATACCAAACCACCTTACCTGCCTCCTGAGAAACCTGTATGCAGGTCAAGGACACAGAAAAATGGACTGGTTCAAAATTAGGAAAGGAGTATGTCAAGGCTGTATATTGTAACCCTGCTTATTTAACTTATGTGCGGAGTACATCAAGCAAAATGACTGGCTGGTTGAAACACAAGTTGGAGTCAAGACTGCCGGGAGAAATATCAATAACCTCAGATATGCAGATGACACTACCCTTAAAGCAGAAAGCAAAGAGAAACTAAAGAGCCTCTTGATAAAAGTGAAAGAGGTGTTTGAAAAAGCTGGCTTAAAACCCAACATTCAAAAAACTAAGATCCTGGCATCCAGTCTCATCACTTCATGGCAAATAGATGGGTAAATAATGAAAACAGTGAGAGACTTAATTTTCTTGGGCTCCAAAATCACTGCAGATGGTGACTGCAGCCATGAAATTAAAAGATGCTTGTTCTTTGGAAGAAAAGCTATGACAAACCTAGACAGCATATTAAAAAGCAGAGTCATCACTTTGCCAACAAAGGTCCATCAAGTCAAAGCTAGGGTTTTATCAGTAGTCATGTATGGATGTGACAGCTGGACCATAAAGAAGGCTGAACACTGAAAAATTGATGCTTTTGAACTGTGGTGTTGGAGAAGAGTCTTGAGAGTCCCTTGGACTTCAAGGAGATCCAACCAGTCAATCCTAAAGGAAATCAACCCTGAATATTCATTGGAAGGACTGATACTGAAGCTGAAGCTCCTATACTTTGGCCAGCTGATGTGAAGAGCCAACTGACTCATTGGAAAAGACCCTGATGCTGGGAAAGACTGAAGGCAGGAGGGGACGACAGAGGATAAGATGGTTGGATGACATCACTGCCTCAATGGACATGAGTTTGAGCAAGCTCTGGGAGAGGAAGGACACGGAAGCATAGCGTGCTGCAGTCCATGGGGTGACAAAGAGTCAGACATAACTGAGTGACTGAACTGAACAACAGTAAGAGGCAGAATCTAGACATACATTAATAGCTTTAAACATCATATTATGAATGTGGGAATTCGTTAACTCATTCACCATGTATTTATTGAGCACCTATTCTACAGACAGTAGAAAGTTGGCTACAGATGAACAAATCAATGCTTGCCATTTCAGAGGAAGAATAAATATGCTGTTGGTGTTCAGTCGTTAAGCCATGCCCAACTCTTTGTGACCCCATGGACTGCAGCACACCAGGCTTCCCTGTCCATCACCAACTCCCAGAGACTACTCAAACTGACGTCCATCAAGTCAGTGATGCCATCCACCATCTCATCCTCTGCTGCTCTCTTCTCCTCCTGTCTTCAACCTTTCCCAGCATCAGGGTCTTTTCCAAGAGTCAAATCAGGTGGCCAAAGGATTGGAGTTTCAGCTTCAGCATCAGTCCTTCCAATGAACATTCAGGGTTGATTTCCTTTAGGGTTGACTGGTTTGATCTCCTTGCAGTCCAAGGGACACTCAAGAGTCTTCATAAATATGTAGACACCAAGAGTTAAACGAAAAGTGTAAGACACACAACATGCAACATGTTGGGCTCTGTACAGATACCAGTGGTTCTGAGCAGTCAGATGGGCTGACTTGGGCTTGGGAAGAACGTGACTGTTCCAATTCCTAAGCCTCGACTCTGCCCCTTCGTCCACTGGACTGCAGAGTCCTGGCTGGAGTCCAACAGGTTGGTTCAGTCCTGAGTGCTGCCTAGACAAGGCCAGTGTAAGACCAGGGGCAGCAGGAATGGCCTGGGGACGGGGTGTCAGAGCCGCTCAGGGCAGGAGGCTGAGCTAAAGACACTGGAACAAATAGATACACGGTGGGTTGGGGGAAAAAAAATAGGTGCTTGCTGATTAAAACTTGTGTTTCCAGGAAGAACTCTGATGTGTTTCTACGACAGGTGCATTACATGTGAGTGCATGCATGAATGAGTGAGAAAAACAAGGTTCTGCACAGCAAGGAAGAAGAATAGCACCCAGAATTTGTTTACACGTCTATTTTAAGACTGTTATCAGGAATTCCCTGGCAGTCCAGTGGTTAGGACTCCACACTCTCACTGCAGAGAGCCTGGGTTCAACCCCTGGTCAGGGAACTAAAAATCTCACAAGCTGTGTGGTGAGGCCAAAAAAAAGACTTTATTATTATTTATTGTTATTTTTTTAATTGAAATAAGAAGTCAGGTAGTGAGGACAGGTATTAGGAGAGAAGAGGTAAACCAGGGTTCAGCACTCAAGAGGTAAACCAGGGTTCAGCACTCAAGAGTTAAATATTAGAGTAAAAACCTAAGGAACGTGCAAACATGGGGCCAGCTTTCATGCTGGACACTGGGGACAAGGTGGGCGTGACAGGTAACAGCCATCACAGCCGTGATGACAGTGATGAAGGAGGCACGCGGGGCACTCAGGGGGCAACGGGAGATGGAGCAGGTGAGAGGGCTTGGGAGACAAAGACGCATTAGACAGAAGCTCAGTCCTCATGACTCACCGTTTAGTAAGGAAGATGAAGCATGTAGGTGCCACACGGAAACCCTACGAGCCATAAATAGAACACCATGGAATTGCTCAGAAGAGAGAATCGCCTTCAGTTTGAACACCAGGGAAATCTTTTGCTGATGGGGGGTCACGTGGGATGGACCTTTAAAGACGGGGAGGACTCTGCGCTGTGGGATAGGGTGGAAAGCATCCCGGCACAGGACCGAGGAGAAGGGGAAGCACCTCGGCCAGGTGGGCGGAGGGGGCAGCGGAGGGTAAGAGCTAGAAAGAGAGCCTGGAGAGGATGCCACCAAGGGGGTTCCGGCCCTCCTTCCAGCCACTCTCTTTCTGGGGTTACTCAAATGATCTAAAATAAGAAGCTATCACTTCTCTAATCAGAACATAATTAGTGAAATTATTACAAAAGAGACGGAAAGTAGATCAGTGGTTGCCCAGGGCTGGGGGTGGAAATGGGGATTAACTATGAGGGGACAGGAAGGAACTTACTGGGGGCGGGAGGGGAGGAAATGTCCCCAGATTGATTCGAGGTGGCGGCTGCACACTTGGTAAAGCTACTAGAAATCTCTGACTTGCAGAAATGGAATGGGTGAATTTTATGATATACAATACAGCTCATAAAGCTGCTTTTCCTTTTTTAAAGAAGAAATTGTTATGAACAGTGGGTTTACTAGTAAAGCACCCCACCTGCACTCCAGGCTCCAGCTTCTGCCTGCCCTTTGTGCCTACCTGCTCTCATACGCACCCTGAACAACACACAGTGACTCAGGGTGAGCGTCCAGGAAATGACTGGTCCTCGTCTCCGCCTGAGCCCTGAACCATGTGCGGAGGCCAGGTGTCCCACCCAGGCCCGGCACAGGAAGGACCAGCTCCGGGCCCCCCTCGGACAGCCTGTACCAGAGCTGTCCCACAGTCTCGGGTCCACAGCTGAACAAACCATCCCCATTCTGGCCACGAGAGGTGAAAACCACAGCCAAGGGCTCTCACCGCACAAGCCTCGTGCTCAGGGGCTCCAGCCTCAACTTACCAGCAATGAAACCGTTACGATCTACGGGAAGAATTAAAATCACCCCTGGGAGTCCCAACACAAATATTTTCCCTAGCACTGGGCAAGCACTGGGCTTTCTCTTCTCTTCTGACTTACTTTTAACAAGTATAAGTAAAATGGCTTTTCTGAAACTACCAAGCTTGATCTGAGTAAAAATTATAACTCTTAATCGCTGCTAGTAAGTACGGATCTAACACCAAGAGCACACAGGCAATCTTTAACAGTCCTCCCCTTAGAGAGGAGGACTTCCCTTTCCCTGGGTTCACTTGGATATGTCTTGACAAGAGGAGCTGATAAGTGATCAAACGTCCATAATCTCAGTAGGAGAAGAATGAGTCAGTCCTGGACAGACAGGCAGACGGGCTATCAGAGACCAAGGGCGGCCTCGGTAATGTCACAGCTGATCAGCAGAGACAGAGAAGGAGGTGGTGGCGGGCAGGGGAATACAGCCAGACAGCAGCCATCTTTCCACATGGCTTCTTCCTAATTATTATGTTTCGGTTTCAAAATTCCTCGACCCTAGCTTTGCCACTTTAATACTCTAAAATCTGCTCCCCACCAATACTTCCCCTGACACAGGGGCAAGGTCTCAGCTGCTTCTTCAGCTCATTAGTGGTCACCAGCAGCTGCTGAGCCAGGCAAAGCTCCGTCTCTGGTCCCAGCCTGACCCCCGGGACCCTCCGTGTGTCCTCCTTCCTGACTCAGGCAGTGACCACACCTGTGCTGCCCTAGGGATCCGTCCAGAAGCCTGATGCTAGAAAGGATTCTCACATCACAGTGCACTGTTCTCAGGAGCAGCAAAGAGAAGAGCCTTGGACTACAAGGAGATCCAACCAGTCCATCCTAAAGGAGATTAGTCCTGAGTGTTCACTGGAAGGATTGATGCTGAAGCTCAATCTCCAATACTTCGGCCACCTGATGTGAAGAACTGACTCATTGGAAAAGAACCTGATGCTGGGCAAGACTGAGGGCAGAAGGAGAAGGGGACGACAGAGGATGAGATGGTTGGATGGCATCATCGACTCTATGGCCATCAGCCTGAGCAAGCTCCAGGAGATGGTGAATGACAGGGAAGTCCGGCGTGCTGCAGTTCATGGGGTTGTAAAGAGTCCAACACAACTTGGCATCTAAACAACAAACAACGAGAAGACTCAGCACAGAAAAGCTGCTGGGCAGAATCTTCTTGGCTTTTGAGTCTAGAAAAGAATAGGTCTTTCAAGGGCTCTCCTCAAAAACCCTCACTCTTCGGGGACAATCAGTGTTTTCTTAAAAGGCCATATATAAAACATGGCTAAAGAGCCTTACCTGAAATGCAGCTGTGTCATATAAGCTTATTTTAATATGCCTAATCTATGAGAAACCAGAGACCGAAATGATGACACTGAGATCAACAGGGGTTTTTTTCCTTTTTAACTTGAGCAAACGCTGCTCAATCACAGAGTTCAGTTCAGTTGCTCAGCCGTGTCCACCTCTTTGTGACCCCCATGGACTGCACCACGCCAAGCCTCCCTGTCTATCACCAACTCCCAGAGTTTACTCAAATTCATGTCCATTTAGTCAGTGATGCCATCCAACCATCTCATCCTCTGTCATCCCCTTCTCCTCCCGCCTTCCATCTTTCTCAGCTTCAGGGTCTTTTCCAATGGGTCAGTTCTTCGCATCAGGTAGCCAAAGGATTGGAGCTTCAGCTTCAATATCAGTCCTTCCAATGGATATTCAGGACTGATTTCCTTTAGGATGGACTGGTTGGATCTCCTCCCAGTCAAGGAACTCTCAAAAATCCTCTCCAACACCACAGTTCAAAAGCATCAATTCTTTGGTGCTCACCTTTCTTTTTAGTCCAACTCTCACATCCATACATGACTACTGGAAATCACAGAATTAAGGACGTAAAGTCAACACTTCAAAGAAGGGCAAACACCTGTTCACACGTGCACAGGCCCCAGCAGCACCTCTGTGTGGGAGGACAGAGAGCTGCAAAGACCTCAAACCTCACTGCTTCAAACAAGGACATTCCTAGTAGAGGCTTCAGCACGAGCCAAGGGCATGCACCAAGGAAACAGGCTGCACCTGCCTGGAGCTGCGAAGTGTTCTCCAGGAGCTGGAGCCTGAGACCTGGGCTGGGGCAGGGAGGGAGAGAGAGAGAGAGAGAGAGAGAGAGAGTGTGCACATGTGCGTGCATCTGCGTGTGCTGCAGGGAGTGTTACAGTAGTAGGAACGGCTTTACACCTGTGCAGTCCAGTACGACAGACACTAGCTACACAGGCCCATCCAAACTGAAGTGGCTTAAAACTAAATCAAGTTAGAAACTGAGTTCCTCAGCTGCACTAGCATGTTTCAGGTGCATAACAGCCACGGGTGGTGAGAGGCTTCTGATACTGGATACAGCAGATACAGACCATATCCACTGACACATGGTTGTGGTGGACAGCAGTGCTTTACATGAGTAACCTCAAGAAAATGTTAAGTAGTTCTGAGGTGTAACTGATGTCTTAGTACAATAATCTGCCCACATCAGAGTGGGTGTTATGATGCATACATGCACCCAGAAAACCACTGCCCAAATCCAGATAGTGAGTGCACCCATCACCCCCGGGGCCTTTCTGCAATCCCCACCTCCCAGCTGTTCATTCCTCCATCTCCAGGCAACAGCGGGTCTGCTTCTGTCTTCACAGAGTAACCTGCATTTTCCAGGGCTTCACATATGTGAAATCCTACACGGTGCACTGCTTTCTGCCGACTTCTTTCATCCTTGCTTTGACAGCCATCAGTGTTGTTGCATCAGTGGCTCCCTCCCATTCCTGTTGAACAGTTTTCCATCACCTGGCTTATCCACACACCTGCTGACAGGTTTCTGAGTTCTTTCCAGTCTGGGAGCTGCTACAGATCTTACAAAGGGCATCCTTCCCTGGTAGCTCAGACGGTAAAGAATCTGCCTGTGATACAGGACATCTGGGTTCCATCCCTGGGTTGGAAGATCCCCCAGAGAAAGGAATGGCGACCCACTCCAGTATTCTTGCCTGGAGAATTCCATGGACAGAGGAGCCTGGTGGGCTACAGTCCATGGGGTCGCAAAGAGTCAGACATGACTGAGTGACTAGGCACGCACGCCTGAATCTTACAGATAAGGCTACTCGAGAGATGGGACTCTTGAAAAGTGATCAGGAAGCGTTTTTAGAAGGTGACAAGCAGCAGAGTCTGAAGGAAGCGGTCACTAGGCATAGAGAAACACTGGTGGGAGCGCGTTCCCAGCAGAGGGAATTCCTCACACCGAGGCCCGAGGCAGGCGCATGCCTGGCAGGATCATAGCAGTTTTATATTCTTTCCAAAGGCTGCTTATCCGAGAGAACGAACATCCAGACAGAAAACTTCTTGGAGAAGCAGCAGGCAAAGTGGCCTGAGTGCCACAGCACAGGGCCACTTACTCACTTGCGAGGCTTACATCTGCTGAGAGGTCAGTGTTAGCCCCATTGTACAGAAGGGGAAACAGTGGGAGGGTCAGGTCACACACTGCCCCAAACCCCACAGCTAAGCAGCAGCTGAGCTGAGAACGAGGCCAGCGCTCTGCTGGTCACTTCCCTGCCGGAGGCAACTGACCTTAAGAGTGGTCAGGGCTGCTCACTCCTGACCCACGGCGGGAGCGGGGCTGGTAGGAGCCAAACACCTGCTTCCCCTGGAGGTGCCCACCCTCCACAACGTGCCATCTACATCGGGGTTCCCTATTTCCAGTCCACAGAGCAGTTCCTCAGAGACACGCAGGAAAACCTGACAAAGAATAACCATCTAGGCCACTTTCATTTTTGGTGATTTCTCCCCAGGGACTGGTGAAAACATTGCCCAAGGCCTACCACGCATGCACACACGTGCACACACCATGCAGTATCTTGCGCACTCGCTCACACGGGGCCCTCATGAACACACGCGCACAGGCCTGGTTCTTGGCAGCAGAGTCACTCTGATGGTTTGTTTAATTAAAAAGGGAGACGGGGAGCCCACGCAGTTCTTGAGTGTTTAACGCAAACTGAAAGATCAAAACCAGGCAGCTGCCAAAAACACTGGCAACTTTCACACAAGAAAGAGGGGAGACAGCTGACCTGGTTTCTGCCTTTAGCACTGCGTCTCTGGCAGTCACTCCGCTTTGATCTTTCAGGTTCTAAGTGCACAGAAAACAGCGACCCTCTTCCACTGGGGAGCAGAGGACGAAACAACACACCACAGCCCACCTACAGCTGTGTGGTCAACTCAGAGGCGTGGGGGCCGGCACAGAAGAGCCCAGGACTCATCAATCCATAGCGTCTTCTAAAGCCCATGTGACGTTAAAATTGCTGAGTTAAGCCATCACCGAAAACGAAAGCACCGTTTCCAATGCATCAGCTCTGAGAACTTGAGGGTGGACACCTGCAGCCGAGTGAACACTCTGGCACCCTGGCCTCAAGTCTCCCCGGGGGAAGATGGGAAGCTGTCCACTGGGCTGTCCTTAGCATAGCTGGTTCCGACACCATGCTCAGTGTTGCCAGGACTGATTAGAAATGCAAATGGAGGGTGAACTCTGGGAGACGGCGCCCAGCAGAGAGTGTTCTAGCAGCTGTTCAGGTGCTGTCACTGGGTGAAGCTGAGAACCACGATTCAGTAGGTGTATGTGGGGCCTGTGTCTTTTAACTAGTTCCAGGTGGTGCTGCTGCTGGTCCACGGACCATACTTTGAGAACCTCAGCTCTCAGGTGATGCTTCTCAGACATGAATGGGCTGATTCATGTCCTGGGAAAACAGAGTTTGGCAGGCCTAGGGGACAAGGGCCTGGGGGTGGGGGGTGGGGGTCCTGCGTTTCTAAGTAGCTCCAGGTGACGCCACTTGAGTGCAAGGCTAGGGCTCTCTGAGGGCAAGACGAGGACTCTGGGGATGGCAAATGAAACAAACGATGTCCAAGAGCTTTGTAAACCAGAATTTACAATATACAAGTACTGATGTAGTTTGTCAAGTTTTAGGTTTAAAGGAGGACTTCCCTGGTGGCGGGTAAAGAATCCACCTGCAGTGTAGGAGACAAGGTTTTGATCCCTGGGACGGGAAGATCCCCTGGAGAAGGAAATGGCAACCTGCTCCAGTATTTTTGGCCTGGAAAATCCCATGGTCAGAGGAGCATGGCAGCCTACAGTCCATGGGGTCGCGAAGAGTCAGACATAGCTGAGTGATGAACACTTTCACTTTTAACGTAAGGGATGTATTCATGAACTTGGTGAAGGGACTGGACGTGGATGGACCCTGTGATGGCCCCCGGAACCCCCGCCCACCTCTACCGAGGACCCAAGCACCCGAGGCAGTGAGAGTCACCTCGACACTTTCCGAGGTCATACCCTCAGGCCCCCGTACAGGGCTGGGCTGGCCCGCACAGCATCCTAATAAAAGTAGCCCCAACTGAAGCAGTGAGTGCTTCCTGCCCCGGGAACTGGGTGCCCCCAACAGGCACTCGCTCACTCTTCTCAGCTGAGCTCTCCTCCTGGGCCTGCTCCCCCTTCCCTGATTTTGAGGAGTCAGTGTACCATAGGAGTTACAATGAAGTGCCCCTGCCTTTTCTGAAAAAAAATGGAATCAAAGTACAATGTATACACAGTAGTGTCTGTATGACAACCAAACACAGGCTCTGACAGTAAGTAGCCTTACTGCTTTGGTTGTTTTGGTCCAACTAAGGACATGCTTTCATTTGGGTCAGGAATCTGTAAGTATAGGAAACAGCTTGCGGTGCTGAAGTCTTGTGATGTTCTTGTTCAGTCATCAGCTGTGTGTCCGACTCTACAATAACATGGACTGCAACACGCCAGGTTTCCCTGTCCTTCCCCATCTCCAGAGTCTGCTCAAACTCATGTCCATTGAGTCAGTGATGCCATCCAACCATCTCATCCTCTGCTGCCTTCTTCTTCTGTCTTCAATCTCTCCCATCAACCAGGGTCTTTTCCAACGAGTCGGCTCTTCGCATCAGGTGGCCAAAGCATTGGAGCTTCAGCTTCTGCATCAGTTTCCTTCCAATGAATATTCAGGGTTGATTTCCTTCAGGATTGGCTGGTTTGATCTCATTGCCGTCCAAGGCACTCTCTAGAGTCTTCTTCAGTGAAAACAATTTCCAAGCATGTATCAGGCCAGACAAAAATCATTCACGGCAGAGGTTTCCAGGTGTCCAATGTGACTGTCAGAAGGTCCAGCCAGAACTCTGTTCCCCAAGGGAAGCCCCAGCCCTCCCGCCCTCCCACCCAGAGCTCACAGACTCCTACACTGTGCACAACCTAAGCAGCCGGCCATGGCGTTCTCCAGCTCACAGCACTGGGGAAGCAGGCGCCAAGAGCGGTAGAGACCAGCAATTAGCAGGGCAAACAGTGTCAGGATATTAAAAAAAAACAGACATTGAAAATGGAAATCCAACAGTCTGGCACCAGTCTAAGGGCAGTTACTCCTACACAGCAGGTGCCAGGTACTGGGGTGTTTCTCTAGAGTTCAGCGCAGCTCCTTAATTTATGCCCTAGACAACTGTACAACATTACTTTGTCAACAAAGGTCTGTCTAGTCAAAGCTATGGTTTTTCCAGTAGTCATGTATGGATGTGAGAGTTGGACTATAAAGAAAGCTGAGCGCTGAAGAATTGATGCTTTTGAACTGTGGTGTTGGAGAAGACTCTTGAGAGTTCCTTGGACAGCAAGGAGATCCAACCAGCCCATCCTAAAGGAAATCAGTCCTGAATATTCATTGGAAGGACTGATGCTGAAGCTGAAGCTCCAATCCTTTGGCCACCTGATGCAAAGAACTGACTCATTTGAAAAGACCCTGATGCTGGGAGAGACTGAAGGCGAGAGAAGGGGACGACAGGGGATGAGATGGTTGGATGGCATCACTGACTCAGTGGACATGAGTTTGAGTAAACTACAGGAGTTGGCGATGTGGACGGGGAGGCCTGGTGTGCTGCAGTCCCTGGGGTCACAAAGAGTTGGACACGACTGAGCAACTGAACTGGACTGAGAAAACTGTAAACCTTCCTCCCCTAAAGATGAAATGACAATCAATGCCCCCACTGAATAAATACTGTAGGGCATTTAAAAACACAAATGGAAAACAGACATAGAAAGCAAACTGACAGTTATCAAAGGAGACAGCGGGGACAGGGGCACATTTGGAGTCTGGAATTAACACACATACACTATAGATAAAACACAGGAACAACAGACACCTACTGTACAGGGAACTATTGTCAAAGCCTTATAATAACCCACAAGGGAAAAGCATCTGAAAAAGAATACACCTGTATAACTGAATCACTCTGCTACACACTGCAACTAGCACAACACTGTAAATTAACTCTATTGCAATTTTAAAAATGCTTTAAGAAGAGAAAGAATGTAAGACATCTGCAGTAGACGCGAAAACGGGAGAAAGTTCACGGGATCACTGAGGCTGAAGGTCTCTGCTTAAGTGAGCTCCATGTCGAGCAAAACGCAATGAGCTTTGTTATCGTGGAGAATCGGCACCTGCTGCCTCAGGCCTCCCTGTTGGGCCCTGCCCCCATCACAGGGACAAAGCCACACTCTCCCCAACAACCTTACTAGCTCTTTGCTCTGTGGCTATTAATGTCTTCTAACTCCAATCGTGTGTTAAAAATTTTTTTTTTTTTTTACTTCCGTACACATTGGACAGTGGGACTTTAGGTTCCTCTTTCCATGTAGGTGAAGTGAAATTCCTCAGCCCCTGGGCCGCTGTCAGCTCTCGCCCTGGAGCTCCGTCCTGGGCCATGCTCTCACCGGGGGCAGGTTTACCGCCTAAGCATATATATTTCATGAGCCATTCTCTGAAAACAGAGCTGGACACGACATACCTACAACTGAACTTTCAGGAAATCTGTCCTTTCACGCAGCCCTTCACTAAAAGGCCACTTTTTTAAAAAATTATTTTTAATTGGAGGAACACTGCTTTATAGTATTGTGTTGGATTCTGACACATGTGCGTGCACGTTCAGTCACTTCAGCCGTGTCTGACTCTCTGCAACCCTAGGGACTGTAGCCTGCCAGGCTCCTCAGTCCATGAGATTCTCCTGGAAAGAGTATTGGAGTGAGTGAGCTGCCGTGCCCTCCTCCAGGGGATCTTCCCGACCCAGGGATCAAGCCCAGGTCTCCTGCACTGTAGGTGGATTCTTTACCACTGAGCCACGGGGGAAGCCCCAAACAGCAGCATAAATCGGCCGCTGGTATACCTATGGGCCCTCCCCCTCCCACCTCCCAGCCCAGCCCAGACCACCCCCTGGGTTGTCAGAGCGCACTGGACTTGAGCCACCAGCGTCATACAGCAAATTTCCAGTGGCTCTCTAATTTTACATACAGTAATGTGTGTGTTTCAATGCTACTCCCTCAATTCATCCCACCCTCTCCTTCCCACCCCCTGGTGTTCACAAGTCTGTTCTCTATGTCTGCATCTCCACTTCTGCCCTGCAGACAGGCTTGTCAGTATCCTCCTCCTAGATTCCATATATATGCACTAATAAACAGTATTTGTCTTTCTCTTTCTGACTGACTTCACTCTGTAGAATAGGCTCTAGGTTCATCCGTCTGATTAGAACTGAGTCAAATGCACTCAGAAGGCCCCGTTGTAACACTGAAGCAGCCCTGGAAAACCTTTCCAGGAACACGGAGTCTGGGCTGACTTTATCACCAGCCTGACTTCACACTTGTTACATTTCTGGGGGCAACTTTGCTTTTTGCTTTCTCCTGCATTACTGCAGAGAAAATTCATAGCCTCTCTGAAGGTGAGAATCTCACCCATCAGTAACAAAATCATCACTCTATATTAAGTTAGCTTTTCTCTGGGAGATGTTCTAACTGCCTTATAAACATTCTTTCATCCTGAAGAGCAGGGAGGTGGTAATTATTATTCTTTCTGGACAAGGAGGTAAAACTGACGGTCTTGGCCATGTGGAACTGAAATGGTTTTTGAATGCCTGAGAGAAAAGCAAAAGCCAGGCTTTTAAAACAAGAGATAGAACAGGTTTGACCAAAATAGGAGTAAGAATGGTATACAAAATACCAAAAAAGGAGAATTCTCCTATAAGCAGCTCACTCTCAGTGATAGCTTCTTAGAGGCGGGCCCTTGGCATCTCTATGGCCACAGACCTGCAGCACCAACCCTGCCAGGGGCACCTGGCCTGGGAACGCGAATTTGCACACAAATAAGATATCTGCTTGGAAACAGGATAGTAAAAAGTAAAAACCAACAACAGTTATGCACCTGGACTCAGAGCTACTGCTGTCCGCACTGTAGTACATTGCTTTTGCTTAGTCACTCAGTCGCGTCTGACTCTTTTGCATCCCCATGGACTGTAGCCCACCAGGCTCCTCTGTACATGGGATTCTCCAGGCAAGAATGCTGCAGTGGGTTGCCATTTCCTTCTCCAGGGGATCTTCCTGACCCAGGGATCGAACCCACGTCTCCTGCATTGCAGACAGATTCTTTACCACTGAGCCACCAGGGAAGCCCCGTAATAAGTTACTTGACCACAGTAACACAGACATGCCACCTGTGTGCTGCGTTTGTAATTTACCAACAGCCCTTCCCACTGATCCCTGTTATCCTGATGCTGGCCAGGTGAGGCGGGGTGGTTTTCTCACCCGTTTTAGGACGAGGCAGCCGTGGTGTTAGGCGCCTCGCAGCTGCAGCAATACAACCCCCAGGGGCTTGTCTTTATGCCACATTTTCCCCTGAATTGCCTTCCCTTCTGTTCTATACCTTTTTCTTCCGAAGGAAGTGACAAGGGGCTTGAATTCCTTTAAATACCAAGAGGAAAGGGCATGGGATTGGGGTTTTAAGACCCAGATGTGACTCCTAACTGTCTCTGGCGGGGGTTCTCACATGCCCAGGATGGCAGAGCCAGGGGCCCCACGTTACAGTGTACCTGTCACAATGTCTAGGCCCTGCTCTGCTTTTAGTTTTGCAGAAAATCAAGAAATAAAGGGGCTGCTTTTGTCTAACTGTGCAGCTGCTCATGTTAAAGCTGAGGACAAGCTACTTCACGTAGGAGTCCACCGTATGGATCGATGCAGGCGGGCTCTTCCAGGTGCCTTCACCTGGAGGCACACGTCCAAAAGCTGGCAAGGACTGCGAGCCGCCGGGAGGGAGAGGAGCTCTTTAAACCAGCAGGACCTCAGTTACCTAAAATACAAAGTGGGGACAATACTGACTCACCTTATGGGATTGCGACAAGGATGAAATAAGCTAAGATGTGCAAAAGCAACTGGCTGTGCTCCTTACAAAGCCAGGCATGGCATCATCATCTCCAACTCACAGCTGAGAAAACCCGAGTGGAGATCAGCTGAAAGAAGACCCAGAGCTGGCTATTTGGGGTGGGGGACAGACTCTGGCCTCTGGCCTCCCTTTCCTGACACCACACCACCCACTCAGTCACGGCACTGACTTTTCCCCTTCGCCGTCCTTGTGGGACTCCTTTCACTGCTTTTTTTCTGGTTGGATCCTGGTCCCTGACTCACACATCTTCCTCTTTTTTGGCTTCCCTCTTCATGGTGCTCAAGCACAACCTCTAGGAGTTTCAGAGAAATGACGCCTGGGAGCTTTGCATGTCTGAAACATCTCTTAAGTCTACTTTCATGCTCAGGTGCTGGGTCTCATTCTAGGTTAGACTATGTTCCCCAGGATTTTAGCAGCAATGTTCCAGACCTTTCAAAGTTTCCAGGGTTACTGTTGAGACGGCCAGTGCCATTGTGATGCTTAATCCTGTGTGTGCTTTCTGAAAGCATTTAAGGTCTTTTGCCATTTCACAGGGGATGCCTTGGGGTGGGCAGGTCCTTTCTTACCATCCTGGGCCCTTCCATCTAGTTTCAGGAACCATCTTTCACGCGGTTGCACTCAGACTCAGCTTCACTTGGTTGGCCTCCTCTGTCTCCTATTCTCTTATTGTAGAACGCCTGTCAGTTGGACAATGGACCTTGAGGATTGATCCCCGACCCATCCTTTACCTGCTCCCCCACTTTTTGGTCTTGGTTGGTCCTTTTGATCTATTTGTGAGAGACTTGTTTTACTCCATCCCTTCTCATAGGATTTCCAATGTCACATTTTCCTACATTAACCGTCTCTCCCTCTTTAATGACAAGCTGTATCCCACTCTCCCTTCCGATTTCTTTTAAGGAATTAAATGTAGCTTCTTTAAAGTTATCTTCTGTTCTTTGCATTGTCTGTTCCTCCCTCAGATCTTCCGTTTATTTTGATCTCTTTCATTCTGGGGGCAGTTCATTTATATTTAAGAGGGAGGCATGTGGCAGCTGGCTGGCAGCTCAGTGAGACGGAAAGGTGCTTACCTCCCGAGGGGCTGGGGGATTAGGGGCTTGGGGGATTAGTCCCCAGGCTGGTTTTACACTAGAAGACCCCCCGCATGTCAGCATCTAAAGAGAACTTCCCCGGGACTGTGCAGTTTCTCCAGTTAGGGGGAAAAAAAAAGGAAAGAAAAGTTCCCGAGACTCAGCGGTGAGGCCCTAACAAACCAAGTGCCCATGTCCAGGGAGGGAGTGGGGCTGGAAGCAGGGGGGTGCCGGGCTCCACGTCTGGTCTGTGTGCCATCAGCCTGTCACCTGACAAACGGGAGACAAACTTGACAACAGCCCCAAGAGACTCCAGATTAACCCGAGTAAAGAACTTCAGCACAGCAACAGCTTTTTACTCTTACCATTTCCAACTGAAACATTTCACGAGTGAAGACACGGAGAGAGACCAAGAGAGCCGTAATGATCTGGTCCTCTCCCCTCCTGGTTATTAACCCCCACGCTGTGGTCCTTGTCTCTGCCCTTCCAAGGCCAGACGTCCAAACCCGCCACCATCACTACTGCAAGAATGAGGACCTCGTTTCTCACTTGTTATGAGCTTGCTGACAGGACAAATGAAAAAGACGCTGTTGTTTGCGACCTACACAGAAAGCATTATTGAGTTCTTGACCTGGTCTGGTTGTCCATGACCTCTGGGAGAAGCTAAGGAGAAAAAAACAGGAAAGAGATGCCGGGACCATCCCCAAGTACATTCCCCTCAAGGAAGAAACTGCCCAAAGGGTCACACACCCGCTCCCTCTCAGGCTGCCCACTTCTTCAGAATTCGGCTCCCATAACAGGGACGGCACAGGGCTGCCAAGCACCAAGAAAGAACCCATTCACCCCGTTTTATCCAGCACCTACCACAGGCAGGAAGTACTCAGTCTGTACCTCCGTTTGCTTTAAAAAGTGAGTCTTTCTAAGGTTCTGCATTTGGGAGCATGAATGGCCTTTAAATATTCATGGTAATTTCTGGGCTTTGATTATCAGTTACCTTGCTGTGTAAGACGCATCTGAAACATATCTATTAAATACTGGAAGTTTAAATACCTACTCTCATCATCAGAAATGGGCTTACTCTACCCAGTTAAGAAACTACTGAAAACTGAACTCAGAGCCCCTTAAGAAGATGAATGCATGTATCCATTTTGAGCCTCAGCTGTGCACCCGTAAAATGCCGAGTTAAATTTTTAAAAAGTCTCACTTGAGTAAAAATTGCAATTCTAAAATTATTTCAAAGTGACCTAATGTACATAGAAAATATAATTCTTTTAGGAACTGTGGAAGGTAGGAAACATATTCCTCGCTCATCAAACACACTTCAGTTACTGTCTATGGAGCCCCCTTCCTGGCCGGAGCATCGGCCGGCACTTCCCACACCGCCTGTTCACCGACATGCTCATGACACTCACCAGGTTTTTGAACAGCGCCGTCAGCTCCTTTGTAAACACTGAGAACTTCAGGAACGCGCTCCCCAGGTCCGGGTCATCTCTGCACACGCAGTTGCCCCCGAACTTCTCCAGCGCCTGTGTGTACTGCTCCTCGTTTTCCACATGCGCTGCAACAGTAACGGGAAAGGCACGGTCAGGGCATCAACACTCCAGGCCCGCCCTCTGCCTGGTCCTGACATGTGAGCAAAACTGGACATGTTAAAAGCCTGAAAAGCTGAGAAAAGTCAAGTTGCACCAGGGACAGAAATAACTGCTGTCCCAACAACCACCCATTGGACCAGCGTACGTGCGTGCTCAGTCGTGTCTGATTCTGCGGCCCTATGGACTGTAGCTCACCAGGCTCCTCTGTCCACAGTATTTCCCAGGCAAGAATATTCAAGCAGATTGCCGTTTCTTCCTCAAGGTTATCTTCCTGACCCAGGGATCAAACGTGTGTCTCCTCCATTGGCAGGAGGATTCTTTACCACTTGAGCCACCACGGAAGCCCCCAGTCACGCCAGCAACAGACCCCAAAGAACAAGCAGGATGACCAGGAGGGAGGCGCCTCACACAAGTCCCACGGTCTCCAGCTGATGCAATGAGATCCCAAGGGGACCTCCCCCCATGGCCCCACAATCTCTAACTGATGCGATGAAATCCCAAGACAACGTCCCCCCACCTGCCCCCACTCACGGCCCACATGATTGCAGGACTCGCAGCCCATAGCCCTAGTCCTCTCCTGGAACCCAGCCTCTGGTAGGACATTCAGCCAGCCACACGCCCTGGTTTCTCCTGCAACACAGACGAGCCACGGTCCTCGGAGCACAGGCCAGGGCACCTCTCCTCATGACGTGCCCTTTGCCCGGGGGCCCTGCCCTCCTCTGCAGGCCTTCCATGCCCTCAACACCATCCTGGTCTTGCATTCAGCATGGTAAGCATGCAACCACCTGGTAAGCGTGGTCCCCAACACACCAGGTGCTTACAGGGAAGGGACTAAGTCTTATTCATCTTTGTGCTTGAGATGTAAGACCACACATGTGTTGTCTGAATGAAAAAAAGCAAACCCTGGTCACCCATCTGAAGGTGTCTTACCACCATTAGGCTCTGAGGCAGTAGTAGCTTAATGCGTGAAAAGCCTGGGTTCTCAGTCTCCAACTCTGGGTCCCAGGCCCCATGGGCATCAAAATCATACACGGATCCTTGTCAAACTGCAGAAGCCAGAGTCCCGAGTCAGGGTTAGAAGCAGGGTGGGAAGGGGACAGGGAATTCTGGTTAGCCAGTGGGGCCGGATGTGAGCCCTCACTTCAGGGCCAGCATTTTTAAATGAACCCACCAGGCTGCAATAAAACAGCCTGCGGGCATGGACACTCCTCCATGGTTCCAGTCAGAAACGTGCCACAACTCTACAGGTGTAACAGGGCAGGTGGGCGGGCGTGTCAGCCTCCACGTGAACCACACTTGGCAAGGTCAGCCACGTCTCCAGACTGCTGCCCCACAAGGAGGACGGCCCAGGGCTGCCAGGTGACCACAGAAGGCCCTGTGTTGCAGCTCCTTCACCAAAGAACAGATCCTGAAAAACCGCCTGTGGCCCCCCCCAAAGTCCTCCTCAGGGAAACGGAACCACCGTCAGCAGTGCTGGGACCCACAGGGGACACGTGCTCATGGAAGGCGGCCCTGCGCCTGAGCTGGACCCCAGGATCCACTTACGGAATTCCCCTGAGTATCTAACAAAGACAAGAGAACACTAATTCCACCACTTCGGTCCTTTTCCTTCTTTCTATTATGACTATCTTCTATGCTAGAGAAGAGCCTGAGAGTTCTGGATGCATTATATGGGTCGGGAAGATCCCCTGGAGAAGGAAATGCAACCCACTTCAGTACTCTTGCCTGGTGGGCTACAGTCCATGGGGTCACAAAGAGTCGTACACGACTGAGCAAGTTTCACTTTCTTTCTGAGACTATACTCAGCAACACACACACACACCCCACCCTTACCCCCACTGTGCTGAACAGGCGGTAGCGCTGGAAAAGCCCTTAGCAGGTCCAGACCTTGGAGTCTGTGCCTCCCAGTAAACACAGACGACCTGGGAGCACATGCATTTACTCTCACGGGGCTACAGTCAGGGCCACGTGAAGGACAAAGACCCGCTGTGAGACACTCACAAGGAGAAGGTAAGAATCAAAGGAGGAGGGGAGGATCCCGCTCACCCACACCCAGCATACGCCCACCAGCCATGCCAACAGTTAACAGCACCACAGGTGTCATCTACATGGAGCACAGATGACATCCACAGTTCTTCCAGACCTCAACAACTTACACCTGACATGCATGACTTCTCACAATGCTGAAAGGAAACTGGGACTCACGGAGGTCAAGGAAGCTGTCCACGGAAGCAGGGCAGAAAGTGGCTGAGCTGGGGTGCAAACCCGAGGCTGCTTGACCCCAAAGCCCATTCGAGGTCTCCCTGCTGTGCAATCCATTCTAAAAATAGCTTACCTTGCCAAAGCCAAAGGCAGGCAAGTTTTAGATTTTTTAAACTCCATTTCAGACGCGGATCGGTTACCCCTCCTTTTCTCTATAATTCTAGAACACGTGGCCAACAGTGAAGGGCAGGTCCTTTCAAACCACACACCGTTTTGTAACTATTTCAAAACCAGCGGTCAAGACGTGGGCAATTCTGTGTGGTTCTGCAAGGGTGTGGCGGCCACCAGCAGATGTCTGGGGCTGATGTCACCACTGCCAGCCCCTCTGCCCTCGTTGAGACAGATAGGAACTCAGAGGCTACAGTCACCTCGGGAGCCACGTGCTGCCTTCACAACACGCCTGGACCCTCACAGCTGCTCTGGGTGAGGGGGGAGAGGGGGTGTCAGTTTTCAGTCAAGGCTATTAAGTGGCCCACAAGCCTTTTGTTCAATTAAACCTAATGACACTACATGGTACCAGCTGCAGCATCCCTTGTTATCTGCTGAGTGAAGTAGGGTTCAGAGGGCCTATATGATCTGCCCGAGATCACACAAGGAGGTGGGTCAGGGGTCAAGTCCATCCTCTATTTATGCAGGCTGCCCCCAGCCTGGGACAACCTTGGGAGAAAGGATGCTGCCTGCTCTCCAGGGGTAGGTGACCAGCCCGGCACAGATGACAACAGCCAGCGAGGCCAGGAAGGACAGACGCACTTCCTTTCATTCCTCCTTCTGGGCCTTTTAACTGACCACCTGGTATAGGTCACTTTTTTAAATAAAAATTCTTTCCCTTTTAAACCTTCAAAATAATGTGCTGATCCCAGCAACCCCGATGGTGATTAATGAGTGTTCTGGACCATCACTGTCACCATCACCTCATGTATTTATATGTACAGCATTCTGATCCACTGCAATCACTATCTTCTGATGCGCAAAACTGTCCCAGCTTAGGTCAACGGGAACCTCTTCACACTGATCTAGTTGGGGTTTTTAAGACCAATTTCTCTTCTTGCAAACACACTTAAAAAGCTTCTTGAAAAATGACCACAGCCTGTGCGTTTCTGGGTCTCCCTGAAACAGCTGGGCCTGGTGCCCACCATCAGGACAGTAAACTCTTCACACATAACGTATTGTCTGTCTGGCCTACTGGTCCACATCACCCAAAGTTTGAGATGTTCCTACTAGAGAAAGTCGTTGAGCTGCTTTATTTTTCTTTTGCCAAAACTAAATTTAAAATAGGAACCTAAAATAAATGGCTTGGGAATCAAGTTTCTGGAAAGAGCCCAACCTGGGTCTCTCATCTCCTATTTAGAGCACTGTGAAGGCTGTCCCTCTCAGAAGAGCTCACTCCCCCACCTCCTCCTTGCTCAGCTGCATCTTCCACTCTGGTTCTCATTCACAATCCAGGGCCAAGAAACTCCAATGCAGGAGGGGCTCGGGAGGATGAGAATGTGAATCCCTGAGACCACAGCAGATAAGACCCCAGTTCTCCCCCAGCCAGCAGCCCTCCCGCTTCCTGCACCTCACTGCTCCAAGGTCAGACCCTCCACTAATCCGTCAAAGAGGGTACAATCAGAGACTTTTGCAGGAAGAGCTGCCGTGAGGCCAGCAAACAGGCGCACATGGTGTATTTAGGGGTAAAAGTTGGGCCTTGCTATGTGCCTTTTAGTTTACTTGATTATGTCAGTTTAAAAACTGATAGGGGAGGAGGAGGCCCAGTGCATGCTGTTCAAGCAAAATGTTGGATCTAAAAGGAAAAAAAGGCAGCCTTTTTACTCCCACTGGATGGACCAGAGCATGTCAGGGAAGCCAATAGCCTGTCCAGTGCTACCAAAGGACAAGAATGATCCTGCAGCCAACTCACCTCCACCACATTCACATCTCTGGGAGTGTCTGCCCCTCGCTGGGCTGTGACAGTGTGACAGAGACACGTGCGACCTACGTCCTGGGACAGACGCACCAAGCCATGTGTGATGGCCTGCAACATCCTGGGACCAGGGGTTCAGTGACATCAAGAAGGGGACGTTTGAGCTGGGGCTCCAGGTCAGGTAGGAATTTCAAGAGAGACGAGCAGGAACAGGAAGGTACTGACCCTAGGGGAATGGCCGAGAGGTCCCGTGTGAGCAGAGGCTGTGACCACTGTCCCAGTCTGCAAGTGCCCGCCGGCACCCAACTCCTGACACAAGACCATCTCAGGAGAGCACTGGCCTCACTGTCCCACCCACCCGGAGCCACTCCTGGGGTCTTGACAGTCTAGAGGATCCTGAAGAGAAACCCAGGACAGAGACCCCCTCTGCACAGACCAGGACACCAAAACTCAGAGAGGACGCTGACTTGCTCATCTTCACACAAGCTAGTTTGATGCAGCTACAGAACTAGAACTCAGCTTTCCCAGTGCCCAGTCCTCCCAAGTCCCCCCAAGCACGCAGGGAAACGTTTCTTCATTTGCTCATCACATAGTCACTCTTCCCGGCTCTAGGCTAACACGAGGACGTGCTATAATCCTCCAGGCCAAGCACACGCACCAGTGACCCAAAGTTCCAAGAGCCCTGACCAGAGAGAAATGGGCATGGGGGTGGGGGAAGGCAGCTTGATGGTCTCCCCTTGACTGGGACCCTCCAGCCCACCGGCCACTCACGGGTCAGGCGGAAGCGAACCCAAGCAGACACTGTACACACCAAGCATCCATGCAGACAGCTCCACTAAGGGTGCATTTTAGGAGAGAAATACATTCTCTACAGTCATGGCTTTATAAAAACCCTACCTAGGGGATGATTAACATTCAAATGTGAGCCACAACTCTATCATCAAGAGAACCTGCACAACTCAACGGCAAGGAGGCCGGGCCACTTTCCCTCAAGCCGTGGGCCCTGCACGTTGCCTGGTTTCAGATCTGACTCTCGGCAAACAGCACATGGGAAAGCAATTTCCCAGAGTCAAAGATAATCCCCTCTGCTTAACAGAATCTCAACCCTGTGAACACCCCAAGGGAGGAAACCATTTTTAGAACTTTTATTTCTGGAGTCATCCCAGATAACAATCTTTCCATTCACAATTTGGTAATCTGCATGAAAAGTTTTCCAAACGCTGTCTGTCATTCCCTCTCATTTCTAGAAACTTATCCTAAAGAAATAATCTAGCGTTTAGAGATGTATATAGGGAACCACTGATAAGCTAAAACTGCATGAAGCTCCAACGATATGGAAATGGTTAAGAGTATTTCTTATAAAATGGAATATTATGTAAGCTTTCAACATCATGATGTAGGAATATGGTCGGGATAGAATGCCAAGTTAAAAAAGGCAGGACACAGAACTATATATTTCATCTCAATTTTTTTTAAATGCTATGTATTTCATCTCTATTTTTTTTAAATGTAAAACGTAGGCAAAAGGCTAAAAGGAAAGAACATCAAAATGCTAAGGTGGTGTTAAAAGAACAGGTGCTCAGTACCTGGCAGCTTGTGCAAGCCAGGTGCTTTCCAGTGCATCGCTGTGTCCTCCTCGAGTGGGCATTTCTTGGAGGAGGGGACAGACTACGGGGGCCAGGTGGCAGTTCTGACTGACCAGGGTCACAGCCTGGGAACCTCAGACTAGGAGTTCAGCCCAGCCCCTCCCATCTCAGAGAGGCGGGCATGCACCGGACCCTGACTTTGATCCACTGCTTTTCTGGATTTTTTTTAATGCTCTAAACTAAGCTCATATTATCTTCATCATCAGATAACAATGCAAGGAATAAATAAAAGAGGGAAATCGGAAATGCCAGCTACAGCAGCTCACTGACCCTGGCTCTCTGTGCCTCTGAGATGACCAGAATCCGTCTTTCTGTACCAGCTTCTCCTGGACCAGCTGACATGACAGACGCAGCCTCTGCAAGCTGGTCTGAGTACCTGCATCGTCTCTGATGAGCCACAAGCACCTGCCACCAGGAGGGTTTGGTGAGAACGCCTGTCCTCTCCCACAAGCCCTATGGGTCCTGCTCAAGCCAGGCGCACAGGCATCTGGAGAGAAGGCCTCGCCCCTGGGTCTTCCCACTTCCTCTGCTCTCTCCAACATGCCGGGCCCCTCCTACTTTCAAAACTTCACAGGGAACTCATTTCCATCAAGACCTCCCTGGGGTGTCCCCTCTGAAGTTATGGAGACCTTTGGATGTTACCGCTGCAGATGTCTGGCACAGGAAGCCAATAATCAGTTCAGAAGGTCACGGTATGAGCTATTAAAAAGTGTCAACTGTTGTCTGTGATCACCTGATATCTTTGGATCCTGCCCTACATTAATGACGACAAAAATGACACCTGGGGGGACTTCCCTGGTGGTCCAGTGGAAGGGTCGGTTCAATTCCTGGTTGGGGAACTACGGTCTTGCATGATGAGTGGTGCAGTTACATAAACAGTTAAATAAAAATTAAAAAATGACACTTGGAGTCTGTGCAACTAACTGAACACAATCCCAGTCACTTCTGTATAACACTTGTGCAGCAGCAGACCCAGGGTGGGGGAGGGGGGGAGGGGGCGAGAAATCGAGACCTGTCTACCAGATGTTGTTCAGTCACTCTTTGCATGTCCAACTCTGTGACCCCATGGACTGCAGCTCGCCAGGCTTCCCTGTCCTTCACCATCTTTTGGAGCTTGTTCAAACTCACATCCATTGAGTCCGTGATGCCATCCAACCATCTAATCCTCTGTTGTCCCCTTCTCCTTCTGCCTTCAATCTTTCCCAGCCTCAGGGTCTTTTCTAATGAGTTGGCTCTTTGCATCAGGTGGCCAAAGTATTGGAGCTTCAGCTTCAGCTCTTTCCAATGAATATTCAGGGTTGATTTCCTTTAGGACTGACAGGTTTGATCTCCTTGCAGTGCAAGGGACTGGATGATGTACAATAAAAATCAGTAGAACATTGTAGATTATCTCTTCAGGAAAAGGTATCCTGACATAATTTTTCATACAAATTTTGGGATGCATGGACCCTTTAGGCCTGTTCATAGAACTAACACACCAGGTAAAAAAGCCCTAGCCTAGATCAGCATAAATTCCCTACCCCCCAAAATATGACCATGTTAATCATATTTAATTATGTGTGATCATACCTGATTACGTACAAACCACACATGATTCATGTTATTACTTGGGACATTAAGTCACAGATCTTAGCCTTCCTTCAGACGTGCTATCCTTCCATGATTAATATGTTGATCACAGTTGCTGGGATTCCACCATCTAAATTCCAGTCACCGTTCTCAACCAGCAGAGAAGAGACAACTAGAAGCCCAGAGCCTCGCCCCTGAAGACACCTCAAGCTCTTCGCGTCCACGACTCCAGCTCCCCCTTGAACTGCCCTGGAGACACCGGGCCACCCACCAGTCTCCTCTCTGCTGGAGCCCTTTCGACGACCAGCTCACCCTGGGGCTGACCTCCCCAGCTAACTTCTCTCTCAGACCTGAGTCAAAACCTGCTGTCTTGAAACTACCCCAGAAAGAGGAGTAGGGAATCCTCTCACTTCCTCATTCCAAGAAAGACTTCAGATGCACCCTCTGCTCCCCGCATATGGGCCTCTGCAAGTGAAGACGTCCCAGGTCCTTCTCATGTCCCCCACCACCACCACCACGGGGTTCCAGCTCTCATGTGGGTCTCCTCTTAGAGAGTTGCTCTAACAACTCAACAGTGGGGCCACTACCTACACACTTCCCAAAGGTCACTTGTGCTCACCTCTGGCACGCCGATCACATGCAGGCTCACAGTGAACGTGTGACCAACCAGACCACTGGGAGGTTTTTCATCAGAGCTGCTCCGGCTCAGCCAGACGAAGTCTAGGACGCCCCCATGGCATGACTGCCCCTGTAATGCCCCTGTTTCCCCACTGGCACCCCATCACCCCTGTGCCCCAGGCGGTGTCTCCAGGTTGCCATGGTTACAGGAGAGCCTGGGAAGCAGACCTGGTTTTGAATCTAGCTCCTGTAACTGCCAGCTGGACGGCCCTGGGTCAGTCACTCCCCTACGTCTCAGGGACCTCCACAATGGAGTTACTGATGGTACCTAACTCACAGTGTGAGGATTCACTGTATTTATTCAGAAGAGGGTTTGGCCTATAAACGACACTTTATATGAGTGTCAGACCATTATTGTTCCCATTCTTAAATTTATAAAAGTACAACAGATGTACTTTCTTCGCTTTATCATCAGGTGTTACAATCCATTCTTTTTTTAATCACAAATAATGGTATACACATATTTTGTAGCCTCAGTTTTACTGTCTGAAAGTTTCACCATAAGCATTTTTCTTCACATTGCTATATAACCATTATTCCACCAAGGAGCTATATTCTGATTTAGTTATAGGAGGTTTTCAGTTTTTCACTTTGATAATGCAAGTAGCATCTTTGTGCCTTTCCCCAAAAATGATTTTATTTTTCTTGATGTAGTTGTTGTTCAGTCACGAAGTTGTGTCTGACTCTTTGTGACTCCATGGACTGCAGCACACCAGACTTCCCTGTCCTTCACTATCTCCTGGAGTTTGCTCAAACTCATGTTCACTGACTCACTGATGCTATGTAACCATCTCATCCTCTGCCACTCTTCTCTCCTTTTGTCTTCAATCTTTCCCAGTATCAGGGTCTTTTCCAATGAGTCAGTGCTTCCCTTTCTTCTGGATATGCATGGCCAAATTTCTTTCTAAAAACTCCATGCTCCAGTTCTCAATGCCGCACAAAGTAACAGAATACTAGTTTCACCTTATTCTTGACAAACTCTGAGGATTATCATTTATTTTCTCATGTAACAGGTGGAAAATCATGCCAGACATAGTACCTGCTTAATGCACATTACATTTCACTTCCTAAATAATTACATATATTTTTGAATTGTTCTATCCTAATTATGATATGGTAATAGAAATAATTCTCTCTGTTAACAGCCACATTCTTTTTAGCATTGCAAATAACAGGGAGAAACAAAGTTGAACTCTCAGTTTCTTTTGTAGGTAGTAGATGATAAGGGTCTGAAGAAAAATTAGCGTTTCTTTCTTTGTATTTTTCATTTCAAGGATGTGCCAATTTCTCTAGGATGTTCAGACTAAGGGTAAAGAAGGAATATCTCACTCTTGGTAAAAATAGCTCCATCAAGCTTTTAAGCTAGAGTAATTCTAGAGAAGTGAAAATGAAAATCTTTTGCTGCTTCCTTTTTGATAAAGATGAATTTTCCACCCACAGATATGTCAAACTACTGAAAAATGGTGGCGTCAACTTCCCAGGGGGAAAAAAAGCACCTAAGAGCTAAGAAAGAGACTGTGAAAGTCTAGACCACAAAACAATTAGAATAAATACGAACTTTTTTTTTTTTTAAGAAGTCAGATAGCAGTCTATTGTAGATGGGAAAAATTACTGTGGAAACAGTTTCTCAACAAATCATCATAGCAACTGCTTTTGTAAACCTGTACACAAGACAATCTATAAAATACATCTAGCTGTGTTGTTATCCTTTTGCAAACTGGGAGTAAACATAATACATTTGTTATTGTGCAAGAAAATTATTGTTTTGCATATATGGGGACATGGTCCAATGTATAAAGTGGGAGTGGGGCATATTCTCAAGACCAGCAGCTTCAGCATCACCTGGGAACTCATTCAGGTGGAAAATACTCAGGCCCCATCCTGGACCGACTGAGCCAGAAGCTCCAGAAGGCAGAGACCAGCAGCCTGGGCTTTAACAAGACCTGCAAGGGCGCTTTCATATGTCAGAACCACTGCCCTGAAACAGGGGCAGAGAGAAATATTAAAAGCTTTTGCAGGCCAAGAGGCAATCCTGAGGTTACTGGGTAGATATGCACTCAGTGCTAAAAACCATTCTTTGCTCACAGGCTGTAAATAACACAGCTGGTTGCTCCAAGACATCTCAACTGCCTCCCCTTCTACATACACAAATCTATATAAACCCTGTTTACAGCTAAAACTGCAAGCTTAAACTCTACTCAATGCTCTGCAGTGGCCTAAATGGGAAGGAAATCCAAAAAAGAGGGGATATATGTATACATATGACCCAGGTCTCCCACATGGTGGGCAGATTCTTTACCACCTGAGCCACCTGGGAAGCCCTTACTAATTAAACCCACATTCATTTCAAGGAAGCAATCTGTCGATCTAAATTTCCCAGTCACTCTGCTGTACGGCAGAAACCGATATGGGATATAAAGCAGCTATACTCCAATTTTTAAAAAGGATTTTAGAAAAGCAGGATTATAAGTTTATCTCTCCTGCACTAAGAGGACAGTGTAAGAACCTATAGGAAAACCATAACAATATACAAACGAGTATTACCAGCACGTACTGTGTATGTTCCAGCCTCCATGCTGGCCACTGCAAGGAACACACAAGAAGTACATTTGCACCTGCCTCACTGTTTGTGTCCAGAACCACGTCTCTCACTTTTCCGTGTTACCTCAGCTCGCTGTCACTAACAGGCTTATGAAATATTAACATTCTCATTTTACAAGTGCGGCAACTGAGGCTCAGAATAGTAAACGACACTCCCGGTGACTTTCTGAGAGGCACCACCCACTTGGCCTTCAGGATTCTGATACCCATAAACCACACTGCCTCTCAGAATGGGTCACAGACCTCAGGGCTTGTCATCTAATCGGAGGGCAAAGATCAAGAGACATAAAACTCTTAGAGAACAATAAACAGCAAGATTTAAAGAGTGAACAGAGTCTGCATATTAGAGTCTCTTTCAGTTTTGACCTCAAAACTCACAATTCAGAGGAGAAGTGTGGTCAGCAGAACACTGTCTCCTCCCCCACAAAGACATCCACATGTTAATCCCTGGAGAGGGGGCCGGTAGGGTGTGCTGCCATCTGAGGTTGCAGATGGAGTTGTTAATCACCTCAGCTGAGCAGGGAGGCTTATCTGGGATCATCCCCGTGGGCTCCCCCAGCGTAATCACAGGACGAGGGAAGAGGCAGTGTTGCCAGGGACTGAGCCATGAGCCGCTCCCCCTCCTCCAAAGCCAGAACCCCCAGTTTGATGATACTCGGGAGCCAGTCCTTTGGGAGGTGATTAGGTTTAGATGTGGTCAGGGGGACAGGGCCTCAAGATGGGATTAGTGTCCTTATACTAATAAAAAGAGACACCAGAGAGCCCACCAGCTCTAGCACGCCTACACTCTCCATCTCTCTCTCCACCACGTGCGGAGATGACCGTGTGCAGGCCAGGAAGGGAGCCTTCACGAGAACATGAGCACATCGGCACCCTGACCTTGGCCTTCCAGGCTCCAGAATTGTAAGACAAATGTCTGTGTTTAAGCCCCCGGGCTGGTGGCACTGTTATGGCAGCCCCGGGGCAGATGAAGACAGTGATGGAGCGTGAGAAAGCCTGCACCAGCCGTGGCTGGCTCTGAAGATGGAAGGAGGCCACGAGCAGAGGATCGCACGGGCCTCTAAAAGCCAGAAAGGGTAGGGAAGCCTCCCTGCCTTCAGGAAAGAAGCCAGCTCACACCGTGATTTCAGCCTGGTGAGATCAGCCTGGACTCCTGATCTCCAGAGCTGGAAGATAAATCATTGTCATTTTAAGGCACCCTGTGGTAATTACAGCGGCCGCAGGATACTAATACAAAAGACTGAAAGGAGGCCAGCACTGTGTCAGGTCCCGGCTGGATGGGGAAGGCTGGGCAGGCCTGGGACAGGAGAGTGTGTGGACAGACCAGGAGCAGGGCCACTCGGGACACAGTGTGCTAGGACGCAGACATGGAGATGACACACTCCTGCAGCAGGAGGCACCGGCCAGCCTGGGAGAGTCCTCAGGTCGGATGGGGCCAACCCACCACCAACCATGAAACTTGTCAGAGAAGTCCCTCTGGCACATGAACTAAGGAACATGAGATAGGAAAAAGTATACGGCAGTGTGAGGCATAAATACTAAATTATCTTCACTGTTCTTCTAATAGTGCATAAAATGAGAGTTCTTCCTATCTGCCTAAGGAAATCAACTCTGAAAATTCATTGGAAGGATAGATGTTGAAGTTCCAATACTTTGGCCACCTGATGCAAAGAGCCGACTTGCTAGAAAAGATCCTGATGCTGGGAAAGATTGAGGGCAGGAGGAAAAGGGGACGACAGAGGATGAGATGGTTGGATGACATCATCAACTCAATGGACATGAATTTGAGCAGACTCCGGGAGACAGTGAAGGGCAGGGAAGCCTGGCGTGCTGCAGTTCATGGGGTCACAAAGAGCTGGACAGGGCTTAGTGACTGAACAACAACAAGAATGATCAAACCACTACGGTGACGCCTCCTGGAACTGTCTTCAGAGCCAGAAGGACGGTAGTTACAACGCTCCTAACCAATTCATCGCTAGCGGCTCAAACCCTTACTAAATCTGCCTGGCTTACTTCTGACATCTAGTTCTAAAACAGTTTAATCTATCCTTAAATCCCCCCACTAAATATAATCAAGAAAATGTGCTAGAGAAGAAACCCAAAATGCTGTGAACTATGTCAGCAGCTCACATGAGAAGGTACAGGGTTTCCTCGGGTGACTGAAGGAGACGACACTTGCTCTGAAATAAAGATTCCAGGATCAGTATTCTGGCTTTAAAAAAAAAAAAAAATTGAGACTCACAGCCTTATAATAACTCAAACTTGGCATGATGTAAAGATGGGTAAAAGGCGACAAAAATAGAGGCCCCCCTCCCCGCAAGGTCAGGCTGACGGCCAGCCTGCTCTGCGCAGTGCTTCAGAAAGAACAGGCTGGTGCCCAGAATGCCATATCAAAATTCCAGGCAAACGCCTCAACCTCCTGAAGCCTCAGTTTCCCCTCCGACCAAGCGGCAAAATGCCATTTCAAGCAGCTGGAAGAGCGTGTGCTGAGGAAAGAGAACACAAAGTGTGGCACGTGGGGGCAGACGGAGAGCTGCATGCGCACAAAGAAGGGCGTGGAGAGGCAGGGGGGACTCTGCACAGGTACCCAGGGCCCAGGGGATGCCAGGAGCTGGGATCGCGTCTGATCTCCTGCCGTGTTGACGAGGCTAAGGCTCAAGGTAGGGGCAGGTCCAGGGAGGCGGCGGCAGTTTCATAGGCAAATGAATTTGGAAAAGGTTAAGACCAGTTCTCCCTCACAATCCACTCTAGCATGTTACCCTTTTTGGCTAGTTTCGCAGGAAGAGAAACCTGTCACCCATGCTTTGGTCCAATTTCCCTAAAATTTTTGGAGTCCACAGAAGCGTGTCCTTCCTCATTTCTCTCAAGCTTCGGAACTTCACGAACATCAATGTGGACAAACAAGAGACACTGCAGAGTTGTGAGCACAGAAGCGACATCACCAAGTCGTGTTTTAGAAAATGAGTCTGGGGGGCAGGTACAGAAATGAGGTTTAAGGCATGTGTTCCGCAGTACAGGTCAGAAAGGTGGATCAGCCACCAGTGGTGTTCAGTTCATACAGGCAGCTTCCGGACGCCAACGTGCACACACCTTCCCCTCCTAATGCTTGTTTGCTGAAAAGCTGCCTTGCCGGGCTCCAGGCCAGCCTCAGGAGCCACGGGAAATCCTTTCTCAAGGCGGGCAGTGGCCACACAGACAATGTGTGCACGTGACTTCATGTTACTTTTGATCAGAACAAGTTCTCAACACAGGACTTCAAGTTGATTTTTGAAGCTAATCAGACTATGAAATATCCCTTTTACACACGCTTTAAATGATTAACTCAAACGTTTATAAGTGAACACAATTTAAAAAAATCTCTTAAGATCCTTTTTGCAATCTGCTGTTTATCAAAGAAACTGACATCCATCTCTTAGTGGTTTCTTGACGTCTGGAAGACAGCCTGCCAGGGTCAACAGTGGCAGCCTTGCAGCAGACGGGCCACCAATCACAGCCCTGCCGGCAGGAGGCCGAGCTCCAGAAGCATCCAGAGAACACCTGC
This sequence comes from Odocoileus virginianus, assembly GCF_023699985.2. NCBI lineage: Eukaryota > Metazoa > Chordata > Mammalia > Artiodactyla > Cervidae > Odocoileus > Odocoileus virginianus. Next base: position 83,822,323 of record NC_069675.1, read on the forward strand.
AACCTTTGCCCTCAGCGTCCTCTTTGTAAAACGAGGACCATGTGTTGCAAAGATGAGTATGAAGGTACAGGACACCCAAGGTACACAGAAACGTTCAAAAAACATAAGACGATCATTATTCTCTTTGTCTACCCCCAACTTTAACCAGGAAAAATGCTTTTTTTGGGGGTGACCACCTTTTTAGATATTGAAAAACCCTTGTTTCAGCAAATGTCAGGGCTCTAGTAAGTGGAGGAAGCTTTAGACACTTGTTTTTGACTTTTACTTTTAAAGAGAAAAAAAATTAATAAAAATTTCCCAACATGTTTACTTCCAGTTAGGTGTTAGTCACTGAAAACGCCACTTCCTTCTTCCATAAAATCAGGGGTTGTCAGGTAATCAGTTAGTATCCACGTATTGGCAAGCCAAGCATGGTGGTGGTTTTGTTTTTCTTTTGTTGCTTGTTTTTAAAAAGTTGCAGAGGATAAGCAACAAGGCCCCATTGGACAGCACAGGGAAAAACCACACTCAGTATCCTGTGATAAACCCTGATGGAAAAAACATGGGAAAGCATGTGTATGTATGTATACCTGAGTCACTCTGCTGCATAGAACTTAACACAACATTGTTAATCAGCTGTCCTTCAATAAAATAACTTTAAATAATAATTCTTTGCTGGGGGCTGTCCTGTGTGTCACAAGACCTTCAGCAGCATCCCTGGCCTCTAACATTAGGTACCAAGAGTGAGTGTGCATGCACGAAACGCATACATTCCTCAGTTGTCAATGTGTGTGTGTTGCGTTGACGGTGGCAAACCACTCCGGCTGAATCACTGATCCGCGTCCGAATCTAAATGCACTATTTCAGAGACAAGGAAGCCAGGGCTAAAAGATGCTGAGTGCTTGCTCCAGGGCACAGCAGCCCCATGCCACAAGCTCCGGGCCCAAAAAGCTTTCCAATTTAGTGTGGGGGACCAGCTCAGTGGGGAACCTAACTCCCAGCTCTTCTTGGCTTTCCTAAACTTATTTCACATTCATTTGGCACTTGTCATAAACAATTAACACCTGTCTAATCATCTTAACTTCAATATAATTACAACATATAAAGTATGCAAAATAAAGGGAGGAGAAATATCTATAAAGTCAAAACTCTGCAACATTCATTTTTAGCCTATTTTCCTCAACAAATATTTTTCCCTATGGATAAGCTTTCCTCCCCATCTTGGTAAATTTTTAATTTTCTCTTTATCCTTGATGTCATGACAGGAGGACAAGTCTTGAGATATGCACACATATCCCCCCATACATATATGTACATGTGGATATTAGTATACACACATTTATATAAAACTTCTTTCCCTGAGAATTTAGTGGACTCTCTAAATCTGAGATCTGAAATCTTTCTTTAGTTCCAGGGACTCTTTTTCAGCTATCAATTAAAAAAAAATTCCCCTTTCTACTCTCTTTTCCCTCTTCTGGAGCTCCTTTTAGGTGGATGCTAATATTGACTCCTTTGAATCTATTCTTGTTGGCTCTTAATTTTTATTTCACAGTGTCCATCTGTTCAGCTCCTTGTGTTCACATAACATGGGGCCCCACTAATTCCGTCTCCCTATGTGTGTAGCTTGCCATTTATCAAATTTTAGTTTTCATTTCAACAAGTTGTTTATAGAACAGACTTGTGGACTCTGGGAGAAGGCGAGGGTGGGATGTTTCAAGAGAACAGCATCAAAACATGTATATTATCTAGGGTGAAACAGATCACCAGCCCAGGTTGGGTGCATGAGACAAGTGCTTGGGCCTGGTGCACTGGGAAGACCCAGAGGGATCAGGTGGAGAGGGAGGTGGGAGGGGGGACCGGGATGGGGAATACATGTAAATCCATGGCTAATTCATTTCAATGTATGACAAAAACCACGGCAATGATGTAAAGTAATTAGCCTCCAACTAATAAAAATAAATGGAAAAAAAAATTAAAAAAAAAAACAAACTTCCAAGCCTTTTACTGGTTCTTTTTCACTAGTACTTGCCCATTTCAATAATTTAATAACCTCCATAGCCCCTTGAAGAATCCAAATCATTCATTCTTACTGAAAAGTCTTGCTTTGATTGCCTTATTAAATTTGTTTCGTCAAGTATGAGTTTTTCAGCTTCTCTTCAACTGTTAGGCTATTTTTGATACTATCTGAGTAAGTTAGATTTTCATTTTGATGAAGTCTATCCATTCTTTTTCTTCTTTGGTTATAGCTTTCTTTGCCCTACCCAAGAAACTTTTGCCTACCCCAGGGTGCAAAGATATCCTCCTGTGTTCTTCAGGAAGTTTTTAGGTTTAGCTTTTATATTTAAATCTGTGATCCATTTCATATTAATATTTTGTGTAAGGGATGGGAGAGGGTCATGGCTCCCTTGTTGCCATGTAGATATTCGGCTGTTTCGGCAGCATTTGTTAAATTTTAGAATCAGCTTGTCAGTTCCCCTGCTGACGTTTTGATTAGGATTGTGTTGAACAGTAACATCAATTTGGGAAGCAATGACATCTTAACAATATTGTCTTCCAACCCCCCCACACACACCATATACCTCTTTCTGTCAGCAGCGTTTTGTAGTTTCCAATGTCAGTTTCTTACGTATCTTTTGTTAAATCTGTTCCTAAATATACTTGGCTATTCTCAACTGCAGTATCATCTTTGCAGCTGAAATCTACTATTCTTCACTGTCTTGGTCTGCACCGCCCTCACTGGAGGAGAGACAGCGCAGCCAATAGAGTTGTGCTCACACGACAGGGGACTCTTTTTTAATGTCTTTATGGCAGTGTGTACATGTCCATCCCAAACTCCCTGTCTCTTTCCCCCATCTGCCCCCTCTGGTAACCATAAGTTTGTTCTCTGAGTCTGTGAGTCTGTTTTACAGGTGACTCTTGAATAAGGTGGGGATTAATCAGGGTATAATTTATAGCCAGCCCTCTATACCCATGGTTCCTCCATATCCTCAGATTCAACCAACCATGGACCTCATTCGAATCTACTAAAAAATATCCACGTGTATGTGGACCTGAGCGGTTCAAACCAGCATTGTGCAAGGGTCACCTGCATTTGAGCTCGGGGACAGGGCTGTTACATGGGACCCGCGTGGATCACCTGCATTTGAGCTAGGGGACGAGGCTGTTACGTGGGGCCCGTGAGGGTCACCTGCATTTGAACAGGGGGACGGGGGTGTCACGTGGGACCTGCACTTCCAGAAGGTCTCAGAGCCCTCCTCCTGACACCACACCACCAGCAGCACTCCCTGCCCTCTGCTCCAGTTACCGTCTTCCCTGAAGGGAGGAACCATGACGGTGACGGGCACAACGTGGTGCTCCCGGGGGCATAGCCCGTGCCGCTCCCCTCCCAGGCCACTGCCCGTAGGCACCCCCGGGGCACCTGCCACCCTCAGCACCAGTGTTTGTCTCCCACCAGCCAGCTCTTCTCTCTGCCCACCATCAGCCCTGCTCCCACCTCCTCAGGATTCCTCACAACTGCTGGTCCCCCAAGGCTGCCATCTTTCTGAGTCAAACTTCACAGTCACTTAATGACTTAAAAGACATTTTCTATCATTTGTAAGGTCCTGTGCAGGTAGCAAACCTGCCACATACGTGTAGCCTGTCATTTTTAGGTCAAAAGTTCCATGTTTTTTTTTTTTTTAATTTTTAACATATAATGAAGTCTAGATTAAATATTACTACAATCAAATTAGTTGGTTATGCTTTTTTATTTATTTTCTTTCCAGACAAGACAGGTAAGAGAGCAAATGGAAAGGGCATCTGGAGTAATTAACAAACAGCAGAAACCAAACTACAGAGGCAGAAGTGAGTCCATCCCCTAACCAGTCTGACAAAGCTGTTCACACAGGGTGATCACGGGAAACTCAACTGCACTTCAGACGACAGGAAACACACACGCTCCTAAGAATGACACATCCCAGCTCACCTTTCTCTCTAATTTGTACACCCAGAAAAAGAAGTCTGGTTGATTAGTCACTCACGGTAATTAACATTATGATATCCGGACTGAGAATACAAAATTGTCCACAAAGAAAACTAGGAAAGAATGCATACTCACCCAGCCCGGAGATATTTATTGCTTTCACGGATTTCTTCATTTTGTAGAGAACCATCCGGTCCACGTCCAAGGCCTAAAACACAGAGAATGTACTCATTAACACGTGCTTGAGCTTAGATCACAGCTACAGAGAAGAGCCACACAAGAGCCACGGGGAGGCTGGTCTGGGGCCACCTCCCTGGGACCAGGGCTCAGTGTGGTAGGGAAGCAGGTGGTCCCTAAAAGCCACCGTCTTTCCACGCCCTCATCCACCTGAAGGCTCTGAGTTGTCTCTGATCGCTCTGCCCGCTGGATACTGGCCTCCCACAGTGTAGCGAGTCAACCTGACCAACTCTGCTTCCACCAACCCTCAGTTTATCCCTGTGAACCAGCCAGGCCCGGGGACGTGCCAGCCTGCCAGGGCCTGGACCAACCACCACACCATAGGTGTGTTCAGCTGTTACGATGCCTGGCATGTAGTAAGGGCTCAAATAAAATTTGTTCAATGGCTAATCATACCTGGAGTTTTAATCACAAAAGACACAGGGGTAAAATGTCCCTTTATCCCAACGAAACTCTACAGAGGAGCAAGGGGTGTCACTTTTTGTTGTGATGGAAGGGAAAAAGCATTTGTAAACCGGGACAGGAACACCAAACACACGGCTTTTGTGAAGACTAAATGCACACCTGCAGGGAAGTAGCTAGCCTAATGTCTGGTTTACAGTAGATAATCGGTAATAGTACTTGTTACTCATTTTGAGTTTGATCAAAAAAGTACAATGACGGATCATCTTACACAGAGCACACCTCTCCCTGGAGAGACAAATTCTGGACGTCTGGCCTTCCTGAATCTCCTCTTGAATCCATTTTCAACGTGAGCTCAGTTGCTCAGCTGTGTCTGACTATTGTGACCCCATGGACTCGAGCCCGCTAGGCTCCTCAGTCCATAGGATTCTTCAGGCAAGAATACTGGAGTGGGTAGCCATTCCCTTCTTCAGGGGATCTTCCTGACCCAGGGACTGAGCCCACATCTCCTGCTTGGCAGGTGGATTCTTTACCCCTGAGCCACCAGGGAAGCCCTATTCAATACCTGCTTCGTAAGTCCTAGTTCTAACGTGGCAATGACTATTTTTTGCTGGATGCTAAAAACAGATGTGACTGCTGCTGACAATTTTACACAGAAAAATGATCACAAGGCACCAGATATTTGACAGAGTGGTTAAATACAAAGAAAGGATGCAATAAAAAAAGGCAATGTTTTCCAATATTTTGTGGAAAAGAGTAGGTAGGGACTAACATAAGACAGTAAACATAATTATAGAGAATTAGCTTTTATTTTCCTAGGAGGTCAGCTCTAATCCATTCCTGACTTTCCCTTGAGATATAAAAAGAGATTTGGAAACAGCAAATAACCCATGAAAATCACTACTGAACTATCTTTCTCACAAAATCTCATCAATTTTTACTGCCCACGCATGCACCGACTCCCAGAGTCCCCAGGGCCAGCAAGAAGACAGGGTTTGCTCAGGGCTGTGTCAGAAACACTACTTCCTGAAGCTTGGACAATGATGTGTCAGAGAACACAGCACCCACATACAAAGACACAAGTTCAACACAGGCGTTAAAAGCTCCGGAAAGGCCCAATCCCCACATAAGGGGCCACTACTGAAAAACACATCTGTTTTACTCAACATCTCGCCTAGTATCTCGAGAGAATTTGGTCCTATCCAGACTTTGGAATCACTAGAAAAGAATCTGTTGTGCCTGCATGCTCAGTCGCATCCAGCTCTTTGCAATCCCAGGGACTGTAGCCTGCCAGGCTCCTCTGTCCATGGGATTCTCCAGGTAGAAATACTGGAGTGGGTTGCCATGCCGTCCTCCAGTGGATCTTCGCCCCCAGGGAGGGAACTCATGTCTCCTGCCTTGGCAGGTGGATTCTTCACCACTGCGCTGTGTAGAAAAGTGTTTAGAAGAGTCTGACTTGCATTCAAATAATAAAACCCGCTCCTCTTTCTAAAGCTTCCCACAGACAGCAGAAGACATCAACAGCAACCTGGTCAGACTATATGGAAACACTGTAAGTCAGCCAGTATTCATATTAAGCCCCTCCTATGTGGTAGGAGGTGTGAAGGTTGAAAACATTCTGTACAGAAAAGAGAAACTCACAAGAGTTGGAAGGACCACTCCCTACCCAGGAGGTCCTAAGACAACCTCTCAGCTCTTTGGCAAAGCTTGATGAACCTGCACCCTGATCTTCTGTTACAATGAATTAATGAAGCTCCCATTAACCTCCTACCTTCTCTTGGCTTCCAAGTACCGTATACTTCCTTCCCCCACCACCCAGAACACTCTCCCTTCCTTCTCGTGACCCTCAGCTCCCACACTGAATTTGGTTTGATTGGTTTAGAGGTACCTCTTCCTCCTCAAAGTCTTTTTGGATGGGTCATCTGGGTGCTCCTCACAGCTTCTCCTACCAAGTTCTATGCTTAAGAACTGACTCATTGGAAAAGACCCTGATGCTGGGAAAGATTGAAGGTGGGAGAAGGGGACGACAGAGAATGAGATGTTGGATGGCATCACCGACTCAATGAACATGAGTTTGAGCAAGGTCCGGGAGTTGGTGATGGACAGGGAGGCCTGGCATGCTGCAGTCTGTGGGGCACAAGAGTCGGCGTGACTAAGCGACTGAACTGAAGATTTACTGAGCACCTACCACGAGCTGAATATGAGCTACATTATATAGATACAATGGTGCGCAAAACAGCACCTGCCCCTGCCTTCATGGAGTTTATAATCTAGCAACTCAATGCCTGAAATAAACACAAATTAACTGTGACCACAGCCAGGGGTCCAGGACTGAGCTTGACCTGCTTTTCTACTTATCCAGCTCTGCCTCGAGATGGATGCCACCTCGTAGGGTACCTACCCGGCCCAAGTGTCTGCTGAGCATGGAAATGTGGCTCATGGCACACCTTAAAGTGATGCTGTTTTGGACATACTAGGTTAAGTAAAATATAAGTAAAACTAATTTTACTGTTTCTTTTTACCTTCCCAATGTTCTCTTCTAAGGACAGACAAGGGGCAGCCACTGAAGTCTTCTTGGCAGAGGGCAGAGGGAAGGAGAAGGTCATGCGGACCCAGTGAGAACATGGATCTGGGCCGGTAGAGAAGTGGATTCAGGGAAAGCCCACCCAAAGGTGAGGGACCGGCTGGACCCCACAGTGGGAAGGTCGAGGCAGGGCAGCAGACATGCTGGAAAGGTCTGGGAGTGGCCGCCAAGATCTACTCTCAACCAGGCTTCAACTCTCCAGCTCCTGGTCCTCCAAGAGAGTAATTTGTCCACAGGGCTTCGGCTCGATCACGCTGAGAAAAACGGGAACCTCAGTGTGGAAGGCAGACGGCAGAGGAAACACGCTTTATCACAAGGTTAAACTCTGACACTCCCCTCCCAGGTTATACTGTGGGACACACCCCTCCCTGATCATTCAAAGGCTTGTAAAAATATGCCGCCCTGCCCCGTGGAATCCTCGCCTTGTCTTTAAAGGGCCATGCTGTTTCCTGAACTCAGGAAAGAGCAGACAAGCAGTAATGGCTGCTTTTCCAGTCTGTTAAGAAGAGCCTGGAAGTAAAAGTAAGGTGGGCGGTAGAGGTAATTTTTAATTAAAATTACAAGAGGGAAATGCAATTACCGCCCCACTCAAAAACACACCCCTCATTATGGTGCATATTTACAGATAATTAAGATTGAACTTGGTCAGAAGTTCAAGTGATGAAGACTTAAGTGCTGGAAAAAGCCTCTGTCATTTATATATAAAAACAGCACAGGAATCTTAGAACAAAAATAATAAAAATTTGAGGGTTTCAAGGAACGAAAAGTTTCTACCAGCTGGACTGAGATTTCTAACCAGATCACACCCTCACCCACACCCTGCCCTCTCTAAAATCTACCTGAGCTCAGGAAAAGAGAAAAAAACGCTGTAATTACAACCAGAATTTGCATGTAAAAACTATAAACAAGCAAAAATCTAATAGACAATACGGCCCTAAGCAGGCACCATGCAACAGCCTATGTCTGGCCAAAGCTCATTAATTCTGAGGAGCCGGACCACAGCTGACCTTTAGTTTATAAAGCAAATTTTACAGAGTAAATTTATCACATAAACAAGGCTGTGGGGATGTGTCTCAGATATTTCAGAGGAAAATAAACAACTGTCTACAACCACTTTTAAGGCCTCTCTTTTGATCCCCTAAGCTGTTGTATTAATAGCCACAGTTCTTATTTATTCACGGAAGCAGCTCTCCTCTGAGTCCACGGCTGGTCCAGGGCTGTGCGCAGCGTGGGAAAGGACATCCTCCCGGGAGGACGCACACACTTCTTTTCAGACCCGTGCTGTCCGGGACGGCAGCCACTAGCCACAGAGGAATATTTAGAGTAAAGTTACAGAGTCAGCTCCTCAGCCTCGCTCCCTTTTCTCTGGAGCTCCGGTCGTGGACCAGAGACCATTTCCAAGCAGGTGGCCCTTGATGCTTCTCCTCTTCTCTGCCGGTCCCTCTGTGGGCCAACCTCCAGGGTAGCCCCATAAAACACTGGGAGTACTTAGGGGCCCACGCCCTCTTCCCTCGGTGAGCTTGGCACCCACATCACCACGTGACACACCCTGTTCCCAGGGCGCCATGGGGACCTCCATTCTGGCACAGAGGCATCCTGGTCCTGATGCTGGACTGTGGGACGACACCTCCAGTCTGTCTGAAGCGAGCCTCGGGCATCTGGGGCCGACAGGCATGTCCACCCCTCAGTCTGTTTACAGGCGGCCTTGAGCCAAGGATCTGTCTAATCTATGTGATGATGGGGTGATGGGGGATACTAACTCTAAACCCCCATTGAAAGAAAGGTTCGTACATCAACTATACTTCAATTAAATAAATGAAAAAAAAAAAAGAAAGCGAGAGAGAGAGACACGTCATTCCTCCCAGAAGGAATTCCACTCTTCTCGTTAGTAGACCTGCATTACCAAAAAATCATAAAGAAGGCTGAGCACTGAAGAACTGATGCTTTCGAACTGCGGTGCTGGAGAAGACCCTTAAGCACCCCTTGGACAGCAAGGAGATCAAACCAGTCAATCCTAAAGGCAATCAACACTGAATATTCATGGGAAGGGCTGATGTTGAAGCTGAAGCTCCAATACCTTGGCCACCTGATGCGAAGAACCGACTCACTGGAAAAAAACCCTGATGCTGGGAAAGACTGAAGGCAAAAAGAGAAGAGAATGGCAGAGATGAGATGATTAGATAGCATCACCGACTCAATGGACATGAATCTGAGTAAACTCCAGGAGATAGTGAAGAACAAGGGAGCCTGGAATGCTACAGTTCATGGGGTCACAAAGAGTCGGACACGACTTAGAGACTGAACAGCTACAACAAAACCAAAAGAACTATACTTCATCATCATGATTATATTTTTCATTAATAAAAAAATTTTGTGGAAATTTATTTTATCTCTTATTATCTAAGCATGTACACAGTTTCTTCAGTTCTGCCTCTGGGGCTGAAAAGCCTGAAATATTTACTATCTGGCCCTTTGCAGATAAACTCTGCTGACCCCTGACCTGTGGATCCACAGAAACGTTTCTCCAGCACCGTCAGGCGCCCTGCTGCTCCTGCCCTGACCTCGAGGGCTCGGCACAGGGCCAGCTTGGTCCCCAGCTCCCTAAGGCCACAGCTGGAGCCAGCAAGGGTGGCAATGGCCTGGCCTACTGTTGCAACCCAGAGATGCTGCCCTGGAGGACAGCGGACCACAGGCCTCCCCACTCGGGCCACAATCCAAGCCTGACCCATCTCCTGTCCCCTCAGTCCTTTCAAGAAGGACCAACTGGAGAGGAAACGACAGATTTGAAGGACAGAAGACCAAATAGCAAAACAAAACAATGTGCAGACCTGTGCCCTAAGGACAGTTTTGCCAAGAAAGGGTTGTACAGACATTGAGATGGCGGCTTTGCCTCATCACACGTTTGGCCTGACTTCTGAAGTCACGGAGAACATTAATGACAGTGTCAAATATTTCCAGAAGCCTTTTGGGAAGCACAGAAATGCACTGTGGCCTGCAGGCTTGGTTTAAAGCGAGAGCAATAATGGATTGCCCTCCTCCTGGGAATAAAGCAGAGGCCAGGAGAATAGCAGGTGTCATGAAGAATAAAGATCAAATAAATAGCCAAGCTGGATCACAGCTGTGTGCAACGTGTGCATGAGGACAAACCAGAAGGTCAAACTTTGGTGTTGCCTAATAAAATCAAAGTTACTCATAGTATGTGAATATCTGTGTTGGAAGATACATACAAAGATGTTCGTGGCACACTTCCAAGGAGCTGAAAACTGGACAAAACCAAATGCCTGTCAATGGGAAAATGGATGGACTGTCATATATGCATATAACAGAATGCTACACAAAAATGGAAACGAACAAACTCTGCCCACCCAGAACACCAATGAAACTTCACAGAAATATTAAAGAAGTAATATGCAAAAATAAATGTGCAATATAACACCATAAAATTTTTTAGACAGACAAAATTAGGCTGTATTCAGGGATTTAGATTATGTGTTTAAGGGTGTAGATGTTACTGGGAAAAAGTGGTAAACAGCCACAAATGCCCAACTAGGGGGATAACCACACACACAATAGTACCCTCCTAGGATCCAAGTCTAGACTTGTTAGGATGACTGATGCCAACTGGGTCACACAACTGAAGCCATGAAGTGGAAAAGAACACAGACCATGTACAAAGACCTGGCATAACAAAGGAGAGCCCAGAGGCATGTAAGGCTGAAGGACCAAGTATCCACAGGCTCCCCAAGGACCCTCTCCCTGGAAAGCCAGCCCCCAACACGGGCCTTATCAGAATCACTAAGGCAGAGAAACGGAAACAGATGATGTGAACCCAGCTTTATAAAAGTGCTCCCCATCCTGATTTTTACTGGCGGGCGGGTTCTGGGAGATCTGAGGAGCTAAAAGGGAAAGGCAAATTTTGAAAAGAGAGCTACACCCCACCAGAAGAAAAGAAATGCACCCCCAGTCTCCCTGGCCCTGGTGCCCTGTTTCCGGACAGATGAGGGGCAGAGGAAGGGCCTGGCCCAGGTCCCCCAACACCTCCCACAGTGCTCTGCTCACAAACAGAAGGGACCTTATCCCAGAGGATGCCAGCACACCCCCATGCAGGAAGCGGGGTGGGGAACAGGCATGGACCTGGCACCGCAGGCCTGGCCATGCAGAAAAAGCAGCAGGGGAGGCTGGGAGTGAGGTCAGCCTGGGGGCACAGGAGCAAGCCACACAAACACCATGCTGGTAACCCAAACGGGGCAGGGGGGACTGGAGATGTCGTTTTGGTTCCGGGCCCCGTGTGCAGACAAGGAGCACAAAGTAAGATTTTGTTCTGTAAGCTAAGGAGCAGGCTTCCAGAACTGGGCCCCCAGCCCCGTGTGCTGACAGTTGGGTGCCCAGAGTTCCAGAGTGGCCAGGGGAGCTTAGCAAGCTTCTACACGCACCTTTCCTAACACTGGGAAATCATCGCTCTTGCACCCCGCTCCCTGGGCTTCATTTTAAGCCCCTTCCTCTAAGCTCATCCATGTGCAGTGGCACACCTGCCAAGACCACCGGTGTAACCAGTCTGGGGTTCCAGAATTTTCCAAGAGCCGAGGAGGGGTAGGCGGGGCCTGAAGGCAGGTGGCGGGCATGCCTAGTTACAACATCAACTCCGGGCTTTTCCAGGGGAAGCTCAGAGAGAGGACCGCTATCTGGCCGTGTCTTGATCTTCCACTTCTCGGTTTCTGTTTCCCATCCCAAAGGCCTGGCGCCCTGCCCTCTGGTGAGGCAGGAAGGAGGGAGGAGGGAAATCCAGAAGGAGGAAGGAAGGAACCAGCTGGCCTGTTGAGGCCCCAGAGCCGCCTGCCACACAAACAGCTACCGTCGCAGCAGCGCAACAACGGGAGTTTTCTGGGGGCAAAAGGAGGTGAATATGCAAGTCAGTACACATGCTCCCTGGACCCCTGTTGCGCAGCCCAGCCCCGTGGGCGGGTCACGTGGCTGGTCACTGCTGAGACAGACCCAGGGCTGCACAGGGCCTGATGGCTGCTCCGGGGGGCCTGGCCCCCGCTCTCCTGCAGTCACACCCTGTCCACTTAGAGAACAACAGGGGCCAACAGGGCCACCTACTGGGAACCCATGCCCATCCCCCAGATGGCATGGCAGACATCTAGCCCCCCAGGACCCTGCACTCACAGCCTGGGTCTGAGTGGGCTTGTTCCCCAGGTTACTCCACCCCAGAACCTAGGGGTGGTCATCTGTAAGGAGCATTCCCTGGGCAGACATTTGTGTAAGGGGTGAAGCTGAGGTGCCCCGGGCGTGACAGCATCAAGCCTGCCTGGAGCCCTGATGCTCCAAGTGGGGCTCCTGGCACCAGGAAGCCTACAGATGGGTTGACACCAGGGGCTCCCCGCTCCCTGCTCTGTTTAATCTCAGGAGCGTACAGAACTCTTCAGGGGTGCGAGAGCTGAAACAAGGGTGCGGGGGGAATTCACTATCAGCACCCCCAGCCTGGAACACAGCAGGGCCGCTTTATAGACGAGGCATCAGATGAGTTCATCCAAAGAATAGGAACCTCTGCTAAACACACACACAGTGGAAGACGGCTTCCACCACATCAGAAAGCAAACTAAACACAGCCAGGGGTAATGCAGGGACCAGAGGACAGAGGGCCTCACCCCTTCTTCCTCCCTCTGAACCACTCTGCCCCCAGACAGTACCCTCTCACCCAGGAAGCAGGGGGAAGCTGGGAAGTGGAGACGGTGGCTTGGACAGAAACGCAGGACAGGCCAGGTCAGGGAGGAGGGAAAGGTGAGGTTTCAGAGGAGCCAGAAGCTTGGCAGGAAGAGGTGGCCACAGAGCCAGCTGAGCTGGCGGGATGCGGCTGGACCTGGGGGCAGGGACGGGCAGCCAAAGGCAAAAGCAGCTCTCGGTGGGCTGAGGCGGCTGCCAGGGGTCTCAGAGGCTGCTTATTTTCAGCATCTGGGGATGTGAGTGTTTCTCCCCAAGGAAGGGCTTCAGACCATTCGTTTTACTTTCTTTGTTCTCTATCCAAAGCAAACTAAACCCCAGCAGACAGAGTCAGAGGGAGAGAGCAGGGGACGGGTTCCCACAGCCCAGGGGAGAGGCCCCCGCCCGCCTGCAGGACGCCCGGTCAGTCCTCATTCTCCTCTCCACCTCCAACTCACCCCACAACCTGCCCTGCTCAGGACACACGCCCACTGCAGCTGCCATCCCAGATGATATAAAAGTAGATATCCTACATTTTTCGGACCAGAATGCTATCTGCTTTTAAAGCTAACATGTGAAGTATTTACTGTCCCTCAAAAAAGCAATGATACAAAATGTGTATTGTTTCTCAAGAAACCTGTGGAAGCTGCTAGTAGGCGTTCTGCTAGTAGAAGCTGAGCAGCCCAGTTTATGTTTATTACAGGGATAGGAATGATGGACTGTGCAAAACCAAGGGTGGGCACAATGGCCGGGAAAAGGCATGGGCAGGCTCTGTCACCTACTCGTATCGAGGCCCGAGACAAGTCACATCCCCTCTGAGGTCCCAGACAAAAGAGTCAATGAAATTACTGTCTTTAAGGCAGTTTGCATTTCAGCTATCCATCTTTCCAAGGAGGGACTATAAGTGCATTCAAATGCACCTGAAGTGAAGTGAAGTCACTCAGTCATGTCCGACTCTTTGCAACCCCGTGGACTGTAGCCTACCTGGCTCCTCTGTCCATGGGATTCTCCAAGCAAGAATACTGGAGTGGTTGCCATTTCCTTCTCCATGGGATCTTCCCGACCCAGGGATCGAACCGGGGTCTCCTGCACTGCAGGCAGACACTTTACCCTCTGAGCCACCAGGGAAGCCAAATGCACCTGACATAATGGATTAATTTTCCAGGGTAACTGAGAATCCTGCTCAAGGATCTCAACAGAATAGATCGATCATTAATACTGTGAATAATCAATCCTATTCCAAACGTACAAACAAATCCTTGGTAAGAGCAAAACTTAATTTTTAACTAAAAATGTCATATGTCCCTGGCTTGGACTCCTCAAAAGAGGGAGAAACGTCAAGCGTATGTCAGTACGACTCACCAGAAGGTCAAGCTACCAACATGGAGATGTCGGCCAGCAGTCACCTTAGGGGTGAAGGTATTAATAAATCTCACACCTGCATGAGCCCTCAGTTCTTCAAGTACCTTCCAAAGGCCTTTAAGATCACCTCCTCTAGGGTCACTGGTTCCTCAATTACCTGAACTTCACTGCAGTTCCAACACTATGGCCTCAGGCATCCGCCTGCCCCCTGCCCACAGGCAACAGCATCTCTGGTCAGCATCTGAGCAGGGAGTGTTACCGGCTGTCTGACACCGAGGACGGCTCTCCTTCCAGCCCTTCCCTGAGGGCCATGTTCTACAGGCCACACGCAAATGTCTCCCTGTCAGAACATGCCAAGCATAGAGTCTGGCTCATTAGAAAACACTGATGAGAGAAACTCAGTGAACTAGACAGGTTAATTAATGGGGAAAAAAAATTAAGGAAAGGAGAAAATGAGAGATGCTGGCTCGCACTTCCTGTTCTTCAAGTCCCTCGGTTCAGCCCAGGCCCATCCGCCGCCCTGTCAGGTCAGCCTCCCTTCCTGCTGGTTCCCTCACTGGACCGGCCATGGCTAATCTCTCAGCTACAGCTTACTGATTTCCAACCATGTCTGGTGGCTATCTGTGGACTCGGTTTAGACAAAAACACACCACACTGTATTTCTCCTTGGGGAGCCAGGCAATGTCCCCACATCCTTTTAGACCAGCTGTGGGATGGGGTAACACTTCACACATTCTAAAGCGTGTTAAATGATTAAGACTGAGACCATGACCGCTGCACAGGGCCCCAGGTCTGACATCCCGAGTTGTGCGTGGCACTGGGAGTTGCCAGGACTCCAGGGTTCTAGAAACGAGGATACAGTGAGACTGCCTGGCATTTCCTGCCACTTCCCCTGACCAACCAGAGTCTGTGGTCAAACGCCAGCGGCTGAATCATGAGGAACAATCACCATGTGTGCAGCATACCCTGCAGATTACAGAACACTAGTCAACAAACCGTAAATGCCCACTTGTGTCTGGCAGCAAGCTAAATGCTAGAAGTGATGAGGATGGATGGAGGTTCAGCCCCAAGGAGAGAGACCACGTGTACCATTTCAGCTTCATAACAATCCCGAAAGTAGTTAATATAGGTGTTACTTCCCTCATTTTGCAGATAATGAAAGTTTGAAGGCGGGAGGAGCAGTGGATGACAGAGGATGAGATGGTTGGATGGCATCACCGACTCAACAGACATGAGTTTGAGCAAACTCTGGAAGATGGTGAAGGACAGGGAAGCCTGGCGTGCTGCAGTCCATGGGGTCACAAAGAGTTGGACACGCTGAGTGAATGACCAACAACAGACAGTGAAACTGAGGCTCACGAGATGAAGTACATTTCCTCCGTAAGGAAACAGCACAGATGGAAGGAGCTGTACCCGGGGTGTGACCCCAGCTCCTGCCTTCCCTCCCCCACGGCACCCAGCCTGACGGGCCCACACTCCCTTCACAGACCCCACATAGAACCAGCCCAAACGAGAAGCTAGAGGTGGGCAGAGGGGTTTCCAGGGCGCCTCCTCTGTGAGCAGGGCCCTCAGGGAGGTCCTGGCCTCCTCTGAAGGAGCAGACCGCCGGCGGGACTCAGCACGCCTGCAGCGTCCACTCTCTGGGCCCCATGGCACCACTGGTGCTGCCCCACCCCGCAAAGGCCCAATGGGCAGGCACGTCACACCTGTCATTTCCTCCCAGGGGTTCTCCCCGTGACCTCAGCAAGGCGCTTCCGGGGCACACTGCCGGCAGGCCCCCGGGGAGTGCGCGTGGCGGACACAGCCAACAACATCCCCGCAAAGCCCTCCCCATCTGAGCACAAGGCAAGCCTGAATGTGTGGTTCAAGTGTATAACTACGAAACTCTATAGACGCCACAACCATCACAGACATGAAAATTGCTATGTGCAGAAAGCGCTGCCACCCACGTTGGAGACCCGGGGGCAGATGGAGGAGACAGAGAGAGGGTTAAGGGGCAGGGTGAAGCCACAGACCCGCTGTGAAGGCCAAGTTCATGCCAGGTTCACTCCACATTTAAGGCGCTCCTAGAGCAGGATGTTGAGCCCGAAACCTCACAGCAGAAGAACAAGGCATTAGGCCCCCATTGGCCGTAAAGAGGGAAGAAAGCTGGGTCACCCAGGACACCCCAGGGCCAACCTGGCTCCACCACTAACTGTCTGTGTGGCCTTAGCCAACGGTCAACTTCTCAGCCCTGGCCTGGGCTGGCTCATCGAAGAACCTGCCACTGTCCACAGGAATGCTAGCATGGAGTTTTTTCTAGACTTAAATTCTAGGAGTCGTCTCTATGCACATGGGAGTGGATAGATTACAAAGAATGGCATTATTTAACACAAACTTCATCTGTGGATTCAGGGTCCCTGACCATAAGGGACTTCCAATCTAACTGAAATACACAACCTACACGTCAAACGGTCCAGGAAAATTCACCAAGTAACTGACTAGTAGACATCGGGGGGTGTTATGGCTAGAAACAGAGTGAATGCCAGGGAAACAGAGCAAATTCCCATACCTACCAGTCACCCGCATCTGATGCCTTCTGCTTGGTGCGTCATGAATTCTCCTGGGAACCCTCTGAGCTAGGGGCATTACCCTTGTTTCAGAGAAGAAGAAACTGAGGCTCAAATAGTTAGCTCTCACTGAGTCACCTAGGAAGTAGGTGGCAGAAGTCATCAAGAGTCACACCCTGGACTGTGACTCCACAACCCACAGCCTAACATTTCCTCATATTTGAAAACTAAGAATTCTATATAAATTGATTATCTGGGGGAAAAAAATAACACAGAAGTACCAAAAGTTTCTTTTTTAAAAAACTAAAAAAAAAAAAGTTTTAGTTTTAAAACTTCGAAAAATAAACTTATAAAACTTAAAAAAAAAAAAACTTATCTTGGTTGGAAATCCCAGAGAAGCAAATTTTCTATTGTCCCGTTTTCCTAAATAGAGGATGGAGCACAATTCTGCCTAATGCTCAGGCTCACTGGGAGCACCAAAGACCGCCTGGCCGGTAACACCTGGGCGGTCCGTGTGGGAAGCAGGACCACCAGGCACCATGCCGCAGCCCCGCCCGCACGCCGCATCCTCTCTGCCCTTGGCTGCCGTCCTTGTCCCTCTCGGCCGGCCTAGACTCCAGGGCGGCTGAGCCGAGGCCTCTTCTGTTGACTTCCAGTCCCTGGACCTGTTCCAGGTGGCCGGGGTTGCTAAGTGTCTGACCCCTAGATACGTGTGGCAAGACTGCGCCTAAGAGCTGGGGGACACATCACAAAAAGGTTATCACAGAGAGAGAGAGAGAGTGTGTGTGAGAGAGACAGAGTGTGTGTGTGTGAGAGTGTGTGTGTGTGTGTGAGATAGTGAGTGTGTGTGAGAGACAGTGTGTGTGAGACAATGTGTGTGAGACAGTGTGTGTGAGAAAGTGTGCACGTGTGTGAGACAGTGTGTGTGTGTGTGAGAGTATGTGTAAGAGAGTGTGTATGTGTGTGAATGAGTGTGTAAGAGTGTGTATGTGTGTATAAGAGTGACAGTGTGTGTGACAGTGTGTGTGACAGTATGTGTGTGTGTGAGCAAGAGTGTGTGTGTGTGTGTGAGTGTGTGAGAAAGTGTGTGTGTGTGAGAGAGTGTATGTGTGTTTGAGTGTGTGAGTGTGTATGTGAGTGTGCATGTGTGAGTGTGTGTGAGACAGTGTGTATGTGTGAGATAGAGTATGTGTAAGAGAGAGTGTGTATGTGTGTATAAGAACGACAGTGTGTGTGTGACAGTATGTGTGTGAGTGTGAGCAAGAGTGTGTATGTGTGAGAGTGTGTGTGTGAGAGTGTATGTGTGTGTTTGAGAGTGTGAGAGTGTGTATGTGAGTGTGCGCGCGTGTGTGTGTGAGACAGAGTGTGTATGTGTGAGATAGAGTATGTGTAAGAGAGAGTGTGTATGTGTGAGAGTATGTGTAAGAGAGTGTGTATGTGTGTGAATTAGTGTGTAAGAGTGTGTGAGAGTGTATGTGTGTATAAGTGACAGTATGTGTGACAGACTATGTGTGTGAGAGTGTGAGCAGAGTGTGTATGTGTGAGAGTGTGTGTGTGTGTGTGTGTGAGTGTGTGAGTATGTGTGAGACAGTGTGTATGTGTGAGATAGAGTATGTGTAAGAGTGTGTATGTGTGTGAATGAGTGTGTAAGAGTGTGTGAGAGTGTGAGCAGAGTGTGTATGTGTGAGTGTGTGTGTGAGTGTGTGTGTGTGTTTGAGAGTGTGTGAGTGTATGTGAGTGTGCGTGTGAGTGTGTATGTGAGACAGTGAGTGTGAGTGTGTATGTGTGAGAGTGAGTGTATGTGTGTGTTGAGAGTGTGTGTGTATGTGTGAGAGTCTGTGTGTATGAGTGTGTGTGAGTGAGTGTATGTGTGTGTGTGCGTGTGTGAGAGTGTGTGTGAGACAGTGAGTGTGAGTGTGTATGTGTGAGTGAGTGTGTGAGAAAGTGTGTGAGAGTGAGTGTATGTGTGAGTGTGAGTGTGCATGACAGAGTGTGTGTGAGACAGTGAGTGTGTGTGTGAGTGTGTGAGAAAGTGTGTGTGTGAATGAGTGTATGTGTGAGTGTGAGTGTGTATGTGAGTGTGCGTGAGAGTGTGTGTGAGACAGTGAGTGTGAGTGTGTGAGTATGTGAGAGTGAGCGTGAGTGAGGGTGGGTCCACGTGTCTGTGTGGAGCGGAGGGGGGACCAGGCCAGGGAGGGACGGTTTCCGGGATCAGCCCAGCTGAGCGCCAGGTCTTACCCTGAAGACACCTGCGCGTGCAGTGAGGAGGAGACCAGGCGAGGACGGCACGTCGGCACGCGCAGCAAGTGACAGGAGCAGCGCCCATGCCCCGAACACCTGCTCTGTGCCTGCTGCTGGCCCTTGCGCTCTCAGACGCCATTTAACAAGTGACTTAGCACCATTCCCAAACTGCAGAATGAGGACACTGAGGGCTAGACTGAGCTTTTAAGACGGACAACACATGAGCCAGTGAGCAGTGGGGGTGAGCTCTGACCCTGGAAACACAAACGCCAGCGCCCACCCAGGTTCCTTCTGCCATCTCATGCTCCCTTAAAGACCCTTCTCACAGAAAGTGAAAGTGAAGTCGCTCAGTCGTCTCTGACTCTTTGCAACCCCTCCAACTGTAGCCCACCAGGCTCCTCCGTCCATGGGATTCTCCAGGCCAGAATACTGGACTGGGTTGCCATTTCCTTCTCCAGGGGATCTTCCCAACCCAGGGATCGAACCCAGGTCTCCTGCATTGTAGGTGGATGCTTTACCCTCTGAGCCACCAGGGAAGGTCAAAGCACAAGGTCTCCCCAGCTGACGGCAGAGACTTCAGCCTCATCAAGGCTCCCAGCAGCTGCCTCCTCAACACCCGGCCCCTGCAGCCTGTGCCATCGAAACTCGGGAACAGATAAGTTGCTGCCAGGCAAAGAGCCGTCTCCTCAATGAAACCCCCCACTGACTGACGGTTCTGCACAAGCCGCTTGCATGCCAGGCCTTCCCGGCGACAAGCGTTTCCCACGCAGGGGTGCCACGGTGGCTGAATGCCTGGGGTGCAAGGGAAGGATCAAGAACACGGGGGACGGAGGAGCGAGGAAGGCACACTGTACCGAAGATTACTGAATTGAAGGTGTTTTCATTTTTTTGAAAGAATTCTGGACCCAGGATGAAACCTTACATACAGCTGAAGGATTGAAAGTTTCACACCACTCACCTGCTCTGCAACATCAGGGTTACTGAAAAGATACGTGCACCTCGAACGGTGGTTAAGTCTGCCTATGCTAAATGAGCAGGGAGGGTGAGTCTGAAGAGACTTACAGAGAATCCCATCCAATTTTTTTGCTCACAAATGGAAAGTGTTGTCCAAAGTCAAGCAGTTTCTGAGGAGCAGACCCACAGGCCCCAGTCCAGAGCTCCATCCTTTCACTAAACTTAAATAACTGTCTCCTCCACACACTGCTTGTATTAACAAGTTCTATCAGTGAGTCAAAGGTGGGGCTCACTCTGGGCCCCAACCATCAATATTTATTGTGACCCCAGTCATGTCTCCGACTTTGTTCAGGGCACCAAGGGAGTTGGCAGCAAACAGAAACAAAGTCTCTGGGCTTTTTCCGGTGGGCCAGTGTTTAGGAATCCGCCAGCCGATGCAGGGTACATGTTCAATTCCTGGTCTGGGGACTAAGGTCCCACGTGCCTCAGGGCAGCTAAGCTCGTGCACCACAATTTATGGAAGCCTGTTGCTCCTAGAGCCCAGGTGCTCTGCAAGAAGAGCACCGATGGGAGGCCCGCACACCGCAAGTAGAGAATAGCTCCCACTCACGGCAACTAGAGAAAACCCACGCACAGCAGCAAAGACCCAACACAGCCAAAAATAAACAAATAAAAATCAGAGAACAAGAAACAAAGTCTCTGCGCCAAGGAGGGTCCAGAGTCACCCCAGTAGACAAAGAAAGCGATACACGCGGGCATGACGCGTCAGATAGAGACAACTGCAAAGCAAGAGCGTCACCGGGCTCCCCAAGGCAAGGCCTCCTGTGTCCTCTGCTCCCCAGGAATACACAACAGTGAAGAGCGGTGTGTCCAGACAGAGAAGTCAGGAAGACGCGATACTTGAGCAACATGTGCAAAAAGACATAGCAACTGCATTACAGGAGGTAACTGCCGTTACTTCAAGCAATGCCCCAGTATAAATGTATGGCTCATCTCTCAGGGCTTGTGTTTACAGAACACTCCACACTGGGCATGGTGAGTGACTGAGCAGGCCCAGGATACACTGACTGGTCCTGCAGGCCAGCTCTGGTTCAGGCAGCACCATCCCCTCAACCCAAGATGTCAAGGAGTACCAGCAGCAGCACAACCACCCCACAGTCATCAAAGGATCTAGAAAAAACATCCTCCCCAACAGAGGCCATACCAGTCTTTCTCAGGCCAGAAGCTTTTGTCTGGGAGGATTCCTTCTGTTTGTATGAAAATTAACCCTAGTTCCCCACTAGCTCTCTACTAGTTCTCTACTAGTAACAATAATAACATCATCGCCACCTAAGTACTGAATCCTAACCACAGCTGCTCACTGGAAGAGGCCTGTAACATGCATGATGACACTGAAGCCTCCTGACAGTCTGCAGTGAAAGAAAGTGAAAGGGAAGCCGCTCAGACATGTCTGACTCTTTGTGACCCCAAGGACTGCAGCCTGCCAGGCTCCTCCATCCATGGGATTCTCCAGGCAAGAATACTGGAGTGGGTTGCCATTTCCTTCTCCAGGGTATCTTCCCTACCCAGGGATTGAACCCGGATCTCCCACACTGCAGACAGACTCTTTACCGTCTGAGCTACCAGGGAAGCCCTACAGTCTGCAGACTGGGAGACAAAGGAAACTGCCCCGGCCACACCTGCAATGAGAGGTAAAAGCTGACATCCTTCCTGGGCCTGTATGTTTCCTGTCTTGACCTTCTACATCACAGTCAAGTGTCCACTTGAAGTCCAGCTCCTTCTTTCTCAAGACTGCCTTGGCTGTTCGGGGTCTTTTGTGTTTCCAAACAAATTGTGAATTTTTTTGTTCTAGTTCTGTGAAAAATACCAATCCAAGAACATGGTGTATCTCTCCATCTGTTTGTGTCATCTTTGATTTCTTTCATCAGTATCTTATAGTTTTCTGCATACAGGTCTTCTGTCTCTTCAGGCAGGTCTATTCCTAGGTATTTTATTCTCTTTGCTGCAGTGGGGAAGGGGGCTGTTTTGAAATAACTTCTCTTTCTGAGTTTTCACTGTTATTGTACAGGAAAGCAAGGGATTTCTGGGTATTAATTTTATATCCTGCAACTTCACTATATTCATTGATTAACTCTAGTAATTTTCTTAATCCTAATCTTAATGGCTTGTTAAAGCCTCACTGGCTTCAAAATCTTTAATGATAAACTTATATAATAGTAAATTTTCCACTAATTCCCAAAAGCAAACTTCATATACATGTTTCATAAAAACTAACACACAAGAACCACTTTTCATTTGAGGGAACAAAGTTTGCTGGCTATTTTTACCACATTATTTCCAGATTATGACTCTCTGTCCCTTACAACTAGACTGTGAGCCTTGCAAGGTCCATGTTTATACAATTCTCAGCAATTAGCAGAGTATACAATCAAATTGCTTGATGAGTAAATGAACAATTGAATGAATTAATAAATACACACCAGAGTGACCTACCTGCCCACTCATTCTGTCTCCAATTACTCCATCTACAAACATAACAAGCTTCCATTTCTCTGAGTGGACCCTACCTCCCTGAAAAAGAGAGTGTATCTTTGATTTTCCACCTAAGTAGATCTTGAAAGTATTTTAATTAAAATTCATCTGCATGACACAGTAAGCAGATGCTTTTTAAAAAAATATCATTTCAACAGTTCCTTTTCTGATTTAGTAACATTTTCCATCTGAGTTCCTTTACCAACTGTGATTATAATTTGTGAACAAAAATGTGCATGGTAGAATTTTTCAAGGCTCACTGGGGCAAAACATTCCTGTTGATGGAAGTCAAAGTACAAACTTTCGTTAGCCCATATGCCTTTTCTCCATTATACCTGAAGTCATTACTGAGGGTAGGCCAGAATAAAGAAAATACACAAGGCCGCTTATGCATCCTGTATGAGCAAAAATGTGATTTTTATGTTACTGGGCCTCAGTTATATCCAAGCAACTAATACTCACCAAGGTCTCATACCTAATGGCCTGAACACATGTAAAGTCTCATCTGACAATCGTTACACAATCAAAAGCTGCTTCCCCAATATCGTGCTGCCCCACAGAGGGCAATTCTCCTCCATAAAAAAGGTGGGAAAAGAAAAGTTGAAACAGAAAAGGAAACAGGAAAAAAAAAGAAAGATAATAAGATGGTGATCAGCTGTGAATTCTCTCTTTGATTCTACCCTGGAACTACAAGGAGACACAGGCCTTTGGATCCTCTCCTAACAATGATCTTTGTTATTGCTAGTTAGTTGCTAAGTCGTGTCCAACTCTTTGTGACCCAGTGGACTATAGCCAGCCAGGCTCCTCTGTCCATGAGATTTCCCAGGCAAGAATACTGGAGTGGGTTGCCAATGCCCTCCTCCAGAGGATCTTCCCCATGCAGGGAACGAACCCATATCTCCTGCACTGCAGGCGGATTCTTTACCACTGAGCCACTGGGAAGGCCAGCAGTGATCTAGCCACCAGCTATTCTCTCTAAAGGCTTCAAACAGAAGGCTCAGAAAACAGAAGCCGGGCTCTGCTCAACACAAGATGTTCATTCCAGGTCAGGCTGCAAGACTGTTAAGCACCCATCACCACCAGACTGGACACAGCTGCTACAGAGCTGAGACTGGTCACCATCTGTAGCATCCAACCTCCCAAGGTCTGATCCTTCCAGAAGGAAAGACTTAGAAAAGCAGCTCTCCAGAGGTTACTGTAAAACCTTGGTGCATTGGTTCAGCAAACATATTTACCTTGCCTGACCCACGTGCTGGCAGTGGGTTGCTTGCTGGAATAGCACTTGCAGTCTCAACCAGGGACTGAGCCTGCACTTCCCAAGATCCAGGCCAGAGCAGATTTTATTTGTAAACCACCAAAACAGGTTCCCATGAGATCTCAGCCCAAACAGAACACCCATCACTACTCTCTGGCCAAAAAAATAATGTTCATTCCAGCACAGAGCACAGACCTCTCGCCTCAATTCCAAGACAAGAAACACACACACACTAAACACCTGTGAAATACCCATTGTACCTTCATCTCCTTTGTTTCATACAAAGAAACTAGGGCTAAACAAGATAAACCACATTGCCGAGAAGTACAGAGCTAATGGCAGAATCAGGCTTAAAATTCACAGGTGTCTGTCCAGTAACAAAGTTCTTGATCTGTCTAATACGCGCCCTGAAACATTAAACTCATTTGGACTCGAACACATGCCACCAGGGAATCCTGTGTCCACCAGCCCTCAACCCTGTTTGTGCCTGTTGAACTCATCCTTTGAGGCCTTTCTCTCAGGGTGCATGACATAGGTGCTTAGTAAACGTTGACTGTGTCTACAATGGGAAAATTATGGGACACTTTCCTGTGAAGGCAGGACCATTTACTTAAATCAGTTTCATTTTCAAGTACGTATGTATATAGCCAACTCCACTGTGTATAAGGAACTCATAATCAAACTGTAGCTTAGCATACACAGTGGCAATAGATGATGGCTTACCAGAAGACCTTTTACTGAAAACTAATAGGCAAGTAAAGAATGTTTTACATGCCAACAGTTCAACCCAAATTCTACAGTATCAACATTGCTGCTTAATATTGATAAAATATGCTCCTGGACACATGCTGACAGAGACATAGAAAAACAAAGTTACGTTTACTAAAGAGGGAAAAGGGGTGGAAGAGGGATGAAGTAGACGTTTGGGACTAGCAGATATACAAACTACTATATATAGAATAGATAAACAAAGTCCTACTGTATAGCACAGAGAATTATATTCAATATCTTGTAATAAACCATAATGGAAGAGAAAAAAATCAAAAAATGAAGTGCAGCTAATCCTCAAATCCCAATATGACACAAAATCTGTGCTTACCCTACGCATGAGGCTTCCATAAAAAGGGAGTCACAGCATTAAAAATGTAATGGAACTCACCACTTTTTAACAAGCTAAAAAAGGAAAACCATATGGTCATTTCAATCGATGCAGAAAAAGCATCTGACAAAATTAAACACCCATTCATGTCGGAAAATCCTCAGCAAACTAGAAATAGAAGAGAACCTGATAATGGGCTTAAAGAAGACACCTACAGCTATGTTATGTTTTACAGCGAAAGAATGAATGCTTTCCCCTTAAGATCAGGAACGAGGCAAAGATGTCCACTACCCATCCCCCCATGATGGCTTGACATTGTACTGAAGTGCCCAGGAGTGCATTAAAGCAGGAAAAAAATAAGACAAACAGTAAGGAAGGAGGTAACACTTGTTATTCACAGATGACATGATCATCTGTGCAGAAAACGCTAAGGAACCTACAAAAAAGCTACAAGAACCACCAATACATTCGTCTGAAACAGGAGGAAACTTTCGGCGAGGTGACAGAAGTTGTTTTACATTGTAATTGTGGTGACGATTACACGACTATCTGTCAGCATTCACTGAATTGTACCCTTAAAGGTGGTACATTTTACTACATGTAAATCACATCACGATAAAGCTGACCACAACAGGAAACACTCGGCCACTCCTCGCTTGCAGGCTGCAGGCCTGCACCCTCCTCCCCACTGGGACACAACACTGTACTTATAAGACCTGAAATGCTTCAAGCTCTGCGGTTTCCCTGCCTCGAAGGAGGATTTCTGACTTATAAATCAGAAAAGGCTCTTGAGAAAGACAGCTTTAAGTAACGCAGGTATAAAACAACTTCCACACGAGGGCAAACATGATCAGGAGGGACACAGCTTTAGAAGGGGACTGAGCGTGGCTGCTCAGAGGATGGGTGTTGACAAAGACCTGGAATGTCACGACCCAAACGGTTCGCATCTCCAGGGGCCCCAGTCTAGCTCTCTGGTGTCACAGACAAGCAGATGGAGATTCCAAACAGAGGAGGAGTGACTAGCCCAAGAGAACACAGAAGTTTCTACTGAAGACCAGAAGGAGATGAGTTTATGTTTTAAAGATGGACCAAACACAAAGCTGCACTGTGTAACTTGAACCTGCAGTTTGTATGCGTGGTCAATAGATAGTACATGTGAAAGACTGCTAAGTAGCCCGTCCAGAAGCAATACCAGGAGTGCTGGAACCTGGATTGTAACCCAGGGTCAGAGGTAAGGGCCACCCACTCACCACTGCCCGATTGCAGAAGAAGGGAAAAAACCACAGAAATCACAACACAGCCACACAAGACACCATCTGGGCTCCACGCCTGCCACGGAACTGCACACGTGGGACCACAAGGTAGACACAGGATGCCACACACCACCGGGACCTCCTCGGCTTACCACTTGCTTTTATCTGGGAATAGGTGTAAGACCCCTTTCAATCTCTATCTGATCGTCCACTTGTTCTCAGGACAACCACTCCTCAAATCAAAAGCAGAATGCTAGGTGCCTGCCTACTGTGTGTGCTATATGCTCTTCACCAGGAGATCAAGACTGGTTCCCATCCCTCCTGGAGGCTCAGAATCCAGCGTTCCAATCACACAGCGGACAGACCAAACGGGACTTCCTAAACGGCAGAAGGAAGCAGAAGCATCCTCATCTTTCCAAACACATCACCTTTTAATCCAAAATTCACAGTAAAGTAAGAAAGGTCTCAATCTAGCCCCAAGACATGACATCGTTTTCACTTACTTTTGAAAAGCCAAAGCCAGAAAGCAACATTAACCATCAAAGTATGTACAAAACAAGGATTTTTTTTTCCCCCCGCTTCTTCTTTTTTTAAGAAGATTCTACCCATGCAAGCCAGAAATTTGGGTGTTTTCCCAACTTCCCATCCCTTCCTCAGCCCCCACAGCGAAGAGGTCACTGAGACTCGTCCCTCTTGTCCGCTTCCGCCCCATCCCCTGGCTCCGGCCCAGGCTCAGACCTCATCCTCTTCTCTCACCAGCCTCTCCCTGGCCAGCCAGCCTGTCTCCCTGCTTCCAGCCTCCGAGGGCTCTTTCTGACTCAGACCTTGCCCTGTCCCTGTCCTTTCGCTCAAAACCTGGCCACACCTCCCTACACAAACAGGATAAAGTCTAAGCTCTTCGGCTTAAGGCAGAACTTTAAATGAGAGATAAATCAGAAGTCAACACATTCTCAAAAGCAAATAAACACTTTTTATCTGACACAGGAAAGGAGAAAGAAAAACAAGAGGAAAAAAGGATTTTAATTTGCTGGAAATAAATTATAATGCCAAATTGTACAGTCTGGGCCTTTCAAAAACAGCAAAACGTATCATGTAACTCTCATGGCCACATACACATACACAATAACGGGGTATGGGTTGCCTTTTTTTTAAATTCTATCAATCTTTATGCTTCCCTTTACCTCTTTGGTGAAAAGTCTTCCTATTTTTACAGATACTGAATTAAGATTTTTTTAAGTACAGATAATTATAAAAGTAAATGAAATTCAAGCTCTTTGTATCAGTACTAAGGCAGTTTTAATTTTATTAATCTTCATATCATAAAAGTAAGGTATCACACTATACCCCAAAGGAGGTCATTTAGTATTCCGCACAGCACAAGGGTAAAGGACAGAAAGAATAACACAGGGAGAGATGAGAACATGCCAAGAGTTTAAGAGGATCAGCACTTTAATGCAATCCTTTGAAGGTCTTGATCGACTTAATACATCCAAGTGCCCTGAAATCATGATCTTCACTTCACTTGATTAAGCTTCAGCTTATGAGAATTCCTAAACTGTCTTTATCCTGTCCCAATTTAAGAAGAAACTCAGGCCCACCAAGACCCTCCCTCATCTCACCAGGGAAGCAAGAGTCGCCGGGGGGTACCGAGAGCTATCCCCTGAGCCCCCCAAGCCTCCCAGGACTTGACAACCTTCCAGCCCCACAGTTCTGGGCGCAGCACTCGTAAGGCCCAGAAGCCGCCCTGTGCACTGGAGGGGGTTCAGGGGCATCCCTGACCTCCACCCACTGGACACCAGCAGCTCCCCTCCCCTTCCCCAGCTGAAGCCATCCAGCACGTCTCTAGATGTTGCCAAAAGCCCCCAGGAGGCAAATCTGCCCAGGCTGAGCAGCTCTGTGCCAGCCTAATCCAACCACCCTCACCATTCACGGGAGGGCATCATCAACCCACATTCTGCACCCCATGCCGGGTACCCCACCACCACGGCCGCCCTTGGGGTTCAGAGTCTCTGACAAAACAGCCTGACTGGCTCCTCACATGTTGCCACCTGCCCCTGGGTCTAGCCCCACATCACAGCGGCCAGCCCCTCCCACACCAGTGCCCACTCCTCCCACCTAAACCCAGCCAGCCCCCCGACTGCAGCCCTCTTCACAGCTCAAGTTCAGCCTCTCCTATTTTTCTTTTCTATTATTTCACCACCTAATGTATCGAGCTCTCCAATCAGCCTGCCAGAAGGCCTCGGGCCATACAGAAGACAGCCACTGCGTGATGATTTAAAACATCCGGCCTCTGTTAGGAGGAGGAAGGCCAATAATTAAACAAACCAGAACAGCCGCAGTTCATGGTAAAATCAGACCATCCAAGGGAAGGGCCGGCTGACTGCACACTGCGTGCGCTCTGTCTGCTCTGAGAGGCCGTCCCCACTTCTCTAATTTTCTCAACAACGCTCTGCAAGCAACTTGGTCCAGGGCACCGGGCACAGGCTCCACCACGGCCTCCCTGCTGCACAAGAAGTCGGGCCATCCGCTTGGCTCAAAAGGTCACCTGGCGCAGTCAGATTCAAACTCCAGGCTCCATATCTAATTCCATTAATCCCATCATCAGTCACCGCTGCAGCCAGCCACACAAAGGTCCCTGCCTACAACACCAGGAGGGAGATTCCAGTGGGCACAATCAGGTCAAGGCACTGAAACCCCACATGTGGAGAAGTTCAGACGGGTACACGGCAGGGAGGGTTTTCTGGAGGAAGCAGAAAAGCAGAGTCGTCTGGTGCCCACACCATTCATCACGGGGAGCACCCTTCACACTGTCCCGAAACGCCTCCCCCAGGACTTCCCCAAACAGGATGTTCTCCATCAGTGAGTCATGAAAAATAGGGTATTTCTAGAAATCCACTGGAAGGAAGGTGTGGGAGAAAACTTCCAAAGACAGGGAACAGAAGGACAATATGCAAAGCTAATTAAGCATTCACAAGGCCAGAAGTGGGCCCTGCTGGCCCCACCGTGCTGGTCAGCCTTCCTCTCACTCCTTCTGCTCAACTCAAGAGTCCAACCCTCTGGTTCCTCCCAACAGACCCACCTTTCCTCCACCCTGTGGTATCTCCCATCTAGTTCAGTCCTGGGCTTGGTAACTGATTAGAGCCCCAGTTAGCTCCAGGAGCTAATCAAACGGGACGGTGCCTGCCATACTGATGGGCAGTGCCCGGGTGGTGTCAAGTCTGTCCTCCAACTGAGGCCTCCCAGGGCCCCACAAGAAGTCATCTCTGTTATCAGTGCTCTCAGAGGACACTTAACACACGTCACTTTCCATGAGTATAATTTGTGGACCATCTTATCTCCCTCCGCCAGGCTGCAGTAGCAGCGCCAGCTGCCACAAGCCCTCACCACACAACAGGTGACTGCTCTACAGAGGTTTTCTCACTTAATTCTCACACCAATCCTGCACCCAGGCAGCGTTACGACCAGTTCTTCCACTGTATGGATTTAGGAAGCTCAAGCTTGTTAGGAAGCTGGGAGGCAGCAGAGTGTCAGGACAAGAAGCATGGACTCAAAAGTCAGAGTATCTGGGGTGGAGATTCCAGCTTTGTGAGTGCCTAGCTCAATGATCTCAGGAAAGGGACCTAATCTCTTTGTCCCAGTTTCCTCCTCTTTAAACGTGGGGATGACAACAGTACCTACTGCCCACACAGTTGTTTTAAGGACTAAACAGGTTTAACACAAGCATTAACTGGTGAAATCAGTGGTGGAGTCCAGCTCCAAGTGGCTTCAAAGCAGAGGCTCTAATCACTGCACAGGCTCAGGGATGACATAAGCTCCTCCTAGGCACGAACCACGTCTCATCCATCTCGTCATCCCTGCAAAACTACAGGTCCCAGGCCACCATACAAGTTTTAGAAGTGCCGTGTTACTAAGAGAGGGAAATCTGAAAGATTCATACGGTTTCTCTGAAAAGAGCTTATCAACAGTAAAAAAAACTACCAGGGCTTACAAAAGAAAGAAGTTCAAAAAGCAGACCAGCCTCTCATCACGGTAACCCTGTAATCCTGGCAACCATTCTGAGAATGTTTATTTTGGAGGCCTTAACATTAACAAATAAATAAATTTCCACAAGGCAACACTCCAAACCAGAAAACAGGGTGAGACAGGACAGGTGGTAACCATTGCTTCTCAATTCCTTCACCATCTGATAGACTCTTCAAAATCCCAACATAATACCAGCCTTTGTCATAATTGTCACATAGATATCAGATTGCTGTCACCAAAGCAACCCTGGAGGTGAACCTCCAAGCTCCCTTGGACAATAATTAATTGACTCACAGTTTTAAAGCCGTGTCTGTGAATTACTCTAACTCCAAACTACTTTGGATCCACTGAGTCGCACTCTCCACTCCTTCTAAGCAGCAATCTGGAAACATACAGGGAATCCCAGACCCCGTCTGGAAATGGATACAGAGCGAGGCTAGGCACAGGTCTAACCCTGGATCTGAACCCCCGCGGGCAGGCAGCAGCCTCAAGCCCTGCGGAACTGACCCCCTCAAACATGCTCTTACTTTGTCAGGGATCTTCATTCACTAATAAAACTTTTCAAGCACTATCCTCTAAGAATCAAGTGTCTTCGCCATAGCCAGAGAAACAAAATTTCTTTGGGAAGGAGTGGGGAGCCCTACCACACAGCTTCCAAGATCCTAGCTTCCCCACCAAGGAATCAAACTCCGGCCCTCGGCTTGGCAAAGTCCTAACTGCTGGACCGCCAAAGAATTCCTGAGAAACAAGATTTCTATGAAGCAACAGCACCAGCGCTCCTGGATCATGTGTTTCACTTCCCGCAATCCAAATTGTATTTGCTGGCCAGTTTTATTCATTCAACAAATGTGCACTATTAATGGACTGTGTGCCAGGCACAAGGCACAATTCTGGGCGCTGGAGATGCATCGTTAACTGAGAGAGCCAGAAATCCCTGCCCCCATGGAGCTGATGATCTAATGAAGGGAAGAGGGAATTAGAAAATAAATTAAAACCATAACAACTAAGTAAGTTATGTCCTAGGTTATGAGGTGCTAAGAGCTGTGCAGGACAAGAGATGGTCAGGGGCTGGCAGCAGGGAGCTGATTTAAATGGTGGTCAGGGTAGGACATTGAGAAGGTGATGTTTATTTAAAAGAGGTAAGAAGGTGAACCGTGCAGATGAGCAGTGAGAAGAGAAGATGGTTCTGGGCAGAATGAATAGCGGGGAAAGGTTCTGAAGTAGAATCCCTGGGAGGCAGCATGGGGTGGGACAGCAGGGTGGCGAGGTTGGGTCAGGAAGACAACACAGGGTCCCTCATCAAGGGACTTTCATGCTAAGAAAAACGAAGGAGATGCTGATCGAGCACCAGCAACAGTAACTCCTGCGCCAAATCACGCCTGGTGACTGGCACACACTCAGCAGATGGCAAGCCTGCTTTGTGACTCAAACCCACGTTTATATGAAGCCCAGGCTGCGGCCACACCAGATGCCCCTCAGTTCAGTTCGGTCACTCAGCTGTGTCCGACTCTTTGTGACCCCATGGACTGCAGCACGCCAGGCTTCCCTGTCCATCACCAACTCCCAGAGTTTACTCAAACTCGTGTCCATTGAGTCAGCGATGCCATCCAAACGGGGCTCAAAGTTAGATGTGACTCCACGCACATCCCAGAGCAAGAGGAGGCAGTGAGGAAGAGGGGATCACAGGTCAAGTCGCGGAGTCTGAGAGCCCAGTCAGGAGTCAAGGGGGGACTGTCACCTGCCTCCTGGAAGTGGAGAGTCCTGGCTGGAGGGATGGAGGTGCAGAGTCACAGCAGAAAAATCCTTCCAGCAGATGGAATGCCGCCCACCTGCCCTGCGGCTGGGAGAGGAGTTCTTCCCGCCAGACTGGTATATAAGAGGAAACAGTCAGAGGCTCAGGAAAGTGACACACAACCACAGAGCAACCTGATCTCCTCTCTGAAAACGGGCAGGTGATTGTGCTGTCAGGAGGCAGGAAGCTGACCTGTCCCCTGCCACTGGAACTAGCCAAGGACCACGCCCCCCACCTCCGCACACAATGCCCGGGCCCCACGAAACCCTGCCGTCTTCTGGTCGGAGCACTGGTCAGCCGGGTCTCACAGACCCTATGGTCTACACTCGGAGCATGGAAGCTGGGCCCCCACAAACCCTATGGTCCACACTTGGAGCGCAGACAGCCGGACTCCGCACGGAGATCGTTTTGTCCCCGCCGCAGAGATGCCACTGCCTTCTCCAGGTTCTAGTCAAGACCCTGGTACATCTGCCTGATCTGATTGAAAGGATTCTTCCATTGATTATGAAATGTAGATGCTTTCCTGGTAATCGACCCTCAAATAGGGGAGAAAACCTATTCTCCTTTTCCCATACCTGCCCTCGCTCCCAGACTAGACGGGAAACAAGAAACATCCTCTTTGCCCAGTAGCTCAGGAGACGTGGGGACTATATTTAGCATCCTGGTTCTTGGCAGAACCCAGGTCGGTGTGCGGAAGCTGCTCTCCGTCCCCGCCACCCCTCCCCTTCACAAGGCTGTATCTACCCAGGGAGAGCGCCCAACAATCTGGTTGTAGGACTGCCCTCTGGGGAATCGGTCCCAGAGCAGATTTTTCTTGCTCGTGCTAGAGATGTCACAGGGCCCGGGCTCAGCCCACAGCTGCTGTTAAGACTTCTGCATGGGCAAATCCACTCGCTGGGGTCAGGGCAGATCCAGGCACACAGCGTCAGGCTCATCTGAGTGGTAGCGGCAGGCTACCACTCACCATCACTCCTCCGCTGGGTCCCCTATAAGAAGACTCTGAGCAAGCAAGCCTATTGGCTCTCGCAGGATGTCATGAGTGACTTGGCGTTGCCATAACAACTGCCTCTGCATCTTACTGTATTTATCAAACCATACTGTAATTGTTTGTTTACGCATCTGTTTACACAGATGAACTGTGTGAAACTGTGAACGCCTGGAAATCCAGGATGTTCTTCACTCACATGAGTAAATGCCCAGTGCTGGAACGGGCCAGGGAGACCTTCAATGAATGATGGGGGAAGAAGCAAACACAACCTTCTCCTTTTGCAGAAATTCCCTCTATTGCAGAAATCATAAAGCTGCTCTCAACCAATGCCTTCCCGTCCTTGTAGAGCAAGGCTAGGACTCTTTACTCCACAAGATCATTTCTCTCCCAGCCACACGGACAAAGAGCCCAATACTGCCCTGCCCCAAGCGAGAGAATCACCCACTGGGCACAGCCCTCCAGAGCCCTGCGCTGCCTTATCTTTCTGCATGCAACCAGTCTCCCCCCTTGGGCTCAGGTACTTAGTCCCCAACCTAGAAGTGTCAAACCTCCTGCTATCATTCATCCTCCCATTTACTCAGCTCCCCCTCGGGCTCAGGTACTCAGTCCCCGACCTAGAAGAGTCTCACCTCCTGCTATCATTCATTCTCCCATTTACTCAGCTCCCCCTTGGGCTCAGGTACTTAGTCCCTGTCCTAGAAGAGTCTCACCTCCTGCTATCATTTATTCTCCCATTTACTCAGCTCCCCCTTGGACTCAGGTACTCAGTCCCTGACCTAGAAGAGTCTCACCTCCTGCTATCATTTATTCTCCCATTTACTCAGCCCCACCTTGGGCTCAGGTACTCAGTCCCCATTCTAGAAGAGTCTCACCTCCTGCTATCATTTATTCTCCCATTTACTCAGCTCCCCCTTGGACTCAGGTACTCAGTCCCCATTCTAGAAGAGTCTCACCTCCTGCTATCATTCATTCTCCCATTTACTCAGCCCCACCTTGGGCTCAGGTACTCAGTCCCCATTCTAGAAGAGTCTCACCTCCTGCTATCATTCATTCTCTCATTTACTCAGCTCCACCTTGGGCTCAGGTATTCAGTCCCCAACCTAGAAGAGTCCCACCTCCTGCTATCATTCATTCTCTCATTTACTCAGGAAATATCCCAGAGGGCTCTTTTGTGCATTAGGCTTTGTTGCAGTCTACCTAACGCATGATTATGCTTCCAGATCTAGCAAAAGTTCAGCTCCTGCAGGAAGCACATTGGCCACCAGCCTCTCCCACCAGGCTAGCGGCATGGTCGGGAGGGCAGGGACATCTACCTACCAGGCAGTTTGCCCCAGTACCCGGCTCAGCGAGGGTGGGCACACAGTCCTCAGGTGGGTTAACTGCCAGATGGGGAGACGCCGCTGTCAGGGCTCAGGGAAGAGCAGAGGTGAAGATAGCAGAAGCTATCATGACCACTGTCATGACCACTAGGTGAAGCACAGCCCAGTGCCTACATCCCCCACCAGGCCTGAGCAGGGTTCACCAGGCACACGGGGCCCAATCCCACCAACTCTACTGATGAAACCCTTCTCTCACAACCTGTCTGGATTCTCTGTCCCTGAATTTGAGATGCAATGTAATTGCCAGAAGGAGAAAAGAAGGACTCAATGTTAAAAAGGAAAAGATAACTTTCTTCCCAAAGCAGTCCCTTGTCTCAGCTCCATGCCCCGCCCCCCAAACTGGACTAAGACCCCTCTTCTCTGCTGAGTCATTGCACTACCCTGACCATCCACTTTCACCCTGCCCTCAATCAGGGCATTCCCACGTGGGGAGAAGACAGTCAAAGCCTTTAGGAGCAAGGCACGCACACACTCACTCCGGAAGACGTGGAATCTTCCATCTCTGGTGTGACAGCCCCATAGCCAGCTTTGGAGCAACTGGAAATGTCACAGAAATTCAGCAGGAATTGTACTTCACCACTGTGACGATAAAACAAAAATTTCAGTTATATAACACTACTGAGAAACAGTATCATTCATAATGCCTTTGTCAACCAAGCAGCATAAATTTACATACATTAGGTATCAATAGAAATCATTTGCATTTGGGCATGCCAACTCATATACACATTTTGTTGTCCCCTGGGAGTCTGAGAAACTCAGTGTTCAAACGGCACCATCGTTTTCGCCTATCTGTGTGACAACCAGATGGAAAGAGACCATTCATTTGTCGATCACAGATCAGCTCCACTCAGAAGGAAGGGCGCTGCTTACTTGTCAAGCATAACAAAACTACATCCTCTAGCAGCCCCTAAATGGGCTCAGTTCCCCTTCAGCCACCAAAGTGACCTTCCCCAAAGAAAGAGATCTAAAGTCAAATATCAGAACAGCAACAAAAAGGACTGAGAAAACTGTAAAAATGTGGAATATGATTATAGACCCAAAGACTGGGTACCACATAGCTACCACCTAAAACCCTCTCTCTCTTCTCAAGGATAACCAAGTAGACTGGGCAGGATATTAAAAAAAAAAAAAAGAAATATGCAATGTAACTAGAATACTCACTATGACACATGAGAGAAACATATTTTTAACACTGAAGAAGATATGCTTCTCTCAAAAGATACTTCATTCCAATGATGAATAATTCAAGATTGATGATGTCTCCAAGGTTACAGGGCCAAAAAATACCTCCTGTTACATACAAGACTGGAGTTATGCCTTACACTACCACTCAGCTCTTAAAACCTTGTATTTAAATACCCCCCACCATGGAATTTAAATTATAATTACACCTACACTCAATGCTATCTGGGCTTTCCTCTCCAATCTTGCTGCTATTATCTGCTTATTATGAATAAACAGTACCTTTTCCCAGAACAGCTAATACCACTAGCATTAATAGTAACGGGTACTATTAACTCTCTTCTGACGTAAGGTGCAAATATTTCTAAATTATCTGTCCTCCCTAGCCATTTCTAAAGACAGTAACTCATAACAAATGATACATGTACATCATTCTGAATCTCTTTTAAAATAGACTGAACGAAGAAGCTTTAAGCATATAGAATCTGTGCATAAATACTGTACCCACATCTTTTTTTTTTTTTAACTCAATAAAACAATAACTGAGCAGGTACTCAGTTGCTCTGGGAAACAGAAAGACCCCTCAGTGACAAGAGCAGTGATATCTGGGCTCAATTCTCAGGGCTACCACTGACTGTTTTCTTTTATGAAGCCACAAGACGCCTGGGAGACTGTTTTCTCAGCTGTAAAATGGGCATAAAACCTGTCCAGCCCAAACCATGTTTTGAAAAACAGTCGAGTTTAAATAAAACCATAAGCATATTATTTTTTTTTTTTAAAAAAGAGCTCCTGCTCTCAGGAGTCTGCAGTTTGGTTTCAGGAAACGAGAACACAAATGCAGGAAGCAGGTCAACGGTGGGAATGCATGCCTTCTTCAGGCGAGTCACCCCTGACCGCTCCTGCGGGCGGGCCTGGGGTCGGCTCCCGCAGGACATGCGGTGCAGAACACCAGGTACCCCTTCCGAGGGCCTCCCCCCACAACGAAGGGCTGACCCTTCCCCCCACAACGAAGGGCTGACCCTTCCCCCCGCCCCTTGCCCGCCATGCCAGATGGGCTGCCTGAAGGCCAGCCCCACTCACTTCACTCCTCTGCTCAAAAGCTGAGGTGTTTTCCTGCAGCCTGGGGCAGAGAAGGTGCTTCCACAGGGAGAAGACCTGCTCAGGGTGCTTGTGTGACACACGGACCACTGGACTCAGCCACCCAAAGGCTCCACACGCCCCAGCCCTCTGCACACTCAGCCCAGATGCACTACACTCAGAGCCCATCCGCGTAACTTGGGGCAGAAGCACTTGCTGGAAAGAGCCCCACAGGAAGTATTTCAAGCTTTGCAGGCCACATCCACACAGTCTCTGTTGTACAGTCTTCAGATTTGGGTGGGTTTTTTTTATAATTCCTTTTAAACTGCAAATACCATTTTCATTTTAGTTTACTTTGGTTTTTGTTTTAGCTTTTTTTTTTTTTCAAACAAAACCAGAGTGGACTATAAGCTTGCCATCCTCTGTCCTGACCAAACAGGGACAACTCTGAGGACCCCAAACCCTCAGACAAGTGACCCCCTCCTCTGTCTTCCCTGATCAGATTCCGGCCCTGTGGAAGCAAGTGAGCACCCAGGAGGGAAGCATGGGCCACTCTCGGCACACACGTAGGACCCTCAGCTGCTGTGGTCCACCACACTGCACGCATCACACTTCATGTCAAGCATGAGACATCCCAGGTCTGCCCCAATGATGGATGGACAGACGGACGGACAGACAGATGGATGCCTCAATCCACCACGGACGGATGGATCAATAGATGGATGGGTGGACGGATGGTCAACCAAACCCTGAATGAATGGACGGACAGACTGATCCAAAAGTGAGTCAGAGTAACTGCTTTAAGATTTCAGAGAAGGGCTTCCCTGGTGCCTCAGTGGTGAAGAACCTCCCTGCCAATGCAAGAGACATGGGTTTGATTCCCGATCCAGGAAGATCCCACATTCCTCAGAGCAGTTAAGTCCATACAGCACAACTACTGAACCTGGAGTCGAAACTACTGAAGCCCACGGGCCCTACAGCCCTTGCTCCACAACAGGAGCTCCCACAAGGAGGAACCCACACACCGCAATTAGAGTAGCCCCTACTTGCCACAACTAGAGAAAATCCCAGGCAGCAACAAAGACCCAGCACAGCCAAAAAATAAAATAAAATTTAAAAATTATTTTTCAAAAAGAGAAGAAAGTTCTGATAGACGAGGGATGTTAGGGAAGGTTTTACAGAATAAAAGAGATATTTTTGAATGAAGAAAGTCGATATCAGGGTGCTTTAGAGAGAGATTTCGGTAATTCTTATAGAGATTTTCCTGTTTCAAAGGATAACATGACAATCTTGATTGTGCAAATCAAAACAAATTTATTTCTAAACATACAGCAAGCCACTTGAAGGTCAAGATATAAAATCACAAAAACAAAGATTACCTGGACCTTCACACTCAACAGACAATTTATGAGAACCATGGGCTGGGAAGCACCTGGGACTCCGAGGATTCAAAGAGAAGGGACACTGAACCTGAGGCACTCTCAGGGTCTGGCAGGAGGGTCCACCAGGAAAACTAAGAGCAGGCCTGACTGTGGATTCTGAAGCTCCCTTGCCCCCAAGAAGGAAATGCCAAGATACGCTGAGGTCTGATAGCAAACCGCATGCTCCTTAACAGCAGTCATCTAAGAGCCCAGGGTTGTCCTCATGAAAGCCTGCCGTAACCCAGAGACTGATTCCATGTCATTCTGCCGTGGCCCAAACCCCATCCTGAAAGATGTCCTAAATGTCGCATTTGGACTAACACCAAAGGAAGGAGTTGTTCCACATAAGTGAATTTTCTCAGTGAACTAAAAGTCATCAAAATTACACAGCAAAACTCAAAAACCATCCTCGTGCAAACTCCCCTCAATGGATCACATGCCTCCCTGCCCATCAGGGCAGACAGCATCAACTGGAACTCTTGTTAGACCTGCTGCTTAGTGGGGAGAAACCTCGGGGATCCCTAGAGAAGGAGTAGCCCCGCACTCTGAGTGAGTCCAGTGTTCTCTCTTCCTCCCTTCCACTGGCCTCAGCTGTTGAGCGCTGGTCCCTGTTATTTCTATCTCACTACCTGGCCCTTTTTGAGAACCCTGAGGATGACCCTGACCTAAAGAGAAACAAGATGGTTGTTCCAGCAGCTACTGACAACAGCTTTTTCTTCTGTTTACCTTCTAACACACGTCTACCACTGGCTTTAATTATTCAACCTAACAGTACATTTTCCTTGGGAAAACCAGTAACAAATTCCTGAAACACTCATCTGCTGACACTGCTACTCCCTAATTCAACCCAAAACCTAACCAACTGTCAGAACGCTCTACCAGCTCGCAGTACGTCAGGGGCAGGAATAAAGCCCTGAATGTGACACCCCAGGCCTCACTGGTTTGGGCACAGATGCTCAGGGATGCAAGGAGGTTCATAAATTAAAAAGAGCAAATAAAACAGAAGCCCTTAAGAGACTTCACATTAGCTATGAGTAAAGCAACTGTGTCATAAGATCAATCAAACCTTTACTTTGCCCTGGCCATAAAGAAGACGGTGCACTTCAAAAAATTAAGCTCCTTCCACACTGTTACAGAAGACAATAAATCATTTTTAAAAGACAGAACAATAAACCCAGTTCCTGGAAAACTGAGAGGAGGCAGGGTGGTAGGAGAGGAGGCAGGGTGGTAGGAAATGAGGCCACCGTGAAATGTCATCACCATAGAGCAGCTCGCCATGAAAGAAAGTCGCAGACTGAAACCCCAAACTAAATCTTCCCTTGTGTGTCCCCTCTGGCTGGAAAATCCACTTTAAAAAGGATGTACAGGGCCTGGAGGTTTGGAAATACACCAAAGGAGTGCAGGCAAGAGAACGCAGGAGAAAAAAGAAGGGAGGTGAGAATTTTCAGCTTTGGACACTGCCTAGTCGGCAGCACCAGCAACTGGTCTCCAAGGAAAAGAAACCATAGTGTGGAGGAGGCAAGGGAAGGGAGATGGAGGAGGTGGGGAGCCTTCTGCCTCCTTACGATTTCTGCTGTGCACCACCCTGCCTGATACCTCTTCCCCATGAGAAAAGCCTGTGGCCTGGCAAGCTACCACCAGGGCAAACAAAAGCTGCAGGTTCTGACAACCCAACAGCCCAAGGAGTAAACACACCTCATTCCTACTGGCCACAAAAGAAAAAACCACAAGAGAACTTACGAGATGAGAAGAAAACCAGGAAGCTCAACAGTTACCTTTGGTCAAGAAGCAAGGGGCCCCCACAGTGAACAGGTCAAGATGACGCTTACAGAAAGAAGCAGCCAAAAGGCCAGGACAACCGGGAAAAACAAAGACAGACGTTCTGAGCTCGCTGCTGCAAAGACAGACGAGGCCTGGCCCTGGACTGGAAAACTCCCAGATACCATGGCACATACAGCTGAATGAGCCACGTATCTGCAACCAGGCGATCAACAGTGACGCTCCCGCTAACAGACTTTGCAATCAGAGACCACACGGGCAAGTCCTGTTTCTTTTCACCAGGGAAGCCAAGCACAACAGCGCTGTAATCAAGAGACCAAAGCATGCACCTGGAAAGACCCTTCATGAGACAGGATGGCAAAGTACAGAGCACCATTTGTCCCAGACAAACTAGTGATGCACCCAAAGAAATTGCAGCCTCTGGGCCAACCACCTTATCGACTCCAGGGGTGTTTTGGGGGAGAGAATGTTTAACGGGGGAGTAGAGAAAGGGATATTTTCACCTCTAACCTCTTGAAAGGTATGGATTTGAATGGCCATGAGAAAGTGGAGGAGATGGTCAGGAAAAGGAAAGAAGGCAAGAAGAGGCAGGTGAACTGTGTTGCAGACACAATGTTAAGAAACATCTCATTCATCCTCCACTTTACAACCGAGGTCACTGAGGCTGGACCAGTGAAATCAGCTGCCCAAGGCCCAATACCAGGAGAGCTATCAGATCAGGGCTAGCAGAGGAAGAGACACAGTACAGGGACTGAACACTCTCCCTTCCCCTCAGAATCTCCCCAGAGTTCCCTGACTGCCAGCAGGGTACTCAGTCTGCCTAGACAAGTCACATCTGTGACCCTGCAGTGCTCGCTCTCCAAGCACACATCTGCTGACACTGGGGGGACACTGCATGGACTGGTCACTGCCTACATGGCTCTGGAGTCCTCTACAAGCAGCTGTGACAGTGTCCTCAGCTCTGGGGGTGGGGGGATGTGTCCTAATTCACTCCAAAGCAGGCAAGGCCACTTAATAAACACCTCTGATGTGAAGCACCTCCCCAGGGGTTAGAGTCTGACAACCCTGCCCAGGCAACCTCACCTCAACGGCATCGACAGTAGAGACCCACCTGCAGAAGGTGGACGACTATCAACCGGCACGACTGAAGCCCAGAGAAACAACCATAAGAGGGATCTTTACCGGCAACAGAGATGCCAGCAGGAGACCATCAGGGAGGCATTAAAGGACCAACAGGAAAACAGTCTTAAGCACACAGGCTGATCTCGGCGTGGCTGGGGTTCCTGGTTCCATCATCTGCTAACTGTGGGGCAGGCTAGCTACCTGCAGTCATGGCACTTCTCTGAGCTTTGGTGTCTTCAACTATAAAACAGAGGTAATAGGATCTACACCAGACAGGCCAAGTGAAAGGATTCAATCATCAAAAACTTCCATTTACAAGACAGCACAGCCCTTAACACAGAATTAGTGCTCAGAGAAATGTCAGCCATTGGTGTTAAAAAATTAAAACAACAACAACAAAAAAAAAACACTATTAAGATTGTGATTTCTAGGAAACTAGGGAAAGAGGCCCTCAAATCGGGATTACCTGGCCAGAATCCTAAAAGCCAAGGCAATTCATCATTTGCGGGAACTGTCTTCACCAGCCAAGGACTCTGCCAGCAGCTGCGTATAAAATCATATTGACAGAGCCATCTTCAGCTGGAGCGGAGAGATGATAATCCCGTTAGTAGGGCAGGCCTCCTGCCAGGGTGTGAGCAGTGCCCGGGGCCACCAGGCTCTGCAGGGCTGGGCATGTCAGCAAAGCAGTGAAAGGAGTAAAGAGGAACCATTTGGGGGGCAACACAGACAGAGGAGGCAGAGAGGTAGCAAGCATTCCCCAGAAGCACCCACTCAAGGAAGGCAGCAGGTGCGTGGTACTAAACTGGACAGCAAGAGAGAGGTCGCGCCAAATAATCACAGAGGCATCAACATGGACAGCGTTTTCCAGGCCAGGCTCCACAGAGGCAGCTGGAGGCTACAGGAGCGGAAACTCGAATGTCAAAATGCTTGCATTTGAATCCTGGCTCCACCACTTCCTAGCTCTGTGCTCCTGGTAAAGTGGTTTAGGTTCCAGAGACCTTACAGGACTTTTGTAATCATCGAACAAGTGAAGAGTTAATACGTGTAAAAAATTTAAAGCAAGCCTGGCATACTGTAAGCATCCAATAAGTGCTAAGAGGCAAGAGAAAAGAAAAAAAAAAAAAAAACAGGAACTGACAGTAACATTTCAGCTATGCTGTAGACACCCCAAACACACTCATGCAACAACAGCATTGTTTCAAATACGTTACCCTCACCGAGAACAAGGCAGAAGTCCAAGCCTCCCCTTAGAATTCTGTGCAGAAGGCACCTATAAATCTATCACTTCACACCCAGCCTGCCCTTCAGAGTTAAGGACAG
Source organism: Odocoileus virginianus (assembly GCF_023699985.2). Lineage (NCBI taxonomy): Eukaryota > Metazoa > Chordata > Mammalia > Artiodactyla > Cervidae > Odocoileus > Odocoileus virginianus. Next base: position 83,864,517 of record NC_069675.1, read on the forward strand.
CAGATGACAAACCAGAAAAACAAGAAAGGTAAAAATAGGAGAACTGAGCAGCCCAGCTCAGGGTCCTAACTACAGGACTCATAGATGCAATCCACTGTGTCACTGAACTCCGAGGCATGCACGACGGTATGAACTAACCTGGGGTCACATGAGAAACTGCCAAGCCCTGACCTTGAAAAACATGCGGAGAGCATGGCTGTCCAACCACAACTGACAGCTTTACCCTCCACCCCTAGTTCCTCTAAGCACCTTTCCTGCTCGATGATAGTAATACAGGCTCGGGGTGTCACCCCTCTCTGCTGAACTCTAAGAACCAATTCATGACAATGACACTGTAATAATCATGAGGCTTGTTTAAACAACACTGTTACAGAGTCACTCACTCACTCACTCCAAAAGACAATCAACTAAAATAGTCTTGTCAAGCCTGGAATTCTTAGTCTGAATTCAGAGAGCTGGGATTGGAAAAAAGAATTACATCTGTATTTCATCAGCCCCCAACTAAAATTTAGCACTTCCCTCAATTATGAATGTAAGCAACACACCATGGTAACATCAGCAGTACCTGTGACTCCAAAAAGAAGACTTAATATAGTTTTAGAGTCATTAGAAATAGCTCCCCACATTGCTTACATTCATCAGGACCTCAAAATTAAAGTATTTATTAGACCCACAACCAACCAGATCTTGATATTCAATGTATTAGTAAAGAAATATATATTAGTATTATACATTTTTTCAAATATTTTTCTAACTGTATTTCAATATATCTGGTCCCGTTTAAGATTGTATGAGGGGACCCTGGTAGCTCAGCTGGTAAACAATCCGCCTGCAATTCAGGAGACCCCGCTTTGACTCCTGGGTTGGGAAGATCCCCTGGAGAAGGGATAGGCTACCCACTCCATTCCTGGGCTTCCCTGGTTGCTCAGACACAGTAAAGAATCCACCTGCAATGCAGACCTGGGTTCAATTTTATTCGATGCATTAAAACATCTTTCTGAAATATTTTCTCCAGAGTTCTAGAGGGTCCACGGCACAAAAGAAATGCTGAAGGGATAAACACTAACTGCACACAAAAGACTAAGAAAATAAGGGCTTTACGGGGAAGGAGCTGGTCCTGCCCGCTTTTACGTCACTGCACCCCACAGTGACAATACCCTGGCAGGTGCCCAGGCCTATTTACATATCAGGAGACCCAACACAACCAAATACAAATGAAAACAGAGCTCCAGCATTCCAGCTCTGGTTCATTTACTCCACATCATCCATATGATAAAACCATAACGGTAGAGAAGTACCTGGAAGGACCCTGGCAACCACCTGAAGGCCGTATGACACAGAGAAAGTATAAGCAAAGCAGGCAGGTTCCTACTGTGGCAGGAGGGGAGGTGAACTCACCACCTCTTTTTTAGTGGAAAGAAGAGAGTTTGGGGAGCTGAATGGGAACAGTGTCCCAGGCATCTGACACCGCTAAGAAAGTGTCACGGGCTACATCTGCCTACAAACAAGAGGAAGGAAGCAAACACCCCGGCCACACAGCTCTGCGTCCTCTCTCCCTTCTCTGACCTGTGTCTGCAGAAAACCAAATGAACGTCCAGCCTTGGTTCCAACACAACTTTCAGAGCAAGCTGTGCTGAGCAGCACACAGCGGGCCTCCACCCGCTGACACTGGGGTGTCAGCTTCACCAGGGGGACACCAGGAGGTCCACTCTTCGGGGGCCGGAGCCTGGCCTCTGCCTCCACTGGGACAGGGACCCTCTTGTGTTCAGCTCGCCCCAGCGCACACCAGGACCGTCAGCACAGAGGGTCTCCATCGGACTCTCATCGCCCTCCCTGCATCGGCCTGCCGGGAAGACCCCTAGCCCCCATCAATCTCCCTCTTTTCTCTCCTGCCCTGCCTGTCTATCCTGTCTGGAACGACCACCCTGAAATACCAATAATGTAAATGAGATCAACCCCCCAATGGCTTCCCACCACAGGAGAACAAAATCCAGCTCCTTCCCGACATCGCCAAGGTCTCCTGTGATCTGGCCTGCCTGGCCCCCAGCCTCACCCCTCCTCTCCTCCAGGACGGCTCAGTCACCCCCATCTCGAGGCCTTTTCACAGGTGGCTCCTCCCCGGCTCCTCACTGCGTCCTGGGCTCTGCTGTAATGCCACCTCTTCAGAGAGGCCTCTCCTGATTGCAGTTTCCCACTCTTCAGAGTCTCATTCTATTCCTGTATCCTATGTAACTTATCAATTGTCACTACCTGGCATTACATTACTTCACTGCAGTGATCATCAACCCCATTTAGGGGGTGGCTTTAGAAAATGCCAGTGCTTCAGGACCCACCCTAACTAATAAGGTCGGAATTTCATGGAGTGGGCCAGGCATTTCTCTATTCTACAACCTCCTCCCTCCCTGCAAGTGATTCTACTGTCCGTCACGGTGAGAACGGCATTTCTCAAACCTTAACGAGTACAGAATGCACCTGGGGATCTTGGGAAACCATAGATTCTGATTCCAAGGCCTAAGGTGGGCTCTGACAGTGTGTGTTTCTAACAAACTTCTAGATGATGCCGATGCTGCTGTCAGAAGACCCTTCTGAGTTGCAAGCATCTAAAAAGCATTGTCCGGCAGAACTTTCTGCGATGACAAAAATGTTCTAAACCTACACTGTCCAATGCACATGTGCTTATTAGCACTTGAAATGTGGCTGGGGCAGCCAAGAAACTGAATGCTTGATTTCAGGCTGCCATGTTGGATACTGCCTAAAATTAACCATCACTAGTCACTCTTGAGAGTCCCTTGGACTACAAGGAGATCCAACCAGTCCACCCTAAAGGAGATCAGTTCTGGGTGTTCATTGCAAGGACTGATGCTGAAACTCCAATACTTTGGCCACCTGATGCGAAGAGCTGACTCATTTGAAAAGACCCTGATGCTGGGAAAGATTGAAGGCAGGAGGAAAAGGCGACAACAGAGGATGAGATGATTGGATGGCATCACTGACTCGATGGACATGGGTTTGGGTGGACTCCAGGAGTTGGTGATGGACAGGGAGGCCTGACGTGCTGCAGTTCATGGGGTCGCAAAGAGTCGGACACGACTAAGCGACTGAATTGAACTGAATCCCATCACTTCATGGCAAACAGTAGGGGAAAATGTGGAAGGAATGAGGTTTTATTTTCTTGGGCTCCAAAACCACTGTGGATGGTGACTGCAGCCATGAAATTAAAAGATGCTTGCTCCTTGAAAGGAAAGTTATGACAAACCTAGACAGTGTATTCAAAACCAGAGACATCATTTTGCTGAAAAAGGTCTGTCTAGTCAAAGCTATGGTTTTTCCAGTAGTCATGTACAGATGTGAGAGTTGGACCATGAAGAAGGCTGAACGCCAAAGAATTGAGGCTTTTGATCTGTGGTGTTGGAGAAGACTCAAGAGTCCCTTGAACTGCAACGAGATCAAACCAGTCAATTCTCAAGGAAATCAACCCTGAATATTCACTAGAAGGACTGATGATGAAGCTGAAACTCCAATATTTTGGCCACCTGATGAGAAGAACGGACTCACTGGAAAAGACCCTGATGCTGGGAAAGATCGAGGGCAGGAGAAGGGGACGACAAAGGATGAGATGGTTGGATGGCATCACCGACTCAATGGACACGAGTGTGAACAAACTCAAGGAGATGGTGAAGGACAGGGAAGCCTGATGTGCTGCAGTCCATGGGGTCACAGAGAGTTGGACACGACAGAGCAACTGAACAACACCAACTGGACAGTGCAGATCTAGAATGAATGTGCTCCATGAAGAAAGGCATCAGGGCCTGGGAATGGGGAGGGTAAGGATCAGGGATTATTCCAAATTCGTGGTCTGAGCAGTGCTGTGGATTGGCTATGAAAATTCAACCAGAGGCCTAGATGGCCACCACCTCAGGAGTGGGTCAATATTTACCTAAGGCGGGGAGACAAATACAAAAAGCTCTATTGAGACAGCTTAGTAACTACAGATGACTATCTTGACTTCGAGACTCGATCCCACGTCATCATCCAAGGCCCTCCTATCCATGGCCCCAGACACACCTGACCCCTGCCATCCCTGGGCATCCAGGATTTTGGACAATCTTGTGGTCACAGCCTAACCATGTTTTACTGCACTGATTTGTTCATAGGATGGCTGTCTCTCCCACTCAGCTGCAGGCTGCTTCAAAGACAGAACACATTCCTCCCGGGAACTCTCTTCCCATCACCTGGCACACAGCAAGCACTTACTAAATACTGAACGAGGGACAGGCCTGAAACCCCACCAGGAAGGCATTAGTATTTTAGCTGTTAATCACAAGAAAGAGACAAATTGAAGGGGCAATTGGGGGGGGGGGGCGGTGTGGAGAATAGGAATCTCGTAAGCAGAGATCATTCTCTCAAATCACTCCGAGATTTCCAGACACCTATGTCCAGATTACAGAACACAGCATAAAAAGGTGGCCCTGGGGCTTCCCTGATGGTCCAGTGGTTAAGAATCTGCCTTGTGCAGTGCAGGGAAGACAGGTTTGAACTCTGACCAGGGAACGGAGATCCCACATGCCATGGAGCAACTCAGCCCCTGAGCCAAAATTACTGGGCGCCCAGGCTCTGGAGGTAGAGCAATACAGTCAGAGAGTCGGAGGGCCACAGCGAAGATCCCACCTGCCGCAAGTAAGACCCGACACAGCCACATAAACAAACATATATGTCTATTTTTTTTAAGGTGGTCCTGTCTGACCCATACAGGCTCATTTCTGAAAATAAGAATGGACTGGGCAAGTAGGTGATGTCCTTTCAGTCAGTCGTGTCCAACTCTGAGACCCCGTGGACTGTAGCCTACCAGGCTTCTCTATCCGTGGGATTCTCCAGGCAAGAATACTGGAGTGGGTAGCCATTCCCTTCTCCAGGGATCTTTCCAACTCAAGAGATCAAACCTGGGTCTCCTGCATTGCCGGCAGATTCTTTATCATCTGAGCCATCAGGGAAACCCAACAATAAATCTAAAATCCATTAATCTGCTATTTGGAGGAGGTGTTTTTCAAACAAATCACACAGGGCTATGGTGTAGAGCCATACTCTTGCCTAAAAAGTACACAGGCCGGGTTCCCACTAATAGCTGCTGGGAGGGGCATCTGGCCCCAAGGACAGCAAGGCCCCCGGGAGTCTGGGCAGTCCAGATGCTCCTTCTCTCCCTGCAGTTAGAACCCTGTGCTTGTGACAGCAATGAGATTTCCAAGGCAACCAAGGACAACAGAGTGGAGAACTATGGCCCGGAAGGAAGCAGATTAAATTTTAATACTTACAAGTCAACATCAAATTTATTTTTAAAACTATGTATCTGACAAAGCCAAATAAGCACGACAGAGTGGCTGATGCTTTAAAGGAGGGTCTAACTATGAACATTTCACATACATGTACAACTTTTCCCTATTCTGAGAATATTTCAAAGAGCTCAGAGGATCAAAGAACGTGACACAGCAATAAAAACCCCACAAACAGTAGAGGGGGACGGTTTTCAGATTCAGTCACTACTGATTTTTTCCATTATTTCCAAAAACACAGGGCAGATCCCAATTGAAGCACCAGACTTGGCTAAAACTGTGCAAAACAATTACTTCACCAAGAGATCACCAAGTGAAAATTTTAAAACACTGCTGTGCTGACCTGCTGCCAAGACAACAAACCAGTTAAAAAGCAATGGTTAACAGCCATGTAGTGGCTTTCCACTCACTTACTCATTCAACCATTTCTTTCCCCCTACTCTCCTAGGCCACATCAACCCACCCATGTAAATCTCATTTTGGGGCCAAATATCTGCATCAGGTTCTATGGATTAATTAAAATACAAACTGTTAAAGCAATTAGCATGTATTACACCGGTTGTCTACCAGGTACTGTGCTGTGGACTATCTCATTAAACCCTCTCACCTCTCCAAGGCAGACAGGTATTGTTATCCAGACTAACATCAAGGCAAACGAGAAAACATTAGTCATCTCATCCAAGTTCACACAACTGGCCAGTGGTGGAATCTGAACTTGGACAATCTGACAAAAGAGTCATTTAGAGAATTCAGCCTTACTGAAAGTAACAAACAGCAGCATCATTTCTGAAAACAGCATGGAGCCAAGTTCAAGCTCCAGCTCTTCAACTTACTAGCTCTATAACCTTGAGCAAATTAACATTTCTAAGCCTCAACTTCCTCACGTGTAACTCGAGAATGAGAAATAAATGCAACAGATGAGAGGTTCATAGTACCGGGTAGGATAGTCCAGATACAGGCATGCGTATCAAATAAAAAGTACACTTCAGTTGTAGGATGATTTTTAGCAGACATAGCCTATCCTGGAAATAACAGATACACAAAGGTTACTCAGTTCAAAATTAGTTTACTAATTCAGTGACACATGTGTTTAAACATAGGACCATGGACTTGCAAATTTTATATTTATTTCTGTGAAATGAGTAACTCTGTCCCAATAACCACTGTCTGCAGGAAGAGCACATGCTTGATTAAAATCAAAATATGAAGACATACTTGTTAAATAAAACTGTTCCGAATTCAGTTCTCTCATAAATGTAAGTTCACATGTGGCATCATCTCAGTATGTGTACTGGATCTGCTTAAAGTGAGACAGACTGTAATTTTTTTTTTTTTGAGATTTTAACCAATTCGTGTGTGTTCTTAGACACAACATGGAGCAAGCCTGCAGTTTAATAAAATGACCAAATCTGGTCTCTCTTTCATCCACTCAGTAACTGAACTCTAGGGTAATCTGCCCAGCACACTAAAAGAGCTTTGGAACTACACACCACAAACTAACATTAATCACGAAAGGGTATGCCAATTTTAATAGCAACTCGTGTTTGCCTAGCTTTCCAACATCTGCCAGTGTTAATAATATTTAACCGACAAACTACAGTAGGGAAAAGAAACAGAACTTTAAGCACAATAAAGAATTCTTTTTAAGGCATAGTGTATAAAAGCTCCCTTCCCTGAAAACATACTCAGCTACCTTTTGGGTTGCGATCAGTCAATAAACATTATTAATGATGTATTTTCAAAACACTGCGAAAATTTTTTTCTTGCTTTTCAACCAGCACTTCTGAAGAAACTTCTGACGCTCATCCCCCACCAGCCTAATTTGAAGGCATCATTTTGAAGCCTTGCTAATAAGAGGAGAATTAAGTGATGTCGGATCACACAGCTCACTGCAAAACGTTTACATGCAGCTCTCTTCCACCAAAAAAAAGGGGGGGGGGGGGCGAGGAAGGAGGGAGGGGAGGATGCCCTTACTACACTTAAAACATTCAGAATGCTGAATCTGCTGCTTTTCATTTAGCCTATTATTGACTGTTAATGCCTACAAAGGAAATTTTTTTTCATTAAGGGAAAACATTCTGGATTTATCTTTTCCCAAGCAGTTCCTAACAGCAGCTGCTTTGTTCAAGTGGGCAAAAAAACTGAATGCCATCGCTTAATTAAGCTCTTCTGGTGACCTCCCTTCACTCACTGAGGCCCAGTCCTCTCCTTCTAAAATACCTACCATACCCCATTTCAAGAATGTACCTTGACATTGTGGCGGAAAAGAGGGTGATCATCGATTCAATAGCGGCACCATAGGACTTGTAAACCAGTTACCTTTAGTATATACCTATTTAGTATAAACCAAGCACTTGACACACAGTTGTCTCTGACCCTCATCACCACCCTGGAAAGGATGCACTGCTCGTCCCATCTGACAGATAAGGGTAAATGAGCAGAGAAGCGAGAAAAAGCCCCAAACCACAGTCAGCGGTGGCCCTGGCCTCCCAAACCCTGCCCTTCGGTAGGAGGCCGTTCTGACCGTCACCTAAGCCTGCTGGTCCTAAGTGCGCTCGCCCAGGACGTGGAGGGCTTCCTAGTTAGCAGCAGACGATGACTCTGCACCTTGCCTAAAATCAGGCCTTTTCCAGGCTGTTGAGGAAGGGAGGCGTCCGGGGGGTGCGATCAGATAAGAACACACATCCCGGGGTGGTGGGGCTGGGGAGAGGAGGGGAGCAAAGTCCTTCGTATCAGAAGCCCGGCTCCCGCACTCCTCCCCGGGCGCGCTGCGGGACCGGGCGGGCCTCCCTGGCTAAAGGTGCGCACACCTTTCCTGGGCAGCCAGGGTCCCCCGGACCGGCCCTCGAGTCCGGCAGAGCGGGGCCCCGGGCACAGAGCACCGCGCCGGGCAGGCTGGGCGCCCGGGCAATTCCCCAAGCTGCGGACTGGGTGGGGGGGGGGGGGGGGGGGTGCGCCGGGGACCCGCTGGCGAGCCGATGACCCCGCCGCGACGGCCAGGGTGGGGACTCCCCGCTCACCACCGCCCCGACTCTCGGGCCAAAGTTGGCTGGGCGCGGGCAAGGGGGACGGGATATGAACCGTCCGGCCCGGGGCCCCGCGGGGGGCTGGGGAGGGAAGGGGCGGGGGGTGGTCTTAAAAAGGCCCAAGGTAGCCTGGCAGCAGCAGCCTTCTCCTGGAACAAAGGGCTTCTGTTTCGGGCAGGGATTGCCCGGCCGAGTCCGGATTCCGAGGGAAAGAAACTTTTTCCCGGGATGCCGGAGCCGGGCCCGGGCGGGGGCGGGCGGGGGCAGGCGGAGGCGGGGACGCACCCGGGCGCGGCGCTACCTGCGGCCGGAGCCGCCCCCGGCCGCCCCGCGAGGCCCGCGGGCGCCGCTCACCTCCTCGATGGCCGCCACGGTGTTCCGGCACTGCGCCGTGCGCGTGGTGAAGCTCGAGGCCGTGGGCGCCTTGTAGTCCTCATGGGTCTCGGCCACGAATTCCGACACGGAGATCTGGTCCGGCATCGCCTCGGCGCGGCGGGCGGCCGGCCGCGGGGCAGCCGCCGCCTCAGCCGCTTTGCGCGGGCTCCGATCGGTCGCCCGGACGCCGCCTGCCGGCCCGCGGACAAAGGGAGGCGCCGGGGCGCGGGCCGCCGCCGCGGGAGCCGCACGAGCCGCCGCAGGGCGCGGGTGGGCCGCCCGCGGGGCCGGGCGGCGGGAGCAGGGGCCGCGCGCGCACAGCGCCGCGCAGCTCGGGCGCGGCCCGTCCGTCCGTCCGTCTGCCGCCGCCGCCGCCGCCGCCGCCTGCGCTCACGATCGGTCCCCGAAGCGGAGGCGCACAGCCGGCGGGAAGTGCCCGCCAGCCAGCCGCGGGCCCCGAGCGACTCCAGCGGAGAGAGGGGCGGGCCCGGGCCGGGGGGCGGCGGCCGGCCGGGCGCTGGGCGGGGCGGCGCGGAGGGCCGGGCCGCCAATCCGCGCGCTCGCCGCCGCCGCCGCCTGGAAGCCGAGCCTGCAGGAAGGAAGGCGGCGCGCGCCCCGGGCCCGCCGAGCTGCTCGCCCGCCGCCGCGCGCCGCATTGTCTCGGCGTTCGGGCGCCCAGCCGCGCGCGCCGGGGTTCCATGGCGCGCCCCGCCGGGCCGGCCGGACAGACCTCCCGGGCGCGTCCCGGGCCCCCCTCCTGCCCCGCGCCCGGACTCGCGCGCGGGGTGCTCTGGACACCTCCCGGGCGGCGCACCGGCTTCCCCCTGCCCGGTCCCCGCCCCACCCCAGGAGTGGATCCCAGGAGTGGATTCCCTTCTTGGCCGTCCCCCACCCCGAGCCTCCGGGGATGCCCGTCCGGGCGCGCGAGAAAGTGTGGGAGGAGCTCGCCCCCTACAGGACGACGCGCCCCCAGCCAGCCAGTTTGGGGGTTCGGTGACGGTAATGAGAAACGACCATGAAGTCACCCAGTCCTCCAAACCTTGTGAGGCAAGTAAAGAGGTGGTTATTCGTTTAACACGGAAGACAGAGAGTGCTCCCGAGAGTACAGTGAGGGGCCCACTGGGGTTCAGATCCAAGTCGGGGGCTTCCTCCGAGGGCTCACAGGACCCCTGGTCAGTGTCCCTGTCCGTGTTCCTGCCGTCCTGGGTCGTTCTCGGTTAGTTAGTTTCGAGGTACTAGGCCAGGACTCACTCTAGGCAGGTAAGAATACGCTGAAATGGTGCTCCTGGGGGAAGTAGAGGGGCCCAGGGTGGGGAGTAAGACAGAACCAGGAGAAGGAGCTTCTTAGGATTTCAGCCAGAACATGCAACAAAAGGGGGCGAAGCTTATACATAACTGGTCCAGTAAAGAGTTTGAATTAGTACAGATTTCCATTGAACAACTCTTAAGGAAAGGATCATAATCATTTTTTAAAAGGTGGGGGGGGGGGTGGATAAATTGGGAAATGAAGGCTGACATAGCACTACTATGGGCTTCCCAGGTGGGGCTCAGTGGTAAAGAATCCGCCTGCCAATGCAGGAGACTCGGGTTCAATCCCTGGGCCAGGAAAATCCGTGGAGAAGGAAATGGCAACCTACTCCAGTATTCTTACCCGGAAAATCTCATGGGGACAGAGGAGCCTACTATATATAAAGTACATAACTAATAACCTACTGCATACAGCATAGGACACTTTTCAATACTCTGTAATAACCTATATGGATATGGGAATAGAATCCAAGAAAGAGTGGATATATGTATAACTGATTGACTTTGCCTTATAGCAGAAATTAACACAACATGTTAAATCAACTATACTTTAATAAGGTTTCCCTGGTGGCTCAGACAGTAAAGAATCTGCATACAATGCAGGAGACCACAGTTCAATCCCTGGGTGGGGAAGATTTCCCTGGAGAAGGAAATACTACCCACTCCAGTATTCTTGCGGGGAGAATCCCCTGTACAGAGGAGCCTGGCAGGTTACAGTCCATGGGGTTGCAAAAGAGTTTACAGGACTGAGCCACAACTGGGCAACTAACACTTTCATACTCTAATTAAAAAAATTTTTTTAATCCAGGAGTTCTGAAGACACTGGTCAAATAAAATCCCACCCCATAACACTACACCAAGCATATGGTGTGCCTTCTGTAGCTGCCGGCAGTAAAACCAAGAGAAACTTTACAAAAACCTTTTGTGCATCGGAAAAGGAGGAAGTGTGAGAGACATTGGAAATTTAATATCTGAGACAAAGCAGTCTCCTGACACTGTAGGACAGTGGACCAGTCAAACAATCTTTTTAAAGCTCCCTTGTAAGAATTTGCTATATGAGGTGGCAGCATGGGTCAGACATTATGTATGGCCTTTGGTATTTTAGTAGCATTTCATATGAAATTTTGTTTTTCTGAAATAACTGTATTAGTGGATAGCTTTTATAACTGTACCAGGCAATAAGTTACTGTTTTTAAAGCTGTAGTATCTCTGTTTCTATCTTCTATTTATGTTTTTTCACCCTTTTTGGTGTCTTTGGTAGTTTCTGCTAGTTGCTCCTCTCTACAATTCAGGTTCTATAGATATTACTTATACAAATGCACCCTCTCCTATGAGCTTTCCAGGTGGCACAGTAGTAAAGAATCTACCTGCCAGTGCAGGAGACTTAAGAGATGCGGGTTCAGTCCTTGGGTCTAGAAGATCCCATGGAGGAGGAAATGGCAACCCACTACAGTATTCTTGCCTGGGAAATCCCATGGACAAAGGAGCCTGGCGGGCTACAGTTCATGGGGTCACAAAGAGTCAGACACGCCTGAGCATACACATCATCTACACCAGGAGGATTCTATTCCCTCCTAGGTGGCTTTCTAGCTACAGTTGTGTTGTTTTTCTTATCCTGGGTAAGTTTTCAAGTTTTGATTTTTAGAGGAATAATATCTATCAGGCTACAGATTTAAGGATATAAGAAGAGAAGAAAGTAGTGTTTTTCCTTGACAACTAGTATGGCATTAACCAGACTGAGCCAAACTTCTTCTACAAGGACCAAGTTGAGCTTCATGTTCTTCTCTATCCTCTCTTCATGTGCAATTACTATAATTTTTTATAGTATATATATTATATATATATAATATATAATTTTTTATAATGTAATAGTATTTTTCAGGTACAGAAACCTGTGCTGTGCTTAGGCGCTCAGTCGTGACTCTTTGCAACCCCATGGACTGTAGCCCGTCAGGCTCCTCTGTCCATGGGGATTCTCCAGGCAAGAATACTGGAGTGGGTTACCCTGCCCTCCTCCAGGGGATCTTCCCAACCCAGGGATCAAATCCAGGTGTCCCGCATTGCAGGCGGATTCGTTACCTTCTGATACACCAGGGAAGCCTCAGAAACCTGTAGTAAACAAAAATAAAATGGCAAAGGTGCACTGTGTTATACACAGGGATGAGAAGGATGGTGGAAAACAAGTCATCCTACCAAGTCCACTGCAGAGAGAACATCCGTGATAGAACACCCAAGCAGTTCATTCCTCCAGCCATCCCTGAGAATCTCAGAAAACCTTGCCCAGCACAAAAGCCAGAATTAAAGCAAGATCAGAACCAAACGTAGCTAATGTGTCTCTGAAATTAATCGAATGAGTAGTTTCCAATAAAAAAAAAAGGGGGAGTTGAATGTGGATTAAGAAGACATTATAGACACATGATTTTTTTGGGGGCGGGGGGATTCATGTAGTAAAGAAAAACATGCTGGGGAAACCATTACAGGCCTATACTCCCTTATCTAGAACTTTAAAATTCTGAATATCTGAAAAATCTAAAGTTCAAAAGCAACAATTTTAGTAGTAAGATTGACCTAAATTAAATTGACATGACTATTTACAGTCTTGCTTCATCGGAATATTTATGTTTTCCTGCAAACTCTAAATATACTTGCTTATGGAGTATGGCCCCAGACCTCACTGGGCGTGACTTAGAATAGCTAGTGTATGTGGTGTATTAACTCTCAAAACTCTGACAGATTCTGGACACATCTCACCTCAGGGGTTGGTTTCAGATAAGAGGTTGCAGGATTGTATTATTAAGAAAAGAAACATGGTGTTGCAGACTTGTCATTTCTAATGAAGAGGAAAGAAACTCTTCTCTCAAAAATGAAATTTTCAGCAACCCTTTGCGATTGGACAACAGCCCATTTTCCAAAGGAATTTTCTAACCCTAGTAGTTCTCAAGAACCTGAGATTTTTCACTCTGAAATCAAGGTTTAAAATACATTCTTATCTCTGAAATTTGCTTAAGGGTTGGCTGACTTAACACAAGACTTAGCCAGTTCACTTGTTGTAAATGATTAATTTGTAAATGATTATTCTTGGAAAGAAGAGATCTATATCTTAAAAGAACTATGGTAAACAGTGTAATTAAATAGAAAAACAAGAAGAAATGTGCACCCCCCCCAGATGTGAACTTGTAAACTTAAGCAGAAGTTTAATTTCCATTCTTAACAATATTCACCCTCAAACAGTATTTCTTAAGGGACCCATTTATCTGCAAAGTGAGAGAGATTTGAATACACTTACCACAGTGATCCCAGCTTAGCACTTGAGGGGGGGAAAATCAGCATGCAGAAACTATTTTACAAATGAAAACTTAGGTTCTGATGTCAGCTTTGCTTCTCTGTGACTTTGAATAAGTTATAATAATTAACCTCCCTGGACTCAGCCCATTTGTAAAATGAAGGAAGCTGGACGAGCTAATTTCAAAGGCTACTTCCTGAGCAGGCATCTCATGATTCCGTGGTCCGTATTCTGTGTTAGTTTAGGCACCAGAGGGAATTGCTACAAGGGCCACATTGCTACTGGGGAAATCTAATCAGTGGTCCTATTCACTTGAGAACAGGCCTGTTTTAGATGACGTTGGGGGCTGATTTTTGAGAATGTTGTCATTTTATTAAGCTGGTAGATTTAGATGGCAAATTGATTTATTCATAGCCAACTTCACCAGAAGATACTTTAGGTCTGTTCATTTTTTGGTTTTGTTTTAATAGTCATTATATTTATTTGTTTTTATTGGAGGATAATTGCTTTCTGTGTTGTGTTGGCTTCTGCCAAACATCAGCATGAGTCAGCCATAAGTATACATATGTTTCCCCCGCCTCTCTTGAATCTCCCTGTCACCTCCAGCCCCATGCCACCCCTCTATGTTGTCACAGAGCACCAGGTTGAGTTTCCTCTGTTATACACAACTTCCCATCAGCTATCTGTTTTACACATGGTAATGTAGATATTTCAGGGCTACTCTCTCAGTTCGTCCCACCCTCTCCTGCCCCCACTGTGTCCATAAATCTGTTCTCTTTATTTGAGTCTCTGTTCCTGCCCTGCAAATAGGTTTGTCAGTGCCATTTTTCTAGAGTCCATGTAGATGCATTAATATATGATATTTGTTTTTCTCTCTCTGACTTACTTCACTCTGTATAACAGGCTCTAGATTCATCCACCTCACTAGAACTTACTCAAACACGTTCCTTTATATGGCTGAGTAATATTCTATTGTATACACGTACTATAGCTTCTTTATCTGTTGCAAAAATCAGTTCTAGATAAATGAGGTATCATTTACTATGCTATAGGCAGCTCCTGCTGACTCCAGAGAGCTGACTGTTAAATTTCCCGGTGTTTTGCAAACTGTAGGTTGTATCTGTGTGGTATGAACACCACTATAATGGTGCACCACTACACAACTCTTCCTAACTCTACATTCTGTCAGTTTGAAATTGTCCACAGTGGGACTGTTTACACCAGCACAGTTGGCAACTGTAAAAAAAAATCACAACTTTATTGTTTTGTTGATTGTCTAAGTGTAATAAAGGGGTCAAGAAAATGTTAAAAGTGCAGATTTCAAAGCTCAGAAATAGAGGGCATCCCTTGATTTATTTATACCTTTATTTATATTTATTTATACTTTTATTTATATTTATTTATACCTTTCAGTGGCATCACTTTGCCAAAAAAAAGATGTAAACTTAAAAGTGTCATGTCTGTAGCCCTTACATTATGAATTGTGAAAACATTTGAGGTAATATTCTTCCAGTATTTACAAACTGTCATATGATTCAGCAAAGAGGGCACTCATCTCATTGACAGATGAGTGAAGTCACAGCAGGCATTTCATGGCTTCACTTTCATCTTAGCCATTAACATAAAAATGTCAACCAGCATTCATGTCAGAACCACACTCATTTGTCAATGACATGAGGAACTTCTCTGCCAAACTGGATAATAATCAAGCACTTATTTGTAGTCTTGTTTTGTCAGATCGTGGTTGAACTGCAAACACCGATTGGCTTTAAATACAAGAGCTGGGCAAAAATCAACAGAAGTGTTTTGTGAAAATCAGTGAGCTCGATGAGCTGGTGACTTAGTGGTAAAGAACCTGCCTTCCAATGCAGGAGATGCAGCTTCAATCCCCAGGTCAGGAAGATACCCTGGAAAAGGAAATGGCAACCCACTCAGTATTTTTGCCTGAAGAATTCCATGAACAGAGGAGCTACAGTCTGTGGTTTCATGAAAGAGTTGGACACGACTTAGCAACTAAACAACAATAACAAATGGAATTTATAATAAAGAGTATTATATAATTTGTTATTAGTTACAAATTGGGTGCTCTACATCCTTTGTAGAATTAAATGAAAATAAACTTAGGTGTGTATGCACACACAGACATTTTTTGCAGAGCAGGTTGTTAAACATTCACCAGCCCACTGCTGGGTGTAATTGCATCTTCCCTGCCAAGAGGCAGAACATGAGACCTTCCCACTCTGAGTCATGCCAACAGGATAAAGCCCACATAGGACAAAACCTCAATAAACTGGACTACACACGCAAAGGCAACTTGTGTTCATAGAAATTGTCTTCAAGTAATTAAGAAAATGCCATTTGTTGTTTTCAAGTACTTAGACCAACACAAACCAGTGCCAACAGAGGGTGTGGTCTGTTTGAATCAAAAAGCAAAGAAAAAACCCTTAAATTAGCTCTCTGTATGCACATAAATTTTGCTAAAACTTCTATTAAAGAGTGCCTGCAATAATTTCTTGAGTCCAGTCACTCTCCCAACATTTAGACCCATTCTTAGGTTTTGTGGGACACCCTCTTAGGTGGCCCAGCAGTCCATTTGTACATGATCCCAGCTCTAAAGACCTCCAGTGCTTCCACATTGGTCACAGGATGAAGTTTAAACCCTTTAATGTGTCCCAGGCTCTGTCCTAACTCCCCTGACTGTTAACTTTCTCCCAGCCAGGTCGGTAGGCTATGGTCCAGGGCCTAAAGATGGCCTGCAGCCTGACTTTGTGCTGTCCCCAATGAAAGAATGGTTTGACTTTTTTTAAAATTTTATTAATTTATTTGGCTGTGCTGGGTCTTTTTTTGCTGCATGTACTTTTCTCTAGTGGTGGCAAGTGGGGGCTACTCTCTAGTTGTGATACATGGGTTTCTTCTTGCAGTATCTTCTCTTGTTGCAGAGCACAGGCTCTAGAGTGTTTGGGTTTCAGTAGCTGCGGTGCGTGGACTCAGGAGTTGAGGTTTCTGGGTTCTAGTGCAGAGGCTGAATAGTTGTGGTGCACAGGCTCAGTTGCCCCGCGGCATGTGGGATCTTCCTGGATCAGGATACAACTTGAGTCTCCTGCATTGGCAGGCAGATTTTTTTTTTTACCACTGAGCCACCAGGGAAACCACTGACATTTTTTTAAGTGGTTGAAAAACATCAGGAGAAGAATATTTTTTTTAACACATGAAAATGATATGAAACTGAAATTTGAGTGTTCAGAAAGTTTTATGAGGTGAGATGGCTGGATGGCATCAGTGATGCAATGGACATGAACTTGGGCAAACTTTGGAAGATGGTAAGGGACGGGGAGGCCTGGCATGCTGCAGTTCATGGGGTCTCAAAGAGTCTGACACGACTGAGTGACTAAACAAAAACCACAGTTTTATTGGCACCCAGCCACAGCCACTCAGTTACATATTATCCAGGGTGGTGGTGCAGTTGAGTCCTTGCAACCCACCTACAACCCACCTACCTAAAATATTTAAGAAATTATCTGGCCCTTTGCAGAGGAAGTTTGCTTACCTTGTTCCAACCTCACCAAGCTTCCCATTTTTTTCAGCCCATAGAGTCCTCTTATGAGGTGAATTAATGCAGTTCTCTGCCTCTAACCTGCTTCCTAGAAGGTCAAGTCCTAACTCAGTTAGCAAGACCTCTCATAGCTTTCTCTCTGCTCCAGCCTCATCCCCTCCCCACCCCCCACCCCCAGGTTCTCACCACCCTGCAACCCCAACCAGCTCAGGCCACACCTAACTCTCACTGTTCATTTAACATTAAGTGTTCCCTCACCCGCAAGCCCCTTGGCTTGAAGCCCTCATCTTCTGTCCATCTGACACACTTCTGGCCACCTTTTGGGGTCAAAGGCAAACGTCACCTCTATGAAGTCTCTTTTGAACGAACATTCTAGGCAGGGTCAGCCGTCTCCTCTGTGCTTTCACTGTGCTTTAGACCTGTTCGGATGCTCTTGCTAGGAAGTGAAATGAAGTGCCTGTTTCCGCGTTCTAACACCCTGGAGAAGGTCTCCAGTCTTTCCTCTCTCCTGTGCTCCCCACCACTCTCTCTCCTCTCATTGGCATGTGAAGCGATTGCATTAGCCAGACAAGATGGGGGCTCTTGTTTGATTCCACTGATGAGCCTTAACTTCACCCTGGAAAGAAAAAGTGCTTCACCTCCCCCAAAGAACTGGATGCTTCCATGACAGGAAGTTCCAAGTTATAGCATGACCAGAGCATTTGTTTCTCATCTCACTGCCTTCAGAGACTAGGCTCCTAGGGGAAAAGAGGCCAGGTTTGGTTTATCTTTGCCCCAAAACACAGAACATGCACAAGTAGGTGCCTAATAAACGTGAATTGGATTGCTTGGATGTGCTTCTCTTCTGATACACAAAATGAAGGAAGACATGAATTCAATACAAGGAAAATCTGTAGGTTTGAGAGATGAAGATGGAGGCAGCGTCCTGGGTTTTTCCTTCTGTGTTGGCTGGAGTTTCCTGGTAAACATACGGTTGCAGAGGGAAGTCAAGACTTGGGGGTGGGGGGCAGTTTGCTTGATGACCCGACTTCTTCAGAAATGGACTTGTTCAGTCTCCCTCCCTGGATGTCAACACCAGAAGACCCACTGCGTGGTTGGTTTCCACCTGGTGACGGGGTGACCTCACCCCATGTAAACTAAGGCACTCTGTCCCCTCAACCCTTACCTCTTAAGGTGTGGTCCCCTTTCTGGCACCATCAGCATCAGCCTCAGCCTCAGACCTACCGAGCCAGAGTTTGAACTTTCACAGGACCCCCAGGTCATTTGTTTAAAATTTGAGGTCTAGCATACATAAAGGATGCATACACCACAAGCTGGAACCTGACTTTCCCATCCTGTCAGAAGCCCAGTATTCCAAACTATGTAAACTGTACCATGCCCACGGGACTTGATAAAACCTAAAGGGTTAAGGTTCTTTCTGATGCTGAGGTTCGTGAAGGTTCCTCTCGGTTCTGAAAAGCCATGCTGTAGTCCATTCTGTCTAGTTGCTGTTTTACTCCCTGGCTCAGTAATTCAACTAGCACTTACTATGTCCTATAGGCTGAACACCATCCCCCAAACCAGGATGTAGTTGCGAGCAAGCCAGAAAAGGTTCATGCTGTTATCATACTTAGCTTCTAGCAGGAAAAGGCAGATAGTAAGTAAATTCATAAATAAAATAATTTCATGTGAGTCCCATTGACACACATGGACAGGATGAGGTAGTAAAGAGTATCTGGTGGGGGTGAGGGGTGGCAACATTAGGGAGGGCAATCACGAAAGACTTCTTGGAGAAAGGAACAGTTGAGCTGAGCCCAGAATGAAAAGAAGGAGCAGGTGAGCCTTTTACAAAGGCAGAGTGAACACAGAGTTCCCAAAGCAGGAACTGGATAGACATTAAGAGAAAAAAGGACAGAGCATTTGGGTTGTTGCGAGCAAAACAATATCAAAACAGAGAGGGAGGGAGAGAGAGAGGATGTGAAGTGATGAAGGAGGAGGATGGGGGCAGATCACGTGAAGCCTCAGAATCTTGGAGATTTTCCTGCACAAGAAGGATGGCAGGCTTTGCTTTATTCTTAAAAATGAAAAAGATCACTGACTGGTCTTGGAAAAATGATTGTAGGCAGGTGTAGCAGCGAAGCAGGGGGTTGATTAGCAATGGATAATTAGCAATGGATAAATTGGGCTTCGTCAAAATTCTAAAATTTTGTACATCAAAGGCACATCAAGAAATCGAAGAAAATCCACAAGTTGTGGAAGAGTATTTGCAAGTAGACATCTGATAAAGGTTTTGTATCTAGAATGTGGAATATAAAGCTCTTACAACTCAATAATGAGAAGACAACCTGGTTTTAAAACTGATACATCTGAATAGATGTATCTCCAAAATAGATCTACAAATGGCCAAGAAGCACATGTAAAGATGCTCGACATTATAGTTATCAGAGCAATGCAAATCAAACCAAAGTATGATGTTTTCCAACCCACCAGGGTGGCTATAATAAAAAAAAAAAAAAGATAATAACAAGTGTTGGTGAAGATATGGAGAAAACTGGAACCTTCATACACTGCAGGTGGGAATGTAAAATGGTGCAGCCACTAAGGAAAATAGTCCTCAACAGTTTAAACACAGTTATCAAATGGCCCAGCAATTCCACATCTAGGTATATACCCAAAAGAAATGATGGCACACAATCACACAAAAACTTGTCCACACATGTTTACCTGGTTATTCATAATAACCAGAAAGTAGAAGTAACTCAAATGTCCGACAACTGATGCATGGATAAACAAAATGTGGTCAGTTCGTATAATGTGTATTAGATTGCTAGGGCTTCTGCAACAAGGAACCACAAACTGGGTGGCTGAAACAGAAATGTATCATCTCACACTTCTGAAGGCTAGAGTTCAAGATCAACGTTGTGGTAGAACTGATACCTTCTGACATCTGGGAGGGAGAATATGTGCTTGTCTCCTAGCTTCTGGTGGGTTGCTGGCAATCTCTGGTGTTCCTGGGTTGTACAAGCATGACTCTCATCTCTCTCTCTCTTCGTGTTCACATGGTATTCAACGTGTGTGCATGTCTTTGTGTCCAAATGTCCCCTTATTATAAGGACATTGATCATATTGGAATATGGACCGACCTGCTCCATACGGCCTCATCAAGGCTAATTATATCTGCAATGATCCTACTTCCAAATAAAGCCACACTCTGAAGTTTTAGGGGATAAGAATTCAACATACGGATTTGAGGGAGCACAGTTCCACTCCTAAAACAACAGAATACTCCTCAGCCGTAAAGAGGAATGAAGTACTGACACAGGCTACAGCAAGAATGAGCCTTGAAAATGTGCAAAGTGAGAAAAGCTAGCCACATATTATGTGATTCCATTTATGTGAAATATTCAGAAAAGACAAATCTATAAAGACAAAAAGTAGATTACTGGTTGCTCAGGGCACGGGAGAGGTTGGAGGAATAGGAAGGTGATAGTTAAAGGATACATGGTTTCTTTATGGATGATGGGAATGTTCTAAAATTGCTTGTGGTGATGGTTGTACAGCTGTGAGTATGCTAAAGATAATTGTACACTTTAAATGGTTGAGTTGTATGGTAAGTGAATAAAGAAATTACCAAAACAAAACACAAATTAGCTTCATAAAAAGTGTTAAAGACATTTTCCAAAAGTGTAACCTAGGACTTGGGTCCAAAATTCAGATCCTGGCTCTCCAACTTTCTGTTACTTTGAGCAAATTGCCTTAACTTCTCCACTGAAAAGATGTGGATATGGGAAAAGGAGTCTAGCAGGATTGTTCAAGAATTAGAGCTTATCTAGGCACACAGCGTGTTGTTTAGTCACTGAGTTGTGTCTGACTCTCTTGTGACCCTGTGGGCTGTAGCCCTCCAGGCTCCTTTGCCATGGGATTCTCCAGGCAAGAATACTGGAATGAGTTGCCATTTCCTTCTCCAGGGGAATCTTCCCAACCCACAGATTGAACCCTCATCACCTGCATTGGCAGGTGGATTCTCTACCATTGAGCCACCTGGGAAGCCCCAGGCACACAGTAGTTGCTTAATAAAATCATTACGAGTCCTTACATTTTACCCTTGAAAACGTAGTGTGATTCTATCATGAATAAATCTTTCTTTGAGTCATTTATTTTTCTAAATGGCCCAATAAGACCTTTAGCATGCCCCTCAACAATTAAACTCCCAAAAGAGAACTAAAACTTAGAAGAAAAACATATCCCTTCACATTTTTCATGCCACAGGAGGGCCAACTCTGTGCTGTTTTTCTGCCTCTGACACCTCTTCCCGCCTTTTGTTTTTATTCCTTGAGTTGATAATTGAAGCTGTCAAAGAAGGCTCACACTACTTGGTGTCTCAGCAACATGTTCCAGCTGGGACAAAAGAGCATGTTGCTGAGTTGGAGAAAGAGAGCGAAGGTTCCCTAGGAAGGAGCCCACCCTTGAGTTTCCGGAATGTTGGGTTATTAAATCTGTGTCGGGGGTGGGGGGGTTCCCAACACATCCGTTTGAAGGGATGGACCTGAGTCAGCGTTGAGTCTGAAGGGAATACAGAAAGACTTGAGAATAAGTCTCTGAAATGCCACAGGTCTAAGCATTTCCTGATGCTTTATAAAGAAAATCAGAATCAAATCTCACCCCGGTCATGAGTCAGATGCACTCATCACAATGCCAGGAGATGTAAGGTCAGAAAAGATGCAAGATGCTGTGCAAAGACATTTGGTGGCACTCATGGATCGTGTGTCCGGTGCTGTGTTGGGCCCGGGGATGCAGAGATGATGGTGAGGTGGTGTGTGCAGAGGCCCCTGGTTTCATGCACAGAAGCAAACTCACGCCCTTCACAGAGGTGTTCTGCGGTCTGTGGAACAGGAGCTCAAGGTCACACACAGAATCTATGATCGGTGCCTGCGGTCTGGGCATCCAGCGCCGATGAAACCTCCCCGATAATTAAGTTTTCTCCCAACTCTCCAGACAGTCTATGAATTCCTTCCTGTCACTACATCCCAAACAGGTCCTGTCCAAACAGTCCTGTGGCGGTGATTCATAATCCTGGCAGATGCAGCCTTATTTAGAACATCTTATTCAGAGATGATCTTCTTGTGAACTTTGAGGAAATGCAGAATGGTTGGCAAAAGTCCCTCTGCCTCTCCACCTTGTCCTGGCACCGCTTCCTTCCCCCCGGAGCATTCCTGCCTATTGTCCCCACGTCACCTTCTGGTCACCCAGGTCGGCATGCTCTCCTCCTCACTTGGCCATTGCTTACTTGTCCAGGGTGTGGTAGGCATGACCGTGGGCTGACCCACCCCCTCTACCAGAGCCCCTGACTCAAAAACAGTGCTTTAATTTGCCTAATCTCAAGCATTTCCAGGGACCCTTTAAAAAGGCCGATTCCGTCTAGAAAGATGGTACAGATGAGCCTGTTTGCAGGAATAGAAACGAAGACATAGACACAGGACATGTGGACGCCACGGGGGAAGGGGAGCGGGGGATGAATCAGGGGAGTAGCACTGACATATGTACAAGGCCATGTGTAAGACAGATAGTCAGAAGCTGCCGTAAAGCACAGCGCGCTCAGCTGGGAGCTCTGTGATGACCTGGAGGGGTGGGGTGGGAGGGGATGGGATGGGGTGGGAGGTAGGTTCAAGATGGAGGGGATATATGTATACACGTAACTGATTCACTTTGTTGTAGCAGAAACTAACACAAAATGATAATGCAATTATACTCCAATAATATATATGTATTATATTATTCCCCAGTGGCTCAGACGGTAAAGAATCTGCCTGCAATGCAGGAGACCAAGGTTTGATCCTTAGGTTAGAAAGATCTCCTGGAGAAGGGAATGGCTACCCACTCCAGTATTCTTGCCTGGACAATTCCATGGACAGAGGAGCCTGGAGGGCTATACAGTCCATGGGGTCACAAGAGTCAGACACGACTGAGCAACTAACACTTTCACATTATATATTATATATCTTTTTAAAAAACAGCAAAAAACAAACAAAGAAAATCCATATTCCAGAAGGCCCTACTCTAGACCCACTGAATCAGTGTTTAGGAAAGGGGTCTGGAAATTTGGATTTTTAATGTGAGCTCCAGGAGATTTTAGATAAAGCAAACTTGAAAAACGACATCTACCATTTTAGAGGAAAAACCCAAAACCAAGACTTTTGAATTCATTTTCAAGTGCATTGCCTGTGTCAGAACAAATCCTAGAGGGGAGGTTTGAGGTGAGCAAGCCCTCTCCACAAAACAATAACTCTTTCTCTGGAGAACTCCTGACAAAATTATGATCTGAGAGCAAAAGTGTTCCCACAGGATCTGAGAATGCCCAGTACTCATTCTGAAAGTGCTTGCTTAACTGGCACTCAGAGAGGGGTTGGTTTGCCAGTAGGATCTGGAGCTGTAGACATGCGCTGCCTCTAAGCAGAAGAATAACCCTTAGTCATATAAGAGACCTTGGCATAACTTTAAACGGAGACTTCATTTTCTCGGTTCCATGGAATTCCCAGTGTCTGCGAGGCCGTATGTGTGACTTTCCTTGGAAAGGGGGCTGTGAGTCGTTTCCTGAGGCCGTTTAACTTGACTGGAGGGTGCTCAGGGCTGCCCCGGGCAGATACCAGCTGAGTGATGGCTGATATCTCTGGATCTGGAGCCAGGACCCTTCCTCCAAGGGCTCCTTTTTCTGTTCTCATTTTCAAACCAGGGTGACACCCTGGCGACGTGTGCTGCTTCGTCCCTTCCTTCCTCCCCAGACTCTGCCCCTACCCACCCCTTTCGAGGTTCGCAGCCAAAGCTGACTTCACTCACCGACTCCGCATCGCATTTCGGTGAGTCCCACTTACAGATGCCAAGATGTGGGCTGTGTTGTTTGCTCAGGCCCTGATCAGATTTTCCATCAGCTCTGAGCACAGCAGCTCTGAGCCTGGGCTTCTGGGCTCCACCAGGGTCCTGTCCTGAACCTCCCCTGGGCACTGCTCCCCAGCGTGGCCAGAAGGCCCCCCACAGGGCCAGACTTCCTGAAACAGGGTCAGGCACACTGGGTCAACTGGAGTCATTACTCTGGAGACAGAACCTGGCAGAGGAGTGGCCGAGGGATTTGATGGGAGGAGAAGCAGCTGATCAATGACTCTTTTGTGCCCTGCTCCATAAATTGGCACTGCAATCCAGCCTGGAGCTCTCAGAAGCAAAAGCTTACAGACCTGAATCAGATACCAAAGATAGGGATGCTGAAACAGGGTAGGACTGACTCACATGGTTTGAGGAGGGCTTCAGAGACCCCTGGCTTGCAGGCTGAATAAGTAGTCTTCACACTTCTTGAGTATAAGGGTCTCTTGCAATGCAAAAAGTGAGACCTCCTCACCTCATTCCTCAGAAAGGCTAACCCCAAACCAGAGGAAAGATGGCTTTCTTTGATTGAGGCCCCAGTGAATGCTAACCCAAAGCAAAAAGACAATTCACTTCATGGTTCTGTTCGTTTAACTTGCTTTTGTTCATCTAATTGCCCAAACAAACTATGGAGCCATCCTAATTCCTTCTCCTTCCTACCACACATTCAGTTAGTCACACGATGCTGATGCTTCCACCTGTTTAATATCCACATGGTTGTCCCCTCAGTTCCCCCCTCATCCTTCACTGATTCAGGTCCTCATTCTGTCCGTGCATGAAGAATGGGCTTTATGACAAGTCCTCCTGTCTCCAGCCCAGGGTGCTTGCATGCATTCGTGCTTAGTCGCTAAGTCATGTCCAACTCTTTGCAACCCCAGAGACTAGCCTGCCAGACTCCTCTGTCCATGGGATTCTCCAGGCAAGAATACTGGAGCAGGTTTCCATTTCCTCCTCCAGGGGATCTTCCTGACCCAGGGATCGAAAAGTCCTCCTCCAATCCCTCCTGTTTACATGGGAACCAGGGTTATCTTTCCGAAAATGACCTTTTAAAAATGCCAGTAATGACTTCCCACAGTCTGCAAATAAAACCCAGATTCCTTGGTGTACTGTATAGGGTCCTTCACGGTCTAGACTATGTAACTGTTCAGCCTAATCTCTCATCAAACCTCACATACATCAAGAGATGCAATCACACTTGACTCATTCCTTCATTCGAGTTCCTGTCGTGTATCAGATCCTGTGCTGGATTCTGATAATCCAGTGATGCAAGCAAGGCACCCACAGTCCCTGATCCCCTAGAGCTGGCAATCAAAGGCAGAGGACAGACTTTGGACATGAAGGTATATACTTCATTGATTTCAACAGGTGCTTTGCTAGAGCAGAGCAGATGGACATCACATGACCTCGAAGGCAGGGATCCCTCTGATCCAAAGGAATGAGAAATGATGAATGTGAGTTGGAAGCTGGTGGTGAGAGCCTGTGTGTGCGAAGGGTCACAGATGAGAGATCTGAGTGTTTTCAAGTAACTGAAGGGAAGTGTGGCCTGTCAGTGATGAGAGAGAAAGCTAGAGAGGCCCGTGGATCTTTCTGGTCATGGAAGAGCTTAGAAGATTCCATATTAAGGACTTTGTGACATTACCTAGAGGGATAGAGAGCCCCAGAACCATTTAGAGCAGACTCGATTTTTGAAAGATCTCTCTGGCTGAGTTTAGGGAATGGGACAAACTACTGATAGTGCCCCAAGGTGCGGTACATTTCTGCACAGTTGGGTCTTAGCACAAGCCTTTTCATGTCTCTGGGATGCCCCATGGCTCTTGTCTACTTAGTGAGTCCCTTCCATCTTTCATAGCTCAGCTCATAATCCTTAAAATTCACAGCCCACTCCTTCCCTCTGTCCAGGTAGAGTTGGGCATATCTCCATCTTTGCTCCCATAGCATATGGTTCCTTTTTTGTTGTTGTTCAGTCACTCAGTCTGACTCTTTGTGACCCCATACCCATAGACTGCACCAGACCAGGTTTCCCTGTCCTTCACTATCTCCTGGAGTTTTCTCAGACTTGTGTCCATTGAGTCAATGATGCCATCCAACCACCTCATCCTCTGTTGTCTCCTTCTCCTCCTGCCCTTAATTTTTCCCAGCATCAGGGTCTTTTCCAATGAATTGGCTCTTCACATCAGGTGGCCCAAGTATTGGAACTTCAGTATCAGTCCTCCCAGTGAATACTCAGGGTTGATTTCCTTTAGGATTGATTGGTTTGATCTCCTTGCTGTCCAAGGGACTCTCAAGAGTCTTCTCCAGCACCAGAGTTCAAAAGCATCCATTCTTCGGTGCTCAGCCTTCTTTATGGTTCAACTCTAACATCTGTCACTGACTACTGGAAAAACATCATGTCAGTCCCCATTACTAGACTGTGTGTTTATAAAGGGAATTCAGTCTGTTTTCCTTTCAGTTTTATATCCCCGAGACCCAGCATTTAGTAGTGGCCTTAAATGTGTTAAGTATACTTTGAATGTGTGAATTTACACCAGAGGCAAAAAAAAAAAAAAAAAAAAACCAGAAAAGTTGAGATTCAAGACCTCCATGACTCCCTCCATATCAAGTCCTTCCCTCCCCACTGGACGTCTCTGTCGTCCCAGACCCAGAAACCTCACAGGTTTGCCCGTCCCTTTTTTCTTTCCCACACAGCACATTTTGGCAAATGCTCCTGCAGGAACGTGGTCTCTACAGCCTCCTCCAGTCTTCTATGATGTGGAAACCCTCGACTTTGTACCTAAGTTTGGGCAGAGGCCTGGTCAGATAGTCGAATTTAAAATCGTCTTCATTGAAGGGGCCCAGGGCTGGTTGTGCAGAACAGAGCTCGGGCCCCTTCCTGTAGGTCACCACCATGCTGCAAATTTATTAGACTCTTTGAGGGCGGAGTCCTGAAGGCAGTAGTGTCTCCGAAGGGGTCCCTTTCCCAACCAGGCATTGAATGGCTCTGTGTGGGCTTGACAAACTAGAAGGCGTGTGTCTTTATGATTATTAATGGTTATATTATTGACTTGTGTGCTCTAGGTTTTAGTTGTGCCATGTGGGATCTTTTGTTTGTTTGTTTTAATTGTGGCCTGCAGGATATTTAGTTGCAGCATTGGAACACTCAGCTGGGCAAGTGGGATCTAATTCCCTGATAGGAATAGAACCCAGGCCCCCTGCACTGAGAGTGAAGAGCCTTGAACGCTGGATCACCATGGAAGTCCCAGGAGTAGGTCCTCAGTGAAGAGGTTAGAAACTTGATTTGGTTGATGACTTGATTATTTGCAAGCAGCTTCTAGGAGTTTTTAGTTAGGATTGATTGATGTAAGGAGACGGCTGGCTTTTTTGAAAGGGTCTTCGGCTGGCTTTTTTGAAAGGGTCTTAACAGGAGTTGAGCAGAGCTGTTTGATTTGCATCACCTGCCACTTGGTGGGGCCCGGGACTCCAGAGACTTTCAAGCAGTAAACACCTCTGCTGAGGCTGCAAGTGAAAACTCATTGGTGAAAACGGACATGTATTCACTCATTCAGTCCTTTATTCCGTCACTCAACAAAATCATGGAGCATCTTTGTGGGGCCTTCTCATTTGCCATTTACTTTACACAGGTTGCTGCTGCTGCTGCTGTTGCTGCTGAGTCGCTTCAGTCGTGTCCGACCCTGTGTGACCCCATAGACGGCAGCCCACCAGGCTCCCCCATCCCTGGGATTCTCCAGGCAAGAACACTGGAGTGGGTTGCCATTTCCTTCTCCAATGCATGAAAGTGAAAAGTGAAAGTGAAGTCGCTCAGTCGTGTCTGACTCTTCGTGATCCCATGGACTGCAGCCCACCAGGCTCCTCTGTCCATGGCATTTTCCAGGCAAGAGTACTGGATGGGGTGCCATTGCCTTCTCCTTACATGGGTTAGTAGTAGTAATAGTGTTAGTCGCTTGGTCATGTCTGATTCTTTGAGAGCCCACGGACTGTAGCCCGCCAGGCTCCTCTGTCCATGGGATTCTCCCGGCAAGAATACTGGAGTGGGTTGCCATGCCCACCTCCAGGGGATCTTCCCGACCCAGGAATCCTACCTGTGTCTCTTAGGTCTCCTGCATTGGCAGGCAGGTTCTTCACCACCAGCACCACCTGTGCCTAGGGTGCATACCCGGGAGGGAGGCGCTTCTGAGTTCACGTACCGCGGCTTGCGGAACTTTGCCTCCTCCTGGGAAAGGTGCACGTGAGCAGGGGCCACCCATCAACCCAGCCTTCCTCTGTCTCCTCAAGAATTTCTAGTCCCACTGGGCATCTTTGTGGAAGGTTGAAGGTCAGTCAGAGAGTGTCGAAGTATCAAATGGCAGCTTTTCCGAACAGTCTGACCTATGGTGGACCTGGCATGCCTGTTCTGCCGCTTAGATGTCACATCTATTCCAAGGAGCTGGCTGAGAAGCTGCTCTTAGCTGGTGCCAGGGAGAGATGATGGTGGTTTAGTTGCTAAGTCGTGTCCAACTCTGCGACCCCACAGACTGTAGCCCGCCAGGCTCCTCTGTCCATGGGATTTCCCAGGCAAGAATACTGGAGTGGGTTGCTGTTTCCTTCTTCCAAATGCAGGAATCGAACCCGCGTCTCCTGCATTGGCAGGTGGGTTCTTTACTGCTGAGCCATCAGGGAAGGCCCCGGGGACAGATACTCTTTTTGCTTCCCCATGCTGTGGAAGTTCTGGTTTTAACTGTTCTGTGCTGAGCCCAGATTACCGAGCAAGTCAGACTGGAGAACACAGCCTGGCACGGGCGCAGAGGTGGCTCGTGGGCTCATGGCAGAGCCACTCAGGGCCCACTTGACCTTGGGAAGCTCCAAGGGGTGGACTGGTCCCAGACGGGGGGCTCCGAGGAGGGTCAGGCCGCTGCTGTTGGACTGCACAGCCCGGAGGCAGCAGCAGAGCCCGCCAAGGACCTGCTAATAGCTCCATCAATCATCCGGGAAGCGATTTCTGGCGCTAGATAATTGACTTCTGTTCATTGTTCCAGATGAAGTTTTGAAATGCCGGAGTCCATGCCTGTCTCTTTCATTAGTGACAGGCTCTGCTTGGGATGGCAGTTCAGTGGGTGACAGAAGGTGCATATTCAAGCTTTTATCCCAGTGCGGGGTCACACTGAGACCCAAAGTCATTATTTCCACCGCTTAGTCCCTAAATCCCTACTGTCTCTGTCTTTACAGTTATCCAGGGAGGATTTGATGATCTTGAACTTCTAATGCAAAGAGTTGATCACTGTTTACACTGGCACACAGTTTTTAATGCTTTTTCACAGTTTATCGATTTTATTTATGGGATCTTAGTTCCCCAACCAGAGAAGGCAATGGCAACCGACTCCAGTACTCTTGCCTGGAGAATCCCGGGACGGCAGAGCCTGGTGGGCTGCCCTCTATGGAGTCACACAGAGTCAGACACGACTGAAGTGACTTAGCAGCAGCAGTTCCCCAACCAGGGACTGAACCTGGCCCCATGGCAGTGAAAGCTCCAAGTCCTAACCACTGGACCATCAAGGAACTCTCCTATCGATTTTCCTTTAATTTAAAAGTTTTTTAATTTTATTTTTTATTTTTAGCTTTGCTGGGTCTTTGTTGCCGTGTGGGGGCTGCTCTTTAGTTGCAGTGCAGAGGCTTCTCCTTGCAGTGACTTTTCTTGTTGTGGAGCACTGGCTCCAGGCGCAGGGGCTTCAGCAGTTGTGGTTCCCAGAGTCTAGAGCATGGCTCAGTACGGGCTCAGTCGCTCCACTGCATGTGGGATCATCTCAGACCAAGGATCAAACGCATGTCCCCTGCATTGGCAGGCAGATACTTTACCACTGAGCCACCAGGGAACTCCCCATCAGTTTTTGGAATAACATTCATAAGCACCCTGTCCTTGGTGTGACACAGTTGACATCATTTCACTCAGTCTGCCCATGCACAGGCAGAGTGAGGAGGGCACCATTATCCTCTCTGAAATTTAGAAAGGTCAAGTGATGCTCTTGGGGTCACGGAGCAAAGAGAGCACAGAATTGGGACCCAAATCCAGGTCTTGTGGGTCTGACCGGCTCCAGAACTCCACCACGCCTCCCCCTCCCCCTGGAGGGCACACGGTGGCCTTTCCCACTGCTTTGGAACAGGTGTTCACACTGCAACTCTTCCTTGCCACCCTCTCAAACCAGCTTCTCCTCCCGATGCCCTGCTAGTCACAGCGTCCCGTTCTCCTCACCCGGCTCCTTGTTCTTTCCCCTGCTTCCACATCCAGTTGCTCAGCTCGTCCTCAATCTTCCTGTCCAGTCGGATGGTTTCCAGGCCCGCCCCCCTTTCCTGTGCTCTCGTCTCTGCTCAGGAACGCATCCCCCCGACAGCAGCCCCCGACAGTATCCCCACCACGTCCAGTCCACCCAGACCTTTACCCCTCGTACAGGGACCATTCATCCTCCCAATAGCAGCATTTTCCACCGTTTTGAGCCAAGTGTGTTAGGTCAACAAGCAGTTACACAATGCAAGACATTGTCAAGCATCACTTAAGGGAGAATTCAGCAGTGTTTTTCTCGGGGTGGGAATCACCTGTATTTATCAGTGGATGATCCAGCCCAGGGTACCCTGGTGGTGCTCAAATGTATTCTGAACATTAGTATAAACCAAAGGAAGAGCTTGTTGACTCAAAACCTCCAGAGGCTCCCACTGCCAGCAAGTCAGTGTTCAAGCTGCTGAGTCTGGCATTCTACACACTTTATAGGATATTTCTATATTAGGGCTCTTTATGTTTGAGAGAGTTAAAGTCCCATTCTAAAGAACTTAAACATACAGGAGAGAATTTATCGGCTTGTACAACTAGAAGGCCTAAATATACCAAGGTTGAGATCAATTGAGCCAGCAGGTTCAGAGGAGGCTGTTGCAGCCCAGGGTGCCTGAGTCCAGATGTTTAAGGTGGGCACCAAGGCTGGAGACGCAGAGATGCTGGAAGGGGTCAGACCACCTGCTGGTGCCCAGCTGTGCCATTTACTCAAGGGGCTCAGTGGTAAAGAATCCTCCTGCCAATAAAGGAGATATAAGAGGTGTGGGTTTGATCCCTGGGTCGGGAAGATCCCCTGGAGTAGGAAATGGCAACCCACTCCAGTATTCTTGCTGGGAGAATCCCGTGGACAGAGAAGCCTGGCAGGCAACAAACAGTCCACGGGGTCATGAAGAGTCGGACACGACTCAGCATACACAGTACATGTCACTTACTCACTGTGTGACCTTGGGCAAGTGACTTACTGTCTCTGAGCCTTAGCTCTTCATCTGGAAGGCTATGAGAATTAAAGGAATTATTGTACATAGAACATGTTTATCACACAGGGAGAGCTGTAAAAGTGTGTCCTTAGCTTCTTACAGTTATTACAATAATTAGGAGGTATGTAATAATTATTATTATATTATATATATTTATTTGTATTTATATAATATATTTATATATAATTATATATAATTAATTATTAATATAATAATTATTATGTAATAATAATTACTATTATAATAAAAGGGAGATAATTATTATTATCTCCTTGCTACTGAGAATGACCACCCAGAAAAACAACGTTTCAGAAGAACAGGCAGTATCCTTTCAAATAGAACCCCGGAAACACTAATAACCCTGGGGAAGCCGGTCTTCCTTCTCCCGTCCTGGGCAGTCTGTTCTTGGGGGCCCAGGCTCAGGACGAGGCCCTCACGGGGGAGGTCAGCCTGAGAGCTTCGGGGGCTTTGCTCTTATTGGCCTAAACTAGATGGTCTGACGGCTGTTTGGGAAAATGCACTGCATTCTTTATGTATTTTCCTCACCAGAACACGTCTGCTTCGTCCTGTTTTAAAGGGCATCCATGAGTCATTCGGCAGGAACAAAGAAGCTTCAGTCTGCAACTTCCACGGGGAAGAATTTGAAACAGCGTGGTTCACGTGGTTTTCTGGAATCTGAAAACATGTCTTAGAGGTGCCTAAAGCGCCTGATCCCAGTTGTTCTGTCTCTCAACAGCTGGACTCCAAACGTAAACACTATTTGTCGGAGCGCATCGCCATCACTCGCATGCAGAGGTGGACGGCTCTGTGACGGCCAGGCGCGCTGGACGTCGGCCCTGACACCCTTCCTACTGCCTCTGCCCACGGATCCTGGCACGTTCCGATTTCACTGCCATGATTCACAAGGAGTGGAGGGTCAGGCCAGCAGCAGTTCTCTTCTTAGAGGCGACTCCAACATCTGAGCTCTGTCCCTTGTCCTCAACGTGAAGACACCTGAGGCAAATGGGCGAGAGGGTGTCCCACACACTCCCGGGCACCCAGCACCTTCACCACAGGGCACCCGGACCTGGCCTGGCTAGACAGATGCCCCTTGGCTCTCTCCAAACCTGTACCCACCTGTCCACGTTCAGCCGCAGGTGGGCAGGCAACACATGGGCATCTCTGATTTAGGCACTTACCACTCCTTATCAAATGACCCTGCAAGTTATTTGGCATCTCTGGGCCTGTTTCACCAGCATCGTTTACAGTTCAGTTCAGTTGCTCAGTCGTGTCCGACTCTTTTTGACCCCATGGACTGCAGCACGCCAGGCCTCCCTGTCCTTCGCCAACTCCTAGAATTTACTCAAACTCACATCCATTGAGTCAGTGATGCCATCCAACCGTCTCATCCTCTGTCGTCCCCTTCTCCTCCTGCCTCCAATCTTTCCCAGCATCAGGGTCTTTTCAAGTGAGTCAGTTCTTCGAGTCAGGTGACCAAAGTATTGTAGTTTCAGCTTCAGCACAATGATAATAAATAATAAATCCACTTCCTGGGGTCATAGTGGGGATCGGATGACCTCATGCACGTAAAGTGCCAGCCCAGAATCTGGGTCCTGCTGGGTACTCGCCCCTGTCGCCCTGTGGTTCAGTCAGCCCGTGGGGCCCCATGGCACTCCTGGGTGATCACATGACCTCTAACGGCTCCCCTCATTCCCGTCCTCACCCCGTTCCCATCTGTCCTTGACTCGGTGGTAAGAGTCGGCTCCCTAAGTTCATTTACTAGCCTCTCACTGTCCTTCTGGAAACCCTTCGTGATTGCCCACTACTTGGGTACCCCAGTCAGCTCCACCCATGACTCATAACACCCTTGATGACCTGTGTCCTCACTCACTCAACACACGTGCCGGCCCCGGGCAGCAGGGTGGGGAACACACAGTCCCCAGTTTCTGCCCCCCTGGAGCAAGGGGGCCAGGCGGGAGGGAGGGAGGACCTCGAGAAACTTTTTTTTTTTTTAATGTAGACCATTTTTTAAAAGCCTTTATTGAATTGGTTACAACATCGCTTCTGTTTTATATTTTGGTTTTTTTGACCACAAGGCACGTGGAATCTTAGCTCCCCGACCAAGGATCAAACCCACATCCCCTGTGTTGGAAGGAGAGGTCTTAACCACTGGACCACCAGGGAAGTCCCGAAAGTGACTTCTGAGCTGAAATTTGAGGATGCCCCGGAGTTTACGGGCCCTGGGGGTGGGGATGGGACACTGCTGCAGTCTTGCCCTCCAGGACCTGGCGGAGAGCATCCGGGAGGTGTGCAGAGCTGGCCCGCTTCTCTGCCCTCCCTCATCCGTCCCCTCACACACTGTCCGTGTCTGTGTCCTGAGACCCCAGGCCCTCTGCACCAGCTCCAGCTGTGCTGTTAGACCCGTGATCAGCATCCTCTTCTGGTTCTGGTCCCTCCAGACTCCGCTGGGCACTCTTGTCCCTCCACCCAGACAGTGGACAGTAAGACAGATTCTTTTCAGTCTGAGATACCAGGGAAGCCCTGTTTTATTTATTTTTAAAATTTTTATTTGGTCACACTGTGTGGTGGGAGGAACCCTAGTTCCGCAACCAGGGTCTGAGCCCGCACCCTTGGCAGTGAAAGGGTGGAGTCCCAACCACCGGACAACAGGGCATTACCAATAAATTCATTTTAGAAAACCAACTTCATGAGAGTGCATGACATGTGGAACTCTTATCAAGAACAACTACTCAAAATATGAATGAGTAAGTGTACATTTTAAATTAAAATAAGATGTTTAAGAATAGGTAAGCATTTTTGATGACTTTAAGTTTATTCTGCCTTTTTGGTATACTGACCAACCACCTGTCCTGGTCCCATCAGAAATGCAGGTACCTCATTAGAGACTTTATGTGTATATCTCATCATCCCCACCACAAGCCAAGATTAAACCGAACTGCGTATGACCAAAACATTTTAAAAAATGTTTAAGACATTTTATTTCTTTTTCATGCAGAGGGATTCTAGAGGTTGGTAATTCTCTATGAGGTGTTATCAGGGAGCCAGGCCTGTTTTTACTCTTCTGGGTCCTCAACACATGACTTCCATTCTCAGGGTTTCCTCTTGGCTCCAGGATGGCTGCTGGAACTCCAGTTATTACATCCATAGTTCCAGTTATGATATTCTTGTTTCAAGCAACAGGAAGGAAAAAGGAAAGGGCTGGTAGTAGGGAAGGTCATACCTCTATCCTTGTAAAGCTGGAAACTGTAGTCTTTTCTTCCTGGTGGCAATACAGCCACCAAAATTCAGGATTCTGTTAGGAAGGAGAAAGGTGAAAGTGGCTAACAGAGCAAGCAATTAGCAGTCTTCATCATATGTTTTTATCCTCATGGTACACTGAGGAAACAGGCTGAGATAGGAAAGATCACATAGCTGGTAAGAGGCAGAGAAGAGATCCAAACACATACCAGCCAAACGCCTGACAGAATAGAAACATTTTCTTGCTGTTGAGTGTATGCTAAGGCAGCCCTTAACCTCCATTCTGAGTCATGTGTCTCTCAGGAATTCTGTTCATTTAAGATTCTGAAGTCTGCCCACTTCCGCTCTCATTTAATAGCTCTGAGATGGCTCCTGGTGGTATTTGTCCACGGCAGGTGTTTAATTGGTTTCCATTTTTGAAAAATAGCCATGGCAGCTTTGGTCACTACTGTGACACGATTCTTTGATGCAGTTTCTTGTTACAGGAAGATAGAATTGTCAGAGGAACGTCTTGAAGACTGAGTTAGAACATTATCAATAAATGGGATTGCCCTGTGGGCTCAAAATCAGTGGTTCACAGCTGAGGCAATTTAGCAAGGTCTGGAGCTATCTGGAGGGTGTCACAGTGGGGAGGTGATGCTGGCATCTAGTCGAGGAGAGGCCAAGCAAGTCACAATGTGCTGGACAGGCCCCCACGACAAAATGACATCAGTAATGCTGAAGCAGAGATGCCTGGGTCTGGCCCATTTGAACTGATGGAGCTTACATAACAGGACATCTGCTGCTTCGTGCGGATGTCCCAGTAAGAATCTCAGGTTCTACATTCTCTCTTTTTTCTTAATGTCTCTGCCTTTGGCTATAGGATAAAGTAATCTTGCAGAAGTCTACTCAGTGGATGTTCATTATTTGATAATAAGGCTTAAATGGACATTTTTTTAAAAAGCAATCATTAAATATTTCCTGAGTAGCTTCAATCTACTGACCAGGAACCTGGAGATCATCCAATTCAGAGACCTATTTATTTAGGTCTTCTTTAATTTCCCTCAGCAATATTTTGTAGGTGTAAGAGTCCAGGTCTTAAAAAACCTTTTGTCATGTTGATCCTTAATATTTTAGATTTGGGTGCATTATTGTTAACAAATTTTTCAAAAATTCAATTTCTGATTTCTCATTGCTAGCACATAGCAATACAATAGTAGTAGTAGTGTTAGTCACTAAGTCATGTCTGACTCTTTGCGACCCCGTGGACTACAGCCCACCAGGCTCCTCTGTCCATGGGATTTTCCAGTCAAGAATACTAGAGTGGGTTGCCATTTCCTTCTCCAGAGATTGAACCCATGTCTCCTGCCTGCCTAAGCAGGTGGATTCTTTTCCACTGAACCACCAGGGAAGCCCCACTTGGATGTAATAGGCATCAGATAACTCCTCTTGGGCATCTGGGCTGCATCACCAAGACTGTCTGCAGGTTTTCTCAGTCACTCACTCTGTAGTCCCATCTGTTTATCTCGCCCTTAGGAAACCCTGTTGAGTTGTGGGAGAGGAACTGGCTTCTGATAGCAGCAGGAAGAGAACTTCCCCTTGGAAGCAATACAAACCCATTTCCATGGCATGGCCTGTTCCTTTTGTTCTAAAGAGACAGGGCCAAGCACCATCAGAGAGCAGGAAAATGCCTGCTTCATACTTTTGCTTTTAATCATCTGATGCTCAACCCCTGTGAGTTACATCCTCGGTAAGGAGAAGATTTAAAAAAAAATTTGACAACTACCTTCAGGCCTCGATGCAAATATTAACAACTTGTTTGCTTAGTGGAGATTTCTGCCTTGGACTGGTTAGAAGCTTCACAATGCAGTTGAACTTGTCCGTTTGAATGACTAACATTTTGCTACTACTGTCCAAGATGCTAATAAAAGCACATATGCAGTTATTCTATTTTCAGAACACTTTATGTGCCCTGACCACTTATTTTTAATGATCTGTGTGTTGACTCTTGGCTTTATAATGGGGATATTGAGGTAAAGGGCAAACTTTGGGGTAAAATGAATACCAAACCCATGATTTCTGGCCAGATGTTTAGGTCTTGGTCTTAGAGCATAAAGTATCTTGACATTCTTAGACAAGAATCAGTTCAGGAAAATTCCCGTATTGTAAGGAGAATGTTCAGATTTCTATTTAACTGCCTATCTCGTGGGAAAGCAAATAGCCTTAGACTTTTAATAAATATGAAAAGCACACTTCACCCAGGGTCATAAGAGCCATCAGTGCAATCTCTTCAGATTTTTAAAATGTTGGTCAACTCTCAGGGAACTTAAGTGTCACTTGTCCTTTTATGTTTGAAGTCAAAGTTGACAGCACAGTGTGGAGAATGCAGGGCTTCCATTGTCTTCCCAGCTAATGATGTGTTTGGGGACCCAGATTGGAAGGATCTGTCATATTGCCCTGCTGAATATTGACAGAAGGGTCAAGTGGACATAACTAAATGCACAATCCTGAGATGAAAGGGTCTTGTTATGCAAACAGACATTGTTGATCAAACGACACAGGCGGAACAGTGAGTGGCTGACAGATTTCATTAATCCTCAAACCAGAGGGACGTTAGAGGTCACTGACTCTGGAGTCCAGGGAGCAGCAGAGTCTTGGTGAGAACCTACCTTCCTGACTCAGGGTCCAGGACTCAGCTCTGACCATTGATTAGCACCTGGGTGCCATCTGGGTCAGTGGGGCCAGGAAAGTTCACACCTCTGTCACACAGACCACTGAGGAAGCACTCAGCATCTTTTTGGCTAGTTCTCCCACTTCTTTGATTCACGGCCCCTGGGAAGTGAGTCATCCAGAGAGACGGGTGCTTCTGCAGATGGCAGGAAGCCTGGAATGACTGCTAACTCATCCCGAGGCTTTGGGCAAGTCACATCACCTCTCTGGTCTCAGACCCTTTATCTGTAAGTGAGGACGCTGGCTTCAAGACCTTGCTCCAGCCTGCCAGCTCTAGCTTTCTAGATTTCCGCTTTCCTGATATCAGTCAGACAGGCCTTTGTCCATAAGCAAACCAAGCAAGAGCTCATGGCAACAATTTAAGTCTCAGTCCTGGTTTTATGAAGCCTCAGGCTTCACCTGTTATCTCAAGTTGGATGTGGAATTCTCAGGGCAAAAGGTATTTAAGTCCCTTTCATTTTTCTACACCCTTGAAGACTTCCCTGGTGGTAAAGAACCTACCTGCCAATGCAGGATACTTGGGTTCCATCCCTTGGTTGGGAAGATTCCCTGGAGAAGGAAATGGCAACCCACTCCAATATTCTTGTCTTGGAAGTCCCAGGAGCCTGGCAGACTACAGTCCATGGGGCCGAAAAGAGCTGGACAGGACTTAGCGACTAAACCACTACCACCACCACCGTGCCCTTAGGATGCGAGGCCAGCGTGAGCTCCCTCAGATGGAGAATGATGTCCACATGCAATGGAGGTGAGGACCCCCAGTCTATGGGGCTTGTTCCTCATTCCCAGCTCCCCACCCCCAATCTGAAAGCCCCACAGTTGCAGCTGACCCCCGGGGGCCACTGGAGAAACAGCTGCTCGAACCCGAACCAAAAGCAGAGAGGAGCTTTCTGCTCAGCTAGAATTCATGCCAAGTGTGTTACTTACTGAGTGCATTTGTCCCAGCAAACCTCCTCTACAAAAAATACAAGAGGGAGTCCTAAACCAAAGGACCCAAGATAGGAACTCAATTCCACATGAAGAAAGAATGAATACCAGTAAGTAAAACTACATAGGTGTGGATAAAAGACATTTTTTATTTGCAAGTCACTGTGGGCACCTTAATCTTCTCCAGCCTCAATTTCTTCCACTGTGAAGTGAGTACAGTCACAATGCCTCTCTCGTGGGGTGTTTGAGGATTAACAAAGTAATGTGGGACAGTTCCTTAGCAGTGCTTGGCAGATGGTAAGTGCTCGATTGGGGTCTCTGATATTCACTATTTTCTGTT
Source organism: Odocoileus virginianus (assembly GCF_023699985.2). NCBI lineage: Eukaryota > Metazoa > Chordata > Mammalia > Artiodactyla > Cervidae > Odocoileus > Odocoileus virginianus. The sequence goes on from NC_069675.1 coordinate 83,902,759, forward strand.
CCTGTCCAGCCTGTATTCTGTTGGGAGTAATGTCATTCATTTAACCTTCAATCACTCACTTGCATATTGCTGGCTGATCGTTCCCTGGTTGAATGGGCTGTAGCAATGTAATATTATGTGGGGTTACTTAAACACATAAAAAACAATTCTTGACATACCAGATTTTAAAGATAATCTCTATAATCTAGCCCTGAATAAATCATATTTATTATAAGACTATATTAACTTCCTGATTAAAACTGGTTCACTAACAGTGTCCTAAAAATGCTATTAACTGGTGTATCTTACTTACATGCTGATTTTGTGGTTATTTTTGAGCAAGACTTACAATTTCCAAGAATTTTAAATCTTGGTAACCTTCTGAGCCCCTGTTCCCCTGTCAAAGGAACTGCAACCCATCGTAAACAATGGTCCAGGAGGCAGGAGCAGTTTAGGGATTTGGGGTGGTTCCCTTTGTGATGGTTTTGCAAACTTCAAGACAAGCTTCATTCCTGCTATGGGGACTTCTCCCCGAGAAGGAGAATCTGTCACTCCCTCACTACTCTGTCTTCATAGCCATGAGGATAGAAGAGAAGCCCAGCCTTAGGAACTAATAGTTCTGTAGATTTTATTCCAGACTGGGTACTGTATGGATTATTTCTTGACAACAATTTAACATGCTATGGTTATTATGATACCTTCTTAATGTACTATGGCTACTCCCTTCTCACTTTTTGAGACTGAATTTGGCTGCTATTAACAGATAATATCAGAGAAGACAATGGCAACCCACTCCAGTACTCTTGCCTGGAAAATCTCATGGACAGAGGAGCCTGGTAGGCTGCAGTCCATGGGGTCTCGAAGAGTTGAACACGACTGAGCTACTTCACTTTCACTTTTCACTTTCATGCATTGGAGAAGGAAATGGCAACCCACTCCAGTGTTCTTGCCTGAAAAATCCCAGGGACGGTGGAGCCTGGTGGGCTGCCGTCTATGGGGTCTCTCAAAGTCAGACACGACTGAAGCGACTTAGCAGAACAGATAATATGAACAACAGTAAAAAGCTATGACCAACCTAGACAGCATATTAAAAAGCAGAGACATTACTTTGCTGACAAAGGTCCATCTAGTCAAAGCTATGGTTTTTCCAGTAGTCGTGTATGGATGTGAGAGTTGGACTGTGAAGAAGGCTGAGTGCCAAAGAATTGATGCTTTTGAACTGTGCTGTTGGAGAAGACTCTTGAGAGTCCCTTGGACTGCAAGGAGATCCAACCAGTCCATCCTAAAGGAGGTCAGTCCTGGGTGTTCATTGGAAGGACTGATGCTGAAGCTGAAACCACAATATTTTGGCCACCTGATGAGAAGAACTGACTCATTGGAAAAGACCCTGATGCTGGGAAAGATGGAAGGTGGGAGGAGAAGGGGATGACAGAGGATAAGATGGTTGGATGGCATCACCGACTCAATGGACGTGAGTCTGAGTAAGCTCCGGGAGTTGGTGACAGACAGGGAAGCCTGGCGTGCTACAGTCCATGGAGTCGCAAAGAGTCATACACGACTAAGCAACTGAACTGAACTGAACTGAACCCAAGATAGGGATGTATGTTTCTCTCATGCAAAAGAAGTCCAGGGGAGGGCAGTCCAAAACTGATACAGCAGCTCCTCAGAGACCCAGGCTCCCTCTACTCCTGCTTACAAAAATCCTTGGCAGGAATTTGTCGCCCTGTGGTCCCAGGCTGGCTGCTGGAGCTCCATCATCATGTCTCTGTCCCAGGAAGAGAGAGGTGGAGCTTAAAAGGCAGGAAGGGCCTAGAAACCTGGCCCAACATCTTTCATTGACTCTCCTTTGACAGAACTGTGTCATAGAACCTCACATCGTTACAGAATGACTGGGAAATTTAGATAGACGTGTTGTTTCTTTGAATTGAACGTGGGTTTAATCAATAAGGGCTTCCCAAGTGGCTCAGATGATAAAGAATCTGCCCACAATGTGGGAGACCTGGGTTTGATCTCTGCATTGGGAAGATCCCCTGGAGAAGGAAACAGCAACCCACTTCAGTATTCTTGCTTGGAGAATTCCATGGACTGGCTGGCTACAGTCCATGGGGTTGCAAAGAGTTGGACACGGTTGAGTGATTCACACTTTCACTTTAGTTAATAAGGAAGAAAGGGAGAATGGTTCTTGGGTTCCCGTTTCTCAAGCCCAGAAGAGGTACTATCACAGAAGAGAATGGTCAACAGTAGCCCAAGAGGAAAAAAGGACTCAATGCCCAGAACTTGGTTAACATCCCAATAGGTACCTGTGTGCCCAGGGACCACTTTATTGGGTCAGGCATCTGGGAGACTCTCCTAGTTCTTCACCAGCCCCTGGGTTCCAGCTGACACTACGCTCCTGCTGACTTATTTCTCCTGCCCTTCTTGCCCCACATTGGATCTATCATGTGCAGAATTCCAAGGATCCACACCCCTAACCCTTTAAACAAGGCATCACACAGCTGGAAGCTATTTAAATGGACTTGTTTTATTTTTAAAATGTAACGCATTTGATTTGTTGCCTTCTAAAAATGGGCAAGGAAAGGAGCTTGGTTTAAGGAAGTAAAAGTTACCTCTTTCCCCAGCCTTAAATAGATTTATCTCACTCCGGCTGTTAGACATGACAAAAGCCCAGTGAGATGGAGACAGATGCGGTCAGAGGACACAGCTGGCGCTCTGGCTGCTCTTTCTGAGAAGCCAAACCTCCTGGGAAGATCGATCAGATGCAATTTTTAACTAATTGATGAATTGCTGTCGAAAGCCCATTCATTAAAACACACTTTCAGCGCTGATGGAGTCATAAAATTGCAGAAGCCCCGCAGCAGCGGGGGAGACGCTGTCCCTGGAGACCCCGATGGCTCTCAGTGCTGGTGGGTCTGGGCTGAAGACCTCATGCAGGGGGGAGAGCCGGGCTTCAGGACAGACAGACCCCTGCTGTGACTCTCAGGTGTTCTGAGAGGAGTGCGTCCATCTCTGAGGCTCCTTTTCTAAAATTGGACACCGGAATCCACCTCCCAGGATTCAACTGCATCACATAGAGAAATGCTGCTGCAGGGCTCGTTAAAACTCTGCTTTTGCTTGAAAAAAAAATATGAAACGTTTTAAAATATTCATTTACTTGATGTTTCTGGGCCTTAGTTGCGACACGTGGGACCTAGTTCCCAAACCAGGGATCGAACCCAGGCCCCTTGGATTGGGAACATGAGTCTTAACCACTGGGCCACCAGGAAATTACCAAAGCTCTGCTTTTAAACACGGCACCTACTGGGAAGACCCAGAGGGATCGGGTGGAGAGGGAAGTGGGAGGGGGGACCGGGATGGGGAATACATGTAAATCCATGGCTAATTCATTTCAATGTATGACAAAAACTACTGTAATGATGTAAAGTAATTAGCCTCTAACTAATAAAAAAGAAAAAAAAATAAAATAAAAACAAAACAAAAAAATAAAATTAAAAATTAAAAAAAAAAAAAATAAACACGGCACCTGAGGCTTGAGCGGAAAAGGGGAAAGCAGGGTGCCAGGCCATTTGTAAGGCGCCCTCCAGAGAGATTATTGCTAGCTTTCTCTTGTAAAGGAGAAGCCAGAATCACACTGACTTTGGGGGGTTCAGATCGTGCCAGGAAAAGACACCCTATTCTGGTCAGGAAAACCTGGCTCAAAGTTGTTCTTGTTTACTAAAGTGAGTGAAAGCCATAGAGCTGCTCATGGTTAGCCCTCTGTTCTGACCAGGACTTTAGGCAAGGAGGTGATTTGAGAAGAGATTTTCCTTCTCCTGTCTTCCTCTCGCCAGCCTTGGGGAACCAGGCCTCAGGATGGGGGGATGTCATAGACACGTCCTCTGGGCCCTCGGGCTCTATCTGAGACTCAATGCATGAACAGTGGATGAAACACACCCCAAAGGTAGCCGTTCATGGTAGACTTTTCTCTCAAGATTTGGGACAAACAAAAGGAGCCATTAGTGCTAAACATCTTGCCCTCAAGCCTGCAGAGAAGTGTAATTTTTCTCTCTGTAGCTTGCCCTCTCTGCGTCTTGACATCTTTTTTCAGACAGCTTTGGGGCAGAGGGGAGTCCACTGTGAGCGCTGACTTGTCTTCCTTCTCCAGGTCCCCTGGCAGTCCTCCTCTTGCCCGAGGACTTGGCTGAGCGACAGAGCCCAGGGCTGGCCCTCCTCAGGGTCCCACCCACCCCCAGGGCTGTCACGGCCACAGCCAGGGTCAGCTTTGTGGTCACAGAAAAGCGGTCTGCATCAGCGGCCACTGGTCTGTCCCCTCTGGGGGAAGAGGCCGATGGTGGCCTTCCCAGGGCCTGCATTCTCAAGGTCAGCACAGGGAGGGGCGGTGGGAAGGCCTGGACTGAGTTCCATTCAGAGGGTCTTGGGATTCAGCACCCCCAACTCTGTCTCCTGCTGGCTGTGCCATCAGGCTGCCTGACCACTCCGGACCACCGTTTCTTTAGCTGTAAAACAGGTTTCAAAGGGACCCATCTCAGAGATTGCCAAGATGATCCTGGGAAGTAATGAATGTGGACGTGCCTGGTGTGGTGTCTGGGGAATGAGAGGCGAGCCTGGCCCAGCCCACATGTGAAGACAGCCCAAGAAAGAGGGGAAGGGGTGGAGGGAACCCCAGAGAAGGGAGTCAGAGCCTTTGGCACAAAATCAGGTTTTGTGATCCTTCTTGCCCCCTCCCCGGCTGGGAGACAAAGCTTCCTCACTGTTCAATTTGGTTTGAGCGGTCACTGAGCATATGTGAGAGGCACGGTCATGGTGTGGGGTGAGAATGAAGCTTGCCAGACCCTTCCTGAAATGACCATAACGACCACTTGTATTATTATCAAGATATTTGTGCTAGTGCTCACTAGGTGCCAGGCCAGGGGAAGCACCTTGCAAAGACAAACTCAATTCCTAGTGGCTACATAATGGAGTAAGTGCCATAACTGCACCCATTTTATGGATGAGAAAACTGAGGCACAAGAGGCTAGAAAACCTTCCCAAGGTCACACAGTGACAGACCTGGGGTTCGTGCCCAGGAATCTTGGAGTAAATGCCTTAAACCTGCTCTATCCAGATGACTTGCCTTACTTTCTCACCAAAAATTGCATGGGTAGATATGGTTAGCCCCATTTGACATGGGAAGAAGCAGCGGCTTGGGGAGCTTAAGTGACTTCTCAGATGGCACACGGATCTCAGGGTGGTGCTGTGGGGATTCAGACCATCTGTCTCCAAAGCGCCCTGACCCACCACCTGACCTCTGAGCAATGTAAGAGTTGTTGTTCAGTTTCTCAGTTGGACATGACTGGGGTCTTTGCAACCCCATGGACTGCAGCATACCAGGCTTCCCTGTCCTTCACTGTCTCCTGGAGTTTGCTCAAACTCATGTCCATTGAGTTGATGATGCCATCCAACCATCTCATCCTCTGTCACTCCCTTCTCCTCCTGTCCTCAAGCTTTCCCAGCTTGTTGTAGGCATACGTAATGGCCTGCCACAGAGAGAGAACCTGAGCCAGCCCACCTATGAAGTGAAACTAACACAACCGCCTACCGGAGGCTTGCCATTCTAGGGGACATTTGCAAGGACTGAATATTCTTTTTACTTTGTTTCTTCACCTCTCCCCCATCTCTGATCCATAAAAGAATCTGACATCCAAGCCCCGACAAGACGGTTATTTTGAGGCATTAGCCTGTCATCTCCTCAGTCGGCTGTCTCCGGAATAAAGTCCCTTCCTTGTCCCAACACTTCATCACGGATTCATTGGCCTATTGTACGGCGAGCTGGGCAAGCTTGGACTCGGTAACAGATGGAACACACACAGAACTCCTTGTCTAAGCCACGGAGCGTGATTTCCAGGCACTCTTGTCCCCGTTTCCCAAAAGAGACAACAAGCTGCTGGGAGGGATGAAGTAACTTGTTCAAGGTCCACACCCAGCAGACGGTGCAGTCAGGGGGATGCAGTTCTTTCTGAAGCTCCATTGGTTCTGGAAACCAGAGGTTCAGGTTTTGCTACTTGATGTGACTGACTATGGTGAACTGTGGTTTTGGACAAGACTCTTGAGAGTCCCTGGGACTACGAGGAGATCAGACCAGTCAATCCTAAAGGAGATCAGTCCTGAATATTCATTGGAAGGACCGATACTGAAGCTGAAACACCAAAACTTTGACCACCTGATTCAAAGAACCGATTCATTAGAAAAGACCCTGATGCTGGACAAAATTGAAGGCAGGAGGAGAAGGGGAAGACAGAGGATGAGATGGTTGGATGGCATCACCATCTCAATGGACATGAGTTTGAGTAAGGTCTGGGAGTTGGTGATGGACAGGGAAGCCTGGCGTGCTGCAGTCCAAGGGGTCGAAAAGAGTCAGACACGACTGAGCAACTGAACTGAACTGAACTGTGACTGACTAGGAGCTTTCAGGTGATGCTGGTGGCTGTCAGTTACCAACTGGCACTTGCCAGTAGCATTGCCAATGAGTGAACAAGGGTGTTTGCCATCTGCCTCTGCGGAGATTGGACTCAGACTCAGTGGAGATTGAGCTTCCCTGTGGCTCAGACGGTAAAAGAATCTACCTGCAATGCAGGAGACCTGTATTCGATGCCTGGGCGGGGGAGGATCCCCTGGAGGAGGGCATGGCAACCCACTCCAGTATTCTTGTCTGGAGAATCCCATGGACAGAGAAGCCTGGCAGGCTACAGTCCAAGGGGTCGCAGAGTCAGACACGACTGTGTGACTAAGCACACACACCTGTGGAGATTGAACCTTGTGACCTTCAACACGGCCTTAGGGACTTGTTCAGGGTGGGGTGAGGCCCTCTGTGTTGCAGGGAATCTGGTGGGACAGGTCTTTAGATAATTGGGTGTTTTCAGGAACCGATTATATGATCCCAATTTTTGCATCTTCTGGTATCTAGAAAAGCACTAAATCCCTTCAAGATGACATCAGATCTTGTGAGGAGCAGAAAACGTTGTAAATTAAGTGCTTGATTGCATTGAACTCCATCACCAAAATCTTATATATTGACCTTCCCCCATTTCCTCTTTGGAGCAGTCTCTCAGAGCTATCTGAGGTTCTGCCTCCCAGGCGGCAGTCCTCATCTTGCCCCCAAATAAAACTTAACTCGCAGCTTTCACGTTGTGCATCTTTTTAGTCGACATAGTAAAGACCCTGCTTGCCAATGCAGCAGACGTAAAAGATGCAGGTTTGATCCCTGGGTTGGGAAGATCCTGGCATGGCAACCCACTCTAGTATTCTTGCCGGGAGAATCCCATGGACAGAGGTGCCTGGAGGGCTATAGTCTATGGGGTCACAAAGAGTTGGAAACGACTGAAGCGAGTTAGCACACACGCACATGACCACCTGGACACTTACAAGTCCCGTGTGTCTGTCAGATGTTAAACATCTCGACTCTCACCAGCCCAGGGTGCTGGCCCTTTATTTCTGAGGCCTGGTTGACATCAAGCTTCAGTTTTACTTCAGCTACTGTCCAAGAGCCGCAGAGCTGGACGGTGGTTAAAGCAGTCAATGCAGATTTTAACCAGTAGCTCCTGCAGTGGTGAAAAGAGCCCTTACGACAGAACTGGGCGCAAATCTAGAGCAGCCGGGCCACGTGGCCCAGGGACCAGGTAGGGGTCAGTGAACGGAAGATTGCTAAGACCAGATAGGGGTCAGTGAACAGAAAATTGCTAAGAGAAAGCTTTGGGGTAAGGGGCGGGGGGTGGTGTTTCAGGTTAAACTGGATTCTTGCTGGAGGCAGGCCTGGGGGATCAGTCCTGGAATTTGATCAGATATTCAGGGTGATTTTTAGAGGGTGGGGTTCCTTCTCAACTGACTTAACAAGATTCTTGCTACAACTGGGCTGTGCCGGCCCAGCAAGGACAACAGAGGTGGAGGCCTCGATGGTTCGGAGGACCTGAGCGAGTGAGGCCTGAATGGATTCTCCCTGATGACCATGTTGTTTAGTTGCTAAGTCAGTCTGACTCTTTGCAATCCCGTGGACAGTAGCCCTCCAGGTTCCTCTGCTCACGGATTTCCCAGACAAGAATAGTGGAGTGGGTTGCCATTTCCTTCTCCAGGGGATCTTCCCAACCCAGGGATCAAACCCTCATCTCCCGCGTTGCAGTTGGATTCTTTCCCACTGAGTCACCAGGAAAGCCCATGCGCTCAGACTTGAAAGCAACTGCTGAGAACTTGCTGCACCTGGAAGGCAAAATGCTAGGACGGTTTTTGTGTTTAAAAAACGTGCTGGGGCTGCAGGCTGAAGACAGGCCTGAGGCAGGGGGTCTGGACTGTGGCCTGGAGTTCCTGGGGAGACTAGGAAGCCGCAGAAGAAAGTGGGTGGGGGGTGGAGGTGGGGAGGGTAAAGGGGTTCCTCAACCATGCTAGTTTGAAGAAGCTGCAGGAATCTTCACTGGGGGACGGTGGCTGGACGCACAATCTTAGAGCCCAGGACAGAAGCGTGGGCTGGACTCTTTCCAAAAGAAGGGCTTTGTCTCACTGTTCGCTGAACCCAGGGTAGGCAAGGCATGAGCTAGGGAGCAGAAGGGAAGAAGCTGGGAGAAGATGCCGTAGGAACTGCAGACATTCGTTATCCGCTAATGGCAGATGCCACTGCAATGCACAGCAGGGGCTTTTCAGGATGGGCTTCCCTTGTGGCTCAGGTGGTAAAGAATCTGCCTGCAGTGTGGGAGACCTGGGTTTGATCCCTGGGTTAGGAAGATCCCCTGGAGAAGGGAAAGGCTACCCACTCTAGTATTTTGCCCTGGAGAATTCCATGGACACAGTCCATGGAGTCACAAAGAGTTGGACACGACTGAGTGACTTTCACTATATAGGACAGAATAAAAGTGTCACGTGGCCAAGCAAATACATCATGATGTGCGTGCACAGTGCTATAAATGACCTCAGATGTTACATAACCAGGAAAAGTCATTGTTTACAAAACATGGGGTGAGAGAGCCTGATCATTGCCATCTTGGCTAACTGCTCTTTCCCTACAACCTTTAAATTTTCAAATAATTGCAGATTCACAGGGAGTTGTAAAGAAAAAATAAAAAGAAGAGTTAGGATTTCATCCAGTTTTGCTTGATGGTGGCGTCTTGCATAAGTACAGAATCAAAGCCAGGGAGCTGATGCGGGTGCCATCCAGAGAGCTGGTTCAGATTTCAGCGGATTCATATGTTGTCTGTGGGTACAGGTCTAGGCAATTTGATGACACGTGTAGATTTGGGTAACCAGACTAACATCGATTGTTCGTGTGTTTATTTGCTGATGGAATGTCTCTATGTTCAGTACTGGTGTCTTGGAAGCATCTTTGATGGATGCTTAAGGCTCCAGACCTGGATGAAGTTTCCAAAGAGAGGACACAGAGGAAGAAGAGGAGAAGGCTTGGGTGGGGCAAGGGTGGCAGATACCAGATGGAGGAAGACGGTTCTGCCCTGGCTCCTGGAGGCCTTCCTGGAAGAGACATTTCTGAGAAAGGAAGGGGCTCAGGCTCCCCTCAAAGGCACCATGTTGTCCTCAGTCCACCCCACCCCATCTCAACCCTTGGCCCGGGTTTTCCAGACCTCCTCCTAGGTCCCCAAACCCTCAGCCACAAATGCCAGCATGGTGGTCCCTATGCCAGGCTCCCCAGAAAGCAATCTGCATCTGGAATGCTTTGTTGCGCTGTGGGTACCAAATCTGGGCTTCCCTGGTGGCTGCACGGTAAAGAACCCGCCTGCCAATGCAGGAGATGCAGGAGAAGCAGGTTGGATCCCTTGATGCAGAAGATAACCTGGAGAAGGGAATGACTACCCACTCCAGTATTCTTGCCTGGAAAATTCCATGGACAGAGGAGCCTGGTGGGCTACAGTCCATGGGGTTGAAGAGTTGGACACAACTGAGCTACTGAGGACCTGAGCCTGTGCACCAAATCTAGGCTTGGAAAATTGTAAATGTACTTGAATAATATGTCAATGACACTTAGTACTGTAACCGAGGCTGAGGGGGCCCTGGTGTCCCTGTTGTGAAGCTGGACACTGGAGTCTCATTCACCCCATCACAGGGCCCGCTGCACAGGGCACGCTCGTGTGCACTCAGCTGTCTGTGGTTAAATGTTATGATTTTTGGCTTCTTTTCCCATAAGAGCACACAGCCATGCTGTCTGCTTTAACAAGTCAGCTCCTACTTAAAAGTAAGGAGGGTATTTTCCCCAAGGAGGAGGGGGTGCCTCAGTATCAATTCCATGCTCTCTCTATTTTTATTCTGTCATTTGCACATTAATTCTTTCATCCATGAAGTTTCAGTTTTGCAAATTCTGTCTATCACAGCAGAATGGGCACTTGCCCAATGGAAACCCCACAGTGGACCGCCCGGAGATGTGGCCGGGCCTGAATGGTGCAGCAGCGCCATCGTCTGGTGGAACTGAGAGCTGCACCCTGAGAAAACCAAAACGCTTTTCTCCTCTTCTGTATCTTCTGCAAGCATCGGGTTCACCCACCTCAGAGGCTCCCAGTTGTCCCAGTTCTGGGAAAGCCCAGGTGTGGACCTGGGAGACAGGGACCAATGTTCAGGGAGCCCTATTGGCTGTGTCTCAGAAATTACAATGAGGATCAGGGATGAAAGAGAAATGGTCCCTGACATCCCAGAACTCACACCTGATGGAAGACTAGGGTCAAGACAATGATGCTTAACAATTGAGCTGCCTGGGGGGAGGGGGGGGGGTTAGTTCTGGCTCTGCCCCAGCTGGCTATGGGACCTGGGGCAAGCGGCTTAGGCTCTTTGAGGCTCAGCTGTTTTGTATTAAACAGGAAAACAAGGCTAATAATTAGTCCCTGGTGTGGTTGTTTAAAATAGACATTCACTGTGAAATGTAAAGTACATAAGTTCAGTTCAGTTGCTCAGTCCTGTCTGACTCTTTGTGACCCCATGAACTGCAGCATGCCAGGCCTCCCACGCCAACACCAACTCCCAGAGTTTACTCAAACTCACGTCCATCGAGTCGGTGATACCATCCAACCATCTCATCCTCTGTCGTCCCCTTCTCCTCCTGCCTTCAAAGGAATGTAACTATATTTCTTACTGATGTAATAACAACCGATCAGACAAAGAAGGGGGTGCTGGGAGGTGGGGATCAGGAAAGGTTTTCCAAGTGAGGCTACGTTTCAGCTGGATTTTGAAAGATGTGTAGCAGTTTTCCAGTCCAACTAAGGGGAAGGGCATTCTGTGTGGGTGAACGGCATGTACAAAGGTACAGTAAGAAGTACTATGGCATTTGGGAAATGGCACATAGTTTAGTCTGATCTAAGCAGAAGTGGGGGTGAGGGGGATATAGAGCTGGTAAAACTGAAACTGGGCGGGTGAGCTTCCTCAAAATATCTAGGAGGGGGTGAAAACTCTGTGTTTCTTGCAAAGATTCCCTGGGGATTCAGAGGCCTCCTGCCAAAGGTCTAATGTCTGAAAACCATAATTCTACCAAGCATTCTGCATAATTCTCTCTAATCTGCACCACAGCCTCGCAAAGTAGACATTACACACAGCAGAAAGCTGAGGCTCGGAGAGGTTAAGTGTCTCACCCAAGGTCACACACTGCATGTGAGCTGAGAGTCACTTCCTGGTGGTTTTGACTTCAAACCCCCTAACACATAGCGCGTGCTCCGCAAAAGCAGATACGACCCTAGTTCTGATACTCTTCAGGGCTGGGCTGCTGGGGGTGCTGGTGTTATGTTTTCCTGACATCTATGCTCTCAGGGTTTGAGGGAAGATAGGCCTGGGGCCAGGGAGGCCCACTCCGGGGGCCAGATTCTCAGGCTGGGTGCACAGGCTTAGAAACACTTTCTTGGTTGCAATTCCTTATTGGAAAGAAGAGACCCCTGCTTTTCCTTTCTCAGGAATTTCCAGAGATCGTTTTGTGGGTGACTGATGTTGAAGCTGAAACTCCAATACTTTGACCACCCGAGAACTGACTCATTGGAAAAGACCCTGATGCTGGGAAAGATGGAAGGTGGGGGGAGAAGGGGATGACAGAGGATGAGATGGCTGGATGGCATCACTGACTCAATGGACATGAATTTGAGTAAACTCCTGGAGTTGGTGATGGACAGGGAGGCCTGGCGTGCTGCAGTCCATGGGGTCACAAAGAGTCGGACACGTCTGAGCAACTGAACTGAACTGAACTGATGTCATTTTTTAAAAATGCAAAACAATCTCAAACTTACAGAAACGTTTCAGCACAAATTACATATTTTTTTCTAGAATCATCTGAGGATACATTGACGTGATGCTCCGTCACCCCTGAATCAGTTCAGTTCAGTCGCTCAGTTGTGTCTGACTCTGCGACGCCATGGACGGCAGCACACCAGGCCTCCCCTGAATACCTCACCCCTGAATGTATTTCCTGCTTCAGTATATTTCCTGCAAATAAAGATTTCCTCCTATTTAGTCACAACATCGCGAGATGGCATCGCTGTTCCAGTCTCACCACCTGTCCCCATGATTCCTTCGTCGTAAAGGGATGCAGTTCTGATCTGCACTGCATCTGGCTGTGGGCTCCGTGGTGCCCTGCAGTCTGGAGCAGTTTCTACACAGTTAAGCTAAGGAAAGCCTGACTTTCATGACTTTGACAATTGGAGGATTAAGGATCTGTTTGTCTGTGGCCTGTCTCTCTGTTTGAGTGTGTCTGCTGTTCCTTTGTGATGGGATTCGGGTTAAAAATCTTTGGCAGGAACATCCCAGAAGTGCTGCTTATGTGACACTTGATTTCAGTTCGTCCCATTAACGATGCACGCCACGCTCATGGTTTATCCACTGATTACAGTGGTGACTGCCTGGCTTCTCACTGCAAGTTACCTTTGCAATTAAAAAATATTCTGTGGAGGGATACATTGACACTCTGTGAATATCCCATTCCTCATCAGACTTCCTGTTTATTCATCTCTATTCCGTTTACTCAGTGGGTTACAATCCATTACTATTGTTGCATGTCTATGTGCAAATTGTCTCAGATTTGGCTCCAGGAGCCCCTGGATCTGGCTTCTGTGTCCTTTTGATGTGCTCCCTCATTCTCTGAGCGCTCCCTTTTTTTCTGGTGCAATAAGATAACCCAAGTTCCTTCCATTCTTTCTCTCCTCTGTCCACGCCATGGAAGCAGCCAGTTCTCCAAGGAGCCCCAGTCCACCTATTGGGGAATAGAATTTACAGTCAGTATCTAGATGTTCAAGCTGGATTTAGAAAAGGTAGAGGAATCAGAGATCAAATTGCCAACATGCACTGGATCATCAAAAAAGCAAGAGAGTTCCGGAAAAACATCTACTTCTGCTTTATTGACTATGCCAAAGCCTTCGACTGTGTGGATCACAGCAAGTTGTGGAAAATTCTGAAAGAGATAGGAATACCAGACCACCTGACCTGCCTCCTGAGAAATCTCTATGCTGGTCAAGAAGCAACTGGTCATGGAACAACAGACTGGTTCCAAATCGGCAAAGGAGTATGTCAAGGCTGTGTATTGTCACCCTGCTTATTTAACTTATATGCAGAGTACATCATGAGAAGCACTGGGCTGGATGAAGCACAAGCTGGAATCAAGATTGCTGGGAGAAATATCAGTAACCTCAGATAGGCAGATGGTACCACCTTTATGGCAGGAAGCGAAGAAGAACTGAAAAGGCTCTTGATGAAAGTGAAAGAGGAGAGTGAAAAAGTTGGCTTAAAGCTTAACATTCAGAAAATGAAGATCATGGCATCCGGTCCCATCATTTCATGGCAAATAGATGGAGAAACAATGGAAACAGTGACAGACTTTATTTTGGGGGGCTCCAAAATCACTGCAGATGGTGACTGCAGTTATGAAATTAAAAGATGCTTGTTCCTTGGAAGAAAAGCTATGACCAACCTAGACAGCATAATAAAAAGCAGAGACATGGCTTTGCCAACAAAGGTCCATCAAGCCAAAGCTAAGGTTTTTCCAGTAGTCATGTATGGATGTGAGAGTTGGACTATAAAGAAAGCTGAGCACCAAAGAATGGATGCTTTTAAACTGTGGTGTTAGAGATGACTCCTGAGAGTCACTTGGACAGCAAAGAAATCAAACCAGTCAATCCTAAAGGAAATCAGCCCTGAATATTCATTGGAAGGACTGATGATGAAGCTGAAAGTCCAATACTTTGGCCACCTGATGCAAAGAACTGACACACTGGAAAAAACCCTGATGCTGGGAAAGACTGAAGGCAGGAGAAGAAAGGGATGACAGAGGATGAGATGGTTGGATGGCATCACCAACTCAATGGACATGAGTTTGAGCAAGCTCCATGAGTTGGTGATGGACAGGGAAGCCTGGCGTGCTGCAGTCCATGGGGTCACAGAGTCGGACACCGACATGACTGAGCGACTGAACTGAACTGATCTAGGTGCCAGGTGTGCTTCTTAAGGGTCGTGGTTCCCAGACTCTCAGCGGAATATTTGTGTCTTTGTATACACACATTGACATCTATATTCTATACCTATTTATAGATTTATATATTTAGATCACATGTGTACCTACTTATCAACCCTTTTTAATGTTAGCTAGATGGGTTTTCAGCTTTTGGAGAACAATGGAACATTAAAGCTTTTTGAAACAATGCAGTCTAACCTCTTTATTTTTTAAAAAGATTTTTTTTGATGTGGACAACTTAAAAAAATATTTATTGAATTTGTTACAATATAGCTTCTGTGATTTTTTTTTTTTTAATGTTTTGTTCTTTTGACTGTGAGTCATGTGGAATCTTAGCTCCCTGCCAGGAGTTGAACTCATACCACCTGCACTAGAAGGGGAAGTCTTAACCACTAGACCGCCAGGGAAGTCCCCTAACCTCTTTGTTTTAAAGTTGGAGGACCTGAGACCCAGGCAACTATGTGATTAAGACCCAGGGCCTCCGGGCTGGGAAGAGGCAGGAGGAACGCGAGGCTGACCTTGCCTTCCAGGATCTGCAGTCGCTGGCCAGTTAGACGGGGGCTTGCCTTCCAGGGGAGGAGTGTGGGACCACCCCAAAGTCAGGATGAGAGCCCTGTAAGGAAGCAGACGCCACCTGAGGGGAGGACGGACCAAGGGATGTTGGTCACGGTGGCGATAAGGCCACAGGGAGGCAGTGAGCTCGCTGACCGGCCGCCCGTGGGTGCTGCCAGGGGCTCTGGCCAAGGGCGGTGGTGGGGCTCCCTGCTCCTCTCTGGTTCTGCCCCCATGATTTGCCCACACCTGCTCTGGTGAGCCAGCTTGGGGGACCTTTTCCACACCCTGATGTCTGGGTCTCTGGTTTGATTTTTCTAAAACTCTCCTCCCTCCAGGTTCCCCAGTGACTAATTCACTCCCCAGGGCCCCCTGGAACCTTCCCTCCTCCTGGATTAGACTCCCATCACCCTCTACCCTGCACACGAAATTCTGTCCCCTGCCCCCCGCCAGATGTCATCTCTGGGGCCTGGCCACGGGGTCGGGTGACAGTCTGAGATGGGGCAGAAGTGCCAGCTGGTGCCCAGCAAGCTTGCCTTCCTGGGTGGAGACTCTCCCCCTTTCTTTGGGTCACCCAGACTTCATATTCCTTTGGGGTTCAGCCTTCCCCCCATCCAGAATCACTGACTTCTTGGGGGTTCTGGCCCTTTGAATCCATCTCCACAGTTACAAATGGATTTCTGGGGTCATCTCAGGGCCTTGTGATTCTGGGGGCTTTCCTCGGAGTGCCCATCTCCTGGGGTCAACCCTCAGATTCTCCCTTCCCTGAAACGCAGGTGGCCCGTCAGATTCTGCCAGAAATACCAAGGTGACCAGCAGGTGGCGCTGCTGGGTCAGAGCTCTGCACCCTTACAAGCAAATTAAGTGCAGAGAACAGGCCCCAAAGTGCAGGGCAGAGGGGAGCAGTGGGGACTGGGAACTAGGGGATGTATAGTCCACCAAGGAGCATTCTGTGTGTGCGCACACCAGGAAACATACATAAATACATGCCAGAAAAATATATACACACATGTCATACATAGTAGTAAATACACGTACACATACAAAACTACGTATCAGTACATACACCTATATGTGCATATGGGAAGACCCATGTCGTGTATATATAGATCCATATACCAGTATGTGTGTATCTATATATACAGTGTATATATAGATACACATACACATATATGGATTTCCAAGGTGGTGCTAGTGGTAAAGAACCTGCCTGCCAACGTAAGAGAAGTAAGAGACGCGGGTTCAATCCCTGGGTCGGGAAGATCCCCTGGAGATGGAAATGGCAACCCACTCCAGTGTTCTTGCCTGGAGAATCCCATGGACAGAGGAGCCTGATGGGCTACAGTCCATAGCATCGCAAAGAGTTGGACATGACTAAAATGACTTAGCAAGCAATACACATACATGGAAACACACAGGTAGAAAACAGTATGTACATAATATATATATATAACGTATGTACATATACACCAGTACAAACACACCTGTAGTCCTCTGTATACGTGTGTGTGAATATATGTACGTGCATGTATATGCTGACATACAGGTGCACACGTGTGCACATACGTGTGTATGTACCAGCAAACAACCACAGCCAGTTTGTGGCCCTGCTTCCCGACCTCTGAGGCTCTGAAAGGCAGGAGCTTCTCTGCAGATTGTGTAGTCTGAGTCCAAGTCTCCATTCCTCTCTCAGGTGCTTTTTGACTGCATACAGACGACGGGTCTTCCTGTCAGTTCAGTGGTTAAGACTCTGCGCTTCCACTGCAGGGAGCGTGGATACAATCCCTGGCTGGGGAACTAAGATCCTGTATATCACACGGTACAGCCAGAAGAAATTTTCTAAATACATAATAAAAAATCCATATAGTCATATTGGATTAAGTTCCACCCTACTTCAGTGTCAGTCACGCAGTCGTGTCCGACTCTTTGTGACCCCATGAATCGCAGCACGCCAGGTCTTCCTGTCCATCACCAACTCCCGGAGTTCACCCAAACTCATGTCCATTGAGTCGGTGATGCCATCCAACCATCTCATCCTCTGTCGTCCCCTTCTACTCCTGCCCTCAATCTTTCCCAGCATCAGGGTCTTTTCAAATGAGTCAGCTCTTTGCATCAGGTGGCCAAAGTGTTGGAGTCTCAGCTTCAACATTAGTCCTTCCAGTGAACACCCAGGACTGATCTACTTCAGTGTGACCTCCTTTATAGTTCAGAGGCTCAGTCATGTCCAACTCTTTTCGACCCCATGGACTGCAGCATACCAGGCTTCCCTGTCCTTCACTATCTCTGTTCGTCTTATTACATCTGCAACAATTCTATGTCTGAATAAGATCACATTCTGAGGTCCTGGGGGTTGGAGCAATTCACCCATGACGGAGGGACTTTGACCTGGTGAAGCCTCACAACTAATTTATTAATTAATTCACTTCAGTCTGCTTCTGGTTCCCAATTAATAACATATTATCTTTCTTTTTTCTCTCTCTCTTTTTAAAATTTTTAGTTGGAGGATAATTGCTTCACAATATGGTATTGGTTTCTGCCACATATCAGCATGAATCAGCCATAGATATACATGTCCCCTCCCTCTTGAATCTCCCTCCCACCTCCTACCCCATCCCACCCCTCTACATTGTCACAGAGCACCGTATTTGAGCTTCCTGCATTGTACAGCAAATACAATTATCTTTCTAATTGTTGAAATGCTAGTAGCTTTCAGCTTGTCTGCAATTGCTATGTAACCTATTATTCAAGAAAGAAGACTTGTATGGTGGATGGAAAGATTAACTAATTTTTGGTTGCCTGTCTGGTTTTCTGCAAGACAGCTACAGGCACTGCCAACTAGGGAAGAAAAGAGTTGAATAAAACAAATGAAGCCCCAACACACCGGAGCTCTGAGTAGATATTTACTCTTCTCCATGCCTGGGGGTTTGTTAATGGATCCATGTGTCACTGCTGTTGAAGCTTGGCTGGGAGACCGGATTACTCATGCAAAGAAGGTGGTGCAGTGTCAGCCCAGAGTCTTCACATCTGCGGAGCCGGAAGTGCTGAAGGATGTTGGGTCAGCGCCCGAGAGACCCACGTGCACAGGGCAGGTGGCTGGATGTTAGGGTCAGAGCAAGCCACAGCCCAGCCCAGAATTCCTTTCTTACAACAGACCCATCTGTTCCGTGTATCTGGGCATCTGTGAGACAGTGATGGGACAGGGTGGCTTCAGGGCCATGTGACCTGTGCTTAGAAGAGCCCTGGGCTCAGTTTACACTTTAGTCTGGCCATCTTGAAATCCTTAAGATTTTTGAACAAGGGGTCCTGCATTTGCACGTTGCATTGGTCCCTGCAAATCACACAGCGGTCCTGATGAGTGTCCTCGGTGCTTGGTCATTTGTGAGGCAAGTGGTGCCACTGACAGTCTTACACCATGCTCAGGTGTCTGAAGGAGAGAACTCAGACCCAGGGGAAGGCAGCCTGAAGCTGGCGCTCAGCATGTTGCTCTCAACATTGCTAGCCCCTGAAATTGCCATGAGCCCTTGGGCAGGTCATCCAGCCTCTGCGGGCCTCAGTTTCTTCATCTGTAAAACTGGCATGCAAGTAGCAGCCCCTCCTACCCCCTGGAATTGCTAGGAGCTCCTTGAGTGTAGAGACTCAGCTTCTCCCTTTTGTACCTTGTGGGCATCTGGTCCAGCACGTTGCATTAGTACAGGTTCGGGTCACGCTTGATGATGAAAACAGGAAATAATGCAGGGAAATGTCTCAGGCAAAGCCACACGAGTGATGGGTTGGGTGTGATGCTGTCGTAACACGCTGTCTGGTGTCTTGTGCAAATGTACCCACCGGACTCTGCTGCTCTGGATTTCACATGAGAGGATGACAGACCTTGATCATTTTGTGCACAGGCCCGTGGAAACCTCCCCTGAAGATGCTTGGAACATTGAAATGGAGACACAATGCCTTCCTCTCATCAGCCAGGTCTTGACTGTCCAGGTCTGCCCTTCGGATGGTGCAGCAGCGGTCTCTGCAGCAGTCACCTCTTTGAACGCACACTACGTGCCCGGGATTCATTTAAGTCACACCTACTACTGCTATTCCTTCCCTCTCCATTTTATAGACAACACTCTGACTTAAGGAACCATCCTGTGTTTCTTGACTGGGAACGGGGGACAGAGCCAACCTGAGGTCCAGGTCTCCCTGGTTTCCCCACCTGGGGTCCTGTTACCTGCGCTGCACATCTGTGGGCAGCGTGTTCCCTGAGCTGGGGCTTCTGGGGGTTTTATCATGGGTCACTCCACAGGAGTGTCTGAAGAGAGCCAGTTTCATTATTATTTTTTTAATTACTTTATTTTTAATTGAAGGATAATTGCTTTCTAGAATTTTGCTGTTTTCTGTCAAACATCAACATGAGTCAGCAATAGTTGTACATATGCCCACTCCCTCTTGAACCGCCCTCCCATCTCCCTTCCCATCCCACCCCTCTAGGCTGATATGGAGCCCCTGTTTGAGTTCCCTGAGACAAACAGCAAATTCCTATTGGCTGTCTATTTTACATATGGTGATGTAAGTTTCCATGACACTCTCTCCATACATCTCACCCTCTCCTCACCTTTCCCCATGTCCATAAGTCTGTTCTCTGTCCGTTTCCCCATTGCTGCCTTGCAAATAAATTCATCAGTACCAACTTCCTAGATTCCGTATATATGAGTTCAGCTCAGTTCAGTTCAGTCGCTCAGTTGTGTCCAACTCTTTGCAACCCCATGAACTGCAGCACACCAGGCCTCCCTGTCCATCACCAACTCCCGGAGTTTACCCAAACTCACGTCCATTGAGTTGGTGATGCCATCCAACCATCTCATCCTCTGTTGTCCCCTTCTACTCCTGCCCTCAATCTTTCCCAGCATCAAGGTCTTTTCAGATGAGTCAGCTGTTCGCATCAGGTAGCCAAAGTGTTGGAGTTTTAGCTTCAACATCAGTATATGCATTAGTATACAACATTTATCTTTCTTAAAGATAGCCAGTTTCATTATTTTAGCCTCCCGTGTTTCTCAAGGCTTCTGAAAGTGAACTGTGCAGTTTCCTCAGAAGTTTAGGAGGTTTTAGCATTCGTTTCTAATTTGAGTAACAGCTTCACTGTGATATAATTCACATACTGTACAATCAACCCATTGAAAGTGTATAGTACCATAGCTTTTACTGTACTGAAATAATTTGCCCCATCTCAGTTAATTTTAGAACATTTTCATCACCTCCAGTAGAACCCCCACATGGTTTTGTAGTAATCCCTCTTCTTCCATCCCCTCACTAATCTGCTTTCTGTCCCTATGGAATTGCCAGTTCTAGACGCGGCATAGAAATGGAATCATACAATATGTGACCCCTTGGGTCTGGCTTCATTCACTGAGCATCATGTTTTCAAGGTTCATCCATGTTTGTTGCACCTGTCAGCACGTCATCCCTTTTTAAGGTAGAAAAATATTCCACTGTGTGGGGAAACATGTTTTACCTGTTGGTCCTCGGATGGACACTGGATTGTTGCCACTGGACTATTACGGATAATGCTCTCTGAATATCCGTGCATAGATTTTTGTGTGTGTGTGACCATGTGTTTTCATTTATTGTTTATTTTTAATGTGATTCTTTTCCAGGAGCCAGTTGTGGTTTCTGTAGGTCCCTTGTGGATGATGCTACATACATTGCATCTGCTTGGGCTGAGATTTCTTGTCTGTAAAACAGATCTGGGAAGAACAGTACAGTGTGTCTGTGTGTGTCTCTCTGTGTATGCATGCACACATGTGTATCTATCTTCCTCTGTGTGGGGCTGGAGTGAGTGTGAGGAGGGGTGCTGATCAAGAAACAGGCTAGAAGCAGGGTTGGAGAGGCACTTAGAACAGGATGACATTCTTGGAAGGGAGAGATGGGTCATTGACCCTGTACTCTCTCATCTCCCCATACCCTCTGCTGAGCTGGAAAAAGATGTAGGTGAAAAGGATTTGGTCACTTTGAGCCCCGAGGTCAGATCCATACAGTTTGACTTGGCAGCTATGAGTGAGTCATCCGCTGATCACCTTCCTGTCGCCGTGGCCTGTCCTGCTAGATCTTGGGAGGGCCCCTGAGTCTATAGGAGACAGAGCATCTATCAGAGCCCCTGGCGGGGAGCTGAGAGGATACATTGTCTGTTCCTCTTTTCACCGGCCGCCGTCTTATGTCAGGACGTCAGTCGCCTCTGGCTCCTTTACCAGTGATCCTCATTTGGCCAAAATCATTTGGATTCTTCACACACAGCTTGGCAGGGTGGAAAGAGGAGAAGCTGAGATTCCCATCCTGGGTCAGTCACTTGCTGGGTGCACAGCCCTAGTAGGTGCATTCTCTCTGAGCCTCATTGCCTTGATCTGAGGAAAAAGAGGAGGATTGCTGAGAGCATGTGGTGATGAACTCTGAGTGCCTGGAGATCAATGAGCAGCTTGTGCTGGAACAGCACTGACCGCTCTGTTAAAACGCCCCTGACCCTGATGAGACTCCTCTGACCTGGGGGTGGATGGCGCAGGGCCGGCAGCTTTCATTTGCTTCTTGGTCAGGAGCATTTTTCCTCATACATGACCCTTCCACCACAGCTCCACAAACTCATGGGTTTCCAAGGGACTCTGAATTTTTCCCTGATGGATGTTTAGCGAGTTTGACTGCACTTTGGAGCCACGCTCAGTATTTTGCAAATGTTTATCCACCTAACCAGCACATACCAGTCCGTCTTCTAGGCTTCCTTCTCTGATGAGTTTAGATAAGGGAAAGCATTTGAAAGGTGTCCAAGACATGGGCACTCTTCACAGACAGATCGGAGACTCGAGGGGTGGAGGGAAGCTGGTTCTAGGTGGCCCAGACCTGGGTTTTACTTCTGGTGTCACTATTGCTTTGCTGCGTGAAGTTAGGAAACTCACTCAACCTGTGATTCATGGATTACATTCACGAGGGAGTTGAATGAAGTGGTTTTACGAGCCCTCATTCCTCAGCAGGCCTGGGAGATGGGACTGTCCTGTCTGGTTTCAATCTTAATCTCCACACTCAATCTACACTTTCTGAATTCAGATGACTTTGGTCGGAAGCAGAAAGCTGAGATGTTTTATGGCAGGGCCTGGGCTGAGGGTAGGGCGGCAATGCAGGAGCCAGACGACGACGCCCAGGGCGCCATCGCTTTGTTTGCTTTTAGGTTTTGTGAAGGAGATTTCAAACATATACATAGGTGGGGAGAGCAGTGTAAGGTTCACCAGTTCACCAGGGATGAAGGTTTCCCCACCTTGTCTCTTCATAGGCCTCCCCGCACAGGTTGTCTATTGAGGGAACATTGGTTTATAGCACTGTATGTTTCACATGTACAACACTGTGTTTCTGCTTCCATATGCCCTGTAGGTCTTCACCACTGAACATGTGGTTTCTATCTGTCATCACACAGTTGATTCTCTCCATCATTTCCCCTGCTCCTCTCCCTTCCCCTTTGGGGACCACTACCCTGTTCTCTGTATCAACATTTTTGTTTTGTTTTGGTTTGTTCATTTATTTTGTGTGTGTGTTTAATTTTGTTTCTCATATTCCACATGTGAGTGAAATCGCATGATCGCTGCCTTTCTCTGACTTACTTTATTTAACTTAATGCTCTCAAGGCTCATCCATGTTGCTGCAAATGGCAAGCTTTTATCTTTTTTATGGCTGAGTAATATTCCAGTCTGTATATAACCAGTGTGTGTGTATCACATATTCTTTCTCCATTCACCCATCAAAGGGCACTTAAGTTGTTTGCATATCTTGGCTATTGTAAACAGTGCGTCAGTGAACCTAGGGGTGCATATATCTTTTAGAATTCATGTTTTCATTTTCTTTGGATAAATACCAAGAAGTGGGATAACTGGACCATACGATAATTCTGTTCTTAATTTTTTGAGAGATCTCCATACCATTCCATAGTGGTTGCACCAGGTTACATTTATCAATAGAGTACAAGGGTTTCCTTTTCTTTACGTCCTCACCAACACTTGTCATTTCTTGTCTTTTTGATAACTGCCATTCTACCAGGCATGAGGTGATATCTCACCATGGTTTTCATTTACGTTTCTCTAATAATTAGTGATGTGGCACATTTTCCCATGCACCTGTTGGCTGTCTACATATCTCTGGAAAGAATATCTGTTCAGCTCTCTGCACATTTTTGAACTAGGTTGTTTTCTTGTTGTTGAGTTGTATGAGTTCTTTGTATTTTTTGGATTTTGACTCCTTATTGGATATACCATTTCAAATATCTTTTCCCATTAGGTAAGCACACTTCTTCCTAACATACTTTTTAATTTTTAATTTAAGGCAAATGTCAGACATGTTCTTAGTTCGCCTATAAATGCCAGGATGTATTTCTCACAGACATATTTAACTGTACATGACCTAACTCTAATGAAAATTTTTGCACCTAATTTAACAATATCATCTGCTGCCCAGTCTACATTCAAATTTCATGCATTTTAAAGACCGTCCACATCATGAAGAGTCGGTTGGCCACTCCAAGTGTTTGTGCATTCATTCAGCTGGCACCATGAAGTCTTTAGTATGCTCGTTTTGTTTGTATTTTTGTTTTGGGCTGCACTGGTCTTAGTTGAAGCAGGTGGGATCTAGTTCCCTGACCAGGGATTGAAGCCAGGTCCCTTGCATTTGGAGTGTGGGATTTTAACCACTGGACCACCAGGGAAGTCCCATATTCCTGGTCTTGATGGAGCTTGTTGTTTCATCAGGAAGGTACCTAACTTCTGTGAAATACTGGGATAGACGCATTGTAGAAACTGGCACAAGTTCTGCAGGAGGACGGGGAGGTCATGGAGACCTCATAAAGCAGGGGGAATCCTGGCTGAAGTTTGAAGGATGAACAGGCTGTGGCAGGCAGGTAATGGGAAAGTGATGGAGCTGGAAAGGGAAGGAGTAGGGAGCATGAGGACCTTAGGAAGCAACAGGAAATGTTTCTTTAACCAACACATGTGCCAGGTACCCTTCTGGGCCCGTGAACAAAACAGACAGAAATCCCTAACTGAGTGGAGCCTATGTTATTTGTGGGGGAGGACTAACAGAACATAATAAATAAATAAATATATAAATTCACATATAAATATATACATGTGATGTTGGAATGTTGTTGCTGAGCCGTAAAAGATGCTGGGATTCTTGGCCTCTGGAGGAGAGGAGTTCAATCTGGGGCCAGTGACAAGGCTTGATCGCTAAGAGGTTTTGTGTGATAAAGTTTTAGTAAAGTATAAAAGAGACAGAGAAAGCTTATGACATAGACATCAGAAGGGGACAGAAAGAGTGTCCCTGCTGCTAGTCTTTAGCCGCATGTTATATAGCTACTGCTGCTGCTGCTGCTAAGTTGCTTCACTCATGTCCGACTCTGTGCAGCCCCATAGACAGCAGCCCACCAGGCTCCTCCATCCCTGGGATTCTCCAGGCAAGGATACTGGAGTGGGTTTCCATTTCCTTCTCCAGTACATACATGCATGCTAAGCTGCTTCAGTCATGTCTGGCTCTATGCAACCCTATGGACAGCAGCCCACCAGGCTCCTCTGTCCACAGGATTCTCTAGGCAAGAATACTGGAGAGGGTTGCCATTTCCTTCTCCAGCAACTAGCAGTCTGCTAATCAGAGAAAGGAAATGTCTCAAAATTGAGGGACTGGCACCAAGCCCCTCACCCACAACACGTATTTGGAGATAACATTGGCACAAGATGAGTTGTCCTGGGCCATAAAATGATTAACATGAATCTTGAAGAAAGGCAGGTTTCCAAGCAAATGCAGTCTCATTAACATAGCTTTAGAGAACATTGATGCTTTTGAACTGTGGTACTGGAGAAGACTCTTGAGAGTCCCTTGGATTTCAAGGAGATCCAATCAGTCAATCATAAAGGAAATCAGTCCTGAATATTCATTGGAAGGACTGATGCTGAAGCTGAAACTCCAATACTGTGGCCACCTGATACGAAGAACCGACTCATTAGAAAAGACCCTGATGCTGGGAAAGATGGAAAGTAGGAGGGGAAGGGGTTGACGAGAATGAGATGGTTGGATGGCATCACAGACTGAATGGACATGAATCTGGGTAAGCTCTGGGAATTGGTGATGGACAGGGAGGCCTGGCATGCTGCAGTTCATGTGGTCACAAAGAGTCGGACATGACTGATCGACTGAACTGAACTGAACTGAACCGAACATTTGCATGAGTAAAACATACTGGTTTGTCAAGTTGGTTCTGAGTCTTAGACAGAACCAACTTGAAGACAGAGTCTAGGGTAAATACATAGTTCATTCAGTTCAGTTCAGTCACTCAGTCATGTCCGACTCTTTGCGACCCCATGAACTGCAGCACACCAGGCCTCCCTGTCCATCACCAACTCCCAGAGTTTACTCAAACTCATGTCCATTGAGTCAGTGATGCCATCCAACCATCTCATCCTCTGTCGTCCCCTTCTCCTCCTGTCCTCAATCTTTCCCAGCATCAGGGTCTTTTCAAATGAGTCAGCTCTTCACATTAGGTGGCCAAAGTATTGGAGTTTCAGCTTCAACATCAGTCCTTTCAGTGAACACCCAGAAATGATCTCCTTTAGGATGGACTGGTTGGATCTCCTTGCAGTCCTAGGGATTCTCAAGAGTCTTCTCCAACACCACAGTTCAAAAGCATCAGTTCTTCAGTGTTCAGCTTTCTTTATAGTCCAACTCTCACATCCATACATGACTACTGCAAAAACCATAGCTTTGACTAGATGGACCTTTGTTGGCAAAGTAATGTCTCTGCTTTTTAATATGCTATCTAGGTTGGCCATAACTTCCTTCCAAGGAGTAAGCATCTTCTAATTTCATGGCTGCAATCACCATCTGCAGTGATTTTGGAGCCCAGAAAAATAAAGTCAGCCACTGTTTCCACTGTTTCCCCATCTATTTGCCATGAAGTGATGGGACTGGATGCCATGATCTTAGTTTTCTGAATGTTGAGCTTTAAGCCAAATTTTTCACTCTCCTCTTTCACTTTCATCCAGAGGTTCTTTAGTTCTTCACTTTCTGCCATAAGGGTAGTGTCATCTGAATATCTGAGGTTATTGATATTTCTCCCTGCAATCTTGATTCCAGCTTGTGCTTCTTCCAGCCCAGCGTTTCTCATGATGTACTCTGCATAAAAGTTTAATAAGCAGGGTGACAATATATAGCCTTGACGTACTCCTTTTCCTATTTGGAACCAGTCTGTTGTTCCATATCCAGTTCTAACCATTGCTTCCTGACCTGCATACAGGTTTCTTAAGAGACAGGTCAGGTGGTCTGGTATTCTCATCTCTTAAAGAATTTTCCACAATTTATTGTGATCCACACAGTCAAAGGCTTTGGCATAGTCAATAAAGCAGAAATAGATGTTTTTCTGGGACTCTTGTTTTTTCAATGATCCAGTGGATGTTGGCAATGTGATCTCTGGTTCCTCTGCCTTTTCTAAAACCAGCTTGAACATCTGGAAGCTCACGGTTCATGTGCTGCTGAAGCCTGGCTTGGAGAATTTTGAGCATTACTTTACTAGCTTGTGAGTTCATTAACATAGCTTAAAACAGACCTCTGCATAAGACAAACACATTGGTTAGCTCAAGGTTTGAGAAAAGTTAAGTTCAGGTGGAACCATGTGTCATCATGGCAACACAGAATTTTAAAATAAACCTCTTTTTAAATTTGTATAGAGAAGGGAAAAAAATCTAACATTTGTTTGTTTCCTCCTGCTGCTTAAGATGTCTGACACTTGCAGCCTATTCCCTCCGTTGGGAGACCCCTGGACCTTCCTGCCCGTTACCCTCTCAATGTATGAAGAAGAAGAGCTATGGGAAAGAAAAACAGAGGGAAAGTGAGGTAGAGTGATGAGGTGTGCGGGGTTGGGATGGGCTGCTGTTGAATATAGGAGACAGGAAACTGGCCTTTCTCCTTCCTTTGCACACATGAAGCATGCGTTCTTTGGCCTTTTATTGCAATTGGATTGGGGCAACTGGACCGCATTCTGGCCAACAGAAGCAGTAGGAAGTGATGCCAAGTCATAGCCTGCTGAGTGACAGTCCCTGTCCTTCCATGACCCTGCAGGTCACATCCTGGAGACGAGACGGCAGAGCCCAGGTTGCCAAGTCACCAGTCTGGAGTTGTATTTGCAAACTCTGAACATGAACTGGGTTCACAGCAGATATGTCCTACATGGCATGCCCCCTGTGACACCCTGCCCACTCTCTGACCCACTTGCCCCCTTTTCTTCCTGGTGTATCTTCTTCCAGGGCAGGACAGCAGCTGCCTGGGGCAAGGAGGACAGGCTGAGGACAGACGGCAGTAGACTTGCACTTGGCCCAGCTTGGAGGTGCCAAGTGCAGTCACTGAGACACTCACCCATCCTTCAGAGCCTGGCCTCATCATGCAGCAAGTCTGATGAACAAGGTTGGCCCCTGGGAGGTCACTCTGAACCTATCTTCTCCTGGAGGCCACAAAAATAAATCCAAGCCATTGCTTATGTTACTTATAAACTATGAGATTAAAGTAGGGGAGAAAAATCAATGAATTAAAATTAACCCTTTATCCAGGCTGTAAACATTTTACTTCCCCAGAACCTAGGTGGTTGATTTTTCTATTATAAAATGAAAGCGTTTGACACTTTTATTGTCATGAAAAGTTTTCATTTGAAATAGGACTAATTCCAATGGTTTTGGGGCTTCCCAGATGGTGTTAGTGGTAAAGAATCTGACTGCCGTTTCAGGAGATGCAAGAGACTTGGGTTCAATTCCTGGGTCAGGAAGATCCCCTGGAGTATGGAATGGCAACCCACTCCTGTATTCTTGCCTGGAAAATTCCTGGGACAGGGCAGACTGGCAGGCTACAGTCCGTAGGGCCTCAAAGAGTTGGATACAAGTGAGCACAACACTCTCATGATTTTATTCTAAAATAACATGGTTTCATTCTAAAACATAAAGCCTGAAAGAATGCCATTCATTCTCCAAGTAAAAACCTTATCTTATTACCTGAGTCACCCTGGTCAGGTTACATTAGGAATCTGAGATTCCATTTTCATATTTGTAAAATGAGAAGAATAATGGCGCCCTCACAATGTTATTGTGAAGGTGAAATGAGACGACACAGGCTGAGTGCCTGAGCCAGTGGCTGGTGTTTTGTGAAAGTTCAAGAAATACTGCCTCCTGTCTTTAGGACAAGGCGATATATTGAGGGTTCAGAAAGGACCATTAAAGGTGGAAGAAGAAATTAAGATCTTGCAGTCACACAAAACAGAGCTGCAAAGTTATAACCAAAAGGATGTGGTGTGTCCTACAGACAGTTTTTAAGATAAATGTATGGAAAGCAGGTATAAACATCTGTGCTCATCTCTAACTGGAGTGCAATATTTATTTATAGTTTCCCTTTTGAGGTGAAGTGAAAGTGCAATTCGCTCAGTTGTGTCTGACTCTTTGTGATCCCATAGACTATACAGTCCCTCCAGGCCAGAATGCTGGAGTGGGTAGCCTTTCCCTTCTCCAGGGTATCTTCCTAAGCCAGGGATTGAACTCAGGTCTCCCGCATTGCAGGCAGATTCTTTACCAGCTGAGCCACAAAGGAAGCCCAAGAATACTGGAGAGGGTAGCCTATCCCTTCTCCAGGGGATCTTCCCAACACAGGAATTCAACCAGGGTGTCCTGCATTGCAGGCGGAGTCTTTACCAACTGATCTATCAGGGAAGACTTTTGAGGTGAATACATGATATATACATGATGAAATGCACAGATCTTAAATGTTCCTTTGTTGAGTTTTGACAAATGCATATGTAAATCCATACCAGAATATAGTAGTTCCCACAGTTCAGAAAATTCCCTCATGTCTGTCCTAGTCAATCCTGGACTCCAGCCTCCAAAAGCAACCATGATTTTGATTGTGATCTAAGCAAGCACAGATCAACTTTTCCTAGAGTTTCAGGATTCCATATTCATGGAAACATTCAGTAGAAAATCTTTTGTATAAGCCTTCTGTCACTCTTTGGGGTGATTGTGTGATTTCCCACATTCTTGTGTGTATCAGTGAGTCATTCTTTTCATTGCTGGGAAATATTCCATTGCATGAATATATCACAGTTTGTTTATCTACTGATGGACACCTGGGCTCCTTCCAGGATTTGAATATTATGGACAAAGCTGCTATGAATATTCTTGCTCAGCATTTTCTTGGTGAATTTGGATATCTTTTCACTACTTCAATAGATATGTCATGTCACTTTTGAATTATTGTAATTTCTGTTTTTTTAATTGTCAGGAATGGTGTGCATTTTTACCCTCTGATGATAATAATAATCCCATTTCTTGAATGCTCACTGTAGTAATAGGCCCTTTAATTTATCCTCATAAGAATACTGCAAAATAGGTGTAATTATATCCATTTTATACACAGGGGGACAGACATGCGCTCATTAGGTGACTGGGATGTGTAGACTCTGATGCACCAGGGGTCTGAAGCTCTCTTCAGGCCAGACCATGGCTCCTGGGGACCTGGGAACCATATGGACACATCGTTGCTCACTTCTTGGAGGAGCACCTAGACCTGCACATGGCACACTTCTACCAGTTTTAATAATAAACGCTTTGCAGTTATATTGGTGAGATAACTTCCCCATTCTGTTGTCTTATTAGTATATATTATATATAATTTTGTTACACAAACATAACAAAAGGTTTGTTTATTCAAACCCATCTTGTCTGATGACAGACTCAATTTTTCAAGAGCTGGGAATTTATCTTTGTTCCACTGCTGGAATAAATATGCAGTTCTGTTTTCTCCTTTTTGTATTTTCTGACTTATTGGGTATGTATCGCCATATGTGGCATGAGATATGAATATGAGAAATGTCTGCTCAATAAATCAATCCAAAAGGGAAATTCCATTTTATACATGGGATATATAACCAAAAGGATGAAGATTTGTTTCCTAGAGTTGTATGGGAGGCTCAGGAGTTGAGCTTGGTTTTTGCTCACTGTTTTATCTCTAAAGGAAGGGGGCCTGTGAACACTACACACTCCTTAGAATGTAGGCCTTCAGGAATGGTGCTGAGAACTGCAGAGCATGGATTCAGTTTATGCCTCATTCTTCCACTTCTTGAATTCTCTCCTACCTCCTTGAAATTCAAAGTCTAGCAATTTGTTTTATAACTCCCCCCCACCCCCCCACCCCCCTCCACACCACCCCCCCCCCCCCGCCCCAGCTATGCTGCATGAATTGTGGTGCTGGAGAAGACTCTTGAGAGTGCCTTGGACAGCAAGTGATCAAACCAGTCAATCCTAAAGGAAATCAATCCTTGGATTGATTGGAAGGACTGATGCTGATGCTGAAGCTCTAATACTTTGGCCACCTGATGCCAAGAAACGACTCATTGGAAAAGACCCTGATGCTGGGAAAGATTGAAGGCAGGAGGAGAAGCGGACGACAGAAGATGAGATAGTTGGATGGCATCACCAACTCAACACGTGTGAATTTGAGCAAAGTCTGAGAGATGGTGATGGACAGAGGAGCCTGGTGAGCTGCAGTCCACGGGTTGCAAAGAGTCGGACACGACTTAGCGACTGAACAACAATAACTACAACAGAGATTAAGAGGCTGCTTCCATAGAATAGCTAGAGATGTTTTATCAATAACCTCAGATATGCAGATGACACCACCCTTATGGCAGAAAGTGAAAAAGAACTAAAGAGCCTTTTGATGAAAGTGAAAGAGGAGAGTGAAAAAGTTGGCTTAAATCTCCACATTCAGAAAACTAAAATCATGGCATCTGGCCCCATCACTTCATGGCAAATAGATAGGGAAAGTGGAAATAGTGGCTGACTTTATTTTTGGGGGCTCCAAAATCACTGCAGATGGTGATCGCAGCCATGAAATTAAAAGACACTTATTCCTTGGAAGGAAAGTTATGACCAACCTAGATAGCATATTAAAAAGCAGAGACATTACTTTGCCAACAAAGGTCCGTCTAGTCAAGGCTATGGTTTCTCCAGTAGTTATGTAGGGATGTGAGAGTTGGACTATAAAGAAAGCTGAAGACCAAAGAACTGATGCTTTTAAACTGTGGTGTTGGAGAAGACTCTTGAGAGTCCCTTGGACTGTAAGGTGATCCAACCAGTCTATCCTAAAGGAGATCAGTCCTGAGTGCATTGGACAGACTGATGTTGAAGCTGAAACTCCAATACTTTGGCCACCTAATGTGAAGAGCTGACTCATTTGAAAAGATCCTGATGCTGGGAAAGATTGAAGGCAGGAGGAGAAGGGGATGACAGAGGATGAGATGGTTGGATGGCATCACTGACTCAATGGACATGAGTTTGAGTAAACTCTGGGAGTTGGTGATGGACAGGGAGGCCTGGTGTGCTGCAGTCCATGGGGTCACAAAGAGTCGGCGGACACAACAACTGAACTGAACTGAACTTGTTTATGCAGTTCAAGGAAGTCAGATGCCATCTACGAGGGAGGGGGCAGGGTCCGGAGGGACAGTGAGCTTGTGAGCTCCGGATTGCAGGCTGCTGTCTGTCATGGGGATCCTAATTCACCACTCTTCGAGGTCCTGCAGCTGTGCTGGGAGCCATGTGACTTCTCCCAGAGGCTGGGCTGAGGCCCTGAGGGTGGGACAGGAGCCCACGTTTTGCCCAGAGGGGAGCCCCGCCCCTGGGAAGCTCTGCATCAAGGGCTGGGTTAGGGGAGCCTCTGGTTCCGTCTATAGGGGCAGGGTCTGTGCCACCCCTGGTGCATGCCCAGTAGGCTTGGGCCTAGGGCTGGGCAGGGCTGGAAGGGGAGCCTGCTTGCTTAGGGCTTGTCCTGCAGAAGGAAGATGGGGGCTCGCAGTGAGCTTGGCCTCAGCCAGAGGGCATCACCCCACCCAGCCCCTCTGGAGTTCACTGAAGTTCTTCCATCAAGGGCTTCTTTCTGCCTTCCTCAGGGGTCGAGGGTGCCACTGCCCTGTGTCCTTGGGCGGGGAGGGCGCTGATCCTGGTTGTCTTCTTCTAGACCTCCACCTAGAGACCTAGGTGTGCATCACCACTAGGATTCTTGTCTGGGCCTTTGTTTTTCCTGTTTTCTCATTGCAACCCAGGGAAGCCCAAACCCAACGCCCTAACTCTTGGTCTGGGATGTGCTGCTCTTCATGGAAACAGCCTGCCCTTTCATTTGTCCTGCTGTGACATCTTTAAGAGTGTGTTCCAGCTGTTATCCTGTTTGGTCTTCCCAGGGCTTGTTCATCACAACCTTCCATATGGGTCCCAGTCTGTGTCATTTCGGCCACTTCCTCCTTGGAAGGTCATCCCTTTGCCTACAAGGGTGGTCGCATCACTGAGCCCTCACGCTATTTTCCCTGTGGCCAGAGGGGAGCTCACGGCCTAACCCAGACCTGTCAGGCACCGGGGGATCCCTGTCACATGGTCACCTGACTCGGCTCGGTCAATCTGGGCTTTTTCCATTCACTTAACACACATTCTTAATGCACTTAACACACATCCATCCTAAAGGAAATCAGTCCTGACTATTCACTGGAAGGACTGATGCTGAGGCTGAAACTCCAATCCTTTGGCCACCTGATGCAAAGAACTGACTCACTTGAAAAGACCCTAATGCTGGGAAAGATTGAAGGCAGGAGGAGAAGGGGATGACAGAGAATGAGATGGTTGGATGGCATCACCAACTCGATGGACATGAGTTTGACTAAACTCCCGGAGCCAGTGATAGACAGGGAGGCCTGGCGTGCTGCAGTCCATGGGGTCGCAAAGAGTCGGACACGACTGAGCAACTGAACTTAACTGAACACATATTCTGGAGGAATTTTGGGTGTGTTCCAGGAGCTGTGTGGGAGACACTGAGGATGCAGAGAGAAATGCACTATTGTGCCCTTGACCTGTTTGCAAACCCTGGAGGTAAGACCTCAAGGGCTGCAGTAGGTGTCGTGAAGGGTATGGGTTAAATCGCCTCCCAACCCAACTCCTGCCGGATGGTGGGAGATGGCTCTGCACCTGCTGGGCAGTCAGGCTCATCTGCAAAGTCAGACACTTGTCACATGCTTGCTCCCTGCCCTCGGGTGCTCCACACCCATTGTCACGTCTCCTCCTGCCCTCTGAGGCCACTGTTCTCCCTCCCATGAACAGATGACAAGACCGGACCTCTTGCTTCAGTCTCACAGCAAACAGCAGCTGTTGGTTATCAAATCTTCCGATCTTGGCAGAGGCCTTCCACTCTCTTGCGAGAATTCAATGAGATTTTTTTTTTAATCTAAGATACCCAGGACAGGTTGGCTTTCCTGTTGGCTCAGATGATAAAGCATCTGCCTGCAATGCAGGAGACCTGGGTTCAATCCCTGGGTTGGGAAGATCCCCTGGAGAAGGGAATGGCAACCCACTCCAGTATTCTTGCCTGGAAAATCCCATGGACAGGGGAGCCTGGTGGGCTACAGGGGTCACAAAGAGTCGGACACAACTGAGCGACTTCACTCACTCACTTTACCCAGGACAGAGCCTGGATTCCGGCAGGTTCCCGATAAGAAAGAGCTCTGTGGTTCCCTCCCCAGCTGTCTCCTCTCCACACCTCTCATCCTGCACCATCCTCCCCAGTGGAACACACGGGCACATCTTCCCCCTCGTGATAATTAATATGTGTGCCAACGTGTCTGCGGAAAATCGCTTTTGCTGTCTGTGCCTTTCATCTCCAAGGACCCAATCATGTTTGGCAAGCAAGCTCCCAGACGCGAGGTTGGCTCTTTCAGCCAAACAATGAGGAGGAGATTATCCAGGAAATTGTGACAAAGCAGGCAATTACTCTGATGCATGCGGGCTTCTTGCGCGAAAACCTGACCTTCTGCTTCAATTACCTGCGTGGTGTCTGCACAAACCGAGACACAGCCGGTTGTCTTTCCTAATTGTTCTTTCTTTTTTTTAAAAAAAAATATTTCTTTATTTGTGGCTCTGCTGAGTCTTTGTTGCTGTGGGCCTTTTCTCTGGTTACAGCGAGCGGGGGCTCCTCTTGGTTGGGGTGTGCAGGCTTCTCACTGTTGTGGGGTTTCTCTTGTGCAGTGTAGGTTCTGGGGTGCACTTGGGCTTCTGTCGTTGTGACTCCTGGACCCCAGAGCACAGGCTCAGTAGTTGTGGCTCTCAGGCTTAGCTGCTCTGTGGCCCATGGGTTCTTTCCGGACCACGGATTGAACCTGTGTCTCCAGTATTGGCAGGCAGGTCTTTTTTTTTTTTTAAACCGCTGAGCCACCAGGGAAGCCCCTGCTAATGGTTCTTTACCCAAGTGAATCTCCCCGGGGGCTTCACATCCGTGGCCAACAGGAGAGCAGGGTGCAAAGGCCGAGGTGGGCCTGCAGCCCTGGGACCCTCGTGATGCTCCCAGCAAGGAAAGATTTTGGGCCCCTCCTCACCCCAAAGCTTTCTCAGTCATGCCAGCAGGAGGGGAGGTCCCCTGCCTTTCCTCTCCAGGAGTCTTCCTCCCCACTGCGATCCCCTGGCTCTTCTGCTCTGCCCACCCTGGTACGTGCCTGGGCCTGGGGAGTTGCCCCCTAATCCCCACTAGGGATTAGCCAGCCCTGCCAACGAGCATTTCAGTAATCACGGTCCTTCTTAGGTTTCTGCAGTGTTCAGCTTTTACATCCATTATCTTGCCTGATCCTCACAGCAGCCCTGTGAGACAAGCATTAGTGTTGCCATTTTAGATGAAAAAAAAAAGGAGAGAGAAGCGACGGAAGAGAGGGGGTTATGTCAGGTCAGATCAGTTTAGTTGTCACTCAGTCATGTCCGAATCTTTGCGACCCCATGGACTGCAGCACGCCAGGCCTCCCTGTCCATCACCAACTCCTGGAGTTTACTCAAACTCATGTCCATTGAGTCGGTGATGCCATCCAACCATCTCATCCTCTGTCATCCCCTTCTCCTCCTGCCTTCAATCTTTCCCAGCATCAGGGTCTTTTCCAATGAGTCACTTCTTCACATCAGGTGGCCAGAATACTGGAGTGGGTAGCCATTCCTGTCTTCAGGGGAATCTTCCCAACCCAGGGATCAAACCCAGGTCTCCCGCCTTGCAGGCAGATTCTTTACCATCTGAGCCACCAGGGAAGCCCCAAGCTGCAGTATGTGAGGTCTAGTTCCCTGATCAAGGATTGGGAGCTCAGAGTCTTAACCACTGCACCACCAGGGAAGTCCACAGAAGTAAATTTTTAATGGAGGGATTTCCAGTCCCCATGAAAGTCATGGGGCTTGTTCTTGGCTGTGTGAGGCCTTCAAGAGTCTGTCAAATTGTACCCCATGCACCGCCGTCTCCTGGGGTGGAAGGGGCAGAGGTCTAGTGTTACAATCTCCCCAAATGAGATACCATCTCCCCTCAGAGTTTCGGAATCTGTGCAGTAAATTGAAAATGCAGATAAACAATCACAACAGCCAGAAGCGCCAGGGCCAGACCTGACGGTCACCAAGCATCCATCTCATTTGACACCTTCCAGAGCAGAGTTGTGCTGGGAGAGAAAAGCGATTGTCAGCGGACACCCTGGATAACCAAAGCTGGCCTGGAACCTTCCAGCGACGATCAGAGTGGTCCTTGCACATGTGAATGACCCCTTAACACCCTGGCAAAGAGAGAGAGAATATTTTCCAAATGCATTGGCTGAAATCTCAGGTGCTCGGGTGATGGTTTCAAACCTCCCCCCTGACTCCGAGTCACCCACTGAGAGGGGACCAGCTACTGCCGCTCTTATCCGGGTCTTCTGCACTCGGGAGTCTTCTGCACTCCTGACCCCAGCTCACCTCCTCCGCGGATGAGCAAATAGGGCTGAATTTCTCCCTGTGTGCTCAGTCGCTCAGTCATGTCCGACTCTTTGTGACCCCATGGACTGTAGCCCGCCAGGCTTCTCTGTCCATGGGACTGTCCAGGCAAGAATACTGGAGGGGTTGCCAGGCCCTTCTCCAGGGGATACAGCTCAAACTCTTATGTCTGCTGCATCAGCAGGAGGGTTCTTTGTCACTGAGCCACCAGGGGAAGCCCTGGATTTCTCCCTACTCTTTTCATTTTTTTCCTTCTGCAGCTGGTGGTGGAGAATCTGAGTCATCCGCTGACCTGGGAAATCTCACAGTGAGAGTTTGTCCACGACACAGACTTGCATGTAGCCCTGGGGTTTCACTTCTGAGTGCATCTCTCACGGCTGTTTCTGTGTCTTCGAGACAGCGACCTTCTTTTCCACATCATGTCCCTCAGCTCCATCTCCTCCGAAGCCGAAAACCCTGGAATGGCCAGCGAAGTGCTTTGTAAACTGTAAGGTGTCACGCGTATCTCAGTTCTACCACTCTCCAGCTTACTGGTGGAATTGCTTTTCAAATCTTGTGTTGCATCTCTTTGGAATTGTGTGATGCCTTAAGACATCACAAAACAGTAGAGCAGAAGAAAGAATAAAAAAAAAAAACTCTGATGCTAAAATGAAAACATGTTAGAAAATTGCTATCTTTGTACTGCTTAAGACCTGGGTTCCCCAAGGGGGTTTTTGTGCCACTCATGTACTTTAGCTTTGGTGACAGGTCACAGGTTCATTCCTTTAACAGATGTTTGTTTAGCATTCCGAGGGGCACAGGCCTGTCTGTCTCGGCCCTTTGGGTTGATGAAGAGGTCAGGAATTCCCCTGTGGGTGTGACCACAGGGAATGTGTCTCTCCAACAAGGCTTATCTTCACTTCTCGTGTTTTCTAGAGGAGCTGATCTGCCTACAATAATTCCTTCCACCTTGCTCCAGTAAGTTTAAATTTGTGGAAATCTCAGTCTCAGCTTCTAATCCTTTGGGTCCTGATGATTTTCAATAATAAGCTAATAGGCTCATTCGGATTCCAATTTCCGAGGGAGAAAAAGGTCAAAACAATTCCTAATGCCTCAAACTAGTCTCCTTACTCCCCTGTAGGGCCACTGGGGGGACCCATCTCTTTCCAGAACCCGGTTCCAATGCAGATGGGAGCCCTGTGCCCTGAGCCCTCCTGACACCCACATAAACACGGTCCCCTCCGTTTCTACACAACTGGCTTTGCGTCTCTCCAAGGCGCCCCCCCTCCACCTGCTCCAAGGGGCAGCCCCACAGTCCCATGCCCAGTCCCATGCCCAGCCCCGTGCTGGTTTTGACCTTCGGGGGCTCTTGTGTTACGATTGCTGTCTCTATCTGGTCCAAAGGCCATTTGCTGCCCTGGAGCCCTCATTCTGGACGCCCATCACCTGGCATCTCCCTGCTTGGCACACAGTCCCTGAACGAACATGCCCAACTCTGCCTGCTTTTCTCAGTTTTCTGCTGCACGCCAGCCTGCTTCTCAGGGATGGCTCCCTTTGCCTTACGAGCCTTCGTCTGTGGTCTGCTCTCCCTGGAAAGTGGAGCGTGGCTTCTACCTTGTACCCGCTGACTCCTGCCTCCATGTGCAACCAGCCGCATCGGGTCACCCCCGGGAGTTTCTCCAGGTGAACACCAAAGGGGACTTACAACGTTCAGCTTGTCCTTCTGCAGCGTGAATAACATGGTGAAATATTAGCATCTCTGTTTTCATAGCCTCCTTTCAGTGAGACCAGTGAGCAGGGATGAGTCACATGGTTTTACCTGCTTTATCTCGCTTGATTCTCGTGATAAGCTTTCTGCATGAGATTCTATTACCTGCTCTTTATGTATGGAAAAGGAAGCATAGAGGTTTTGTTGTCCATTTCTAAATTTTTATTTTTTATAAATTGTCCAAGAATCACACAGAGTGTGAGAAAGACCAGATTTGGCCCAAGGAATTCAGCTCCAGCCATGCTGGACCGCCACTTCACACAGCATCAATTCTAGTTCTCGCATCTTGCTTGGGGTCAGTTTGTCCCACCAGGTCTCCATGGCATTTTCCACAGGGACAATCCTACTAGGCCTTTAATGCCTTAACTTTCAGGAAAAACTGATGGAGAAGAAAAGGAGGAAAGCTGGCCTTGGGAATTGGGGGGACCTAGATAGAGGGAGGAGGTGGGGAGCCCTTCAGATTCTTCAGTAGCACTGATGGTTTAGATTGACTGGCACAGACAACAAGATGCGAGAGACCCATTTCCCAGGCTGTGAGTCTCAGGCTGGAACTGAAATCCCCAGTAAGCACATAAGCTCCTAAACTTAGAAGAAAGTCTTCTGGGAGAAGCAATGGCGCCATGTGTCCGAGTGGGCAGGACTTTTGTCC
Source organism: Odocoileus virginianus (assembly GCF_023699985.2). Lineage (NCBI taxonomy): Eukaryota > Metazoa > Chordata > Mammalia > Artiodactyla > Cervidae > Odocoileus > Odocoileus virginianus. The sequence goes on from NC_069675.1 coordinate 83,940,948, forward strand.
ACCTCCCAGAGTTTTCTGTTCCCCAGCAATGCACAGGAGCTGCTGCAGTTTGTCCATGGGTCTGTGAGAAACACCAGGAAGACGGGAGGGTCAACAGACCAGGAGAGCTGGCATAGCCACTTGACCAATGGGCAAGTGGGCAGTTTCAGCTGCTGACAGTGTGAGATGATGGCATGAAGACGAGATGTCCCCTTCCCCAAGCCCTCAGAACTCCTGCCACCATCACTCTGCCACTGGAACTTACAGGAACCACAGGGGAAAGTGGGTAAGGGAACACTGATACGACCAAGATGAGTTGTTACCGCCCCTAGAAGAGGGAAGGCTTTCTTGGTGGCTCAGTGGCAAAGAACCTGCCTGCGATACAGGAGACACAGGAGACGAGGGATCGATCGCTGGGTTGGGAAGATTTCCTATAGGAGGGCAAGCCAACCCACTCTAGTATTCTTGCCCAGAGAAACCCATGGACCGAGGGGCCTGGCGGGCTACAGTCCATAGGATTGCAAAGAGTCGGACACTACAGTGACTTAGCATGCATGCAACCCAGAAGAGGGAGGGCTAGCGAAATAGAAAAATAAAGTTACAGTTTTGGCATATTTGATTTTTGAGAGTCATACTGCTTCACTAGGTTTTCTCAGCTATAGCTTTAAATCACCTGATCTACAAGGAGGGTCTCTGCAGGTCTCTAACGTGCTCTCAGAGCCGAACACAGCTTAAGCCATGTAGAGTAGATGCTTGAAAGGCTCCCTGAAGGTTCTCAGAGTTTAAAAAACCAAAAAAAACCAAAAGAGGTGTTTCCCTTAAGTAGGCTTGCCATCTAAGTATCTTGGTGATGACATTGGCTGTGTATTTATTTGAAATACTTGCTGAAGCCTAGCACTGTGCATAGGCACCAGGATACCTCTCCAGCTTTTCATGACTAATGGAGGCACCTTGGGACACTGGTTTCTACCCCCTCCTCCCTGGGAACCGGTGCTGTGTCTGTCTCCCTGATGGGGGTCTGATGAGGAAGGATGCCTGCTGGTTGTCCCCCACAACGCCTGGGAAGTTTTCCAGCGGCAGACTCCTCCCCCACCCCCACCTTCTTTAGCATGTGATTTTGTGGAAGTCACTGTCAGGAGAAATGAATACAGGAGGAGACTGTGGGGGCAGCCAGAGGTCTGGATCAGCCTTTAAAGTTTGAAAACAAACACCAAAAAGGAGCCAAATCGTTTCATAGCCTTAGTTGCTTAAACAAAATTAACCAGCACCAAACTGCAGAAGCCGAACTCCAAGGTCATGAGCAAGACTCACTGTGTGTGTAGCCGTCTGTGTTCTGCCAGCCGCTGGCTGTGTGCCCTCCTTCTTGGAGCTCAGGATTTTCTTTGCAATGGACACAAGTAGCATCTACCCTGTGGTGGTATAATAAGGACTGAGTGAGGAAAGCCCTTTCTATCTGGAACTACTTAAGAACATAATCTCAATATTGAGAGCTAGATCGTTATTTGTTTTCTGTGATTGTAGGGCTCAAAAGTAAAACCTGTTTAGGAGGGCTTCCCTGGTGGCTCAGAGGGTAAAGTGTCTGCTTGTAATGCGGGAGAACTGGGTTCGATCCCTGGGTCGGGAAGATCCCCTGGAAAAGGAAATGGCAACCCACTCCAGTACTCTTGCCTGGAAAATCCCATGGACAGAGAAGCCTGGTAGGCTACAGTCCATGGGGTCGCAAAAAGTCGCACACAACTGAGCAATTTCACTTCACTAGAAAAGATATTTGGGGGGATTAGCCATTTCTATCTACATTGGAAATTCTGGCCTTCAAACTGTTTCTTTTAAATGTAAAAGAGCATCTTGGTTCCACACGCCTTCAACCCTCGGGTTTCTTTCTCAGTCATCCGTTCACTCACTCATCGGCCCACTGGCCTGGGACCACTGAACCTCCAGCAAGATTACGGTCCCTGTTTCAGACTCAAATCCACTCAGGTCCTGACAAGCCATATGCCAGCTGACCCCAGGCTGACAGCAGCCTGAAGCTCAAACCCTTTCAGGAGGGTCAGAGGAGGTCAGGGTGGCGCCCTGGTCAGGAGACCAGCGCTGCCCCAGGCAGTTACAAGGTGAAGTTGTGTGAATTCTGGAATTGAACAGCATGGAGAAGTAAAGCAGAGAAGCCAGAACCAGTCTTAGAGTCTTCAGAACCAGTCTTAGCCTCCCCGGCTCTCGCCTGGGGCTGGAGACAAGAGACAAAGCCACAGGATGCTAAGCTGGCCATGCCAGGAGAGGAGTGTGACCCTGGTGGGCAGGGTTCCCGGGCCAGCACCCCAGGCCAGCTTGGATGCTGAGGATCAGGACCTCACTCCTATGGAGTAGTCGTCCTGTGTCCCTGGCACCCTCCTCCGCCAGGAACTGGACTCTGATGGTCTTACTTCCTTGCGCATCCTGACTCTATGCCTCCCGTCCTGTTGTCGGTCTGCCGCCTGGGACCCTGTCTGCTGCCACGGGCCCCATCCCTGTTTGGGCAAATTCCCAGGCTCCTGGTCTTGTCCTGGCTAATAAGCCTGTGTCCTGTCCCCTGAGGACAGAGTTTTGGGCTCAGAACCTCCTGGGCCCACCTCCTGGGGGACCGTCCTAGGCCCGAGGTTCCAGTCCATCTCCCACTCCACGTCTGTGCTTTATTCCTGCTCAGAGCTGGCTATTCTTGCCCTCTAAAACCTTGAACATGGTATGTGCATTTGTGTTTATTACTTGTGTTTGTCTTTCCAAACAAAATTGTTAGCTTCCTGAGAACAAGGGCCACACCAGTTCTTCTTCCTGCCGAGTTCTCAACACCTGGCACAAGGCGTGTTTGCTGAATGAATGAATGAGCAAAAACAAATAAATGAAGATATGCACACAGCTTCATTAAAAAAAAGTGAATTTTAGGTGGTCTCCTTTCACATCTGTTATTTCCCTTGATTCTTGAACAACCTCAGATGGCTTGGACTGCTTTTTAAACCTGAGAGGAAAGGCCCAGAGAATATTAATGGCTCCACTTGCTGGAGGCCACGTGGCGTATTTGGGCAGAGCTGGCTAGAACCCAGGTCCGGGTACCGGTCATTCTAACCCCTTTTCAAAAGTCTGGGGGGTGGACACACACATGCACACCATGTGCACACATACACACAATAACTGGGGGGCGGGGAGGGTCCCAGGCCTGAGTGCAGGCCCATGGACTATAAATAGTAAGTCATATCAGATCCTTTATAGACCCCCTCCCCCAAACCCGGGGCCTTGGGGAGAGGTCTGTGGAGCAGGAAGCTTTGACTTTGACATTCCTGACATTTCAGTGTCCACCAGCCATGGAGACCACAGTCCTGGAGCAGTCCCTGGGGCTGCAGGCCAGCTGAAGTCTTGAAAGAGCCTGAGGGCTGGAAAGGGGTCCCTAGCGCCCCCAAGGATCTTCTAGACTCTCCCTTACCCCGCATCCCCACGACCCCAGCACCCACACCCTGGGTGGCTTTCTCCTCCTTATCTGCAGGGACAGCCTGACCACTGCCTAGCTCTTGGCTGTATCTACATCTCTGCTGCAGAGGGAGAACTTGAAAAAGGAGCGGCTCTCCGTTGGGATGCTGGGGCATCAGGCGCATGTCAGGTTACTCTCCCTGTCCCTCCTGCCCTAAGAGGGTGTGTGTGGCCCTCAGCCTGGCACCCAGACTCTGTTGAGCCCCCTGCGTTGCACCTGCTCGCCTCGCTGGCCCAAGGCCTGCTCCAGCCCCCAGTTTGCCGTTCTCTCTCTTGGCTTCAGATGACCAGCTCCTTGGTTCTGCCCACCCCCTCCTTCTCCCACCCTGGGTGGAGGGCTCACCCCCCAGGCGGCAGCAGGTGGCTGCTGCCTGCACCCCTCCCTGCTCTTTACTCTTTCTCTGTCTGTGCAAGTGGGGTCCCCTCCATTCTTGGGACCTGAGTCACGGGCTGTTGCAGGTCTCCAGCTCAGCTGAGAAGGCAGAGGGGGGTGACAGAGGATGAGGTGGTTGGATGGCATCATTGACCCACTGGATGTGAGTTTAAGCAAACTCCCGGAGCTGGTGAAGGACTGGGAAGCTTGCTCTGTTTCAGTCTGTGGGGTCGCAAAGAGTCAGACACGACTGAGCGACTGAACCACCACAGCGAGCTCAGCTAAAGGGCCTGTGGCTCAGCTAAAGTTTCCTGCCCCTCTGATAACATCTGAGAGTGCTCCTGTGGGCCAGCTGGACTGAGAGGAGCCCATCGCCAGGGACCTGGGACGCCTGACTGTTCTGCGGGGCTGCGTTTCCCTAGGGTGTCGCAGTCCTGCTGGGCAGGTCCTGGAGCAAACCGTGGGATGAGTAAGCCCAGGAGGGAAGGACAGCATGGAGGAGACTCCCTCAGGGGAGGAGACCACCCCGCCAGGGGCCTTGTGTGGGTTCCTCCTTTGCCAATAAGGAAGCATTTTCATTTCACTGGACCCCAGTTTATCCCCCAGTGTAGGAAGGCAATGGACCCTGTGTCACTCAGACCCCTTTCTGCTTTCCATACGATTTAGGTTGTTCCAATGGCGGGCGGCAGTTCATGGGGTCGCACCCAGTCGGACATGACTTGGTGGCTGAACAACATCACTTAGACTCCTAGGACACCATGAAGGCAGGGGCGTCTCTGGCATGTTGCCCCCTCCCCGGACTCCCCCCACTTCCCGGGGCTCCCCAGGTGCCTCTCTGGGGGTCTGGCGGGGAGCCAGCCACCACAACTGCCATCACGGCCCAGAATCACTTGCACCCGGAGAGATGGAGAGACAAGCGGGGCGGAGGTCCCTGTGGGGAAGGGCTGGTGCTGGCTGGGCTCTTCAGAACCCTCACTGCCCCCCGCCCAGACTTCTCTGTGGGGTGGGGGCAGCAAATGTCCCCTTGGCTGTGCGTTGTTTGGAGACTGTTTGCTATTTCACTTCCTGGCCTTCCTGCCAAGAGCCCTCCGGCCTCTGGAGCTGCCAGGCAGGTTCAGCTGAGGATTCTGACCACTGCTGCCTGCGTCCCCAGAATTTCAAGCAGGCCTGGGAGGCCAAAGTCAGCACTTCCTGTCTCTCCCACCCCTCAGCTGCCACCTCTGCTGGGGGCCTGGCGCATCGGCTCTTCCCAAACCCAGACACAGGAATGGATTTTGGTTTCATCCACCTCCCGAGCTCACAATGGCGTGAGTGACAAGAATAACAATGACCCGGTGGTGGGCAGGGAAGTCACACCTCCACACCTGCTCGTCTGTCTCCAGAAAGGACGCTCCTGGGCCGAGCACATCACTGTGGGCAGTGCCTTTCCCCTGCGCTTCCCTGACTTCAGAAAAGAGGGAACGTTGATTACAGAGGCGCATCCAAGCTTCCAAAGTGATCACATGTCCATGAGGCTTCCCATCTTCGTTTTAACTTACTCCTTAATATAGTCATGTTTACTTTGATGTGCAATTTCACCCAAAATCATGGAGTAAATTTGACACAGCAGGAAGACGCACTGCAGCCACTCTGACATGGCCCTGCAAGGACCCAGTTTGAGAAGCAAGGATAGAACAAACTAATTTCTTGTAGAAGGCTCAGCCATCACCTTGCTCTCCCGACTTCTCTAGGTGTTATTCAGCCACCCACTCACCACAGGTGTTATGTACACATCGAGACTCAAACTCCCACCCACTGCCCACCCCCATCCTGCCTCTGACACTTTCCTGTTCATTTTCACATCTGAAGTTAAAAGGTTCAGAGCTCAACAAGAGTGTAGTAAATTTCTCCAAGGGGGGCCTGCTTTCAGCAAATATTCACTCTAGATGCACTGGAGTGGGAATGAGAGATTTTTAAGGAGATGGTTTAAGGGTCTTGGCTAGATGCCCCTTAAAGTTCCCTCTGCTTAGGATCTCAAGAATAATTAACAAAAGGGCTTGGGATTACAGCCCTGACCAGCTGGTAACCAGGTGCAGGCCCTGTGGCTCCACACTGGAAGACCAGAGCTTCGTACATACTAGAACTCAGCCAAGTTTGGGCCGTCTTGAGTGGTTCTATTTCTGAGAACTCTGCCCTGCCACTGTGCAGCTTAAGACGTGTATGACTGGGCTGCCAAGACAGCTGTCCTCTTACTTTCTATGCATCCCTGCTCAACCAGTGCCTGCTTCACATACACTTCCTCACAGGTCTGACCTTCCTGCATACTTCCTACATACCTTCCTGCATACTTCCTACATACCTTCCCAGCTACTGATTACTTGAACTTTAGTTCAGAACATCTCCACCACGATAGCTTATCAAAGGGATGGTGAGGCGTGTGGCATTCTGCTAGTTCCCCTGGTAACTGATGAGTTAACCTGATGACAATTCCCCTTAGAACTGATAACCTCTCCCTGCCCCCAGAAGTGAACATTGCTGCCATGTCCTGCCCACTGTCCACTGCACAGAGTGGGCTGCAGCTCCAGGAACTTGCTTGAGATGAGTGGTGGTAGTTCCGCTCAGTCGTGTCTGAATTTTTTGCGACATGATGGACTGTAGCCCACCAGGCTCCTTGGTCCGTGGAATTCTCCAGGCAAGATCTCCAGGGGATCTTCCCCACCCAGAATTGAACCCGCTATCTTCTAGAGAAGGAAATGGCAACCCACCCCAGTATCTTGCCTGATTCCCCTATTCCTGGGACCAGTAGTATCTTATCCCATTCACCCAGAAGTGCAGGAAAAGCATGCCATGCTGGTTGAGGGGGACTCTGGCGACGTGCTCCTCCAAGCAGAAGTGATATGGGGTGCAGGTTCTAAAGTTAGTGAGCACAAGGGGTTCAGCGATCCCTGAGCATCCCCAGGGCGGGGCATGCCTCCAGGTGAGAACTGTATCTCCAGCACCCAACATCATGCCCGGGCAAAGTAACTGCCCATAAGTGTTTGTCAAATGAATCAATCAATAACTTGCCTTATGCCTTAAAAATTAATCAGTGTAATTCACTATTTTGTTGTTCAGTCACTAAGTTGTGTCTGACTCTTTGAGACCCCAGCATGCCAGTCTTCCCTGTCCTTCACTATCTCCCGGAGATTGTGCTCAAACTCCTCCTGCCCTCAATCTTTCCCAGCATCAGGGTTGTTTCCAATGAATTGGCTCTTCACATGAGGTAGCCAAAGTATTGGAGCTTCAGCTTTAACATTGGTCCTTCCAATGAACATTCGCTGTTGATTTCCTTTAGGATTGACTGGTTTGATCTCCTGGCAGTCCTAGGGACTCTCAAGAGTCCTGCAACACCACAGTTCAAAAGCATCAGTTCTTCAGCACTCAGCCTTCTTTATGGTTCAACTCTCACATCCATACATGACTACTGGAAAAATCACGGCTTTGACTATATGGACCTTTGTCGGCAAAGTGGTATCTCTGCTTTTGAATACGCTGTCTAGGTTTGTCATAGCTTTCCTTTCAAGGAGCAAGCGTCTTCACCATATCCACAGACAAAAGAAAAGAAACTCCACGATCATCTCAATGAGTTCAGGAAAAGCACATGACAAAATCCAGCATCCATTTATTGCAAAACAGACACAAAAAGTCAACAAACTAGAAACTGAAGGAAACATCCTCAATCTGATAAAGAGCCCTGTGCAAATACCCACAGCAACAACACACTTAATGGTAAAAGGCTTAATGTTTTCCCCCTACAATCAAGAAAAAGGAAGGATGTTTGCTATTACCTCTTCTACTCAGTATTGCCCTGGAGGTCCCAGTAGAGTGGGAAGGCACAGACAGGAAAAAAAAACAGCATATAGGTTGGAAGAAAGACAACACCGTTCCTATTTTCAGACAACTAGATTGTAGAAATTCCTGAAGAATCAACTCCAAATTAGTAGAATAAGTGAGTTTATCAAGGTCACAATATCACCGTATACAAAAGTCAACCAATCATATTTCTGGATTTTATTAATGTACAATTTGGAACTGAAAAAAAATCTGCCCTTTAAAATAGCACCCCAAACTATAAAATACTTAGACATAAGTCCAACAAAATTGTGCAGAATCTGTATGCTGAAAATATTAACAAAACACTGGCTGTGTACACATGAGACCTGGCTAAAGGGCATTCAAGCTGACATTATATTTAGTTCCATTTGTTGAAATGTGTTTGGGGATTTGCAGTCACATCAGTGCATATTTAAGATCGTTCTAGCTGTTTCCGTATAAAAATGACTTCCAGGAATAATCCTATCATCCACCTACACAGCATCATGACCTAGATTGTTTACAAGTAAAGATGTGTCCCCCTGTGCACAGCTTTGGGAGCATGCATGTAGCCATCAATGAAATAAGGTTTGAAAATACAAAGTCAGCTTGTCTTTGGAATATGTTTACAATGATCAGATGTATATTCATGAGCAGAAAATTTGTTTTCTATTGGTGCCTAAACAAAATAATGAGACTTAACATTTTATTAAAGGAACATACTAGATCATGTAGCATACAATTATTTACAAACACATCAAAAATATTTTTGATAAAGTCATCAGAATTCCTGTGAATATATTTGTGTGTTAAGTTATATGTTGAATGTAGTCCAGTGATCAGGAATAAAGAAAAATAATTAAAACATTTCTGTCAGCCATACTAGTGGAAAGGCTGAATTGTTTTCTGGTTCTCTCCGTAGTAAATGATAAGATTATTGCTACAGCCAATGCAAGAAGGCAAGAAAAAGAAACAAAAAACTTAGCGTTTGAAAAGGTAGACATAAAACTGGACTACTTGCATAGTGTGCTGTGTGTGCGTGCTCAGATGTTCAGCCATGTCCCATCTGACCCAATGGCCTGTGGCCTGCCAGGCTCCTCTGTCCATGGGATTTCCCAGGCAAGAATACTGGAGTGGGGTGCCATTTCCTCCTTCAGGGGACCTTCCCAACCCAAGGGTCAAACCTGCATCTCCTGCATTGGCAGGTGGATTCTTTGCCACTGAGACACCTGGGAAGTCCAACTGGATATTAAATATTCAACATTATTAGGTGCTATGGTCACTTATATAGTTAATAGTGGAACTGGGATTAGTCCAAACAAGATACTTTTCTTATCACATATCCTGTATCACATGGCTATTTATTAACTGGACTTTAAAGGATTATTGGATTTAAATGACATTTGCTGGGAGTTATCATAGATGGTCTGCACTCTCAACTTTTTTTTTTTTTTTTTTACAGGAAATGAAGCATTTTCATTCCCCTTCCCTGCTCACTCCTTCACAATTCCTGTGAGTATTCTTTGGAATCTCAGGTATCTTAGTGTGCTTCCCCTCACAAAATGTAGAAGTAAGCTGCGGGTATTGGTATTTCTACCAATCACCAAGGGAGAAAATTGTCCAGAGTTGTTGGCTCCATCCAGCACCCAAAAATAGAAGAACATCTTGCTGAACGTGTATCTCTGGCCAGGATTACACAGCCACCAAGGGCCATCAAATGACTGGACTTGTGTTATATACATTGTTTAGCGTGACTTCCCTGAATCTGGTAGCAACCAAGATCTCATTAAGTGGCATAAAGAAAAAAAATTTAAATCCCATTATCTTCTAAAGAGAGTGTTTGGAAAAGTACTCAAAGACGAAGCAAATAAAAGGAGAATCGTGTGTCTTATTAATTAGCACATCAAAGGACTCTGTCCAGTAGATTTTATCTCAGTGAATGTGGTTTTGGATGTGAATCAGTGCTTCTTGAATTTTAATTAAATCAGTCAGCAAGAGATAATTTATGTGGTTCCCGGGGGACAGTGGAGACAGGGCCCTCTTGCATAACCTCATTTTTATGGAATCATACTATTTGAGAGGACACTGGGAAGGCTTCATGTCCTACTGAACTCGTTATTGCAAAATATATGCAAAATGCATGCAACTTTGTGTTTGCAAAGAACGGGAGCTGTTCATTAGAATGAGTTGGGGTAGATTAATGTTGTGATAAGCTGGCTTGGTCAGCACATTGGAGAAAGCATAGCATCTGGAGGAACTTATCTGGATTCAAACCTGGGCTTTGCCAAATCATGACCTGTATGATCTTGAGTAAGCAACCTGCCTTCTTAGCCTCAGTTTACTTTTCTGTGGAATAGCAATACAAAAAGCATGAAGCGGTTGGCCTCTGTGGAGGCCATGTGGATTCTACCTTACAGCAGAAGATAAGGCCTCTTCCAGCAGAATAAGAGTAGAGAAGGGGAGAAAACCCACCATAACATAGAGATTTCTGATTGTTCAAGTAATGAAGCTGACACAGGGGGACAAAATCAAAGCTCCTTCAGTTAGTAGGTAGACTCTGGTTAGTGTACTGAAATTTCACAATGATTTATTTCATTCCTTTTTGTTTTTTCATTAGCACTCCAATCATGGTATGTAAATCCATACAAAAATGTTTTCTCCCTAATAACCAAAAGAATGCAATTAAAGTAAACCACAGGGAACTTTTACACTAAATTGTCAAATCATCTATAAAGTAGTAATGCTCTGTGCTGGTAAAGATATAATGAAACTGGATGTTTTCATTAGACAGAAGCTTAATTAGAAAAATACTGGTTTGTTCACTGTCATATTCTCTAATAAATCAAAGCTATATGTGATTAAAATATCCAACTACAACAGAATGTCTGAAAATTATAGTTTATCAACATGAAGACTTTGAAAATAATGATCATTTGTTAAGAGTGTAGAAATATCACAATATTTTACAATATAAAAATTTTAAAGCAAACTGCAAAAGTGTATGTATGGTATGATTGCAACAACATGAGAGTGTTCATACATGGCCAAAGAATGGGAAAAGGGTAAAAATGAAAATAATTTCTGTATTAGGATGGTGAGATTACAAATATTTCCTCAAAAATTTATTTATGCTGTTTTTAAAAGAGAAAAGTCTTGAGAGCTCTGATTTCCTGTCTATCTTTGATGTATATTTTACTGTCCTTTAATAATAGTAGAAGTCACCGAGTTTGATTAGCTGATTAGATAATGTAGTTAACATTAATACAGACTTTGTGGCTAAAATGTAAAGCCAGTGAGTTGAAAAGAAATTTTCTGGGTAAATTCACATTTTAATTTACACTTATTTCTAGTCTGCCTGTATCCTGCCAGGAGTTAAAGGCTGTGAACTTACTAATATGGATAATTAACTTTCAGTAATAACTGTCTGCTTCTGTCTCTAAGTCTGTCTACAGTTGTAAAGTCAGTTTTGTTTAACTTTGGATTATTTTTTTGCCTAAAGTACCTTAGGCTTTTAACATGGTTACATTGTTGTTGTTGTTTGGTCGCTAAGTCACATGACTCTTTGTGACCTCATGGACTATAGCCCACCAGTCTCCTCTGTCCATGGGATTTCCCAGGCAAGAATACTGGAGTGAGTTGCCATTTCCTTCTCCAGGGGATCTTCCGGATCCAGGGATCGAACCAACATCTCCTGCATCGGCAGGTGGATTCTTTACTGTTGCACCACCAAGGAAGTCCGGCTAAATTTTAACACAGCTAAGTCAGTCAGTTCCATCAGCTCAGTCACAGCTAAAGATAGAACCAAATGAGATTCTCTTGCTAGACAACCCGATTAAGAAAAATAAGGAGTGGAGAGAGAATTCATATACCTCCTCTCAAAAGCATCACTAACCAGAAAAAGGAGTTTTTATCTTTAATTTATTTATTTGGCTGCATCAGGGCTTAGCTGCAGCACTCGGGATCTTTCGTTGTGGTGAATGGACTCAGTAGCTGTAGCATGTGTGGGCTTAGTTGCCCTGCTCCCGCACATGGGATCTTGGTTTCTGGACCAGGGATCACACCTGTGTCCCCTTCATTGGAAGGCAGATTCTTAACCACTGGACCACCAAGGAAGTCTCAGGAAGAAGCTTTTTAGTAGCACTTAACATCCCAGGAGACAATAAACATAAAGATGCAGTATTAAGATGAATTTTGTTTGTTTTCTCATATCTGAGTTTGATTTAGTTCTGAATTTTTACCCTCAACATGTTTAATGAAACCTGTAAAGCCATGTTACCATTATTAGCTCCTACTTATGAGAAGTACATTCCATGCCTTAGCAAACAAATCCAAGGACTTAGATTACATAAAGCATTGGGCTGTAGTTTTATAATCATTACCCACTTTTAGCCTGGGATCTCATCCTGCTGGTCAGGAGGAGGGTGAGAATCTAGACTCAGCTGTGGTCAGTAAATTTCAGTGGGTTCTGTCTCAGTCACTGCTCAGCCCTGTACACTCTCCTGGAAGAATCTCATGTTCCCTTGAGGTTGTCACCACCACCCCCACCCCGCCCCCCATCCACCAATGGCCCCCCGTCTCTCCATGCTCAGGCTGCATCACACTGCCCGTGTTTAGCTGGACATCTCCCAGAAGCCCCACGGACATCTTTAGCTTCATTCATGGGACACAGGACCCATCCCGGTCTCAAACGTGCTCTTCTGCTGTGTTCACGTATCCTATCCACTCCCACGCCCCCACCCAGCATCCTTTCTCTGAGACACACCAGGATGACCATCTAGCCCACCTGCTTCGACACCTTACATAGTTTAGAGCTCAGATCCCTCTGTTCCACCCCTGCTTCCGCTTCCCTGGCTCAACATCCCCACTTTCCTGCCTGTGCAGCTGTGGCTGGGGCTTCTTCGTGGTTTACAGAGCGTGCGTGTGTGCTAAATCACTTCCAAAGTGTCCAACTCTTTGCAACCCCATAGACTGTAGCCTACCCAGCTCCTCTGTCCTGGGATTCTCCAGGCAAGAATACTGGAGTGGGTTGCCATGCTCTCCTCCAGGCATCTTCCTGACCCAGGTATCCTGCACTGCAGGCAGATTCTTAACCACTAGTGCCACCTGAGAAGACTACAGTTTACACGGACTTGGGGCAAATGTGTTTTAGCAGGGCCCTGTCTGTATACATAACTTGATTAAAGATGTGTTACAAAATTTATAGACTATACAACTTTTAGTGGTTTTCCAATAAAAATTCAGAATTATTGGTAGAAAAGAGGTGCTTGTGTTTTTGTTAATGGCCAACTTAGTGCCTGAGAAGAGTCTGTGTATTGACAGAATCCAGGTACCTGCCTCTTCCTGAAAAGCCCCAGGAGCCTAGGGGGCAGTACATAATCAAACATACCAAACATACCGTCAAACATAGGCGAGCAACATGTGAGGGAACCATCTGTGAAAATGTACCACAGAAACAGACTTTCCAAAGTTTTAGATCTTGAAGTTGTTGGATACAGACTATAAAATAACTCTGTTTGCTGTGATCAGCTGACTAATGGCCTCCCAAAATGTCCATATCCTTAGCAGATCTATTTTGCAGTGTGAATCAGAGAATTATTCTCAGGCCCTAATCCCGTAACCTGTTTCTTCAGCTCTCCCAGTGACCCAAAGATTTCTCTCTCTTTCTGCTAAGACTAGCTGGAGCGGGTTCTGCCTTATGCTAACCTTAATCCTAACCTATGCGGTGATTATTCTGATTCTCACATACCCACAGTATCTTGTTTGTTCTTCCTGAATGTGTGTGGGATTCTTGGAGTTGTGTTATTTTTTCCACAGTGGTTTATAGATTCTACTCTGTTGTTTAGCTTCCCGAGTTACAGATAAAAACCTGATGCCAGTGATTCTATTTCCTCTGTAAGGAACTTGTTCTTTCCATTTGGGAGCTTGGAAGGCTTTATTTTTAGGTGGATATGTCATGTTGGGATGATGGTCGATACTTGGAAAATTCAGCAGACACCACTAAGGGATGTGAGGTTTCTTTAATTGCAAAGGATGTGAAAACTTTTTTGCAGAAATGGCTCCATAAGGAGGAGGTGATGGCTCTACAGGGTCACAGGTGGACGCGCAGAATTCCAGAACCCCTGGATCTTCACAGACGTGCCCACTGATTGTTAGTCGCCTCTCGGAGTGGCAGCCCACCGGGCATGGGAAGCCCACATTGGTCTTTCCTAGGATTTCAGAACACTTTTCTGGTCTTTTTGGTTTCTTCCGGAAATCTGCCCATGTGCTCCGAGGGCACGACAGGTACAAACAACAGCAGCACATTCTTGACTGTTCAGTGTGTGACTGTTTGAATAAAAAGGTCTCCAGGCATTCCTCAGTTTAAACCATCTCTTGGAAGAATTTCTGCTCTTTGGAGTAGTGAAATTTTATGAGAATATGCTCAGATGTGCTGTTCTCCAATCTTGCTTGATTTGGGGGACTTAAAAATTTTTGGCTTTAACTCTCATCATTGAAAAGTTTTTTTCTCTTATTTTGTTATCATTCTTCTCCATCTTTCATCTTTTCCACCTTCCAGGCTTCATATTTCTCCCTGTTAAGTTTCCTAAATCTTTCCTCCAAGCACCTTCTTTTTTTTTAATGTTTATTTTCAATTAAGGATAGTTGTTTTACAATACTGTGTTGGTTTCTGCCATACATCAACATGAATCAGCCATAGATAAACATATGTCCCCTCTCTCTTGAACCTCCCTCCCACCTCCCAGCCCTCTAGCTTGTTACAGAGCCCTGGTTTAAGTTCCCTGCAAATTCCCGTTGGCCATCTATTTTACATATGGCAATGCATCTGTTTCAATGCTACTCTCTGAATTTGTCCCACCCTCTCCTTCCCCTCCATGTCCACAAGTCGGTTCTCCATGTCTGCATCTTCCTGCTGCCCTGCAAATAGGTTCATCAGTACCATCTTTCTAGACTCCATAAAAATGTGCTAATATACGATACTTGTTTTTCTCTTTCTGACTACTTCACTCTGTAAAATGGGCTTTAGGTTCATCCACCTCATTAGAACTGACTCAAATTGCATTCCTTTTCGTGGCTGAGTAATATCCCATTGTATGTACCACAGCTTCTTTATCCATTCATCTGTTGATGGACATCTAGGTTGCCAAGCACCTTCTCTTTTCCAACGTGGTTTTCAACTTTATTTTTGCTCAGGATTTAGAGGAGCCTGTCTTCTACCTTATCAGCCAGACCATGACCCAGGCCTCAGTGAACACTCTTTATCAGTTTGGCTATAGAGTCCCCCAGCTCACTGCCAGTGTTATTGAGATATAGTTGACAGTGCTGTATACATTTAAGGTATACGGCATAATAATTTTACTTCTATGCATCATGAAACGATTAACATAATAGGTCTAGTGGACATCCAGCATCTCATACAACATTAAAGAAATAGAAAAATACTTTTTCCTTGTGATGAGAATGGTTAGGGTTAACTCTCCTGATAACTTTCACCTATAACATAAGGCAGTGTTAGTGATCTTTATCATGTTGTACCTTATACTCCTAGTACTTGATTGATCTCATAACTGGAGGCACTCTTAACTCTCTTCTATCCAGTTCCCCCTCCCAACACCCCCTACCTCCGGTAGCCACAATCTGATCTCTTTTTCTAAGAGTTTGTTAGTTTTTGAAGTATAATTGACCTACAACACCACGTTAATTTCTGGTACACAACACAGTGATTCAATATTGCAGTAGATTTCAAAATGTCATCATGATGGCTTGCTATCATCTGTCACCATGCAAAGATATTATGCAATTATTGACTATATTCCCCACACAGTACGTTTCATACCTGTGACTCAATAATTTTGTAACTGAAACTTTGTATTTCTTAACTTTGCTCACCTGTTTCCCTCCCCACCCCAACCCCGACTTCCTTCTCTCTGGCAACTACCTGTCTGTTCTCTGACTCTATGACTCTGTCCCTGTTTTATTGTGTTTGTTCATTTCTTTGCTCTTTACGGTCTACATGTAAGTGAAATCATACAATATTTATCTTTCTCTGTCTGGCTTATTCACTTAGCCCAATACCTTCTAGGTCTATCTGTGTTGTCAAAAATGGCAAGATTTCACTTTTTTTTTTTAATGCCTGAGTAACATTCTATTGTGTGCATGTTTGTGTGTGTGTGTGTGTGTGTGTGTGTATACCCCATCTTCTTTATCCATTTACCTACCAGTGAGTACATACATTGCTTCCATATCTTGGTTATTGTAAATAATCCTGCGATGAACATCAGGGTGCATGGATCTTTTTGAATTAGTGTTTTCATTTTCTTTGGATGTGAACTTCTAAATTTGAAAAGTATTTCATCATAATTCTCAAAATTCTACCCTGTGACCTAACCGAACCTTCAGAAGCGCTTTTTTGTGAAGTTACAGATCGACTCTTCCAAGAACTCATTTTCAATGGCACTTGCCTGCTTTGAAGGGGCCCATCGGTTGTCCAGTGCTGAGCAATGATTCTGACTCCACACACTCCTGGCTTTGAACTTGTGAGAGTTTCATCACTTCCTTTTCTCTAACTTACTTTTGATTTCTATTTCTATATATACAAGTACATCCTGCCTTCGTTCTCAGCAAGGTAAATCTTTTGCTTTTCTAAAAGGATGGGAGAAGGAGGTGAAGCCCTTCCAGCATCTGGCCAGCCACTCATTTTCACACCCAGCAGTCAGTCAGAGCACCCAAGGGTGCTCCCTTGCAGGGTGTGACTCTTCTGAAAGCTGGCTAGTTCATCTTCAATCTCTCTATGTCCTAATTCATAATGACTGAATAATTGGGGACACTTACACAACATTCCTAGCCTACTGGGCACAGATCCTCCCAAGTTGGCCATTTATGTTGTTAACATTTCACTGTTTATAGGTGCAGTTTCAATACGAGAGTCTTCAGAGGCCATCTGGCAGGCAATTAACTGGTGTGCTTCAAGAGAAAGGAACAGCTTTTGAATTTCTTTCAGAGCTTTGAAGGTTCCACTCATGGGGCAAACTGTTCCACAGAACTGTTTTCTGAAATATGGTGGTAGAAGCCAATTGGATACAGTTTTTATGGATCAAGATAACTGAGGTCACATTGCCAATAGTACCACCTCCACATAACCCAGGTTGGAAAGAATAATTTCTAGATCTTTTTTCTTCCCCCACAATAAAATATAGGCTTTTCAATCCTACAAGAACAATTTTGTTCAATTCACAGGAAATTGCTTTGGCGTAAGATCCAAAACTATCTGTGGAACAATTTACCCATGATGATTTTTAACATGTCACAGTGGAAAATGGGACTCACACCTTTGGAGAGTCTCCCAAATGAGAGAGGACTTTTGAAAGCAGTGCTGGTGTGAGGTAACCATAGTACAGCCTTGAATTTCAGACCCACCCTAACTTGCTAGCTGAACTAGCTTACACTGTGGATTTCATTTTATGATGCCAGGTTAATAGTGTGAAGGTTGGTAGAACCTGCTGGCTTGTTCAGTAAGTATCTGCCTTTCTGAAAGGGAAAAAGATGAAAGGCATCATTTTTCATGTGCTTGTTGTAACCTTGATTTTCTAGTGGGCTACCTGGAGGTCATTGCACACAGCATGGTGGCTCAGCAGAGCCAGGATGGATTCTCCTGCAAGGATTCCTGAACTCAGATCCGACACCTTGAAACAGGGAGGCTTCTCCCTTCCTGTGATCTAAACCTCACTGAGTGGATGTCACAAAGTGATGGCAATGTGATTGGTGAAAATGTACATTGTTAAGAGAGGCGATAGTGTTAATTTGGGCTTCCCTGGTGGCTCAGTGGTAAAACATCTGCCCGCAATAGAGGAGACCTGGGTTTGATCCCTGGGTCGGAAAGATCCCCTGGAGGAGAGCGTGGCAACCTACTCTAGTACTGTTGCCTAGAGAATGCCATGGACAGAGGAGCCTGGCAGAGTACAGACCACAGAGTCACACAAAATCAGACATGACCGAAGCAAGTAAGCAGCAGCAGCGTTAATTTAAAAAAAAACTGTATGGAGATTGTGATGAAGGGAGGAAGACTACACAGACATAAATGCAGGGTTCCTGGAATCCAAGGGTTGACCACCTGGTAGTATCATTGCCCGGCATGAGGACCTACCAGGGAAAAGCAGTGTGCCTTTGTCATTCTCATGGGGAGGATGCGGCTTAAATTCACATCCCCTGCATGACTGGACCTCACTTTGGAGACTGTCTGACTGTCTGCCTATGCCTCCAGCCCATACCCCACCCCCGCCGCTGCCCATCGCACAGAATCTTTACTATGACTCTGGATCAATCAGAAGTCAGTTTCCTACCCATCACATCATTGAGCAGACCCAGGGGGTCAAGCCTGCCTCAGGTCTATTTCTGCCCTTCAGGAGAAATTATTTTCCTACAAAATCCCTTTCAATCAATAAAACAGCTGCAGCCTCAGTTCATTCTGAGCTGGGGAGCAAGGACCACAATGTCTTTGCTTTGTCCCTTTAACATACAGGCTTCCCTGGTAGTTCAGTTGGTAAAGAACATGCCTGCAATGCAGGAGACCCCAGTTCGATTCCTGGGTTGGGAAGATCCCCTGGAGAAGGGATAGGCTCCCCACTCAAGTATTCTTGGGCTTCCCTTGTGGCTCAGCTGGTAAAGAATCCTCCTGCAATGTGGGAGACCTGGGTTCGATCCCTAGGTTGGGAAGATCCCCTGGAGAAGGGAATACCCACTCCAGTATTCTGGCTTGGAGAATACCATGGACTAGATAGACCACGGGGTTGCAAAGAGCTGGACATGACTGAGCAACTTTCACTTTAACGTACAGCCAGGGAACTTGGGTATTTGAGCCTCTCTTTTCTGTCCTCAAGGAGACTCCCTCTCATCTGCTTTCCCTTGGGAAGATGCTGCTTGACCTCCTGTAGTAACAGCACAGAACAAGGAGAGCATCCAGGCATCAGACAGCTGTCACCAGTGCGCCAACCAGTGGATAAATCTGACTGAGATGACACCTGCAGAAATCAAGTCTTTCCCGCAGAAATCAAGTCGATAAGGCAGAGTTGTTGCTGTTGTTCAGTTGCTCAGTCGTGTCTGACTCTTTGCAACCCCATGGACTGCAGCACACCAGTCTCCTCTGTCCTTCACTATCTCCCCGAGTTTGCTCACATTCATGTCCACTGAGTCAGTGATGCCATCCAACCACCTCATCCTCTGCCATTCGCTTCTCCTTTTGCCTTCGATCTTCCTCCTCTTAAGGCAGAGGAGAGATCACTCCCATCATCTTTCCGTCTTCTTCAGAGCTGTGACCGCCAAACCCAGGTTCCAGGCGGCTAGGGCTACTCCAGGCCTGTATGGACCACACTGCTGGACACAGGGCCAGCTGAGAAACCCCTGGTCTAGAATGGGGATTTCATCATGGAGGAAGGAAGACCCCCTTATCCAGGGGTCCTCAACCTCTGGGAGCTAACGCCTGCTGCTGAGGTGGAGCTGATGTAATAACAGAAATCAGGTGCACAATTGTGAATCATCAACAAACCATTTCTGCCCTCTGCCCCCGGTGGAAGAATGGTCTTCCATGAAACTGGACCCTGGGGCCAAAAGGGTTGAGGACTGATGCACTTACCAACCTCAAAGCATAGGCTACAATAATTGACCCAGAACGGTCAAGTCCACCCACTGTAATCAGGGGGTGGGATCTGTTACCATAAAAAGGTAAGAGAGGTGTCCTAGGCAGAGAAGAGCTACCACATGGATGGGTTGCAAAGCTTGCTTTTCCTGCCTGCTAAGAAGGCAGTTTTCATTTCCATAGAGGCCATGTTGATCTACTGGGATTGCCAACCAGTGCAGAGTGTTCAACTTAGCTGAGCAGTTAGTATCCAAGTGTCCATAGTTTTAAATAACTGTGTGAAGACTTGTTCTACCAGGAAGTAATCACTAAACAACTGAAAACTTGTAAAATCAGTCTCCATTCAGATGTCACTCCTCCTTGAGATGAGCATAACTATCCCTGATCACTCTGGCTGTGTCTTCATCAATCTCTCACAAATGGTAATTGCACGTGGAAATATAATGCAAATCCCATGCAAGTTGTTTGCGAAGTGATATTGCCGAGTTTTCAAAAGATGTTGGATTTTGATGAAGTTGGTGAGCTGAGACCGGAGTACAGCTGGTACCCAATGAAGAACAGGGAACAAGTAAAAACACAAGAATACTGCTTGAAAGGAGGGGGATTTGAATAACAAAGGATTAAGAGAATGCTTTTAAACCTTGGGAAAATTCATGAAGCTCTGAAGTGTTTTTGCTAAAGTGCCTCTCTTTAAGATCATCTTTTGAAAGTTGAATGGGAAGTGAAGGGCTTGGTTGGTTATATGGCAAAAAATGCCAGTAAAAACCATCAACATTAAGTTCTTTTTTTGTTCATTCTAAGAGGTAGTTTGTCATGGCAATTATAAGTATTAAGTATGCTTTCATTTTTCAAAATAAAGTCCAAACCTTTTTCACTGTTTTCTGTAAAAATTTAGTTTCTATTTTATGGTAGCTCAGTTGGTAAAGATCCATGTGCAATGCAAGAGACATAGGTTTGATCCCTAGGTCAGGAAGATCCCCTGGAGAAAGGAATGGCTACCCACTTCAGTATTTTTGCTTGGAGAATTCCATGGACTTAGGAGCCTGCTGGCTATACAGTTCATGGGATTTCAATGTCGGACATGACTGAGCAACTAACACTTTCTTCCTAGTGTCAGTTATCTTCAGATAATGATATTGCAATTTATATATATATATATATATATATATATATATACACACATTTGATGTAATGCATGTAATATATGACACAATGATAAATAATTAGAAACATTTAAACACAAGGACTGAAATATAATTTTTTCCCAGTTACTCCTCGTCAACTTTACATTCTTATAATCAGCACATCCAGATCATGAGTGAATGAACCCGAATCAGAAGTCTGCAGATTTTTTACCTTGTTTTCTAAGACCATAAGTGAAGATGTGTGCCAACTGCGATTACCAGGTGAAGTTAAATAAACTTCTTAAAACCTGCAGTGCTGCATAATGCCAGTTTTATTTTTGGGGGCAGGGAGGGGGCGGGTCTTTGTCACTATTTAGCTGTGTCACCTTTCACAAGTTACTTCCCTTCTCTGGGCCTCAGTTTCTTGACCCATAAAGTTTAAGGAGGCTAAAACAGATCACTAGTCTCAACCCTGATTAGACATTAAAGTCAACTGGGGGAGATTTTAACATGTGTTTTCTTTTAAAAGCTCAGAGCCTCCCTCCCTCTCCCTCCTTAGATCAACTGAGTCAGAATTTCAGGGAGTAGTTCTCAGGCAAGTTCCTCAACTGACCCTAATCCAGTAGGATGTGAAGTCACTGAGCCAGGTGGTTCTTAGATCCATTCACTTCCATCGTTATTTAATTTTCTTAAAGTTCAGTTTTAGTCCCTGGGACATAGGTAGGTGCAAAGGAGCTGTTTATATAACCCCATCTCATTTGGGTTGGATTTTAAACAGTGAAGTCTAGTGGGGGAAAAACACCACCACTGTTCTTGCTACATTTTTCGTGAACAGTCTTTCTCACTTCACACAACTCCCTGTTTCAGTGGAGCAGGGTGCTGCCACCCCACCATAGAAGTGTCCTCCAGCTGCTGTGAAGAAAGTGAGGTGACAGACAGAGAAGGGACCAGATGCACTAACAGCATGGACTGAAATAGTCTTCGGACTTTTCTTGGCCACTGTTGGCCCCAGGGCTCCCATGTGCTGATCTCCCCTGGGTCATGGGAAACTGCCTGGTGGATTTCTGCACGGGGACGGGCACCCAGCACTGTTAGGTCCCAGACCAGAGCTGCTGGGCAGTACCGTCAAGATGAGCTTTTGTGCCAGTCAACTTCAGGCACACTCTGCTCACAGTAGATTCTATACGGAAATTAAACTGAAACCAGCACAGCCCAAGTCCTATTACTGGGTTCCCATCTTTTTCCCCTCTTGGAAAATGAGACTATCTGAAATTATTTACTGAAAAAACAAAGGAAGATTGAGTGATAAAGATTTCGTGGCAGCTTCTTGTGATTAATTGTCACAGACGGACCCAATGACAACCAAAATTGAGTCAATCTCTGGTGAGCCCTCTTTTTGACTAGGCCTTGCCTTTAGCCTGGACTTCCCTGGTGACTTGGATGGTAAAGAATCTGACTCCAATGCAGGAGATCCAGGTTCAGTCCCTGGGTCAGGAAGATCCCCTGAAAAAGGGAATGGCAACCTACTCTAGTACTCTTGCCTGGAGAATCCCATGGACAGAGGAGCCTGGCAGGCTATAGTCCACGGGGTCGCAAAGAGACGGACATGACTGAGGAGCTGTTTTTTTTTTTTTTTTTTTTAATTAAGGCTGCAGAGTCCAGTTTTAGCAAGAATCCTGCTAAGGTGTTTTAGTAAGCATCCTCCCATCTTTGATATTTAACCAAATTCCTCCCTCTCCCCCGCTCTTATTATCTGATCACCCTGGCCTGACTTTAGCAAGAGTCCTGCTCCGCCAGTTTATCAAGGCTCCCCCTCTTCCCCTCCCCCACCAAGTCTTGATGTCCCTTGTCAATAATTTTGCATCCACTGACCCTCTCATTCTGTCCCTTGACTATAAGAAGACTTATCCTTGCTCTATCTGGAATTCAGCCCTATCTTTCTCCCCTGTTGTAATAAATTCAAAGTGTGTTGGTTGCTCAGTCATGTCTGACTATGCTACCCCCATGGACTGTAGCCCACCAGGCTCCTCTGTCCCATGGGATTCTCCAGGCAAGAATACTAGCGTGGGTTACCATTCTTTTCTCCAGGGATCTTCCCAACTCATAGATCAAACCTAGGTCTCCCACATTGCAGGCAGATTCTTTACTGCTGAGCCACCAGGGAAGTTTAATAAATTAACCTCCTATGCAGTACTGCTGAAAAACCGCTCTACGGTTTAAGAAGTGTCAGGAGAATTTTAACATAGGTACATGATAGCTCAGCACTGTCCAAGCAAAGGCTGTGGAATATTAGCCCCTCAGGATGTTTATAAAGGTTGCAAGCTTGGAAAGAGGGCCTGGGCTTCCACAAAACCAACAGTTTTCTTTCCTGTAGGACTTTTTTAAAGATCCTTTAAGATGCTAATGGGCCTTATGTCTTTCCAAAAGTGGGATATAAAATACAGAGTTTCCCAAACTTATTTGATCTCTTTTTATAGAAGTATCTGTTATCTCTAAGTTCCGGTGTTGCACAAAGCCCATTTTGTAAAAGCTGGAATAGAGTGACTCCGTTGGGGGTTTCTAACAGTTTTATCAAACATGGACTCAGAAACTGACTGCTTGAAGATGATCTGTTCGAAGCCTTTCATTGTGTAATAAATAAGCAATCCAAGGTCTAGAGAAGTTACTTGGCCAGGTACCAGGTCAGATACACAATGAAGAAATTATAAGAATTAAAATTCAGATGAACCAGATTTAGTCTTTAGGCTAAATCCTACTGTTATTAATCTATAATTACAAATCAGCAAATGTTTCCAAATCTGCTGCTGCAATACCTGCCTTCTGCTCAGAAATCACGTTTATTAGTTGGTTTGCTCAGGCTGCCACACCAACAAACCACAGACTGGCTTAAACAACAGAAATGTCTTTTCTCACAATACTGGGGCTAGGCCGCCAAGAACAAGGAAGGTGTTCTGTGGGCAGGGTTGGTACCTTGTGAGGCCTCTCTTCTTGGCTTTCAGAGTTTTGTCTTCTTATTTTCACATGGTCTTCCTTCTGTACGTGTCTGTATCTTAATCTCTTCTTATAAAGATACCAGTCATATCAAATTTGGGCCCATCCTAATGACCGCAGTTTAACTTAGCTATTTCTCTTTTCTTACAATTTATTCATTTACTTATTTATTTATTTTGGGCTGCACTAGGCCTTTGTGGCTGTGCCCGGGCTTTCTCTAGTTGTAGTACACAGGCTTCTCACTGTGGTGGCTCTCTTGCTGTGGAGCATGGTTCTAGAGCATTTGGGCTTCAGTATTTGTGGCAATAGTTTCAGTAGTTGTGGTTCGTAGGCTTAGTTTTCCTGAGGCAAGTGGAATCTTCCCAGATCAGGGATCAAACATGTCCCCCTGCACTGGCAGGAGGATTCTTTACCACTGGATCACTGGGGACGTCCTAACTTAATTCTCTCTTTAAAGACCCTGTGTCCAAGTAAGGTCACATTGTGAGGTCCTGGTGGGTAGGACTTCAAACATGAATTTTAGGGAGACATATTTCAGCCCCATAATACATGGGTAGCATAGAGATTTATTTATTATTTAATGTAGGATGGAGATCTATTGATATTTGCCCCACAGTTTGTTTTCAGTGCTGTGAATCCATCTGGAAGGACTTACAGTGAAATATTTCTCCCATCTCTGGGAAGCCCAAGCTCTCCTTCCCCTCAGAGGAAGAGCCACATGTTTGCTGGTTTTTGATGTCTAAAGGAGGGAAGATTCCAGGCTTGAGCAGGATACCCTGGAGACCATTCATTCCAGACTTTTGTGTTTGGAAGTTCTGTGCCCTAAAGGAATTTAGCTGTATTGTCCAAGAAAAGGGACTCAGAGTTTGGGGATTTAAGGAGTTAAGAAAGAACTGGTCTCTGCTTAGTAAGTCAGATTCTTTGAGATTGGGAGGGGCAGGTGAGAAGCAGGGACTACAGGGCAACTGGATGAGGATAGATGGCATGGGGCACATGCCAGAAAGAACTGAACATGAAGGGCTGTGGCCACGGAGTTCACTGTGGGGAACTGATATTAGATCTCAGATGGTTGGATGGCATCACCGATTCAATGGACATGAGTTTGAGCAAACCCTGGGAGATAGCAAAGGACAGGGAAGCCTGGCATGCTGCCGTCCATGGGGTTGCAAACAGTCAGACACAACTTGGCAACTGAACAACATTAGATCTCAGGATGACAGCAGTGTACCTGGGATGGCTAGTGGACACTGCTCCCATCCTCCCTTCTCCTGTTTAGGGACTGAAGCTCTAAGACTGTCAGCGGGGCACAGAGATACCCAAGTAGTTACTACAGTTCCTAGGCTCCTTGCAGAGCTGTGTGATTTCCTTGCAGAACAGGGGTGATCTAAATGCTTAGAGACAACACTGTGTGACCTTGAGCTTCTCTTTCTTCCTTCCTGTGAGCCAAAACATGAGCATGGGCAGAGGTGGATCAGCTCAACCATGCTATGAGAGGAAGCCCTGGGAGGGTGCGGATGCTGAAAGGGACTCAGAGGAATGGGACCCAGGTCACTGAATGACCCCACGGGCCAGCACTACCTCATTCATCCTGGACCTCACTGCTGGACTGTTCTTGAAAAATAAATTAACTTTTAACTGTTTAAAGCCACAGTGTTTCAGAATCTTTTTGTTACAGCAGCTTAGCTTATACTCATACCTTAGATCTAGCATGTAAGAGTTTAAGGTAAACTATGTTATGAAGAGGGCTTCCCAGGCGGAGTTAGTGGGAAAGAACCCGCCTGCCAATGCAGCAGATGTAAGAGACGTGGGTTCCATCCCCGGGTCAGGAAGATCCCCTAGAGGAGCGCACAACAACCCACTCCAGTATTCTTGCCTGGAGAATCCCATGGACAGAAGAGCCTGGTGGGCTACAGCCCATGGGGTCACAAAGCATTGCAAACACGCATGCTGTGAAGAAATTTAAGTCAGTTTAATGTATGCTGATAAAGCACATTAATACTACTTCCTCCTTAAAAGTCAGTTACAATTGATTTTATGTTTAGACCTAGGACAACCATTAAGTAGATTGTATTTTGATGAGCCATAGTACTTTTTTGGACTAGAGTATGGAAATCTTTTTGGCAGAGGGAGAACAGTTTATGCTGACATACTTAAAAATAATACATCATGTTTTTCCCTCTTCAGTTTTATTGAGATATAGTTGACATACCTCTAGCATCTTGTAGTGGCAGAAAATAAGGGTGTGTTAAAGAAAAACAAAAAACAAAATCAAAGCCCACATTGATTGAGGAATGTCACAGGAACAAAGGAGGCAACTGAAAGAGCATCCAGAATTCAAAGTGGAAATGATTTGAGCAAGAAAATAAAATCATTCTGGAACCCAAAGTATAAAGTAAGTACTCATGAGTTCATACTGATATAAAAAAATGACTGAATAAATGAATACATGAGGGAGAAAAGACAGATCTGTTGTGCATAAGAATTCCAAGTGTTTGATGTAGACACTCTACCCTTTAGGAAGTGGAGCATAACCTCTCACTCCTGAAGTGTGGGCTGAGCAAAGTGACTTCCTTCCAAAGAGGACACTGTGGACCAAGGAGAAAGAATGACTTTACAGTGAGAAATCTGACAGATGCTACTTCAGCTGTGTGATCAAGGTCGACATCAGCCATGGTAAGTTTACTTATGGTCATTACCTTTGATATGATGTGATAGAAATGGAACTTTATTTTTTATGTCTTTCCTCCTTCAAACCTAAAAGCCCAGTATTATAATGAGGAAAATGCCAGACAAATCCCACTCAAGAGACTTTATAACAATGCCTGACTTTAAAACTGTCCAGGTCTTCCAATACAAGGAAAGTCTGAGAAACTGTCATAGAAAAAAGGAACCTTGGGAGACAGGATAACTAAATATAATGTGGTATCTTGGGTGGGATCCTGGAAGAGAATGGGATGTTAGGAAAAAGATAAGAAAATCTGAATCCAGCTTGGGATTTTGGTTAATATCATTAATTCAGTTCAGTTCAGTCACTTAGTCATGTCCAACTCTTTGTGACCTACAGCATGCCAGACCTCCCTGTCTATCACCAACTCCCGGAATTTACTCAGACTCATGTCCATTTAGTTGGTGATACCATCCAACCATCTCATCCTCTGTCATCCCCTTCTCCTCCCGCCTTCAATCTTTCCCAGCATCAGGTTCTTTTCTAATGAGTCAGCTCTTCGCATCAGGTGGCCAAACTATTGGAGTTTCAGCTTCAGCATCAGTCCTTCCAATGAATGTTCAAGACTGATTTCCTTTAGGATGGACTGGTTAGATCTCCTTGGAGTCCAAGGGACTCTCAAGAGTCTTCTCCAACACCTCAGTTCAAAAGCATCAATTCTTTGGCGCTCAGCTTTCTTTATAGTCCAGCTCTCACATCCATACCTGACTACTGGTAAAATGATAACTTTTGACTAGATGGACTTTGTTGGCAAAGTAATGTCTCTGCTTTTTAATATGCTGTCTAGGTTGGTCATAGCTTTTCTTCCAAGGAGCAAGCATCTTTTAATTTCATGGCTGCTGTCACTAACTGCAGTGATTTTGGAGCCCCCCAAAATAAAGTCTGTCAGTGTTTCCATTGTTTTCTCATCTATTTGCCATGAAGTGATGGGACTGGGTGCCATGATCTTAGTTTTCTATTATTAATTAATAGTATGTTAATATTGGCCCATTAATTGTGACAACATATGTGACTAATGAACGATGTTAAAAATGGGGGAATTGGGTACTGGGTGTATGAAAACTCTGTACAATCTTCACAATTTTTCTGTAAATATAAGCCTATTCTAAAAATAAGTTTATTAAGTAACAAAAATGAAAATAGAACTTGTATATTGCTGGTACTCAGTCCATTAAAGGATTGTAGTAGTCAGTGTTTAATTTACCTTCGGTTTTGTTTTGTTGACTCAGTGCTCATGGATGTGAAAATTATAATGTAAACTGTCATTCAGACTAGGGAAAATCTTGCAATAATTAAAATCCTAGAGGAGAGACTCTAAATTTGAATTCCAAATCTGACTCGAAAATATCAGAAATTCACATTTCAGAAGTTCCTACTCAAGGTTTGAGGCTCTCATTTTATTTTATATTAAATAAAATTAGACATCAAATTGAAAAAAAATAGGGTTCTAGTTGAGTAGGTTGCCTTTTTTCTTTCTCAATGACTCATAACATAATGGTACATCATGTAATGAATGCGTCTTACATTCAATTAAGTAGAATATTATCTTTTAGAAGTGTTTAATAACTGATGAGGAAAAGGTTTCTAATTTAAATTTGTGGGAGGGTTTAGTATTTTTATTAATTTGCACATTTTTTAGTATATTAAAATATTATTTCTCTCTTTTGTAATAAATATCTCTCCCTTTTATTTTTTGCCTTTTAATTTTAATTCTGATGCTTTGTTATAGAGTGCCTTTGTTATGAGCACCCTACCTGGGGCTCCTCACTAAGCAGGATTTCCAGGGAGGTGGATTTTTAAGTGTCCCCAGGGATCAGTGGATAAGAAAGGAAGGAAAGCCAGTCCAGATGCATTATTGCTTTGTCTGTGTGTGTGTGTGTGTGTTCAGTCTCTTCAATCATGTCTGAATCTTTACCACCCCCTGGACTGTAGCCCACGAGTGTCCTCTGTCCATGGGATTTCCCAGGTGAGAACACTGGAGTGAGTTGCCATTTCCTTCTCCAGGGGATCTTCCTGACCCGAGGATCAAACCCAGGTCGCCTGCATTGCAGGCAGATTCTTTGCCGCTGAGCCAGCTGTCTGTATGGCCCCACTGGGCAATGGGAAGCCTCACTGCTTTGGCTATGCAAGGACAAACAGAAACTAAGAGTGTTAATTCTCCCTGCTGCAAAGGGATTTCCGTCCTCTCCTTTTTCTCAGAGCATTTAATTTAGAAAGCGGGGATGTACTTTCTCAACTCTTTAAAATATATTCCTTTGAATACATTAGTCTTTTGTTAGCTGGCCTTCTTTTGCATTTTTTTTTTTTTTCTTTTTAAGCTTTTTGACTCAGGAATGCTTTCTCAAGAACCTGAGAGACATCTCTTAAAAGGAAAACATTTTGAGAACCACCTTTTTGAAATTTAAGCATCAAAAGAAGTGGTTTCCTATCACCTCTACTTCAAGAAATAAAATGTCCAAAAAAGGTAAGAAAAAATCATTTGCAAAATTAAAAAGCCAGCCAACCCAACAAATAAATAAAGGTGGAATCGGGGGAAACAAAAGAGGAAGTCTCCCTCCCTTCCAGTTCCTGGGGTGGGGGGAGGGAGGAGCCTCACTTTGGTGAGTGCTTTGCCCCAGTTTGTAGAACGACCTGCTGCTGCTTCATACAGACAGAAATCGGTTTTCCACTGGATAACCCCAGCTACAGGTAAAGTTGGGGTGAACTCTGTGTGACCAGTGCTACTGTCCGGTCACAGAGCTGCAGGACTAGTCAGTGTTAACCTTGAGAACACGCCGGGAGGGGCCTCTGCTTGGCAGTGGGAGGGTAGAGAGATGCCTTCTGTCTCTGCATTCTTATAGCAGGTCAATTGCCTCTGAGGCACCTCACATTCTAGTTCGAGGCTTGTTCAATAATAACAATGTTTTCTTTTTCTGCTACCAACATGGAGAGGATTTCTGGGTTGGAAGAAGATTCTGTTTCTGTTTCCTCAAGCGCTCCCACTGGAGGCAACCAGCTTGGGGGTCACGGCCCAGCCTGTGAGGACCACAGGAGCCTGGAAAGAATGCGCTGTGGGGCTATGTGCAGGGTTCAGAGGGAGGAGGGCTTCGTCCCGGCCCCCACCCACACCTGGTCTAATGGCGGTCAAGGTTGCCTGAGTGCAGAGACGGTCACGATTTCCTCCAAAGGGAGGGGCCGGGCAGGAGGCGGTGACAGGTGTGGGGCTCAGGTGAGGTCGGCCAGCCCGCACCTGTGCAAGGCTGGTCAGAGCAGGAACAAAGCGAGTCTAGCAGCAGAGGTTGGAGGAAGGAGAAGTGATGTGGGGCGAGAGGGGCGCCAGCACACGTAGGCCTTTTTGTTTGCTTTTAAAGGAGTAAAAATATTAGAGTAGGTTTGGACTGGCTCCTAAGATTACCCTAAACTAACAACTGGTGTTTCCTCATTTGGTCCTGCTGCCTTGCAGGCATTTGCTTAGGAGTAGCACCACCATGGTGTCACACCATCAGCACGGAGGAGGAGCACCCTGGAGCACTGCAGAGCAGCGGATCTCGGGCGTGGACCGCGGAGAACACGCAATCTTCTTATTGAGGGGCACCCAGGGAACCATCCAGCCATGGCATCCCCCCTGAAACATGGATTCCCTTGTCAACCTCCTGTCCCTTTTGTCATCTACTCTTTGCTTCAGATTTCTTTGTGGCAAAGAATTCCAAATGATGGTAACAATGACTGTTTCCAGAATGAACCTTGTAACATTCTTTAAATTCTTTTTCTAAATCGCTAGAAAGTTGAGCAAGTGAACCATTAGGAAATGTTGCCAAGGTCAAGATGAAATTAGACAAAAAAATTATAATAAAATTAGTGCTTTGCTGCCTGGATAAGGAAACCGGATCTGTCTTGTTTAAATACTGAACTAGAGCAAACATTGATCAGCCATAGTGTAGCATAATGAGGCAGATATGTTACATTAATATACTCCTAACTATGAGAAGTGATAGAATATTTGCCAGAAAAGGTACAACCGCACCAAGCTAAATTTACTGAAGAAAGCCTCAATAAAAATATCTGAAACAATGAAAATTAACCCTGACAACACAACTACAGTTCCTGAGGCAACAGAACTCTTTAAAGTAGCCTTGAATGAATTGATTGCAACTACTTTTATAAAAGGGAGAAAAGAGAAAAGAAAGATTGTTACAAAAGAATGCTCTGTACCTCTGAGAGTCTGCCATAGTGCTATAAATGTTTGCAGAGAAACCCAAGACATTGGGGGAGTTGTCCGGAACAGAACTAGTGCAGTAAAGACACAGTGGGGGCTGATAACACATCAGCAGAGAGAACCCGAACACAGCTAAATTATATGAACAGATGATAAGGATGCCAGCGGAATGAACCACCCTAGATAATGAAATAAGATCCAACATAGCAATAATGTGGGTACCCAAGAAACCAGACACTGCGATTACACAATACTGTAAAGCAATTATCCTCCAATTAAAAAATAAATAAATTTAAAAAAAAAGAAATTATTAGAGCAGATATTCCTGACATGAAAGCCTGTTTACTTGTAGCTCTTGAGAGAGGTGTTTTCACAAGGGACAGAGGAAGCAGAGACATTGTTCTGAGAGGGTGGAGGGCTAGACTGAGAAATTAATTTACTTTTCAGAACTGTGTCAGCTAATTTCCTGTGTCTAAAGTTAATGTCCTGATTAGAAAAGACTGGGCATTCTGGCAGATGGACTGGGACTTTGCATGTACGTGGATGAGGTATAGGTTCCTATCTGCCCACACCTCTGTTGTTTATGCCAACTGGAGTTGGGATGCAGCCTGAGGCTGTAGAGAGGCAGAGTTCTCAGCTGTTGTAACTTGCTAGTCCCCATCTGTGTGCTGAGGCTAACATTGTTAAGAGAAAGAGAAAGTTGCTAGCTGATCTTGGGCCAAGACAGTTAAGTAAGAGGAGCCATGAAACTATGGTTTCTCATGATGTACTCTGCATATAGGTTAAATAAATAGGGTGACAATATACAGCCTTGACGTACTCCTTTGCCTATTTGGAACCAGTCTGCTGTTCCATGTCCAGTTCTAACTGTTGCTTCCTGACCTGCATACAGGTTTCTCAAGAGGCAGGTCAGGTGGTCTGGTATTCCCATCTCTTTCAGAATTTTCCACAGTTTATTGTGATCCACACAGTCAAAGGCTTTGGCATAGTCAATAAAGCAGAAATAGATGTTTTTATAGAACTCTCTTGCTGTTTCGATGATCCAGCAGATGTTGGTAATTTGATCTCTGGTTCCTCTGCCTTTTCTAAAACCAGCTTAAATATCTGGAAGTTCATGGTTCACGTATTGCTGAAGCCTGGCTTGGAGAATTTTGAGGATTACTTTACTAGTGTGTGAGATGAGTGCAATTGTGGGGTAGTCTGAGCATTCTTTGGCATTGCCTTTCTTTGGGATTGGAATGAAAACTGACTTTTTCCAGTCCTGTGGCCACTGCTGAATTTTCCATATTTGCTGGCATATTGAGCACAGCATTTTCGCAGCATCATCTTTCAGGATTTGAAATAGCTCAACTGGAATTCCATCACCTCCACTAGCTTTGTTCGTAGTGATACTTCCTAAGGCCCACCTGACTTCACATTCCAGGATGTCCAGCTCTAGGTGAGTGTGAGTGATCACACCTTTGTGATTATCTGGGTCGTGAAGATCTTTTTTGTACAGCTCTTCTGTGTATTCTTGCCGTCTCTTCTTAATATTTTCTGCTTCTGTTAGGTCCATACCATTTCTGTCCTTTATTGAGGCCATCTTTGCATGAAGTGTTCCCTTGGTATCTCTAATTTTCTTGAAGAGATCTCTAGTCTTTCCCATTCTATTGTTTTCCTCTATTTCTTTGCATTGATCAGTGAGGAAGGCTTTCTTATCTCTCCTGGCTATTCTTTGGAACTCTGCATTCAAATGGAAATATCTTTCCTTTTCTCCTTTGCTTTTCACTTCTCTTCTTTTTACAGCTATTTGTAAGGCCTCCTCAGACAGCCATTTTGCTTTTTTGCATTTCTTTTTCTTGGGGATAATCTTGATCCCTGTCTCCTGTACAATGTCACGAACCTCCGTCCATGGTTCATCAGACACTCTATCAGATCTAGTCCCTTAAATCTATTTCTCACTCCCACTGTATAGTCATAAGGGATTTGATTTAGGTCATACCTGAATGGTCTAGTGATTGCTGGGAGAAATATCAATAACCTCAGATATGCAGATGACACCACCCTTATGGCAGAAAGTGAAGAAGAACTAAAGAGCCTCTTGATGACAGTGAAAGAGGAGAGTGAAAGAGTGAAAGAGGAGAGTGAAAGAGGAAAGTTGGCTTAAAGCTCAACATCAGAAAACTAAGATCATGGCATCTGGTCCCATCACTTCATGGCAGATAGATGGGGAAACAGTGGAAGCAGTGTCAGACTTTATTTTTTTGGGCTCCAAAATCACTGCAGATGGTGATTGCAGCCATGAAATTAAAAGATGCTTACTCCTTGGAAGGAAAGTTATGACCAACCTAGATAGCATATTAAAAAGCAGAGACATTACTTTGCCAACAAATGTCCGTCTAGTCAAGGCTATGGTTTTTCCAGTGGTCATGTATGGATGTGAGAGTTGGACTGTGAAGAAAGATGAGCCCTGAAGAATTGATGCTTTTGAACTGTAGTGTTGGAGAAGACTCTTGAGAGTCCCTTGGACTGCAAGGAGATCCAACCAGTTCATCCTAAAGGAGATCAGTCCTGGGTATTCACTGGATGGACTGATGCTGAAGCTGAAACTCCAATACTTTGGCCACCTGATGTGAAGAGCTGACTCATTTGAAAAGACCCTGATGTTGGGAAAGAGTGAGGACAGGAGGAGAAGGAGATGACAGAGGATGAGATGGCTGGAGGGCATTACCAACTCAATGGACATGAGTTTGGGTGAACTCCGGGGGTTGGGTGATGGACAGGGAGGCCTGGCATGCTGTAGTCCATGGGGTCGCAAAGAGTCGGACATGACTGAGCGATTGAACTGAACGAACTTAATGCTATACTCCAAGACAAGTCAGAAATTGAATATACTCATACTCAGAACATGATTTAGGATATTCAACTTCATCTAGTTGAATGGATCTTAATCAAAGTTAATTATGTGTCAATATATATTACAACCAATTATATTAGCTTGCCAATTTCTCCCCACATGTTAACGTTGCTCTTGGACCTGAAAACAGGGACACGCCCTTCAGTTGATCCACGTAGCTGGACGACACATGCCTGGCACCAGGGTCGTCTCACTGCCAGTCCTTCTTGAACGAGTAAACCTTCAGAGATTACTGGTTTTGGATTCATCAGTTAAGGCTGATAATAGTCCAGCCATGAATCTTAGCTTTACGTCTGAACTACTTGGTAGTCCTTATGTTGTTGTTGTAGTTCAGTTGCTCAGCCGTGTCTGACTCTTTGTGACCCCATGGACTACAGCACTCCAGACTTCCCTGTCCATCACCATCTCCCGGAGCTTGCTCAAACTCATGTCTATTGAGTTGGTGATGCCATACAACCATCTCATCCTGTCGTCTCCTTCTCCTGTCCATAATCTTTATACTTAATGAAAGATACTAGCATCATCCCTCTTTTAAATATAGGAAGAAAGCCATGATCTGGTCTATCACCATCCCCTTTTAAAAATACAATTATTTATTCATTTAATTAACTGCATCAGCTCTTTGTTGTGGCCCTTGAGACCTACGATCTTCATTGCCATACATGGGGGTCTTTAGTTGTGGCATGTGGGATCTAGTTCCCTGACCAGGGATCAAACCTGGGCTCTTGACATTGGGAGCACGGAGTCTTAACCACCGGACCACCAGGGAAGTCCTTGCCATTCTTATTTAGTATAGCACTTGTGCCAATTAGTAAGCTGTTTTCTCTCAACTCTAAATCAATTTTTCTTTGAGCTGCTCTGTGAAATGGGGCTGAGACTCTGAGAAAAATATATCTTCTTTGCCACGTTAGATTTTATCAATTTGAGGCAGGATAGGAGACTGAAAGGTAGAAATAGAGAGAAGGGAGTTGATCCTTCAGTTTTGCTTGCTCTTCTAACAGTTTTCCCCTGCAGTGACTTATCACCTCAGTGGTAGCGGTTGGTTCTAGTATCCAACTTTGTTCCTGATGATCACAGGATCAGCCTCATTTCACCCACTCAGTTAACAGACAGCAGTCAGTCTGTGCCCTTTCTCAAAATTCTGAGTCCCAGCTTTGATCTGAATTCAGATACTTCAGGAAGAAACGCTGGCAGTCAGGGTGAGAAGCAGGAGCAAGCACACGGACAGGAAGTCTCAGGGCTTCCCTGAGGTGGCACAGTGGGAAACAGACCTGGGTTCTATCCCTAAGTCAGGAAGATCCCCTAGAGAAGGAAATGGCAACCCACTCCAGTATTCTTACCTGGAGAATCCCATGTACAGAGGGGCCTGGTGGGCTACAGTCCATGGGGTCACAAAGAGTCAGACATGACTGAGTAATACTGAGCAAACACACACACACACACCAGGAAGAAGATAAGAATCCACACACGGGAGACAGAAGTCACGCAGGAAGTAGACAGGGAATCACCAGGAAGAAGACAGGAAGTCACACACAGTAGACAAAAGCCACACATGAAGTAAACAGGAAGTCACCAGGAAGCAATTAGGAAGAGACAAATTCCTTCTTCCTTCCAGTGTTGAAGACTTCCCCTAATGCCCCTATGGACAGAGCCAGACATGGATCTGCTGGCAAAATGGACGTGTGGTTTTCAGTCTCAGCTCCAACATCACAGAATGTGAAAGGGTGATTTTCACCTAGTAGACAATAACTTCGTAACTGGCACACAAGTCTCTTAAGCCTGTTCCTCCAACATGTTGAAATGAATGATTACCTTGCCTCTGTTGGGTTTTTTTTTTTTAAATAAAGCTTCACAAACATAAGTTACTAAGAACTTATTCCTGAAAATAACAACCATAATAACATTCTTCACATAATAACTTTCCTTCCTCTTTGTTTATACTGTTCCACTTGGCTGTTCTTCTACACATACGAAGTCAATTTGTGGTTGGAGAAAGGCCTTGTAATGGTATGAACACCCTCTCACTCACTCTCCAATTACCAAGTATGTAGGGGTTATGTCAACGATAGGATGTTAGAACGACAAGTGTGCTAACATCAGTACATGGACATATTTATATAAAACCAAAAATGAAAAAGCCAAAAGTAGAACATATTAGGGGTGTACCTTACTTATTACAATGTAAGGTTTATAAATGTACATGAAAAGATTCTAAATAAAGTTGGAATAATAGTAATTGCAGTTTAATGTTACATTAAGTTTTTCTTCCTATAAAGTCACAAAAGTTAATAATTGTTTCTTAAAAGACAAAAAACGATATGAGAATATTTGCTCATTTACATTTCCCAGAATGCCTTCCTCTCTGATCTTAGTGTTCCTTTTAACTTATCTTTTTTTTTTAAATCTTTTTTGAACAAATGAAGTAATATTGATTTTGTCTGAACTATACTCACAGCTTTTAAAACAAATCTTGCTTTCACAGCTGCTTATTCTAATATTAACAGGCTGAGTGGAGTTTGCCCTCTGAATTAATTCTCAAAATAAAACAAGATTGAGATGTACAATGAAGAAAAGTAAACTCTAAAAACTTAGGACTATCTATCATACAGTGAATTGTTCTTTCTCCTATTTATTATTATTATTATTATTATTATTATTTTTTAAGAAATAGCATTACTTGACTTTGTCCCACTTTGTGCAGAAGGAGATGTGATTATAGTAGTTTGTGTGCCTGATGATAATACAAAGTGAAAAGGAAAAGAAAAACTACCTCTTATGAAAATGTTTTCTTTAACAGGAAACTTTCTATCCCTGGTTGCAGAAAAGGAAGAGAGAAAGTAGCCCGGAAGATTCAGTTTGCTGTGTCATAAGCATCCCTTTTGGGAATGATCAAGGTATCCCAAAGGCTTCCTAGG
The DNA here is from genome assembly GCF_023699985.2 of Odocoileus virginianus. Lineage (NCBI taxonomy): Eukaryota > Metazoa > Chordata > Mammalia > Artiodactyla > Cervidae > Odocoileus > Odocoileus virginianus. The sequence continues at coordinate 83,977,098 of NC_069675.1, forward strand.
TGGCTCAGTGATAAAGAATCCACCTGCCAATGCAAGGGACACAGGAGACTTGGGTTTAATCCCTGGGTGGGGAAGATCCCCTGGAGGAAGAAATGGCAACCTGTTCCAGTATTCTTCCCTGGGAAATCCCATGGACAAAGGTGCCTATCAGGCCCAAAGAATGAGGCATGGAGCAAAAGATTATTGGATTAGGATGACCCCAGCTTCTCTTTTATTGAGCTCAAGGTTCTCTAATAACTGTTCTCACCAGCATTCTTTCCTTCTCATCACATCTATTGTTCTTCTCTTTATTTTCCCATTCCTCTTAAAGGAATATTATTCTAAAACTTCAATTCAATGTAAAAGCTATATACAAAGTAATTACTATGTGCAAGATATTCCAAATTCTGTAAAAAAAAAATTCCTCTCATCTTTTAAACTAGCTTGAATTTATTATATTACACACAAAGTAATTTTAACTAATGTACATGTCTTTTTGTTTTTGTTTTCTTGTTTGACTGTGTCATGTGGTATTCAGTATCTTAGTTCCCTGTCCAGGGACCAAACCCAGGTCCCCTGCTTTGGAAGCACTGAGTCTTAACCACTGGACCACCAAGGAAGACCTTATTTTTTTTCTTTTACACATTTAAAAAGAGTTATTTATTTATTTGTTCTTATTTCTGACTGTGCTGGGTCTTCGTTGTTGCACTCCAGCTTTCTCTAGTTGTGGCAAGCTACTCTCTAGTTGCGGTGTAAGGGCTTCTTATTTCGGTGTCTCCTCTTATCGTGAAGCATGGGGTCTAGGACACATTGTTGTTGTTCAGTCACTCAATCGAGTCCGACCCCATGAACTGTAGCACACAAGACTTCCCCGTCCTTCACCATTTCCCAGAGTTTGCTCAAACTCAGGTTCATTGAGTCGGTGATGCCATCCAACCATCTCATCCTCTGTTGTCCCCTTCTCCTCCTGCCTTCAATCTTTCCCAGCATCAGGGTCTTTTCCAATGAGTTGGTTCTTTGCATCAGGTGACCAAAGCATGGAAGTTTCAGCTTTAGCATCAGTCCTTCCAGTGTATACTCAGGACTGATTTCCTTTAGGATGGACTGGTTGGATCTCCATGGAGTCCAAGGGACTCTCAAGAGTCTTCTCCAACACCTCAGTTCAAAAGCATCAATTCTTTGGTGCTCAGCTTTCTTTATAGTCCAGCTCTCACATCCATACCTGACTCCTGGAAAAACCATAGCTTTGACTAAACAGACCTTTGTTGGCCAAGTAATGTCTCTACTTTTTAATGTGCTGTCTAGTTTGGTCATAGCTTTTCTTCCAAGGAGCAAGCATCTTTTAATTTCATGGCTGCAGTCACCATCTGCAGTGATTTTGGAGCCCAAGAAAAGAAAGTCTCTCACTGTTTCCGTTGTCTCCCCATCTACTTGCCATGAAGTGATGGGACTGGATGCCATGATCTTAGTTTTCTGAATGTTGAGCTTTAAGCCAAGTTTTTCACTCTCCTCTTTCACTTTTAGCAAGAGGCTCTTTAGTTCCTCTTCGCTTTCTGCCATAAGGGTGGTGTCATTTGTGCATCTGAGGTTATTGCTAGGGCACACAGGCTTCAGTAATTGTGGCAGGCAGGATGAGTAGCCCCAAGGCATGCTGAATCTTCTCAGACCAAGAATCAAACTTCACTGGCAGATGAGTTCTTAACCACTGGACCACTGGGGAAGTCCTAGTCATTTATTTTTTAATCAAAGTATAGTTGCTATACAATGTTATATAAATTATAAGTGTACAAAATATAGTGATTCACAATTTTTAAAGGTTATTCCTATACATACTTATTTCTTATAAAATGAGATCCAAATTTCTAAGAACTACACTCAAAGTTCTGTATAATCTAGATGCCTCTTACCTTTTCAACCTTATTTCTTATTGCTTCTTAATTTAAATTTTTTCTCTAAACAGCCCAGCATACTCTGTGTTCTTAAATTCATCCTGTTCCTTTTTGGACCACACCTCTGCTTATTTAAATATCATTTTCACGTCACTTCCTCTCTTTAAACCTCATCCATCCTTCAAAGTCCACTTACCTCAAAGCTCCCTTATACAACAGAGACAACCCTCTGTTTGATGATTTATAGGCCTTCCTATATGCGCAACTGATTTGGCATTTGTCATATATTCTCATGAATGATTATGCATTAAATTTTTAAGATATGTATCAACAAAATTGTAAGATCCTTGGGGCCAGAAAACACATCTTTTGCTTGTTTGTGCTCTCAAGGAGAAGCAGAAACAAACACTTTCTGATTCACTATTGATGGGTGGGCCACTTCTAAAACCTATACCCAAATAGAAAATTATACTTCTACTTAAGGGAATAAAATATAACTTTTATATTCTTTCATTAAAATGTGTTTATTGGGCACATTCTGTAATAGGGGAAAACTTTGTATTCTATTACAAGTTCATCACTAAAAGGGTTGTTGCCTATAAGCTGAAATTCCGCATAATGGAATCCCATCTCTGGGAACTCTGCCTCCCAGATAATGAGCATTAAGCTAAATACTGTTGTTTAGCATCCTGACCATGCCCATCTGTGAAATGACTGCAGGAGGAAGAAATTAGCACACCCCCTCCAGAGGCTGATGGGTACTGGCAAGTGTTTGGCTTTATGTCCTTTTTTTTTTTTCCTCTAAGTATAAAAGAAGCATGAATTCTAACTCAGGCAAGATGGTTCTCTGGGGGCACAAGCCCACCATCTTCTCCATCTGCTGGCTTGCCAAGTCAAGTTGCTATTCTTGCCCCAACAACTTGTCTCTCGATTGACTGGCCCATCTTGCAGTAAGCAGTACGAGCTTGGACTCGGTAACTGTTCTATATGCTAGGTGCTGGTGATGAGGTCCAGCGGGGTATCCTGGCCCTGCGGACCCACGGCTGCCAGCTGGGACACACACAGGTCACTGGGAGCTGAACCCAGAGCGCAGGTCACAAGACACGGACTGTCACAGGAGAGAAAGGACAGTCCGGAGCTGAAGGCCGTCAGGCGCAGGCCAGGAGCTCCATTCTGCGGAACCAGTGAGATTCCACAGCTGTGGGGCTCCAGAGGAACTAGATACAGAGCATAACTCTCTTCCACTCCAGCATCTGAATTCAACCAAGAAAGAGACAAAGGACCCAGAATGAAGGAGGTCAAGACGTGGCCTAGGTATGTGGCAAGTGCGGTGCTATCAGCCTCCCCTCAAATGAATTTACTCCACTCGCAGCTGGCCTCACCTGCAGACAGAATCTGCTCTGCTAAGCTCACTGCACACCAGACAGCAGAATAGGATCCGAGGCAAATTAGCCTCTAGCCAAGTGAGAAATTCGGGAAAAACAGAAAAGGTAAACTATAGTCCCGAGATTTCGTATGGGACGAAAACCCACTGATGCATATTGTCATCTCTGTGCTCTTCTCCGGGCCTCTGGGGAGTCAAGTCGGTGACCTCTGGCCAGGTGTTACCATCTGGGATAGCATCTGGACAGGAGAGGAGTGGAGGGAGAGAAAGCCTGGGTTTAAATACCAGTTCTGTCATTTATTCACTGTAATGCTATAAATAGCAGAGTGTCATTTTCTTCATCTGTAAAGCAGGAATTTTCCCTTACAAGGTTTTTATATGGTGCATTGTTATCATTCAATATTTTTGATGCTGAAATCTTCAAATGGGGTTGAATTAGATTCAACTGGTGTTAGAGAAGACTCTTGAGAGTTCCTTGGATTGCAAGGAGATCCAACCAATCCATCCTAAAGGAAATCAGTCCTGAATATTCATTGGAAGGACTGATGCTAAAGCTGAAACTCCAATACTTTGGCCACCTGATGCAAAGAACTGACTCATTAGAGAAGAACCTGATGCTGAGAAAGATTGAAGGCAGGAGGAGAAGGTGATGACAGAGGATGAGATGGCTGGATAGCATCACCGACTCAATGGACAGGAGTTAGAGTAAACTCTAGGAATTGGCAATGGATAGGGAGGCCTGGCGTGCTGCAGTCCATGGGGTCACGACTGAGCGACTGAACTGAAATGAAATGACCTCAAAAAATGTTTCTAAAATGTTTAAAGATTCCTTTTGGGTCTCCAACTTACCTTCTGATTAAGTAAAGCAATTTCTTCTCTAATAATAAAAAGATGAAAGTGATCTCCTGTTGCAAAGAGGATACAGCCCAGGTTAGTTAACATCTGTTCTGGAATCTTACGTGTTCTAGCTTAGGGAAGGGTGAAAACATATATAGTTAGATATAATGTCTTCATCAAACTTGACAAAACAGCAAAACTTGGGAGGAGTTGGGGTGGGGAGAGTTGATAGTTGATAAAATTATTTTAAATTGTAGAAGCCCAAAGGCCTCATGAGTTTGTTCAAACTTCAACCTGAAACACTGCATGCATATTTCAGACATTCTGACACTTTGTGGCATCAAAGGACACACAGTCTTTCTCAGTGACCTTGAACTCCAAGGTCATCATGCTATAAGTGCCCCACCCTCTTGTGTTAATTAGCTAAGATAAATTGTTCTGCTCTAAGAGGTGATATTCCTTTAATTTTTTTTTCCTCTGAATACCACCCCTTCCAAATTTAATAAAAAGCCACATCTGGATTTTCCAGGGGCTCCGAGTGTGTCTAGGCACTGCAGAATGTCGTCATGTCTTTTGGTTCTCTGCTGGGGACACACCAGTCGTCGGTCTCATGGTTGGTGTTATAATGCTTCCAGGCAGCTTCGCTATATACCGGGAGTTTTTGTATTGATTGTGTTGAGAGAGCCTTAATGTAGATGACTGCCTCTGTCCCATGAACCTCTAGAGAAGAGAACTTTAGGTCTACTTGGAAGTACTGTGCATAAAGATGTGATATGGGCGATCCATAACCAAAATCAGCCAGAGGGAACTGTTTGGGACATCTCGACATGAGGCCGGAGTGCAGCGGTGTACATGTAGTTAAAGAGTTGGTCAGTTGTCCTCAGAGGAACATCACCTCCTCAGTCACTCATCTTCACAGTCAAATCCTTCTTACACAGTGTGATGTGGGTAAGGTGATGGGTAAGTGTGATGTGAGTAGGACCTTTGTCGGCGTGATGTTCCATCCTTGCTCTCATTGCATTCATTTAGTTCTTCAGTTCTAGTTTGGGAGAGTTCAGTTCAGCTCATTCGGGGCTGACTCTTTAATATAATACAAATCACATAGATGCCTAGCATTTTCATCAGTTCAGTTCAGTTCAGTTGCTCAGTCATGTCTGACTCTTTGCGACCCCGTGGACTGCAGCACACCAGGCCTCCCTGTCTATCACCAACTCCCGGAGTTTACTCAAACTCATGTCCATTGCGTTGGTGATGCCATTCAACCATCTCACCTCTGTTGTCCCTTTCTCCTCCTGCCCTCAATCGTTCCCAGCATCAGGGTCTTTTCCAATGAGTCAGCTCTTCACATCAGGTGGCCAAAGTATTGGAGTTTCAGCTTCAACATCAGTCCTTCTAATGAACACCCAGGACTGATCTCCTTTAGGATGGACTGGTTGGATCTCCTTGCAGTCCAAGGGATTCTCAAGAGTCTTCTCCAACACCACAGTTCAAAAGCATCAATTCTTCCGTGCTCAGCTTGCTTTATAGACCAACTCTCACATCACCATCTTTAATAACTTCAACCACATTGCTGTTTCGATTTATGCTTCCAAGGTGTTCTCGATGAGATAGGCTTCCTTTGCCTTTTCCACCAAATAATAAAGAGTGCTGATTAAGTAACATTCTAATTGAAATTCAACTCACGTAGAAACGATCCAAAAATTACTGAACATTCTGGCTGGTGACAGGATTCACCCGAAAGCTCTCCTTGTATCCAACCACACCTTCAGCCATTGTGGGAATCACCTCATTGTGTCGGTTCCTGATCTGTATCACTGCATCTGTAAACTCATAAACAGTTTTAGCATCTTCAGCACTTTTGTCCTTAAACCAGCTCTGTAGCAACTGAACTGATGGTATCCAGAGAAGATAATCTGGAAGGAGATTTACTTCTTTCATTGTATTTGCCAATCTCACAGGCACCTCTTGCCGCAGAAACAGAGTGAGGTCTTTTCACAAGCAAGCACAGATCCTAAGTCCAGGAACTGCTTCTTGCAGCGCGCGGGACCGGCGAGAAGCGCGCGTAGAAGTTGCCCTTGGCCCGGAACGCCGCGCCCGGGTCCCGGGCCGGCCGAGGCGGTTCGCGAAGCCGCGGCGCCAGCCTCCTGCCGAGGTCCGCCCGAGGAGCCAGGCCCGGGCGCCTGGGCAGGGCGGGACGTCAGCTACGAGGCGGCCTCGGGGGTAGGGAGGCGCGGCCACCGCCCGCCTTCCCCGGAGCCCGGCCTTGCGCCTTCTTGAATTTTTCGTTCTAACCGGAAAAACATGAATCTACCCATGCGGTGAGCATTTTGTAAACAGAACTTAATATTTGTGTTTTTTTGTTCAATTGGATACTATAATGCACTCTGAATAAACGATCTTTAAAAATGCCACTATGGGGCTATTTGTACTTTTTAATTTTTATGAAAAACATTTTTTAAAATGTCATTTTCAGTTCAGTTCAGTCGCTTAGTCGTGTCTGACTCTTTGCGACCCCATGGACTGCAGCATGCCAGGCCTCCCAGTCTGTCACCAACTCCCAGGATTTACTCAAACTCATGTTGATTGAGTCTGTGATGCCATCCAACCATCTCATTCTCCATTGTTCCCTTCTCCTCTTGCCTTCAATCTTTTCCCAGCATCAGGGTCTCCACGTAAATGAGGCAGCATGAAAAAGCAATAAAGGATGATTTGAAAACCATGAAAAGAATGACATTTTATCAAAAATGATCATCAAATTGACAAAAAGCCTGCTAGTCAGTCTTGACTATTTATTGCTAGAACTTCTATTTGCTATAGTTTTGTAAGGATATCTCTCCTTATTGTTGGTGGTCTTTATTGCAGAGCTTCTAATAAAACTGGTGCCCTGTTGGTTGAAAAATTGATAGCATGGGATCCTTATTTTATTCAACAAACTCTATTGGCCATCACATGAGCTCATGTAACCACAAAGACGTTCGTCTAAAGCAGAAAACAGACACGTTGCTTCAGAATTGGGACTATCCAGAGAAAGACAGAGGCTCTGCAACCCTTCCACTTTTATGCGATCCTTAAAACAGAAACACTTCTCAAAGCAGGATTCTCAAAGTGGTGGTGTTCTGGAATGTCTATGTTTAACCATCCAAGTGGTATGAGGGAAACCTTCTTGTAATCCTGTTGGTATCTCTAGTTATTTATAGGGCTCATTCAGAGATAACTGGGGACAGCTGAATCCAGGCCCTGTGTAGATTGGCCCTGAAGTGCTTGGACAACACAAGAGATGGACCCTGGTCTTCGTGCCTGCTCCTGGAAGAAAGACACATGAGCTTTCTGGTGAGTGGAGTGGTTCGAGCCCGTGTTTACAAGGGCAGAGATAAATGAGAGAGGAGATGACTACCTGGCCAGTGCAGATAGCACCGCCACTAACTCTGCTTTTAAAGGCAAAGCAGGAGGCTTGAGCCTGAACTCTGGGGACTGGATGAGGAACCAGAGCAAGAGCTGTTGTCCTGGCCACATCTCGCCTCAATGGCCAGCCAGTGGCGATTGTCGTGGGGCCCCCAAAGCCACACACATACCCCCCACAGTTTGTCCTGTCTCACCCACTGGAGTGTAGGATACCAGACACCTGGTCACCCTGAGGCTGGTGTCACCCCAGAGTCCCTTCTCAGCCCAGGCAGGAGGTCATGGGGTTTGGGGGACAAATTCTGGCTGGATTTGAGTTCTGTCTCCAGAACATGTGGCCATGGATACTTCCTAATCTGTAGAGTGGGCATACCAAAGTGGTAGCCAGCTCATGGAGCTGAGGTGATCAAACATGAATTGCCTAGCTCATGGTAAGAGTTGTCTCAAAGGAAGTAATTTGGGGTGAGACACCACAACTCGTTTCCACATTCATGGATGACTCTTACCTAAATCGGTTATTCATACATTAGTTGCAATGGTAATTTTTGAAGTCGATCATTCTCTCTAAATTTACTGAATGCATTAGAAGGTCTTTCTCTCCTTTCTCATGTGTTCTTCGTTTGTTGTTTAATCACTGGTCTTCATTGTTACTTTTGAGAAGTCAGTGCGTTCTCATATGGCATTCAAATTCTTATCTTCTGCTCCATTCTGTCTCCAGAAGTCTACAATTTTTTTTTACACTCAGTAATGTGAACTTTCATTATTATAATATGTCTTATTTTGGGTCTTCTCATCATGGGCCATGTTGGGTATTTGAGGAGTACTTTTATTCTGGGGATTTATAGTTCAGTTTGAGGAAATTTCCTCACATTCATTCTCTGATCATTTCTTCTCACTCTTTTCTCTGTTGAATTCCTCTTACTTAGATGTTGGACTTCCTCAGTGATATTTGACATTTATTTTTTATTTTTTAGGCCACCTCATGCAGCATGTGGGATCTTATTAATAATAGTTCTCCAACCAGGGATTGAACCCTTGCCTTCGGCATTGGGAGCTCAGAGTCTTAACCACTGGACAGCCAGAGAAGTCCCAATGTTTGACATTTATACCCGCCTCTCCTTTTCCATCTTAATCCCTTTATTTTACTTTTAGAGGGGATTTCAACTTTAGCTTTCTGACCTTCCACTGACTTAATTTTTTTGACTTATCTATTTTTAATTTCAAAGAGATGAGGTCTTTCTGGCACTCTGTCTTTAAAAAAATTCCTATTCTTGTGGCTATGTTTTTTCATCTCAGGATATTAATATTAACTCATGTTAACTTTGATTCATTTCCTCTGAATTCTTTTTTTCCCTCAGTTCATTTTGGCCTCTTGTTTGCTGAAACATATTCTCAAATACGTAGCAATCCTGAAATCTCATATTTAAAAGTGGGGCACAGAAAGGCTGACTGGAAGTTGTATGTATGAGTGCATGTGAGGTATGTGCATATGTGTGTGTGATGTGTGATATATGTATGTATTTTGTGGTATGTTTGTGTGTGTGACTGTGTGTGTGAGTGTATGGCATGTGTTTGTGTGAGTATGTGTATGGTGTGTAATAGGTGTGAGCGTGTGTGTGTGTTTGTGTGGTATGTGAATGTGTGTGGTAGATGTGTATGCATGAGTGTGTGTGTGTGAATGTGTGTGCTGGGATAGGGCAACATGGGAAGAAGGGGGTGTGGACTGCTGGGCTTCCCCCATAATCTGATCCGGAAGGAAGCCTGTTTTTTTCAGAGGAGAGTGGAGTTTGGGTTTTGGGTATCAGAAGTCTCCTGACTTTATCAAAGATGGATAATTTTCTCTTTTTTTTTTTAACTTTCTTTTTTGTTTTTGTTTCTGGATGATTTACAAGCGGAGAAAGAGGTGGGAGGTGGGAACATCTTTTAGTCATCTCAAGACAAGAAGTTCTTGTTGAATTATTTCTAGCGTTTCCCAAAGTAAGAAGACTAGCAAGAGAGAACATAGGCCCAGTGACAGAAAGTCCTTACAAAAAAAGCTGCGTATTTCCTTGTTTCTTTCCATGACTGTGTTACCATAATTGACAGGCACACAACCAGTGTAATGTGTAAATGCAGGCTTTCTCCCTCCTGGAAGACCTGTCTAGCACATTTCACAAATCTTTCTCGAATAGAAATTGCTTCTTACTGCAGGCAAAATGCTGCTGGATTTTCACAGTTATTTTGGAAAGAGTCCCATATTGTAGCGATAGAGGCGTATCTTTCTGTGAGTGAAAGTTGCTCAGTCGTGTCTGACTCTTTGTGACCCCATGGACTATACAATCCATGGAATTCTCCAGGCAAGAATACTGCAGTAGGTAGCTGTTTCCTCTCCAGGGGATCTTCCCAACCCAGGGATCAAACCCAGGTCTCCCACACTGCAGGCGGATTCTTTACCAGCTGAGCCACCGGGGAAGCCCAAGAATACTGGAGTGGGGAGCCTGTTCCTTCTCCAGGGGATCTTTTCCACCCAGGAATCGAACCGGGGTCTCCTGCATTGCAGGCGGATTCTTTACCACCTGAGCTACCAGGGCAAGCCCCGAAATGGAGCAACAGGAAATTGATTTACGTTCCTTCCCTGAATCTATTACAAGACATACGATAGATCAGTTATTAAGACATTGGGCATGCGTGTGCACGCTAAGCTGCTTCAGTTGTGTCCGACTCTTTGCGACCCCATGATCTATATGTAGCCCTCCAGGCTCCTTTGTCCATGGGATTCTCCAGGTAAGAATCCTGGAGTGGGTTTCCATGCCCTTCTCCAGGGGATCTTCCCAATCCAGGGTTCAAACTCATGTCTCTTTATGTCTCCTGCATATACAGATGTGGTCTTTACCACTAGCATCACCTTGGAAGATCCTATCTTTCTGGGTCTTTAAAATTTCAAATTCCTAACATCTGATGACACCTATACAGATTGAAGAAGTTCTTGCAAAGTCAGGTAGTATGTAAGGACAAGAAAACCTCAAAAGTCAGTATTCAAAATCATTGTCCCAAGTAATCGATAAAGATTGGCAAGCAAACAGATTGGCAAGAGGAGATCTTGCAATTAGACAGAGTTTAGAGAGCAGCAGATTCATGTTACTGTGCTCTGGCATGCAGAATTAATTCAAATGCCAACTTTCTATACAAGTTTTTTAATTATTTTGCTCAGCAGAGTAGTTTTTCTCAAACTGTTCCAAGAAATAACACAATGTGTCTTCATATATCATCAATTTAAGCCATGACTTAAATGTATCCAATTACTTATTGAAACTATTGCTTGGCCCTGTGTATTTGTTTCATATCTAATATCTGCATACTTCATTGAGATAATTTTATATACTTAATAAAGCTGTGGTTCCCTTACTACTGTTTTTTTTTAAACAGAATTTCTTTTTTTTTTAATTGGAATATAATTGCTTTGCAGTGTTGTATTAGTTTCTGTGGTGAAAGTGAAAATGAAAGTTGCTCAATCATGTCCAACTCTTTGCGACCCCATGGACTGTAGAATCCATAGAATTCTCCAGGTCAGAACACTGGAGTGGGTAGCCTTTCCCTGCTCCAGGGAATCTTCCCAACCCAGGGATCGAACCCAGGTCTCCCTCATTGCAAGCAGTTTCTTTCCCAGCTGGGCCACAAGGGAAGCACCATGAACTGTATAAAATGACAAAAAGATATGACACTGAAAGATGAGTCCTCCAGGTCTGAAGGTGTCCAATATGCTCCAGAGAAGAGTGGAGGAGAACTACTAACAGCCCCAGAAAGAATGAAGTGGCTGGGCCAAGGCAGAAGTGACACTCAGTTGTGGATGTGTCTGGTGATGAAAGTAAAATCTGATGCGGCAAAGAATAGTTTTGCATAGGAACCTGGAATGTTAGGTTCATGAATCAAGGTAAATTGGACATGGTCAAGCAGGAGATGGTAAGAATAAATATCAATATGTTAGGAATCAGTGAACTAAAATGGACAGGAATGTGCATTATATCTACTGCTGTGGGCAAGAATCCCATAGAAGACATGCAGTAGCCCTCATAGTCATCAGAGGAGTCTAAAATTTACTACCTGGGTGCAACCTCAAGACATAATGATCTTGGTTCATTTCCAATGCAAGCCATTCAACATCATAGGAATTCAAGTCTATGCCCCTATCACCAATGCCAAAGAAGCTGATCAGTTCTATGAAGACCTAGAAGACCTCCTAGAACTAACACCAGAAAAAGATGCTATTCATCATTGGGAATTGGAATGCAAAAGTAGGAAGTCAAGAGATACCTGGAATAACAGGCAAGTTTGGCCTTGGAAGACAAAATGTAGCAGGACAAAGGCTAACTGAATTCTGCCAAGAGAATGCATTGGTTATAGCAAACACCCTTTTTCAACAACATGAGAGACGATTTAACACATGGACATCACCAATCGGCCAATAACAAAATCAAATTGAGGACAGTTTTCTGTAGCTGAAGATGAGGAAGCTGTATACAATCAGCAAAAATAAGCCCTGGAGCTGACTGTGGCTCAGACCGTCAGCTTCTCATAGCAAAACTCAAGCTTAAACTAAAGTAGTGGGGAAAACCACTAGGCCAGCCAGGTATGACTTAAATCAAATCCCCTATGAATATGCAGTAGAGGGTTGAACAGATTCAAGGAATTAGAACTTGTAAACAGTGTGCCTGAGGAACTATGGACCAGAGGTCTGCAGTATTGTACAGGAGGCAGTGAACAAAACCATTCCAAAGAAAAAGAAAAGCAAGAAGGTAAAATGGTTATCTGAGGAAGCCTTCAATTCAGTTCAGTCTGATTGAACTGAATCATGTCTGACTCTTTGCGATCCCATGGACTGCAGCATGCCTGGCTTCCCTATCCATCACCAACTCCTGGAGCCTACTCAAAGTCATGTGCATTGTATCAGTGATGCCATCCAACCATCTCATCCTCTGTTGTCCCCTTCTCCTCCCACCTTCAATCATTCCCAGCATCAGGGTCTTTTCAAATGAGTTGGTTCTTCGCATCAGGTGGCCAAAGTATTGGACTTTCAGCTTCAACATCAGTCCTTCCAATGAATATTCAGGATTGATTTCCTTTAGGATTGACTGGTTGGATCTCCTTGCAGTCTGAGAGACTCTCAAGAGTCTTCTCCAGCACCACAGTTCAAAAGCATCAACTCTTCAGTGCTCAGCTTTCTTTATAGTCCAACTCTCACATCCATACATGACTACTGGAAAAACCATAGCTTTGACTAGATGGACCTTTGTTGGTCAAGTAATATCTCTGCTTTTTAATATGCTGTCTAGGTTGGTCATAGCTTTTCTTCCAAGGAGCAAGCGTCTTTTAATTTCATGGCTGTAGTCACCATCTGCAGTGATTTTGGAGCCCAAGAAAATAAAGTCAAGCACTGTTTCCACTGTTTCCCCATCTATTTGCCATGGAGGGATGGGACTGGACGCCATGGTCTTAGTTTTCTGAATGTTGAGCTTTAAGCCAAGTTTTTCACTCTCCTCTTTCACTTTTTTCAAGAGGCTCTTTAGTTCTTCTTCACTTTCTGCCATAAGGGTGGTGTCATCTGCATATCTGACATTATTGATATTTCTCCCGGCAATCTTGATTCCAGTTTGTGCTTCTTCCAGTCTGGCATTTCTCATGATGTACTCTGCATGTAAGTTAAATAAGTAGGGTGACAATATACAGCCTTGATGTACTCCTTTCCCGATTTGGAACCAGTCTATTGTTCCATGTCCATTTCTAACTGATCTGCATACAGATTTCTCAGGAGACAGGTCAGGTGGTCTGGTATTCCCATCTCTTGAAGAATTTTTGAAGGATCTTGAAGATCACAGTTTGTTGTGATCCACACAGTCAAAGGCTTTGGCGTAGTCCATAAAGCAAAAGTAGATGTTGTTCTGGAACTCTCTTGCTTTTTCAATGATCCAGCGGATGTTGGCAATTTGATCTCTGGTTCCTCTGCCTTTCTAAATCCAGCTTGAATGTCTGGAAGTTCACAGTTCACGTACTGTTGAAGCCTGGCTTGGAGAATTTTGAGTATTACTTTGCTAGCGTGTGAGATGAGTGCAATTGTGCATTAGTTTGAATATTCTTTGCCATTGCCTTTCTTTGGGATTGGAATGAAAACTGACCTTTTCCAGTCCTGTGGCCACTGCTGAGTTTTACAGATTTGCCGGCATATTGAGTGCAGCACTTTCACAGCATCATCTTTCAGGATTTGAAATAGCTCAACTGGAATCCCATCACTTCCACTAGCTTTGTTTGTAGTGATGCTTCCTTAGGCCCACTTGACTTCACATTCCAGGATATCTGGCTCTAGATGAGTGATAACACCATTGTGGTTATCTGAGTCATGAAGAGGAGGCCTCACAAATAGCTAAAGAAAGAAGAGAAGCAATAAGCAAAGGAAAAAGGGAAAGGTATATCCAAGTAAACCCAGATTTCCAAAGAAGAGCACAGTGAGGAAACAAGGCCTTCTTCAGTGAACAGTGTATAAAACTAGAAGAAAACAACAGAAGGGCAAAGACTAGAGATCTCTGCAGGAAAATTGGGAGTTATCAAGGGAACATTCTGACCAAAGATGGGCACAATAAAGGACAGAAATGGTAGAGACCTAGTAGATTATAAAGAGATCAAGAAAAGATGGAAAGAATACATGGAAGAATGGTACAAAAAAGATCTAAATGAATCAGATTACTACAATGGTGTGGTCAGTCACCCAGAGCCAGACATTCTGGAGAGTGAAGTCAAGTGGGTTTTAGGAAGCACTGCTGTTAATAACGCTACTGGATGTGATGGAATTCCAATAGAACTATTCAAAACCCTAAAGGATGATACCAACAAGGTGTTGTGTTCATTATGTCAGCAAATCTGGAAGACCGGGCAGTGGCCACAGGACCGGAAAAGGTCAATCCTCATCTCAATTCCCAAGAAGTGTAGTATCAAAGACCGAGCTAACCATTGGAAAATTGCACTCATCTCCCATTCTAGTACAGTAATGCTGAAAATCTAGCATGCTAGGCTTCAGCATTATGCAAACCAAGAACTTCCAGATGTCCAAGCTGGGTTTAGAAAAAAAGAGGAACAGAGATCAAATTGCCAACATTTGCTGGGTCATAGAGAAAGCTAGGGAATTCCAGAAAAACATCTACCTCTGTTTCATTGACTACCTCAAAGCCTTTGATTGTGTGGATCATAATAAACTGTGGAAAGCTCTTAAAGAGATGGGAATACCAGACCATCTTACCTGTCTCCTGGGAAACCTGTATGTGGGTCAAGAAGCAACAGTTAGAGGCCTGTATGGCACAACTGATTGGTTTAAGATTAAGAAAGGAGTATGACAGGGTGGTCTGCTATCACCCTGTTTGTTAAATCTATATGCTGAGCATATCATGAGAAATGCTGGGCTGGATGAGTTATAAGCTGGAATCAAGATAGGTGGGAGAAACATCAATGATGTTAGGTATGCGGATGATACCACTCTAATGGCAGAAAGTGAAGAGGAACTAAAGAACCTCTTGATAAGGGTGAACAAGGGAGAGTGAAAGAGCTAGCTTACAACTAAATATTAAAAAAACTAAGATCATGGCATCTGGTCCCATTATTTCATGACAAGTAGTGGGGGTGGGGAATGGAAGTAGGGACAGATTTCCTCTTTTCGGATTCTAAAATCACTGCAGGTGGTGACTGCAGCCATGAAATCAGAAGATGTTTGGTTCTTGGTAGGAAAGCTATGAAAAACCTAGACAGTGTGTTGAAAAGCAAGGACATTACTTTGCCAACAAAGGTCTGTATAGTTAAGGCTATGGTCTTCCCATTGGTCATGTATGGTTGTGAGAGCTGGACTATAAAGAGGTGGAGCACCAAATAGTTGATGCCTTTGAACTGTGGTGTTGGAGAAGACTCCTGAGAGTCCCTTGGACTGCAAAGAGAGCAAACCAGTCCATCTTGAAGGAGATCAACCCTGAATATTCATTGGAAGGACTGATGCTGAAGCTGAAACTCCAGTATTTTGGTCACCTGATGTGAACAGCTGACTCATTGGAAAAGTCCTTGATGCTAGGAAAGATTGAAAACAGAAGTTTGTTAGAGGATGAGATGGCTGGACGGCATCACTGATGCAATGGACGTGAACTTGGGCAAACTTTGGGAGATGTGAAGGACAGAGAGGCTGAGACAGAGAGGCCTGGCTGCAGTCCACGCAGTCACAAAGAGTCAGACATGACTTGGGGACTGACTAATGAGAGGGTAACAGGCAGGAAGCCCAGGGGTCTCCAAATGGAGGAAAGAGGCTGCAAGTGCCAGACATTTTTATCTCTCTTAAGCTGCAGGAAGAAACAGACCAGCGATATGTTTTTCCTTCTCTATACAAATTTAAAAGGAGGTTTCTCTTAACAGGCTGTGTTGCCATGACACCTGGTCTCATCTAAAGCTAACTACTCTCAAACCGTAAGTTAACCAATACATTTCTTTTTCTTATGGAAAAGTTGTCTTAAGCTATGTTAATGTACCCCAGACTCTATCTTCAAGTTGGTTAACCCAAATGGCCTAACTTACTTACTCAGGTATTGTTCCCCTAATCTATGTAAACGAAACTATTTGTTGGTATTCTGCCCTTCCAGAAGATTCAACTCAATCGTTTTATGGCCAGGGATGAATTATCTGGTGCCATTCTAAATTTTATGACACTCCTTTCTTTTCCTTAACAGACTGTGAGTGACTATATAACATAGAGCTGAAGACAAAGAGGGGGGTACTCTTTTGCCCCCTTCTGATGCCTATGTCATAAGCTTTCTCTGTCTCCTTTATACTTTATTAAAACTTTATTACACAAAAGCTCTGAGCGATCCAGCCTCGTCTCTGGCCCCGGATTGAATTAATCTCCTCCGGAGGCCAAGAATCCCGGCGTCTTTTCGTTCAGCAACAACCTTTCACTAACAATCTGAAGCATGTTGAGATACTATTTTGCAGAGGCTACACAATTTGGATTCAGAAGCAGATTAGAATTACTTCCATAATATATTTAATAACTGGCCCAGGGATGATGATATTACCAAAAAGCATGGAAACAAAGATTGTTTATCCAACTCTTTCAATTGCATTCTTAAGAATATGGCAAATGCCTTTGGGTGATGTTTTTGTTTTTTAAGTCTTTCTGCATTGCCACATACTCTGTAGTGACTAGGTATTTCCTTAACAGATACATCAAGATGAATGAATTCTGCTTTGAAACCTTTACAATCTAAAATATATAAGGGAATTTATGGGGGTTTGCAACAGTAAATACTTTCGACACACTCAAAGAGAGTAAAGCATATTATTATCATCTAGGTAAACAAGAGCAGAAAGTTCTCCTGACATCTGTTTTATACCCTCCACCCTCGATTATGGCATGATGTCCTAACGGTAAGTGTTGGAATCTTATCTCCCCAGACACCAGGGAGAGCATAAGCATACTCACTAGAAGATACACTGAAATTCTGCCCCACCTTCATGAAAATAGATACTTCTCTTTTAATCATAATTTCTTGTAACTCACATTTTAAGGGTCACACTCTGAACCTGTATCTTGAAATTTTCCCCAGCTCTTTTCTGGGTGTGATTCTAAGTTGGTAGGAAGGGCTTTGCTTGTTAACTGCCAGATAATTATTTCATCAAAGGCTCATGAGAGAGTCTCTATTACCTCTATTTGTGAGGATGCAAATTGATGCTTTTGAACTGTGGTGTTGGAGAAGACTCTTGAGAGTCCCTTGGACTGCAAGGAGATCCAACCAGTTCATCCTAAAGGAGATCAGTCCTGGGTATTCATTGGAAGGACTGATGCTGAAGCTGAAACTCCAGTACTTTGGCCACCTGATGTGAAGAGTTGACTCATTGGAAAAGATCCTGATGCTGGAAGGGATTGGGGGCAGGAGGAGAAGGGGACAACAGAGGATGAGATGGCTGGATGGCATCACCGACTCGATGGGCATGAGTTTGAGCAAACTCCGGGAGTTGGTGATGGACAGGGAGGCCTGGCATACTGCAGTCCATGAGGTCGCAAAGAGTCGGACACGACTGAGCGACTGAACTGAACTAAACTGAACTGAACTTCTTAAAGGTTCAAACTCATTATCAAGGGATGGAAAAAGATGCATTACACAGATGCATGGGGTTTGAATTTGGCAGAAGCAAAATACTTTTGAGATATTAGCTTTTCCAGTTGCACTGCCTCGCAGAATGTTTGCCAGATTTGGAGAGGTGTATGCATATTTGGTGTATATAAACAAATGTTCTGTTCATGGAAGTAACAAAGGTGCAGGGAACCCTATGTTGTGGGCGGAAGACTAGCGTGTGGAATGCTTGGGTCTTGGGCCTCAGCAGCAGATGGTATATATCATCTTGGATAAAGTCTTCTAAATGAGAGCTGTGTGCCTTATTTTTCTTTAATGTGAATCTATCAAAGTCCACTATTCTGTTGCCCCTTCTTAGATATTATGAGAATAAAGCATTGGAGTAGGAGGTAGACCAAAGCTCTGGTCCCCTCTTTGTCACTTATCATGTGGCAAGATATCTGAACTTCTTTGAACTTCAGTTTCCTCACTTACAAAATGTGTGTGTGTGTGTGTGTGTGTGTGTGCGCGCGCTTCGTCACTCAGTCGTGTCCGACTCTTGCGACCCCATAGACTGTAGCCTGCCAGGCTCCTCTGTCCATGGAATTCTCCAGGCAAGAATACTGGAGTGGGTTGCCATTTCCTTCTCCAGGGGAACTTCCCAACTCAGGAATCAAACCCAGGTTCTCTGGCTATTTAATATGTTTCATAATCATGACATAATAAGTGAAAAAGTATTCTACAAATTGTAAAATGTTATAAACCCTTAAGGCATTACTATTAAGCTGACCATGTTGGTAGGGGAAACTTCAGTTGTGTAGGAAAGTACAGATATTGTTATTGTTCCGTTTTACTTATTGTGCTATGAAAGCTTGGGATTTGGGGTGCTTTTTAAACCATTCTACTGCTGCCTTCAAGGTATTAACTCTGTAAAATGTCCTCCTTGGGGACCAGTATTTGCTGGTTTCCTCATCAGAGAGCGAGTACCACAAGGTCTGGTGGAGACTCTCTCCTGACGGGACCAGATGTCAGTGGCACATGGCTTGGATTGCAAACCACTTATAAGGCTTTTGGAAAGTCACTGAGACTCGTTGTCTTTGTCTTGACAGGAGCCTGGCAAGCTACAGTCCAAAGGGTCGAAAAGAGTTAGACACCACTGAGCGACTATAGCATGCACATGCTCATGAGAGGTTGAACTAAATAACCTCTGAAGTCCTCTCCAGTTGTAAAATTCTATTAACTTTATTTAGAGTATCCATTGCTTTTGAGGGTTCACTAGAGGGATTCAGAGTCCCGGTGTGTCCCAGTTGCATGGGAAGCCCTGAGCTACTTTTGTGCAGGAATAAGAAGAGGGATTGCATTTTAGGGGCCCAGGGTTGGACCCCACCCTCCTCCACACCTAAGTGCCCTGCCCCCAGTAGAATATTCAACAACCTAGGAGGTATTGTGAGATGAATAAGCACCAGAGATCCTGCCTGCAGGCCTAGTGAGGTAGGCTTTGTTGCCAAGGTGCTCCAGGGGCTGCTAATGTGTAAACCTACACCAGGGAACCTGACTCCCTGACTTTAAAATTACTTATGGACACAGTGTGGGGAGGAAAAAGTGGGGCCAGTGGAGGCAGTCGCATGGACATGTATACACTACCATGTGTAAAATAGATAGCTGGTGAGAAGGTGCTAGATAACACAGGGAGTCCAGCCTGGTGCTCTGTGATGATCTAGAAGGGTGAGGTGAGGGGAAGGAAGAGAGGCTCAAGAGGGAGGTGATATGTGTATAATTATGACCGATTTGTGTTGTGGTATGGCAGAAACCAACATAACATTGTAAAGCAGTTTTCCTACAATTAAAAAATAAATTAAAAAAAATCACCCATAAAGGCATCAGGATGAATAAAAAAATATAAAATTACCTCCTACTTTAGAGTCCTAAGACCTACATGTCCAGGGAATTAATGAATGCATCAAGCATTTCTGAAAATTAGATTTTACTTTGAGCCAGTTCGTAAACCAATGGCTTTCTACAGGGGAAAAAACACAGGTGTTTGAATTGGATAGACATTAATTTGAATCTTAGATTGAATTTACTAGTGGGTGATATTATTAATGGGTAAATTGATGTCTTGGAACCTCAGTTTCTTTAAAGTGGGATAATAGCTACTTTGCAGACTTACTATCCAGAAAACACATTAAAATACCTAGCCCATACTAGGTACTCAATAAATGGTCATTGTTCTTCATTGCTGAAAAATTATCACTAAAATTTAGTGATTAATTACACAATTTAGCTAGGAATGAGTCAAAGCGTTTCAGACTGAAAAGGTGCTTGAAAAATTTTTTCTCAGTTTTAAAGGTTTAAAGTGTACATGAACAGAGCCTTTATAGAACTTGCTATTCTTGATATCAAATGTTAAAAGAGTAAAGAGGTCTTCCTTATAAACATGATTTATGTAGTATCTATGTATATTTTAGGGCTTTTTTTTTTTTTTTTGCTTTTTTTCCCCTCCAGTTTTCTTTAAAATAACTTTTCTTCTGGAGCCATCCGAAAATCTGGATGATAACAGAGTTGATTCGGATTCCATGGTGTGCTGGATTTGGCTCACGCAGTGCCTGAGAGCTATAGGTATTCCTAATTCTGCATTCAGTGACATCTCCTTGATGCTGAAATTGGCCATAGTGGGAGTATTTACACCACGTCAGCAAACAGTACAAGTCTGATCTCTTTAATTTTTCCAGAGTCAACTGTTAAACACAAACACACCACTGGATACGAAATTCCTGGATTTTTTTCATGTTTGGCTTTATTATTTAAAATATAGAGACTTCTCTGGTGGTCCAGTGGTTAAAATTCCACTCTTCCAGGGCAGAGGGCATGGATTCCAACCCTGGTTGGGAAACTAAGATTCTGTATGGTGTGTTTGGTGGCAGCCAAAAAGTAAAACTAAATACATAATTAAATAAAATATACCTTTCCAAGTTGTTAACATCAGTCTCTCCTTGAATTAAGAACAAGAACTTTGTTTTATTTACGGATGAATCCCAAACATCTAAAACAATGAATATTCCAATAAACATGGGAAATAAACAACTACTTTATTACCATTTTCCCATCACATACTTAAAAATCACTAGTATTCTTAATCTCTTCGAATGTTCAGACTGTCACAACATTGAGGTCAAAATTTCACTCTCTAAAGCATGAAAGCCCTAAGAGATTTTTTCAGAAAGAAATGAGTTATCAGTGCCAACTTCCTGTGCAATGTAACAGGTCTGCAAAAAATACAACTTTGAGTTCAACTGCGTTTAGTAAGGTCTAGCTAAGTTATTCACAAGACAGCCAACAACCTCCAGATCATGTGAACAAGTTGATCTATTCAGTAGAATTGTTTGGCTTCAGTCCACGGGGTCACAAAGAGTTGGACACGGCTGAGCAACTTCACTTTCACTTTTCACTTTCACTTGGGACTTAGACGGTAAAGAATCTGCCTGCAATGCAGGAGACATGGGTTTGATCCCTGGGTCAGGAAGATCCCCGGGAGAAAGGAATGGCAACCCACTCCAGTATTCTTGCCTGGAGAATTCCATGGACAGAGGAGCCTGGTTGGCTATAATTCTTGGGGTCAGAAAGAGTCAGACACGACTGAGTGACTCACTCTTAACACTTATCTATCTAAATGTTAAATAGACGATTTTGACTTTGATATAATTGATAATAACATGTTCCTCTAGGGAGTAATTAAGACTACAAGTAGCTTCTAGAAACTAGTCCTTAGAAATAATAAGTCCCTGCTGTCAACATATAAAATGTGCTTACCTTCTTATTTGATGTTTGACTAGAGTGAGGCACTTTTTTTTTTTTGGCTGCACTGTGTAGCTTACAGGATCTTTGTTCCCTGACCAGGGATTGAACTTTTGGCAGTGAAAGCATGAGGTCCCAAACCACTGGCTTGCCAGAGAGTTCCCTGCACTTCTAATCAGACCTAATATAGTGGAAATGGCAAAGAAGAAACTTTTTTGTTTTTTTACTTCTAAGCTTTTATTAGTTGATCCACAAATAGCATATCTTGTATAATAGAGCATTATTCCACAGATGCTAAAGGATGGTCAGTTATAATATCTAAAGTTAATCTATGAACACATAAAAATGTGTATATGTCTGAGTGTAGATTTCTCAAGAAAAATATACCACTTTCACTGGAAATATATATCATATTTAAAAACTAGCCAGTTATCTCAAACAGTAATTCAGAAACTAAAATATGAAATTTGGTACTCAGAATAAAATTACATTGTGTATTGGAACTGCAGTTTTACTGGAATAAATTTGTTTAGAAGAAACATTTTTAGAGATCCTTAAGGACGAAAGAATTGACAAGAAAAGGATAGATGGATCGGACAGTTTGGAAGGTGTTGTCAAGAAATTGAGTTTGTATGAAGATCTCTCGAAGAGTATGCAAGTGGAGGACCAGGAGTGTCCTACCACTATTTGAAGAGGAAGACGAGGAGCCTGATTTTTGATGTGTGACGTTTCAAGTGTCAGAGACTTTCAAATGGAGACAGTCGTGGAGGAAAGCTGGGACTTGATAAAGCAGGCTCCCAACCCTCCCACGTGTTTAGAAAGCAGTTGCTTTTCCCAACTATGTTTCCCAGGCACACGTTCTTTCTTACTATGCCTGCAATGACCCTGTTCAAACAGCTTGTTAAAATACACCTCTATCGTAGGAAGGAAGTTAAAGAGTACAGCTCTAAAAAGTTAAACCACATACAATGCTAGGAGCTCAGGCTCTGAAGATAAACTCTGCATCCTAGCTGTACAACTTTCTAGAGGCAGGACCATGGTCAAATTTTGCATTCTTGCTAACCCTCAAGAGGGTTGCCCTGAACATAACTCACTTTGCAAAGACCCCAAATTCAGATAAGGAGGAGGAACACGGCACACATCTGAGATTATCAAGCTGTGAAAGACTCAGAGGAGTTCTGAAAAAAAGAAATCCTTCAGACATTTTAAGTCCACACTTTCTGAAGTGATCGGATCACAGAACACTTCTTTATACCATAAATAGAAAATTCTACCTCCAAACACTCCCTTCTGGGCATTTCCTGTCACATTTCATTTTGGTCCGATGAATGTCCTTCTCCTAGACCTTGATCTTTATGGCCACAGTCCTTGTGATAAATGCACATGACTCCTCCCCTAGCCACACATAAATTACTGTTTTAATCTTTTTTTGTTTTTCCCTTAGACTGAAAGTCTTTCTCTTGGGGTCTCTGATTCATTCCAGTGGTCACCAGTTCCACTAATCCTTTTAGCTATGACTTTACAGATGTTATTGCTTGTATTAATAGCCTGTACATTTGATTTCTTAGAGTGGTGCTGCCCAATAGAATTTTCTGTGATGGTGAGACTGCCCTCTCTCTCTCTGCTCTGTCTAGTCTTCTAGCCATTGGCCACTTGTGGCTACGGAGGACTTTAAATGTGGCTAGTGCAACGGGATTCGTAATAGAGCTGAATCTTTAGTTTTGTTTAATTTTAAGTAATTTTTTTTTTTTTTTTTGCCAAGTTGAGAGTCATGCGGGAACTTAACCCTGACCAGGGATGGAATCCTTGCCTCTTGCATTGGAAGCATGGAGTCCTAACCACTGGAACTCCAGGGAATTATGTAATTTTAATTAACTTAAATTTAAGTGGCCACATGTGGATAATGGCTATCCATATGGCCCCAGTTTTTGGACTGTGCAGTCTTTGTGGATCCTCTATATCTCTGTCGGGGAGACAAATTGAGTAGAAGTCATGTCAACAAGGTAAAGCCAGAGCGACTCCCACTATGCAGAAAGCATTGTTGGTCACCAGTTATCTCTTTAAAATACACCACGTTGAAAATGTTTCAATGCAGATTCCACATTGTTCACAAAAAGGGCACCTCACGTCTGGTAACTCGACTGTTTTGATCTCCCTTCCTTGTGCAACACTGGTACATCCTTCAGATACCTATTAGAGGCGCAAGTAAGGAACCGTCTGCACAAAGTTCTTGTCAAAAGTCCCTGAGACAAATGGTACTTGGAAGGACCTTGTCCCTCAAGGTTCTGTAAGTTTCCTCCCTACATCAGATAAAATCTCTAGAAAGCGTGGAGTCAGCTTGAATCCCTTTGGCACCTAAGTCATAGAGGAAAACTTCACATTATGCCTCAGCTTTTATCAAAAGGCCACACAAGAAACAGCCCTAAGTAGAACTTCTGTGCCTTCTTTGTGAGCCTACTGGGAGGACATTGTCCAGAGCGATTCATGCTATCTACCGACTGGAGAAGTTTGGCTCAGACACCAGAGCCAGAAAATGCTTGTTTCATGATGAACTGGAATGTTTCACTTTGTCAGGCAATAAAAACACGCTGTGTCTGCCTCCCTGCTTTCTTCCCCAAGAAACTCAGAGCTGGGTTTGTCCTTATTTGCAGTAGATTCTCAGCCCAAGATATCTATTATAGTTTTTTTCTTCTCTTCCCTCACTAATTCTTGGTCACTTTATTTTTGTTGTTACACAAATGATTTTTATTACAGTCATTATTTTTACAGTTGGCTCCACTAAGTGTGTAGCCTTCCAGGGTCCTCGGCCCATGGGATTTCCCAGCAAGAATACTGGTGTGGATTGCCATTTCCTTCTCCAGGGGATCTTCCCAACCTAGGGATCGAACCCGTGTCTACCTCATTGGCAGGCAGATTCTTTACCCCTGCACAGAAAGGGTCATCATTTTTATGGTACTCTGCATCAAATCCAGGTTGGAAAAGGTGACAAAGATTCTTTCCTTGACCAAACTCGATTCATGCTCCCCTGAACTTTACCGACAAGCCCCACTTTTCAACTTCTGTGTCCATTTCTGAATTACCCAATCTTAGCAAGAATCCAGCTAGGTCAGTTTAGAAAGCACCCCCATCCTCCATATCTGATCACCACAGTTATATAATCAGGTTTCTCATCCTCCACTACCCACCTGAGAAGTCTGATCCCCCTGGTCTGCCTCCAGCAAGAATCCTGCTAGATCAGTTCAGCCAGAATCCCCCTTGATCCTGATGTTTTCTGTCAGCAATTTTCCACCCACTGACCCCTGCCCTGCTCCTTCACTGTGAATTCCCACTTACCCACGTAGTATACTGAGACTTGAGCACCGTTCTGACTGAAGTCTCTTTCTATTGCAGTAGTCATGAATAAAATCTGTTATTGTTTTAACTAACATCCAGCTCTGGCTTTTCCTTAACAGAGGGCAGAATTTAAATATAAATTCATGTAAATGAATTCATTTTCCTTCCTTTGTGCCCTAAAAAAAATGGGATACCTTCTTAGAGTTATTATCTTCTTTCAATGCAGGAGACCCCAATTTGATTACTGGGTGAGGAAGATCCCCTGGAGAAGGGATAGGCTGCCCACTCCAGTATTGTAGGGCTTCCCTTGTGGCTCAGTTGGTAAAGAATCTGCCCGCAATGCGGTAGACCTCGGTTCGATCCCTGGATTGGGAAGATCCCCTGGAGAAGGGAAAGGCTACCCACTCCAGTATTCTTGCCTGGAGAATTCCATGGACTATGGGCCGGAAAGAGTCGGACATGACTTAGCGACTTCCATTTCACTTAGAGTTATTATTCTGAAACTTTGGATTCAACACCAAGAGTCCAGTCAGTGTTTTAGAGCTGGTCCTGAACCTTCTCTTCCAAGGTGCTTCAAACAGCGGCAGGTCCCCTCCACATTACAATGTCACCGTGGGTCACAGCTCCCCAGCAGAACAGTTTGTCAAGTGTCATTCCATCATTTCTCATTTCAGGAAATGCCCCGGAGCTTCTGTCATTCAAAATGGAAACAAGAGTTTTGCAGCCCAGTTTTAAAAGTTCTTCTATTTCTCTCATCTCTCTTCATAGCATCAAGGGAAAGCCTTTTCACACTGAGAACCTTCATCAAGGATGTTTTCAGCAAATATTCTTCCTTCTGAGCTAACAGCAGAGGAAAAAATGTGTATGTTGGTCAAAGGCATATTTTGCTATATTAAGGGGAAGATAAATTTCTGCACTACTTTGGCCACCTAATGCAAAGAGCCAACTCATTGGAAAAGACCCTGATACTGGGAAAGATTGAGGGCAGGAGGAGAAGAGGGCCACAGAGGATGAGATGGTTGGATAGCATCGCTGACTCAATGGATATGAATTTTGAGCAAACTCCAGGAAACAGTGAAGGACAGGGAAGCTTGGCATGCTGCAGTCCATGGGGTCATGGAGAGTCGGATCTGACTTAGTCGACCTGAACAACAACATATTTCAGCTCCATGCTGCTTTACTTTCTTCAATATTTGTTAATTATAAATATTTCAAAAGGATAACTATGTAATACAGCAAAAAGCATTCTCCAAAAAATATTTAGGTCGGACAAAATTCACAAACGAATCCAGATCTTTCCTCCCCTGTGCCTCATACTTCTACCTTAACCTTCTTCTCATTTTGCTTATGATGATCAGAATTAATATGAAATAATATGAAATATCTTCTGCCTTCTAGATAGTAAAAAGAAAAGTCTCCACCTCAGATTTTTAAACGTAACATCTTTTCAGGGAATTTAGAATTGCAAAATGAAACAGAGGATTTTGCTGCTGGCTCTCACTGGGACATTTTTTTCTACACTGGAGGGCAACCTGGTTCATAAAATGTGGGTAGGCTGATCATCTGGTTTATCACAGATGAATCGTATGCAACAGAGATGAGTGTTTCTGTGCTCACTTAAAAAATATGGGCATTCCTTCAGAGAAATCTGGGTCCCTTTCCTATGGCTTTCTCAACATTTACTTGCTTTCCCTTTTAACTGAAAACCATGATTTACTTTTTCTCTTTTTTGTGTGCATATTCAATTACTCACCTGAGTATACTGTTAGTTATCTGATATACATTGTAAATATTTGTGTGTGTGTGTTAGTCATGTCCAACTCTTTGCGACCATGGACTGTGGCTCTCCAGGCTCCTCTGTGCATAGAATTCTCCAAGCAAAAATACTGGAGCCAGTTGCCATTCCCTTCTCCAGGGATTGAACCCGGGTCTCCCATATGGCGGGCAATATGTTTACCATCTCAGTCACCAGGGAAGCCTGTAAATATATGTACATTGCAAATCATATGCATATAAGACAAGTAAAATCCTTTATTTATACTTTTACAAATCTAAAGGACACATGCACCCCAGTGTTCATTGCAGCACTATTTACAATAGCCAGGACATGGAAGCAACCTAGATGTCCATCTATAAATGAATGGATGAAGAAGACGTGATACATATATACAGTGGAATATTGCTCAGCCGTAAAAGAGAACAAATTTGAGTTAGCTCTAGTGAGGTCAATGAACCTAGAGCCTGTTATACAGAGTGAAGTAGGTCAGAAAGAGAAAAACAATGATTATATATTAACACATATATATGAAATATATATATATATGGAATCTAGAAAAATTCATATATATATGAAACATATATATGTATATATGGAATCTAGAAAAATGGCTTTGATGAATCTATTTGCAGGGAAGAAATGGAGACGCAGATGTAGAGAACGGACTTGGGGACACTGCAAGGGAAAGAGAGAGAGGGATGAATGGAGAAAGCAGCTTGACTTGTATATACTACCATGTGTAAAATAGATAGCTGGTGAGAAGTTGTTAGATAACACAAGGAGCCCAGCCTGGTGCGCTGTGATGACTTTGAGGGGTGAGGAGATGGGAAGGGAGGCAGGCTCAAGAGAGAAGTGATATATGTATAATTATGGCTGATTTTCACTGTTGAAACCAACACAACATTGGAAGGCAATTTTCCTCCAATTAAAAGATAAATTAAAAAAAAAGAAAGAAAAGTTTAGGCACCTAAAGATGGTAATAACGCCATAATTGCTGTTATGCAAAAATCAGAATTAGGAAATAAATTTCTCCCTCCCTGAGTACCCTCAAGACTGTTTTCTTTGAAAATCTCTAAGATATCTAAATGGCTTCAGTGTCAAATATCATTAAAAAAAAACAACAAAAACAACAACAAACAAAACCCGAAAAGCTTGATTAACTGAAACATCTGTTCTACCTGCGAGCTGAAGAGTGGTAGTACTGGCTTTATACTCAGAACTTGCAGGACAATTACTGCAGCCTCAGCAGCTTAGGACCAAAATTTTCTTCATGGGTCAATAGGAACAATAAAACTTTTCACTCCAGGGTTCTTACCCTTGAAAGCTATTTAGCTGCGAAGGCAGGGGAAGCTTGTGTATATACGGGCAAAGACCAGGGTTGTTTCTGGAACCAGTATCATTCTTACGACAATCTGGGGAAATTATAGCCACACAACTTTAGAGATGAGTGAGATAAGTGAGAGACTGTGTAGCAACTTCCTCATTTTACTGATGAGGAAAATGAGACCCAAGAGTGACTTATTGGAGATTGAAAGTGAAAGTGTCAGTCACTCAGTCGTGTCTGACTCTTTGCAATCCCATGGACTGTATCCTGCCAGGCTCCTCTGTTCATAGGATTCTCCAGGCAAGCATACTGGAGTGTGTTGCCATCCCCTTCTCCATGGGATCGTCCTGACCCAGGGATCCAATCCAGGTCTTCCACATTTCAGGCAGATTCTTTACCGTCTGAACCACCAGAGAAGCCCCATTGCAGATTAGTCAGCTGGATACTAAATAAATCGAGAGAAAAGTTCTCCCCTCTTGCTACTATACTATGTCACATATATGTAAATATTTCTGGGCAAAATTTAGCTTCCAGTTAGGGAATATGAAAGATATGATGTCACCAAATTATCAAAGCAAAGAATTGAAAATAAATCATAGTTATTAAAACCATTAATCCTGGGAGTTCCTTGGTGGTCCCATGGTTAGGACTCAGAGCTTTCACTGCCAGGTTCTAGGTTCAGTCCCTGGTTGGGGAACTAAGATCCCACAAGCCTTGGAGCATGGCCAAAAAAAATAAACAAATTAAAAAAAATATATAACCATTACTTCAAAGGCTGATGAGGGAACATTGTAAAGGAAGGATCAGGCTGTTAACACCTGAACCCACTTTCCAGTTCAGTTACTCGGTCGTGTCCAACTCTTTGCGACCCCATGAACCGCAGCACGCCAGGCCTCCCTGTCCTTCACCAACTCCTGAAGTTTACTCAAACTCATGTCCATCAAGTCGGTGATGCCATCCAGCCATCTCATTCTGTCATCCCCTTCTCCTCCTGCCCCCAATCCCTCCCAGCATCAGGGTCTTTTCCAATGAGTCAACTCTTCACGTGAGGTGGCCAAAGTATTGGAGTTTCAGCTTCAGCATCAGTCCATCCAGTGAATACCCAGGACTGATCTCCTTTAGGATGGACTGGTTGGATCTCCTTGCCGTCCAAGGGACTCTCAAAAGTCTTCTCCAACACTACAGTTCAAAAGCATCAATTCTTCAGGGCTCATCTTTCTTCACAGTCCAACTCTCACATCCATACATGACCACTGGAAAAACCATAGCCTTGACTAGACGGACATTTGTTGGCAAAGTAATGTCTCTGCTTTTTAATATGCTATCTAGGTTGGTCATAACTTTCCTTCCAAGGAGTAAGCGTCTTTTAATTTCATGGCTGCAATCACCATCTGCAGTGATTTTGGAGCCCAAAAAAATAAAGTCTGACACTGCTTCCACTGTTTCCCCGTCTATCTGCCATGAAGTGATGGGACCAGATGCCATGATCTTAGTTTTCTGATGTTGAGCTTTAAGCCAACTTTTTCACTCCCCTCTTTCACTTTCATCAAGAGGCTCTTTAGTTCTTTTTCACTTTCTGCCATAAGGGCAGTGTCATCTGCATATCTGAGGTTATTGATATTTCTTCTGGCAATCTTGATTCCAGCTTGTGCTTCTTCCAGCCCAGTGTTTCTCATGATGTACTCTGCATATAAGTTAAATAAGCAGGGTGACCCACTTTAACATCACCAAAAAATAAACATCCACATATTATATTTCCTTGTGCAATGTACTTGGAATTACATATTGCCACCTATGAAAGATTCTTTTCCAAAGAATCAAACCTGAATCTGATTAAGGCTCTAGACCAGACAACCAGCTGAAAGGAACTCCTGAGGATAAGGAATATGTTAAATCTCACCACAGGGACACAGTTGGCCAAATTCAGATACTGAATGGATGATCTGGTTTCTTCAGCAATAACAACAAAAGAATGGTAATAAAGAGATCAGAAAAGAGAGGAGTATCTTTACCCAGTAAGAGAGATCTAAGAGGGACTTCCCTAGTGATATGGTGGCTGAAACTCTGTGCTCCCAATGCTAGGGGCCCGGGTTTGATCCCTGGTCAGGGAACTGGATCCCAGCGAAGAGTCGGTATGCCACAACTAAGACCCAGGGCAGTCAAACTAAAAAAAGAGGGGTGGGGGAGAGAAAGACATCTAAGAGATATTAATCAAATGTAACTCATGAACCTGACTATCTTTTGACTCAAACAAAGAAAATGGCAAAAGACTTTTATAGGACAGCCAAGGAAATTTGAACACTGGGTGATATTAGATAATACTAAGGTTCTGTTCTTAAAATTTTCAGGTTTACATGTGTTAGAGCTACAAATTGAAGTATTTATGAATTAAATAATGTCTGGGATTTGCTTTAAAGTTATCTATGTGGGGACAGGGGAGTAGAATGCATAAATGAAAGATTTGACTCACGTTGATAATTACTGAAGTTGAATGATGGGTACTCCTTATACTATTCTCTCTACTTCTGTGTATGTTTGAGACTCTTCAAGATAAAAAGGTTAAAAATAAAAATAAAACCAAGTTAAACAGAATATGTATAATAGACTCTACACATATATTCTGTTACCAGAAAAATTTTTTATAGGATTTGTAGGATCACTGAGTCTATAATGTTTCTATTCAAAGTTATCTTCCCGTATCTTTGCTGAATAGCATCCCAATGCTGCTAAACAGGTGGTATCTCAGGCAGGTCTGTGTAGTGTGCTTCATATTATAAGGCTCCATTGGCCCGTCTGTCTCTCCCACTGTGAGCTCCTAAAGGACAGGAGGTGAAAGTGAAAGAGAAAGTTGCTCAGTCGTGTCCAGCTCTTTGCAACCGCATGGAATGTATAGTCCATGGAATTCTCTGGGCCAGAATATTGGAGTGGGTAGCCTATCCCTTCTCCAGCATATCTTCCCGACCTAGGAATCTAACCGGGGTCTCCTGCACTGCAGGTGTATTCTTTATCAAGTGAGCTATCAGGGAAACTCTCTAAAGGGCAGAAGCTATCTCTATTTAAGATTCCTGTCCCTGGTCTATAGCACAGGATTTGAGGCCTTACACATAGCTGTGAAAAGAACAGAAGTGAAAAGCAAAGGAGAAAAGGAGAGATATACCCATGGGAATGCAGAGTTCCAAAGAACAGCAAGGAGAGATAAGAAAGCCTTCCTCAGTGATTAATGCAAAGAAATAGAGGAAACAATAGAATGGGAAAGACTAGAGATCTCTTCAAGAAAATTAGAGATAACAAGGGAACATTCCATGCAAATATGGGCTCAATAACGGACACAGATGGTATGGACTTAACAGAAGATATTAAGAAGAGGTGGCAAGAATACACAGAAGAATTATTCAAAAAACATCTTCATGACCCAGATAATCATGATGGTGTGATCACTCATCTAAAGCCAGACATCCCGGAATGTGAAGTCAAGTGGGCCTTAGGAAGCATCACTACGAACAAAGCTAGCAGAGGTGATGGAATTCCAGTTGAGCTATTTCAAATCCTAAAAGATGATGCTGTGAAAGTGCTGCACTCAATATGCTAGCAAATTTGGAAATCTCAGTAGTGGTCACAGGACTGGAAAAGGTCAGTTTTCATTCCAATCCCAAAGAAAGGCAATGCCAAAGAATGCTTAAACTACTGCACAATTGCACTCATCTCACACACTAGTAAAGTAATGCTTAAAATTCTCCAAGCCAGGCTTCAACAATATGTGAACCGTGAACTTCCAGATGTTTAAGCTGGTTTTAGAAAAGGCAGAGGAACCAGAGATCAAATTGCCAACATCCGCTTGATCATTGAGAAAGCAAGAGAGTTACAGAAAAACATCTATTTCTGCTTCATTGACTATGCCAAAGCCTTTGACTGTCAATCACAATAAACTGTGGAAAATTTTGAAAGAGATGGGAATACCAGATCACCTGACCTGCCTCTTGAGAAACCTGTATGCAGGTCAGGAAGCAACAGTTAGAACTGGACATGGAACAACAGACTTGTTCCAAATAGGAAAAGGAGTATGTCAAGGCTGTATATTGTCACCCTACTTACTTAACTTATATGCAGAGTACATCATGAGAAACGCTGGGCTGGAAGAAGCACAAGCTGGAATCAAGATTGCTGGGAGAAATATCAATAACCTCAGATATGCAGATGACACCACCCTTATGGCAGAAGGTGAAGAGGAACTAAAGAGCCTCTTGATGAAAGTGAAAGAAGAGAGTGAAAAAGTTGGCTTAAAACTCAACATCAGAAAACTAAGATCATGGCATCTGGTCCCATCACTTCATGGCAGATAGATGGGGAAACAGTGGAAGCAGTGTCAGACTTTATTTTTTTGGGCTCCAAAATCACTGCAGATGGTGATTGCAGCCATGAAATTAAAAGACGCTTACTCCTTGGAAGGAAAGTTATGACCAACCTAGATAGCATATTAAAAAGCAGAGACATTACTTTGCCAACAAATGTCCGTCTAGTCAAGGCTATGGTTTTTCCAGTGGTCATGTATGGATGTGAGAGTTGGACTGTGAAGAAAGCTGAGCACCGAAGAACTGATGCTTTTGAACTGTGATGTTGGAGAAGACTCTTGAGAGTCCCTTGGACGGCAAGGAGATCCAACCAGTCCATCCTAAAGGAGATCAGTCCTGGGTGTTCATTGGATGGACTGATGCTGAAGCTGAAACTCCAATACTTTGGCCACCTCACGTGAAGAGTTGACTCATTGGAAAAGACCCTGATGCTGGGAGGGATTGGGGGCAGGAGGAGAACGGGACGACAGAGGATGCGATGGCTGGATGGCATCACCAACTCAATGGGCATGAGTTTGAGTAAACTTCGGGAGTTTGTGATGGACAGGGAGGCCTGGTGTGCTGCGGCTCATGGGGTCACAAAGAGTCAGACACGACTGAGCGACTGAACTGAACTGAACTGAATGGAAATAAGGAAATGAATTTTAGGAAAAATGTTTTTGTTCTTTGCTGTTTTAATCAATATTTTGTTTCTTTATGTTGAAATGCTAATCTGTCTTTATTGTTGCTGGTTGCTGTTCTGCCATTAATGAGAATGGGAAACAATGTTTAAAGGAATAAAAAAAAAGAATAATCAAATCACCATCTACAACTCCCACCATCTGCCCCCATCCTTCAATTTTCAAAACTTTATTTATGAATATGTCTGTGTGCTCAGTGGCTAGGTCTTATCTGCCTCTTGTAACCTGCCTGGCTCCTCAGTCCCTGAAATTTCCTAGGCAAGAATACTGGAGTGGATTGCCGTTTCCTAGTCCAGGGATTTTTCTGACCCAGGGATGGAACCCTTAAAAAAATCATTCCTGTGTATCTGCCTCAGAACTTTTCTAGATTCTCAATGAGTGAAGAATAAATGAATGTGTGAAGAAATAAATAAATAGAGCAAATGATAAAGCAAATGGGGTAAATGTTAACAGTACATGGATCTGAATCTGGATGAAGGGTATACAAGGGTTTCTTGAACTATTTTTATTTTTGTGACTATTTTGAGGATAAAACTATTTTCCGATAACAAGTTGGAAAAAGTTCTACTGTTCTAAGATATAGTTCATGAAACTATTTTTCAATCCTCCGACCAATACTGCTTCCCTTCTCCAAATGTGTATAGCACTTTACTCTTTTGTTTTTGTTTTTTTATTGATCACATGCAAACTTGCTATTTAGTCATTTCAGGTTATTTTGGGTGTGGAAAGCCGGCCCTCCATCTTCTCAATTGGATATTCTGTCCATGGTATGGTCTTTGTGACTCTCTTGGCCCCTGTCTAACACTGGCACAGAGGAGGCTCTGCAGAGTCTGGAAAGAGTCCGAGGTGGGAAGACTTGGCGTGAAGTCCTTGTTCTGTCACTCAGTTGCTCTGTGAACTTGGACAAATTAATACATGACTCTGTGCTTCAGTTTCTCTATTTGTTCAATTAGAGGGCTATAGGAGGCTTTTCCTGTTCTAAACAGTGGTTAAATATCTGATTACATGGAAGCAATTTAATATTCTAGAAATATCTTATAAAAAAAGGTGGGGTGAGATTAGAATATGAGCTTCTCTATTAAAAAATGCTTATGGAGAAGGGAATGGCAACCCACTCCAGTATTCTTGCCTGGAGAATTCCATGGACAGAGGAGTCTGGTGTGCTATAGTCCACGGGGTCACAAAGAGTCAGACATGACTGAGCAACTAACACATAGCAGGTACAAAGAGAAAAGTGCGAAGAAAAAAATGCTTAATAGCATATCAGGCTGCAGCTATGAAAAACAGTTCGGCAATTTTGGCAGTCCAAAAATCTTAGAAGTGACATTTTGAGCAAATCTGTTGAACCACACACAGATCCTTCTCTTTGTCTCATTTTGCAACATTTTCTCTTTACCACGAATACTGGGATAAATGCGGACTGAGAAAGCTGACTCTCCTCACCCCATGCACTTGACTTGTCTTTTTTCAGCAGTTGAATTGGTTCTACAGTGATTTATCCACACTCTTCCCACACTCCCCTGTGGCTAATGAAACATGTGTGTGAGATACATGGCTGTGGGGATTAAGCATGGCCGAGGTCCTTGGCGGTTTGATGTTCACTTATTAATTCTTCCTTTCGGGACTTTATTATTTACACTGATGATTTTGAGCAAAAACCCAAAAGAAGAGTTTTAGTCTTTCCTCCCTTCCTCCCAGGGCTAACAATTGCTCAGTTTTCAGGTTGAAGCTCATTCGAATACTATTTTGTTACCGAAAGTTTAAAATAATGGACATAAAAGGTGTCCCTTTATTTCATTGGTTGAAATGTGCTTTTAATTTGGCTTTTGTCTAGTTCATATCTATCTAATCTACCATCATATTAGGATTTTATTATTATTTTATTTTTTAATTTTTTGGACCGTGTCACATGGCTTGTGGGATCCTAGATCCCCAACAAGAGACTGAACCCAGGCGGGCCCGGGGCTGTGAAAGTGCCAAGTCCTCACCAATGGACCACCAGGGGATTCCCAATATTAAAATTTTATTTTTTATTTTTTTTCTTTTTTTTTCCATTTATTTTTATTAGTTGGACGCTAATTACTTTACAACGTTGCAGTGGTTTTTGTCATACATTGAAATGAATTAGCCATGGATTTACATGTATTCCCCATCCCGGTCCCCCCTCCCACCTCCCTCTCCACCCGATCCCTCTGGGTCTTCCCAGTGCACCAGGCCTGAGCACATGTCTCATGCATCCAACCTGGGCTGGTGATCTGTTTCACCCTAGATAATATACATGTTTCGATGCTGTTCTCTTGAAACACCAATATTAAAATTTTATTTTTTATTTATTTATTTATTTTGTTTGTTTGAAGCATTTTATTTTATTATTTTTTTTTCATTTATTTTTATTAGTTGGAGGCTAATTACTTTACATCGTTGCAGTGGTTTTTGTCATACATTGAAATGAATTAGCCATGGATTTACATGTATTCCCCATCCCGGTCCGCCCT
This sequence comes from Odocoileus virginianus, assembly GCF_023699985.2. NCBI lineage: Eukaryota > Metazoa > Chordata > Mammalia > Artiodactyla > Cervidae > Odocoileus > Odocoileus virginianus. The sequence continues at coordinate 84,012,448 of NC_069675.1, forward strand.
CCCATCTCCCTCTCCACCTGATCCCTCTGGGTCTTCCCAGTGCACCAGGCCCGAGCACTTGTCTCATGCACCCAACCTGGGCTGGTGATCTGTTTCACCCTAGATAATATACATGTTTTGATGCTGTTCTCTTGAAACACCAATATTAAAATTTTTAAAAGTCTCAGCCCTTTTCAAAAATATTTGATCCATTGATAAAATAGGAAAATATACTCTAAGTTTTATTTGTATCTGCAGACAAAATTTTAGCTAATAAAAAGTTATTAACTAAGCATCATGCTTTCCAATCATCAAAGCTCCTATAATGTGTATGAGAACTAAAGGTGGTGAGTGAACTGAGATTCAACATAAAATTAAGGAGGTTTGCAGTTCATGGAAAGACTGTTAGGTATATTTCTATTATCTCTTCAGTAAACACAAATATTTTCTGGGTAAATGCAAAATTCTGCAATATCACATGAACAGAGGAGCCTGGCAGGCTACAGTCTATGGGGTGGCAAAGGGTCGGACATGACTTAGTAACTGAACACACACGTGCACAATTAATACTTAAAGTAATGTTAATTTGATGCACATATGAATCTTTAATTATTCTCAAAAAACTCTATCAGTGAGCTGGATTCATCTTGATTTTGTCACCTGTGGATGTTTTAAAGACATGAGTGGAGTTTCCAAAATTTTTATACTGGGATCACTAATGCTAATTTTGCTTATCCATTCAGATTGGATCAGATTTACTTAATTCTTCAGATGGGAAAGTGTGTAGTCAGTTAAAATAGCTATGACCTCAGAATGAATAGTCTTCTTTTGCATAATTATGTGTCACCCCTGAGTCCTAGTTTTCCTCTACTGCATCACTGTGTTTGTGCTTTATATTGGCTAATTTAACTTACATTGGGGATGGTGGAGAACATTCCATGATTGAGGTTGTTATTTGCATTGCTACTTTTTAAAGATTGAAGAGAATTTTATCTTATGCCATAAGCTCTTACAGACGTCAAAATGGCCACAAGTGAAAATATTGTTCAGAACTTCAATCTTGTTAACAGCAAACTCTTGAGAGTCTGTTGGAGAGCAAGAAGATCAAACCAGTAAATCCTAAATATTCAGTAAATCCTGAATATTCATTGAAAGGACTGATGCTGAAGCTGAACCTTCAATACTTAGGCCACCTGACTGCAAAGAGCTGACTCACTGGAAAAGAACATGATGCTGGGAAAGACTGAAGGCAGGAGGAGAAGAGGGCAACAGAGGATGAGACAGTTGGATGGCATCACCCTCTGTCATTGTTACTTCTGTAAATAAAAGTATAATTTTTGACTTTGTGAATACAATATATCAGGGAGTAAATGCTTGATTTGTATATAGAGAATCAAATGTATCACACAAGCCAGTAAATGAGACCACTGCCCAAGGTCAAAAATGCATTTTACCTTCTACAGCGATACCATCAAGGAGAAGTAATATTGTGTGAAGTTTATATCCATGTTATAACCCACTGCCCACACCTTCAGCAGGTTTTTCTAAAACTAATGGATTTTCAATACCTTGGTGAGTTTATAACCCACCATTTTCCTTTTAAACGAAGTGTGTATCTTCTGTAGAAATTCAAGATATGTTTCAACTGGGAAGTTCAGTGGTTTATTATGAGACTGCATTTTAGTTGAAGGTCAAATTTTTTTCACTAAGTTGTTTGCCTGGAGAAATGTTTAGATCCCTATTCTTGACAAATATCTTTAATCAGATAGATTTATACTTTCATGTCTAATAGGGGGAAATTTGGCATCAGAAATATTACTATAAGTCTTTAAAATTCATGCATGTAATAATTATCTTTTAAAAAAGGCTTGATAATATAAATATGTCTTCAGAAATAGTTAACATGGTCCAGAACCAAATATGAATATTGCTTATGTGTAGCATGAGATATTTTAAATTATAAAGATGCATGTGCATTTGTTTTTCTTTTCTACATAAACTGTAATTCTTAGCAAGTATACAAATATGAATTTGGGGTTGGTATTTAGAAACTATCATTGGGTGAATTCATAATTCTTTGATATGGTGTTATGTCTTATGATGTATAAACTTGGCTGATTTAATGAGCATGCAGTTCAAACAGAACATGATTAAAATCAATACTTTAATAAATATTAGTGATATTTATTTGATGTTCTTTTGATGATCATGCTATTTTACTATACACTGAGGTAGATTCTCCTGGTAAGTATACTGAAATCCACTATTTCAGCAAAACCTGCCCAGCAAGCTCTAAGAATTAAGTCTGCTTTTTTACTTTGGAAACAGTTAACATTTAATGATGATCCTATATATGAGACAGCAAAAGAGACACAGATGTAAAGAATAGACTTTTGGACTCTTAGGAGAAGGTGAGGGTGGGATAATTTGAGAGAATAGCATTGAAACATGTATATTATCATATGTGAAATAGATCACCAGTCCAGGTTCGACGCATGAGACAGGGTGCTCAGGGCTGGTGCACTGGGATGACCCTGAGGGATGGGATGGAGAGGGAGGTGGAAGGGAGAGTCAGGATAGGGAACACATGTACACCCATGGCTGACTCATGTGAATGTATTGCAAAAACCACCACAATATTGTAAAGTAATTAGCATCCAATTAAATTTTTAAAAAAAGATGTTATTAGTTTAGTGCTGATTGTGTGAAACAGAAGCATGAGGTAATTCTCATAGTTCTTAATATTCTCACTTGTATTTCATAAGTGATGGATCTAATAATTACGCAAAAAATATAACATAGTCAGCTAGTTGATGGGTATGTCTTTGCACATATATCTGCGTGTGTTCTGAGTGCTTCTTTTCTTTTGTTGCACAAATTCCCTTTCTTCTTCTCTTTTTCTGCTATGCTGTCTGGCTTGTGGGATCTTAGTACCTAATCAGGGATCGAACCCAGGCCCTTGGCATGGAACCCAGGCCCTCAGTAGTAAAAGCACAGAGTCCTAACCACTGAATGGCAGGAGAACTCCTAAAATTCCCTTTCTTCTAATAGGAAATTATTTTAATGTATGAAATGTATGTCTCTATTATCTCATTTTGTTACAGTTCTTCAGTACAAGAAATTTCAGTGAGGGAAATGTACATAATTTTTGTGAATGATTTAATGAAAAATATTTGAAGGAAAAAATCAGTTAGGAAATAGAAGATAAAGTTGAGACAGTCTTATATTAACACAAGAAAAGACAAAGAGCTAGAAATAGGGAGAAATTAAATTAGAAGATCACTCCAGAAGTTCAGTATTTTATAAATAAGAATCGCATAAAGAGAGCAAAGATAATGATGAGGAGAAAAATATCAAAGAAAAAAAGAAAATTTCTCTGAATTGAGGGTCATGTGTTTCTGGAATGAAAGGATCCACAAAGTACCCTGGAATGAATAGAAAAGACCTGCATTGAGTATTCAGGGTTGATTTCCTTCAGGGTTGACTGGCTTGATCTCCTTGCTGTACAAGAAACTCTCGAGTCTTCTCCAGCACCACAATTCAAAGGCATCAGTTTTTCAGCACTTAGCCTTCTTTATGGTCCAACTCTCACATCCATACATAACTGCTGGAAAAACCATAGTTTTGACTATATGGACCTTTGCCTGCAAAGTGATGTCTTTGCTTTTTAATATGCTATCTAGGTTTGTTATAGTTTTCCTTCCAAGGAGCAAGTATCTTAGTTTCATGGCTGCAGTCACTGCAGTGATTTTGGAGACCAAGAAAATAAAGTCTGTCACTGCTGCTACTTTTTCCCCATCTATTTGCCATGAAGTGATGGGACCAGGTGCCATGATCTTCATTTTTTGACTGTTGAGTTTTAAGCCAGCTTTTTCATTCTCCTCTTTCACCCTCATCAAGAGGTTCTTTAGTTCCTCTTCACTTTCCTTCATTAGAATGGTATCATCTGCATATCTGAGGTTGTTGATATTTCTCCTGGCAATCTTGATTTCAGCTTGTGCTTCATCCAACTCTTCATTTCACATGATGTACTCTGCATAGAAGTTAAATAAGATGCCAATATACAGCCTTGTCATATTCTTTTCCCAGTTTTGATCTAGTCCATTGTTCCATGTAAAGTTCTGTTACTTCTTGACCTTCATACAGGTTTCTCAGGAGGCAGAAACGGTGGTCTTGTATTTCCACTTCTTTAAGAATTTTCCACAGTTTGTTGTGATCCACAAAACAAAGGTTTTAGTGTAGTCAATGAAGCAGAAGTACATGTTTTTCTGGAATTCCCTTGGCTTTCTCTCTGATCCAGCAGATGTTGGTAATATGATTTCTGGTTCCTCTGCCTTTTCTAAATCCAGCTTTTACATCTGGAAGTTCTTGGTTCATGTACTGCTGAAGCCTAGCTTGAAGGATTTTGAGCACAACCTTACTAGCATGTGAAATAAACATAATTTTACAGTAGTTTGTACATTCTCTGGCACTGCTCCTGTTTGTGATTGGAATGAAAATTGATCTTTTCCAGTCCTGTGACCATTGTTGTGTTTTCCAAATTTGCTGACATATTGAGTTTATCACTTTCACAGCATCATCTTTTAGGATTTTAAACAGCTCAGCTGGAATTCTGACACATCCAGTAGCTTTCTTTGTAGTATTGCTTCCTAAGGTCCACCTGACTTCAGACTCCTGGATGCCTGGTTCTGGTTGAGTGACCACACATTGTGGTTATCGAGGTCATTAATCCTTTTTTGTATAGTTCTTCTGTGTATTCTTGCCACCTTTTAAATCTCTTCTGCCTCTGTTAGGTCCTTACTTTTTCTGCCTTTTATTGCACCCATCCTTGCATGAAATGTTCCTTCAGCATCTCCAGTTTTCTTGAAGAGATCTCTACTCTTTCCCATTCTGTTGTTTTCTTCTACTTGTTGCACTTTTCATTAAAGAAGGCCTTATTTCTCCTTGCTGTTTTCTGGAACTCCGTATTCAGTTGCGTATATCTTTCCCTTTCTCCATTGCTTTTAGCGTCTCTTCTTTCCTCAACTATGTGTAAAGCCTCCTCAGACAACCACTTTGCATTTCATTTTCTTTGGGATGGTTTTGGTCACCACCTCTTGCACAGTGTTACAAACCTCTGTGAGTAGTTCTTTAGGCATTTTGTCTACCAGATCTAATCCCTTAAATCTATTCAACACCTCCACTGTATAAGCCTGAGGGATTTGATTTAGATCATGCCTGAATGGTCTAGTAGTTTTCCCTACTTTCTTCAATTTAAGCCTGAATTTTGCAATAAGGAACTGATGATCTGTGTCACAGTCAGCTTCATGTCTTGTTGTTGCTAACTGTATACAGATTCTCCATCTTTGGCTGCAAAGAATATAATCAATCTGATTTCAGTATTGACCATCTGGTGATGACTATGTTTAGAGTCACTTGCTGTATTGTTGGAAAAGGGTGTTTGCTATGACCAGTGTATTCTCTTGACAAAACTTTGTTAGTCTTTGTCCTGCTTCATTTTGTACTCCAAGGCCAAACTTGCCTGTTACTCCAAGTATCTCTTGACTCTACTTGTGCATTTCAGCCTATGATGAAAAGGACTTTTCTTCTTCTTTTTTTTTTTTGGTGTTAATTCTAAAAGGTCTTGTAGGTTTTCATACAACCACTCAATTTCAGCTTCTTCAGCATTAGTGGTTGGGGCATAGACTTGAATTACTGCTATTTGAATATTTTGCCCAAGAACTGAGATCATTCTGTCATTTTTGAGATTGCACCTAAGCACTGCATTTCAGACTCTTTTGTTGACAATGAGGGGGCTACTCCATTTGTTTTAAGGGATTCTTGCCCACAGTACTAGTTACAATGGTCATCTGAATTAAATTTGCCTATCCTGTCCATTTTACTTCACTGATTCCTAGGATGTTAATGTTCACTCTTGCCGTCTCCTGCTTGACCACATCCAATTTACCTTATTTCAAGGACCTAACATTTCAGGTTTCTATACAATATTGTTCTTTACAGTATCAGACTTTACATTCACCACCAGATACATCCACAGTTGAACACCATTTCCACTTTGGCTGAACTGATTCATTCTTTCTGGAGCTTTTAGTAATTGCCCTCTGCTCTTGCCCAGTAGCATATTGGACATCGTCTGACCTGGGGGCTCATATTCTGGTGTTATATCTTTTTGACTTTTCACACTCTTCATGGAGTTTTCACAGCAAAAATTCTGGACTGATTTGCCATTCTCTCCTCCAGTGGACCATGGATTGTCAGAACTCTCCACTATGACCCATGGACCTTGGGTGGCCCTGCATGGCATGACTCATCTTCATTGAGTCATGCAAGCCCCTTCATGGAGTATGTTACTGTTTAAATAAATCCACTTCTTACCTATCACTTTCTCTCTCACTGAATTCTTTCTGCAATGAGACATCAAGTACCTGAGCTTCAATAAGTTCTGAGACCAGATGTATGATCTCAGTTAAAAGACCATTGGTTCAAACCTCACCCTGGGTTTTGGCTGGGTGTGAGTCACAGTCTGTGGGTTCAAGTCCCAGACGGAGTCGCACAGTTTCATTTTGGCAGATGTCACGTACATCTTGACTGGTGCAGTCAACACCCACCCTCCCTCTCCCTTTTTGACAGCCTCCCTGTGCTTTAGTCCCAAGAAAGCTAAAACCGTATTTTCCAGACTCTCTTGCAGCAACAGTTCTGCATGTTATCAAGGACTCATCATGCAAACTCACCCACAAGAGACTTGAAGGGTGGAGAAGTGTGGAGTGGAGGCTACATAGGGTACCTGACATTTTGGGGCATTGGTGACCAAGGCTGTACTAGGTCAGTGTTTCTCAATCTTTTTCCTCTTATTATTGATCTCCTGAGGAGCCTTTTTAGACTTGCCCCCTTAATTTAAATAAACTATATATATAAACTATAAACAAATAAACTATATATCTATTTATGTACTAGATGTGTGTTTTGTGTTTTAAAGAGTAAGTTTGCTTAGCCTCCCCCTTCCTCCAAACAATTTTTGCTGCTGTTGAGGAAATACCACCCCTGTTGAGTATAAGTGTACCATCTGGTTCCTAAAATCCTAAGTACCAAACGGCAGGGGGTAGATGCACAGGATGGTGGTGTGTGTTGGGGGATTGTGGTCACTATTTGAACAGTCCAGTGGTGTGACTGAGTGTTGTTCCTGGCTGTGCAACATCCATGTGTTCCAACACAGGATAGAAGTGAAAGGAATCCTTCCACGACACCAAAAAAAAAAAAAAGATCCTAGGCTCAAGGCTCACTTTAGAGTTTAGAGAGCAGCAATCCAGAATGGATAAGGAGAAAGTAGCATTCTGGAACATAAAACTGAGAGATTATACAATGCATGTGATCATGGTGGTAAGAGTTTTAGAGTCATGTGGTAGGATTTAGAGATGAATTAGTGATAGTTACATAGAAAACAGAATGAAGAAAATGAAAAGGCAAATGTTAATTCTAGGAAAAATATAAAGTAGTAGCAAAATGGAAACATGATCATAGCATACGGTGTGACTTATCTTTGAATGATATTTATGAGGTCCTAATAATGAAAATTCTGAATATTTACTTAATCCAAGGTAGTGATACAACTATGTTGGGAGGCAAGGGTTGGAGGGAGAATGAGAAAAGAGCTGTATTCAGGCATAGTAAAGTCGTCGATGTATAATATTTAAAAGGAGGAGGTCTTGAAATGGCAGTGTAGGGACTTTCCTGACAGTTCAGTGATTTAGACTTCGCCTTCCAATGTGGGAGGGGTGGTGGTGGTTCAACCCCTGGTCAGGCAACCAAGATCCCACATGCCTCATGGAGGAAAAAACAAAATATGAAACAGAAGCAATATAGTAGCAAATTCAAAAAAGACTTAAAAAATAGATCCACATCAAAAAACCTTAAAAAAAAAAAAAGAAATAGTAATATAAACTTTTTTTTTTTTTTAAAGAAAGTGCAGTGGACAATGCCAACAGAGACAGTTATAAGAGTTGACTCCAGCAGCAAAACAGAAGTGGGGGCAGGTGGAATTAGGGACTTGACTTTTTCATGAAATACAGTGCTATTTATTTGATTTTTAGATTTACACCCATTTTACTTCACCTCAGTATGTACAGAGTTTTCCACCATTTCTCCTCTTCACTGCAAATCTTTCAGGAGAAAACACTGATGATCAAAAATATCTGTGCTTTGGACTTCCTGATGGTTTAGTCATTAAGACTCTGTGTTTCCACTCCAGGTGGCATGGGTTAAATCCCTGGTTGGGGAGCTTCCACTTGCCACCTGTGAGATCATAAAAAAAGAAAAATCTGTCCCTTGATGCTGAGGTCATCCAGCTCTGCCCCGAGTGTATATCATACCCTCAGTGCCAGGCTCTTTTATATTTGCCCAGTTAATCTGCACTGGGGGAAACTGATCAGAAAGAGTGAACAAACTCAAAGGTATGTTAATAGGGAAACACTTAAATGTCATTATTGTTGTTATTGTTATTGTGCAGTTGCTGAGTTGTGTCTGACTCTTTGCAACCCCATGGGCTGCAGCAAGCCAGGCTTCCCTGTCCTTCACTGTCTCCTAGAGTTTGCTTAAATTCATGTCCAGTGAGTAGGTGATGCCATCCAATCATCTCATCCTCTGTCACCCCCTTCTCCTCTTGCCCTCAATCTTTCCCAGCATCAGGGTCTTTTCCAGTGAGTCAGCTCTTTGCATCAGGTAGCCACAGGTAGCCAAAGTATTGGAGCTTCAGCTTCAACTGGGCTTTAGTTCATGGGAAGCAAAGAATCGGACACTACTGAGCGGTCTACAAAACTTCAGTATATGCATGAGAATTACACATTGCTAAAATGCAGATTCCAGTTCTTTGACCTAGAAATTATTGTTCTCATTTTTCTCCCTTTTTAAAAGATATTCTGATTCTTTATGTGTTCGGTATGGTCCAGGAATCTGGATTTTAAACAAGTGTCACGGGTAATTCTGATTAAGGTGGTACTGTGGAAGTCATGTAGACACACTCACTTGTTGAGTTGTGTCAGACATACTAGAGTTGATTTTAATTTTCTTTTATTTGAGTGACACTCAAGGAATTCCAAAGGGAACAATTTTAACTGCTTTCTCAGCTAAATATCTAGGGACCAGTAGCTGAATATATTTTACACGAAGAGGAATGGAGTAGCTTTATGCAATAAGATCAAGTTCCTGGCTCCTGTCCTAGAATAATATAAGATCATTTCATTGGTTACCAGTTGGATGCTAACCAAAGAAAGATAAATATTTGTGGATTCAGAGATAGTATTTAAAGAAATACTGTAGAGAAGGATGAAGTCTAATGCTACCTGGAATTTTCAAAATCATCAATCAGAGTAATCATTTTTAAATGCATCACAATGTAATATGGCAAATTATAAATTATACATTCATTTGCTTAGTTCTTACCCATGAAATTCTTACATAAATTACTGTTTGTCTTTTTTTCATCCTTTTCCTTCTGTGTAGGTTGTAAAGGCTCAGAATAGACACTGACAGCTGAAAAAAATAATATAACTTACCATAATATGTTCCAGCATCTAAGAAGATGAAAAAGTTTAAACCTAGCTGTCATTTATTTTTGTAAGTATAAAGCTCTATTAATACTTTCAGGTGAGATAGGCCAGGACTGTAAATCATCTAAGTTAATGTCCTCTTTACACTCCAAATCTTAGCCCTTAGTGTTCCCCACCTCCCAGCCCCTATTTGGAGGCAGAAGCTAAACCAGCCTTAGTTTCTAATCGCCACTTCTACTTTGTATATTGTGTCTATGGTAAATGTGGCCATATACTGTAAGGTCAGTTATTCCTAAAATAATAATGGTGCAGAGGATGATGGTGATGGAGGTGATGATGGTTAGTATTTATTGAGAGCTTACAATGTTATAAGCATTAAGTGTTTTATGTGCATAAAGTTATTTGAATGGCATAAATCATTATCCCCATTTTATAGATGAGAAGATTGAGGCTCAGGGAGGTTAAAAAATCTTGCCCAGTATAAATTAAGTAACAACTAGGCTTCAAATTCAGATATGCAGATGATACCACTCGAAAGGCAGAAAGTGAAGAGTAATTAAAGAGCCTCTTGATGAAGGTGAAAGAGGAGGATGAAAAAGCTGGCTTAAAACTCAACATTAAAAAACTAAGATCATGGCATCTGGCTATCACTTAATGGCAAATAGATGGGAGAAAAGTGACAGATTTTATTTTCTTGGGCTCCAAAGTCGCTGCGGACAGTGACTGCAGCCGTTAAATTGAGACACTTGTTCCTTGAAAGGAAAGCTATGACAAACCTAGACAACATACTAAAAAGCAAGGACATCACTTTGTAGACAAAGGTCTGTACAGTCAAACTATGATTTTTCTAGTAGTCATGTATGGATGTGAAAGCTGAACCATAAAGGAGGCTGAGTGCTGAAGAATTGATGCCTTTGAACTGTGGTGTTGGAGAAGACTCTTGAGAGTCCCTTGGACAGCAAGGAGATCAAAACAGTTAATCCTAAAGGAAATCAACCCTGAATATTCATTGGAAGGACTGTTGCTGAAGCTGAAGCTCCAATACTTTGGTTCCCTAATGTGAAAGGCCGACTCATTGGAAAAGATCCTGATACTGGGAAAGATTGAAGGCAAAATAAGAAGGGAGTGACAGAGGATGAGATGGTTAGATAGCATCATTGACTCAGTGGACATGCATTTGAACAAACTCCAGGAGATAGTGGAGGATAGAGGAGCTTGGCATGCTACAAACCATGAGGTTGAAAAGAGTTGGATACGACTTAGTCACTGAACAGCAACAACAGGCTTCAAACTCAGGCAATCTGATTCCATGGCCAATTTCTTTACCTGGTGCTTTCTATAATCCTACCTTCCTAATGCCTCAACAAAGCTAGGGGTAATATCTCAAATGAAGAATCTGAGAAAGGGGCTTCCGTTGAGGTTATTTCCCCCTGATTTACATTCTTGTTTTGGACATGGCAACGCATTATTTATAAATTTAGTAATATAATTGATTTAAACTACCTTGGGACCATTTGACATCTCTTTCATTACAGTCTTTCCCTTAATTTTAATGTGTTGTGATTTTCATAAGAACTATCATGTGATAGACAGTATTTTAAGCCTAGGTCAGAATTTACATACAAAAACCTAAATAAGAGAGAACAACTATTGGCTTTCAAACGGAAAATAAGTGAAAAGATAATTTGATGAAATAGAAACCAGGCCATAATCTTTCTATAAGGATGTTAATTAGCAGGTGAAGTCAAAGTCACTCAGTCGTGTCTGACTCTTGCGACCCCATGGACTGCAGCCTGCCAGGCTCCTCTGTCCATGAGATTTTCCAGGCAAGAGTCCTGGAGGGGGTTGCCATTTCATTCTCCTCCTTAGCAGGTATACCTCATGTTTAACCAGAGGAGTCACCTGTCCAGGAGAGCAAGTCATTTTGGCCAGGGGACAGGGCTAGGAGTGGTAACCAGAGTTTACACACGGACATAATCGCATTCCTAATTCCTCACCACTTAGGGCTCTAGCATTGGTATTGTAAGCCATGGACAAAGCCCAGCATCTGGAAAATGACAACAATATGGAAAGGATCTAAGGAGAAAACAATGCATGCTTTTCAACACTCATGCAGAGGGAAACTTGCTGAAAGTGACAGGCTTCTGAGGGGCAACACAGAATTCTTTGGTGGGCTAGAAACTCACCAAAAGCTTTCTTTTTGTCCCAGAGCCAGCAACAGAAGAGGTGAGGAAGCAACTCCCGCTCTAGCAGCCAGACCAGACTATTTAGAAGAGCAGTCAACATCTCTATCTGACATGTCTCTGGTTAGAGACGTCAACATATTTAAGGAAGGGAACTCTTTTTATAATTATAGACAAGCTGAAATAACCTGAACTATTAGACAGAACTGAGAAAATAAGTCCTTCTTAGCCTATGTGTTACCCCAAGTAGAGGCAATAGTACAGCTAGCAGTGATGGTGATTATGATGAAAGCTGTCGTGGCTATTTTGACTTACATTTAAGATGTTTCATAATTTGGACACAAATGCTATTATGCAAACATGGGAGTCTGTACTCTGTTTTTCTGTGCCTAAGCATCAGAGGGTTTCAGATGGTGTCATTATAGTAAATAAGCACTAAGGGGGTGCTCTTTTAATTGAGATGATTCATTGATGTAACAATAGAAAAGCCAAATGAATCTATGAGGGAAATATTTCCCCAAGATACACAGACACAACACAGAAATCATCACAGATCCTTGAGAATCACAGACATTGTTGAGAAAAAAGTTGATTAGAGATGTAGTAACTTACAGGTAGTTATGAAACCAATGAAGCAACTGGAAGGCCATGCAATTCTCCAAGTGATAACAGGAGTTTGGCTTGTATCCCTTAGTCAAACAAAACTAGACTGAATGGCTCAGAGAGACAGAAAAAAATTCTAAAAATTCTTGGGAGTCATAATTTCAGAAGGAATCATTGAAATTATTTAGTTTTTTAATCTCTTAATGTATAGACAGTGAAACTGAAGATAAGAGGTTTGTTTGTTGTTAAAGGTCTTCTTAGAGACAGTAAACATCCGCGCCAGGACTTCAATAGCTCCAGGCAAGTCTCCTAATCTCTACTGTTTTCTGTGCTTGTTACCTCTGGTTCAGTTTATTTTTTGATGTCCTAACTGAAGCATGTATGTCTTAAAGGGTAACTTTCTGAATTTCATGTTTTGGTCTCAAGCTAGGGTTAGCTTGTTGTTGTCGTTAAGTCATGTCTGACTCTTTGCGACCCCATGGATTACGGCACTCCAGGGTTCCCTGTCTTTCACTATCTCCTGGAGCTTGCTCAAATTCATGTCCATTGAGTCAGTGATGCCATCCAACTGTCACCCCCTTCTCCTCCTGACCTCAATCTCTCCCAGCATCAGGGTCTTTTCCAATGAGTCAGTTCTTTGCACCAGGTGACCCAAGTATTGGAGCTTCAGCTTCAGCATCAGTCCTTCCAGTGAATATTCAGGGTTGATTTCCTTTACAATTGGCTGGTTTGATCTCCATGCTGTTCAAGGGACTCTCAAGAGTCTTCCCCAGCACCATGGTTCAAAAATATCAATTAACGGCTAGCTTATAACTGCTTAAAGATGCCAGTTGGTTACCTGGGGCTTTTATTATGCATATGGTCCAATGCCCTTCATCAGTTATCCCAAGATATAAGAGCAGAGAATAGGCAAAATAATTGCCTTGCGAACTCAAACTTCAGACACATACCATTTTTATTTATTTTTTAGTTCTACCACTTTATTGCTACCAACCCATCTCCCTCCACCCTCGTGCACACATGCTCAGTCATGTAACCCCATGGACTGCAGCCTGCCAGGCTCCTCTGTCCATGGACTTTTCCAGGCAAGAATACTGGAGTGGGTTGCCATTTCCTTCTCCAACATATCATGTTTATGAAACAAAAACAGCTTGGCAAATTATTCATTTCTTCTGAGTGGTTTATTAAAGTTAAAAATAAGTTGGGAAGGGAAACCTTCATTTTTGCAATCTTCAATTACCATAGCCAATTTAGTGGGGGAGACCTAGGTAGCCAGGATGAGAACTTGGGTAGATGGTCATTTTATTATATGTGAACTCTTAATGCTCTCACAATTTGGTCTAAGTAATTTTTGTTAAAACGTGCTTACTATATTGAAAGCTCTTTCCTGCTAGTTATCATTTCTAATACTAATATTACTAATATCTTTAAAAATAATTAACCTATTATTAATTTTACACTGATACTTCGCTGCTGTGTGGGCTTTTCTCTAGTTGCAGCGAGTAGGGGCAACTCTCAGGGATCCAACCTGTGTGTCCTGCACTGGTGGGCATAACAATCCATATTTAAGGCACAGAGATTTAAGACAGATTTCTCAAGTTCACAGCTGTTTGGTGCAAAAATAAGGATAAAATGTTTGGCATTAAAATATATGCACTAACATTATATATACAATAGATAACTAAGAAGGACCTACTGTTGGAGAAGGAAATGGCAACCCACTCCATTATTCTTGCCTGGAGAATCCCATGGACAGAGGAGCCTGGCAGGCTCAATCCATAGGGTTGCAGAGTCGGACATGACTGAAGCAACTTAGCACAAGAACCTACTGTATAGCACAGGGAGCTATACCCAATACCTTGTAATAACCTATAATGGAAGATAATGTAAAAAAAGGAATATATATATATATATATATATATATGTATGTATGTATGTATTGGAGAAGGAAATGGAAACCCACTCCAGTATTCTTGCCTGGGAAATCCCATGGACGGAAAAGCCTGGTAGGCTATGGTCCATGGGGTCGCAAAGAGTTGGACATGACTGAGCGATTTCACTGAGTCCATATAATGGAAGAGAATGTAAAAAAAGGAATATATATTTATATATATACATGTATAACTGGGTCATCTTGTTGTACACCTGAAACTAACACAATGTTGTAACTCAACTATATTTCAATGAAAAAAAATGTCAGGACTAAAGTTCAGGTCTTTTGACTTTCAACCAAGTTTCTTTCTCCTGGATGAGTTCTTTTCACTCTAACATTAAAAAAAGGATCTTGTTTTGTATTTTTATTATAACAATTCACTGTTTTATGAATACATATGACTGTTTCTTGTTTTGATTATAAGCATCATTTACTCTTTATAGCATGTCCCACCCCACAGTACTTGCTAGATAGCAAGTACTCAGTAAAGGTCTGTTTTTAAGATCAAGTACATGACTTTTATAAGATGAATGTTATCTGAGTTAGGACAGTGAGGCATTGTATATAATTAATTCAATTCTTTCCCCCATCATCGCAGTTTAATAAGAGCTTCAGGTCTAATTAGCAGATACTGGTCAAAAGGCCTGCATCAAATTTATGCTATCATCACTGAGTCATTAGCTTGAAATATGGGCTTTACTTCCTTCATTAAAAACATGAGGATGCAGTACTTTTACTATGAGAAAAATAGTCTCCATGTTCAGAATCATATCTCTTGGATGGTTATGAACATTTCTTAAGTCTTAGTATGTACCAAGCACAGTCTGAGTTCTTAGGTAAGTTTTTATAACTTTATAACTCAGAGCTGGTGCCATATTATGCTTTTACATATGAAGAAACTGAACCTTAGGTTAAGTAACTTGCCCAAGGTCTTGCAGCTAACAAAACACACAGACATTAAAACCTAGGTGGGTGTGACTCCCAGTTGTTAATACTCTACTGTGCTATACCTATAGCTCTGACACAATTATAACACGATATTGACACAGCTAAAATTACCAGTTGGATAATATTTTCCCCACTGCAGTTATTAATTTCATGCAGTCACCTCAAATAGTGAACTCTGTTCTGTCATGTCCTACTAAAATAAAAATTCAGTCTAAGGAAACTCCTTTTTGGAGACATTAATTATTCTAGACCTGAGGTTGTATCTTTATGCTACTTTAGGTTGCAGTATGTTTCCAACGTCAACTTTTTAAGTTTCTAAAACAGTATTTCAAGTTTTCCTTCCGTTTGTATGCTTAGCCACCTGTATGCTTTTTCTATATTTCCCCAAAGTGGAGGAAGGGAAAAACAGAAAACTTTCTTGAGATTAACAGAGGGCTCCATATCAATGGGATAATATGTTTGAATGCACAGCCCACTGAACAGACTTGGTTTCCAACTGATTACAGCTCCCCACGGAGAAGAAAGGCCCTGGCTTTTTTATTCTCTGAATCTCTTGTTCAGTTTGGTTGTTAGGATTAAGTTAAGCAAGAAGGTTAGGTAGGAAGCGACTGAATCAATTAGTTCAACCGCCTCCTTTTCAGAGAGACCACCAAGTTCCAGGAGTTGATGATTTACTGAAGCCTGTGTGTACAAATCTGTGCTGTCTCACCGTTCCAAGAGTCTACAATAGCTATCAAGTAAATGGCACCCTTGACAGTAGGTGAGAATTTCTGGGCTGGATTTAAGAGCGAAGAGGAAGAGGGTATAGTATTTAAGAAAAACTCCCAAGGTCCATTTCTTGGATCCCAATCCAGCCTCGGCTATTTATTCACAGTGCTGTCTTGGGCAAGTTACTTCTCTGTGACTCCATTTCTTTAGTTGAGGGTGTTAACTAAACTAACTTAACTAAATTACCGTTTAGTTAACGGTACCACCCTCACGTGGTTGGGGTTGGTGTGGGGATTAAGTGAGCTACACCTTTAAAACAGCAATGAAAGCATTATGACGGCGTGCGATTGAAGTCTCATGAATCACTGTTTCTACAAAAAATTTCAGACGCTTAGATCTTCCAATTTTTAGCTCTCCCATGCTCTATCCTGGCATTCCTCAGCGTTTTGAAACCTTCTAAACAAAGTCGATACCTGTATTTTCGAAGAACTCAAATGGTTCACGTTTATGAAATACTGAACAAACAGATACACATTACACACACCAGCACACATCGAAAGCACGTGTTAACAGCACAATGGAAAGAGTCTGGGGGAGCAGGTGCTTCAGGGGTTATTAAGAAATGCTGAGAAACAGCGTTCAATCCGAGCAAGGCGGTCCTGGGATGTGGATGCTGGCAGTTAAGGACACACACAGGCCGCAGGCGCAGGCACTGGTGACAACCGCGTCCCTCCCTGGGGCTGGGCGCCATCGCGGCGTCGAAGGGGACCAGTCTCACCCCGCCAGGCCCAGGTGGGTTGCAGGGTGACCGAAACGCACACTCAACCGGAAACTGGCCCCAAGTTTGTGGTTTTTTTTTTTTTTTTTCCACAGCAATCGTGTGATGCTGGCGATGGGACAAGGGAGGCCTGGCGTGCTGCAGTCCATGGGGTCGCAGAGAGTCGGACACGACTGAACAGCAATCCTGAAGACAAAGGCACTTCTTATCTAGGTCACCATTTTGGGGGGGGGGTCTGTGGCCCTCCTCCTCCTCCCGGCCCCCACCCCCGGCTTTGTCCCCAACTTCCCCCAGCGCTGGTTCGACGGCGCCCCGCACGTCGGCCAGCCTTTGTCCGGCGGCCGCCCGGCTCCCCTTTGTTGTCCACCGCTGCTCCTGGAGAGGGGTGGGCTGGCCGCTGCGTTCGAGGAGAAGGAAGGAGGGGGCGCTGGGGTGGGGGCGGGGAGAGGAGGCGGAGAAGCCCGCACCCGAGGCGGGAGGCCTGCCCGCGAGCCGTCCGCCAGCCGCGGCCGGACAACCCCTGGTCCCCCCAACGCCAGACTCCGGATCCCCGGGGGGCCCGGGATGGGGGCGGCGCGCCGCGCGGCCGGCGGCCCCTGATTGGCTGCGGGCGTCGAGGCGCCGCGCCGCGATTGGGCCGCGGGGCTGTCTGGCGCGAGGGCGCGCGAGGTGGGGAGGGGGCGGCTGGAAGCTGCTGGAAGTCAGGGGGCGGGGCGCGCGCGGGCGGCCCCGGGGGGCGCGGGCGGGGGGCGGGGAACGACACGAGGGCGCGGCCGCGGGCCGGCGGGCGGGGGCGCCGAAGGAGGGCCGAGCCGGTGGCCGCCCCCCCGGCCCCGCCCCGGCCCCGCCCCGCGCGCTCCGACCGCGGGCGGCCAGCGGGGCGGGCGGGCGCGCCGGCTGTATCCCCATCCTCTCGGGCGCGCACGAGCGGCTCGGGCGGAGCGGCAGGCCGGCCATGGCCACCACCAGCACCGCCAGCACCACCAGCACCACGGGCTCCACCCTGCTGCAGCCCCTCAGCAACGCCGTTCGGCTGCCCATCGACCAGGTCGGTACCCAAGGCGGCCCCGCTGGCCCCGCGCCGTCCCCTCCGCGCGGGACCCGGGGCGCGGGGCGCGAGCCCCCCCGAAGGGAGGGGCGGCCCTGCTTGTTATTGTCCTCGCGTAGCCAGGCGCCGACTGCACACCCCCCCGCCCAGCTGCCCACCCTGCCCCCACCTCTCCAGGGCAGCCCGGGGGTGGGGGGCCGCGCAGGGCCCCCGACGTGCGCGCGTGCATGCTTGGCCCCCGCTCTCCGCCTGGGCAGCGCCCGACCCCGGCGGGCAGTCGGCGATCGAAGGCCCGAGCGGCTTCCAGTGCGTGGTGGGCACGGGTGTAGACAGTGCGTGGAAAGGCTGGCTTTGCGGGAGCCCGGGGTGTCTATGCCCTGCGCGCGTGGCACCCGACGTTCCGCCGGGGGTTGGAAAAAGGATGGATGTGCCTAGGTGGAGGGCGCGCTTGGACGCGCCGTGGTGTGGCCTGGAGGAGGCCAGCTCCGGGGTCGGCCACTGGCCCTTGGGGACAGTTGGCGTTGAAGTGCGGCTTATTCGAGGAGGCCCCCGTTTGGCGGGGGGTGGGGGGGGGGAGGGAAGGCAAAGGTTCTGCAGAAAAGTCAAAGTGAGTTTAATGACCAGGGTTTCCAGCGGAGAAAGTGGCAACGTTGTAGACGGGAGACACCCTACCCCGCTCCCGAAAAGCATTTGACACAGTATAGGGGAAGATTTGACATTTCAGTCCTCACTTGGGAGTTTGCAAGGAAGGCCTAAAGGGTTATTGAGAAAGAAACAGTCTTGCGATGGGAAAAGCAGCGCCATTTTTTTATTCAGAAAAGAAAGTTTGGGAGTTGTCAAGAGTGATATTTAGGGCAGTTGGGTGCTCAGAGACCATTGCTTTAGCCCCAGGCTAGAGGTAGTTCGCTGAAAATTTTGCTTCAGATTATTTCAAGTGGACCTGATCTAGAAGTGTTTGCACTTTACAGGGGATCCTGGGTCACTGTCCTCTTGAACGTGTCGCTGTCATTGATTTCATCAGGGATTTCATTTCTAATACAGGATTCCTCTGTGTTCAGACTCCGTTTCATAGCAGCAAGAGGGGACATTATCCCGTGCTTAACGTTGTGACACTTGGTACTTTGTGCTTCACTGTTGGAAAAGTAAAATAGAATTATGTCCAATGAGTATAGAAAAATTCTGTCTCTGTTCAGATCTGAATTCCTTACTTATATTTCAGTCATAACTGTTGGTTCTTAGTGAATACTATCCCCTATACATCTTTTTTAAAAATTAAAGATTTCATTTTATATTGGAGCGTAGTTGACTTACAATGTTGTGTTAATATCTGGTGTACAGCAAAGTGATTTGGTTACATATATGCATATATCTATTCTTTTTCAGATTCTTTTCCCATGTAGGTTATTACAGACTGGAGTAGAGTTCCCTGTGCTGTACTGTAGGTTCTTGTTGATTATGTTTTATATAGAATAGTGTTTATAAGTTTCTCCCAAGCTCTTAACCCCATACATCTTCAATGAAAGTTAGAATATGGATCTTGCTAATAGATTCAGGTGCTAATAGTGAAATTCATTGCATGTTGTAAGAAAGTAGTCTTCTCTGTTTATTAATAAACCAATCAGAACTCAGGGTTTTTTGTCTTTTCAGTCCTGTGGAGAATTCTCACTTTCCTGCAGTGGAGCACAGTGTATGCCTTTTAGTGTATTACAACCCCCTTGACTTAAGTAGGTGGCAGCTAGGATATCAGCAAATGCAAGGTAGGTATCTGTTTTTTGAAAAAAATGTTTTGCCATTGAAAGCAAGAAAGATAGGCCTATAGCTTTTCACTTGATTTAGGGATCAGGATTGTGTTCATTTTCCTTCGTCTTTCTGTTTCTCTCTCTCCCTATCACGATAACATATTTTCTCTGCTGTGCTAATGCCTTTTAGTTTATATAATGCTTGTAACTTTAAAAGTGATTTGATGTAATGAAATCATTTAAAAGAATCTCAGCAATCAGGAGCAAGTTCATTTCGGTCCTGACATAAAGCAGGAGAATCAAGGGATGGTGACAGGACTGAAAATTTTGACTTTCCTCCTTTATTATCTACAGGTATTTTTTTGTTGTTGTTGATTTACTTTCAGCTGCGCTGGGTCTTCATTGCTCTGCATGGGCTTTCTCTAGTTGCAGCGGGCTGGACCGCTCTTCCCGGTGGTGCGCCAGCTGCTCACGCTGTGGCCTCTCGCTGCAGTGCTTGGGGTCAGTAGTTGTGGCTCATGGGCTTAGCTGCTCCGCTGCACGTGGAATCTTCCTTCAGTCGGGATCGAACTCACGTCTGCTGCATTGGCTGCCGCCACCAGCAAAGTCCTCCACAGCTTTTGATTTTGTACTTTGAACACCTTCATTCTCTTGAGACTACTCTGAATTTGCATAGCCAGTTGTATTTTGGGTTGTTTTTCCTCTTAGCAAGTCTTAATATTGGTTTAATACAAGGCTTAACTTTTTATGGTGATAATGCAGTTTTTCTGAAGCACTGAAGAATTGACTTTTTTTTTTGCTGATAAAGCACTTGGAATAACTAAAAACTCATTTAGTAAGACTGGATAAGTAGTCATTGAGCCACTATTTTGAAGTTGAGCAAAACAGAAATTAAATTTGGTAACATGTAAATAATCGGGTCCCAGTTGAGAGAAAGCCTAAGAATTAGTTGTAATCAAATAGTGTGATTCAACCAGAGAAAGACAAATCAGGAAATGAAAATGTAAAAATATAACTTCTTAGTATGTTAATTTGGTATGTGCTAATTAACAGTGTTTTGAAAAATTAGGAAATTATAAAAGCAGTTATTTGATGTCAGAGGACGAGAAGGACCTCAGAGCCAGAAAATAGCTTTTTTTGATTGAGTATGAAATTTTGGAAGTGATAGAGATTATGTTTGGGATGTAAGAATGCATGTTGCAGGATCATGTAGGTGAGAAAGGAGGAAATATGTTGCTGTGAGGCCAGGCAAAGAAAAGGAGCAGAGTTATGGCTTAGACTGAGACTCCTGAGAGTTCCAGAGACACTTTGAGGGAACCGTAGTGTTTGTTCAGTAGGTCTTAGATTTAAATATTGATAAACACGACTGAGCGACTGAACTGAACTGAAACATATAAATCTGGTATTGAGTGAGGTTCAGTGATGCTCTTAAGATGGGAAATATTTAGCATCTGATGTTATCCCTTTCCAGGCATTGCATTCCAGCTGACTTTATTTCTAGGGCGATTTGTTATCACTAAAGGGATCTGTGAGGATATTTGGGCTAAGGTGGGGAGACGGGGGCCAAACGTGTTACTGAGAAAACATCAGATGTCATTGAACAGAGTTGTATTCTTTATTAGTTGCTAAGAATTTTTAAATGGTGAATTTTTAAAAAGCCCCAACATGAATACCAAACAGGAGAGAGTAATTATGTGTCCAGATCAACCTCTTTTTTAAGAGCGTTCTTTTTTTTTTTTTTTTTAACCTCGACATGTAGATTGTATTGTATTTGACTTGCCTCATCCTCTGTTATCAGATTGAAGGATTCTCTACCCTTTTTCTTCTTCCCTCTCTTTACCCTTCCTTTTAAACAATTTTTCTTTTTTTTCCCCTTGATGCTGGAATTACAGTGAGATTGGAGTAAGTTTCCCTGGTGATGTGATGTCCAGGATGGCATACTTGGCCTCATGGAACAGGGCTGTTGGGGACAGGGTCTTTGTTTTAGAGATGAGGTGCTGAACTTTCTGGGGCAAGGAGAGGGGTGGGAGGGAGACTCAAGATATGTTGAAAGGTTTGGAGGAAGGAGGAATAAGGACCAGTGGTTGTGACAGGTTCCGAAAAGTCAGGTAATAATCATCATGGGTAAAACCTGACAGTTGACACACCCCTTTTACATTCTTTGTATCATTCTCCTCCATCCTCTCAACACTTTGTCAAGTCAGATAAAATTCCAGGCCTGAACTATTTTAGCTTCAGGTGTGTATGTACGTGGGGTTTCCCTGGTGGCTCAGTGGTAAAGAACCAGCCTGCCGATGCAGGAGACTTGGGGTCCATCCCTGAGTCGGAAAGATCCCCTGGAGGAGGAAATGGTAACCTACTCTAGTATTCTTGCCTGGAAAATCCCATGGACAGAGGAGCCTGGAGAGCTACAGTCACTTGGTCACAAAAGAGTTGGACATGACTTAACGATTAAACAACAATATATGTGCATATGGTATCAAGCATTTGAGTAAAAGCTCTGTTTTAATTTATTTTTTTAACATGTGGCAAGTTGTTTGGTAGATCATTGTTTTAGATCCATGTTGTCAGTGTGTTTTTGAAGGACAAGATGGAGAGGAAGACCTTTGCTAATGCCAAAGTGCTGGTGGAGATGGTTGGGGTGGGGAAAATCCTGTGTGGACAAGAAGAGAGAATCCTTGTATCCTTTTTTTGGGGTCATTTTGTTGATTGATGGTTTCTATGTCTTCTCCCCAACTTCATGCCATGTAAACAACCCGGGAAGTGAAATATTATCTTAGGGAAAAGAGTAGTTTAAATTGTTAACTGCTTTAATTCTCCTACAGTTGTGTACTGTGATGAACCCTGTTCTATAGGTGAAGAAGCAAATGACATTCTCAGTTTTGAGCCTTTTTAAGATTATGACTTTCAGGAAAAGAAGATTATTGGCAACAAAACAAGCAAATCAAAGGTCTGTTTTATTTTAAAATTGCCATTTGAATGCTTTAGGTTTTGGACATAAATATTTAACTCATTTGTCTCTCCTGTCTACTTTTACACTTGTAATGAGCCTCAGCCTTCATCCTGAGAACCCTGCTGTATTGAGGCAGTGTGCTGTGGAAGAGTCCTTTTAATCAGGAAGGCATATGGGCCTGAGAATCTTGCCTCTGTATTTTGGGCCCTGCCAGTTAACTAATTTTGAATACGTCACTTTACATAAATGAGTTTCCCCCTGTGTAAAATGTGTGTTGCACTTGGTTTTAAAATTCCATGATTCTGTGTTTGTTTCATCCAGCTGCCCCAAATTCTTTCTGGGCTGAGTTGAAGGGAGTATAAATATGAGCTCGGGGAGGACAATGGACTAATAAATTTTGATGTCTTCAGCAATAAGTTTAAACTGCCTGTCTGGTTAGTCCCAGGGCAAATGCACAGGACCAGGTGCTCTAAGTTGTAGTCCATGTCGGTTTCCCTGTGTCAGTTTCCCTTCCTTGATAGAAAGTATTAATTCTGTGGCAGAGTAGAAATGGCGTGGTTGGTTTGGAATGGGAATGAGATTCTGCCAGCCTTGTGCTTGTTGGCAAATTACTGTATATTTCCTGAAGACCCAGTTTCCTCATCTGTAAAATAAAGATAATAAATAGTAGCTTATTTGTATGCCAAGACATGGAAGCAAGCTAGATGTCCATTGACAAGTGGGTAGAGAAGTTATGGTACATACACCTAATGAAATGTTACTCAGCCATAAAAAAGAATGGATTTGAGTCAGTTCTAGTGAGGTGGATGAACATAGAGCCTGTTACACAGAGTGAAGTGAGTCAGAAAGTGAAAAACAAATACTATATATTAACACATACAGAGAGACTCTAGAGAGATGGTACTGATTAACCTATTTGCAGGGCGGGAATAGAGATGCAGACTTGTGGGCACAATAGGGGAAGGAGAGGGTGGGATAAATTGAGAGTAATATTGACATATATTTACTGTGTAAGATAGATAGTTAGTGAGAAGGTGTATACCACGGGGAGCTCAGCCCAGTGCTTTGTGATGACCTAGATGGGTGGGATGAGAGTGGGGTGGGAAGGAAGTTTAAGAGGGAGGGGATATATGTGTACTTATGACTGATTCATAAGAAACTCATGGTTTCTGTATGGTAGAAACCCAACACAAAATTGTAAAGCAATTATCCTCCAATTAAAAATAAATAAAAAATAAATAGTAGCTATTTGTAGATGATGGTGATGGGTTAAAATACATGACATATGTAAAAATACCCGGCTCTTGGTATATGTTTGCTGCATGTTCCTTTCTTCTTTACAAAGTATGAAATATTTGGGATGTGTCTTCTATTTTTCTTTTGGGGAGCTGACATCTGTTCATATATATTCCATTTTAAGTCTCTAGGACTTCCTTTTTAGGAAGGGAAATTTCAGGCTCAGGTTTAGTCCTATCCCCCACACGGTGATTAAACTGGGATTAAAATCTTGTTTTGAATTTGGAGTCAAAAGTGGTTTTTCTGCTTCCTCACTGTTCAAGAGTTCTTTGTCCTCTGCTTTAAAAATGCCTAAGTAGGCTCAGATAACCCTAGTCTCTGTTTACCATGGCCCATCGAAGCTGACTTTCCAGGGAAATACAACAGCTCACAGACAGCTTTTGCATGCAGTCAGTTTAGCAGGTGGGATTCTGCGATGATAGAACTTGGCAAGATTTCTTTCAAATAAAACAAGCTGCAAACAGGGGCCCCTGGAAGAGTGGTCATGTAATGGTTTTATGAATGACCTGGGTCCTGCTTTGGTAAATATCTAGGATGCGGAACAGAGCAGGGACAGCTGAAGCGTGAAAAGGTAGAATGGGGTTTCAGGGGATTTGAACAAGCAGCATGTGCCCCCTCCTTTGCTTATCAGAATCCTCGCTGCTCTTTCAAGCCCACATCAGTGCGCCTTGCCCATGAATCTTCTCCCGAGTACCATCTGATGTGATTGCTGTCGTGTTTGAACCACAGAGGCATTTTGGATCTGGCACTGTTCTGGCATTTATGTTCTGCTTAATGTTGTATGTATCTGTTCAGGTTCTGGTAGGAGACAGGCTGAACTAGGTAACCACGGAGACTCCAAGAACCATTTACTAAGAGGTGGACAGGTTTGGGGAAATCAACGAGGACTGGATGGTCTCCCAGGGCCAACTCCTCTGGGCCTGGGGGAGCGAGAGGAGGGAAAGACAGAGTCCTTGGGAATGAGACCCGCCCCCCAGGGGTGGAGGAGCAGCTGTGGCCCTCTGTGAGGACCCAGCCAGCCTGCAATGGGCTTGAGGGAGAGGGGAGGGGGGATGAATACCCCACTCCCTCCATCGTCTCTTTCCGGCTGGTGCCTTGGTCAGAGGGCAGGTTGATGCTTCGGTGGGGGCTGGGCGGGGGAGGGCGCAGAGTGCAGTGGAGAGTGGATCTGGAGGGACTGAAGTCCTGTGCAGGACACTGCCATCACTCATGGGTCCTTCACCGTGTCACTCATCTCTCCACGTGAGGAATACGATAAAAACCATTTTGTCGGCCATTAATGTGCGTCCTCCTCCCATCTCTTTCTTCGCAGTCGCATATTTTGAAAGAACAGTTGGATCGTGCCTCTTCCATTTTTCTCATTTCTGTTTACTTCCAGCCGTCATAATCAGGCTTCTGCAGCCAGTGCTAATAACCACACCCGGTGGCAAGCTTTGTGCCTTGTAAAACTGATGGGTTACATGCTTACAATGCTGCCCAGCTTCCAGGCTGCCCTTCGCAATGCTGTTCTCTCTTTTCTCTTTTCTTTACTTAGGTTTCACTGGGTCTTATTTGCAGCACACGAGATCACATGAGATCTCTGATTGTCATTGCCGCACATGTGGGATCTTTCGTTGCAACATGTGGGATCTAGTTCCTTGACCAGGGATTGAACCCTGGCCCCCTGCATTGGGAGCTCGGAGTCTTAGCCACTGGACCACCAGGGAAGTCCCTGCAGTGCTTTTTAAAGTGTGAACCACTAAGACCTCTAAGACCACTTGTGTCAAAAATCATGAGGGATAGTTGTTTAAAAATGTATATTCCCAGGCCCTCCCCAGACCTACAGAATGAGGGCCAGGGAACCTACGTTTTTAACCAGGCTCCTTCTTAGCCCCTCCCCTACCATCAGAGGTAGATAGCTACCTGGTAGATAGAAACTTTTTAAGGTTCTCTGTATTATTAAAAGGTAATAAAAAAAAATGTGATGCATTTTTTAATTGTTTGCATTTTTCAATGTTTGCATTTAACCAATTAACTTGTAGTCTCTAAAATGTAATGCAGTGTAATTGTACTATTGACAACATAGTCACAATTTTTGGGAAAGATAAAATCCATAGTGCACACTGGGCAGTGTGACCCTGAGTTTTCAGCGAATGGTGTACATGTGTCCTTGTAGTTCTATCGTTGTATCTGTAGTGACTGTACATGTGACCTCATTGGAGAACATGTCAAGAGTATTAACTTTGGGACCCTTCCAAACAATGCGGCCTGCTCTGTAAGAGGCCCTGCCCCCACCCCCAGGCCCCACCACATTCTATGCCTGCTCACCTCTGGGAACCCCAGACCTGAAGGAGAGGCCTCGAGCCTCCCTGAGTCAGTGGAGGCCAGCTCCCCTTCTGTTATTCAGAGTCCACCCTCACTTTGGTCTCCTCTCACACACCTCCAGCTGTCTCCGGCAGGAGCTGGAAGTTGCCAGAACTGCCAGAGGTTGTCAGGCTGGAGGTTAGATCCTAGTCTGCCGCCCACAGTACCTGCATGAACCGGTTACTTAAGGTTCCCACCGTACATCTTCCTATCTTTTAACTCCATGCCTTTGATCAGACTTCTGCCTGAAATGCCCTCTGCACTCCTTTGGGCCAGCAAACCTGTACTTGGCAGTACTCAGCTAAAGCCTGTGCCTCGTTGACAAAGAATTTTAAAGACTGGAAGATCCCTTGGACTGGCAGGCTACAGTCCATGGGGTCGCAAGAGTTGGACATGACTTAGCGACTAAACCACCACCACCATCCCATCCTTTCCAGTCCCTTGCTGCTCCCTCTGGGCCTCCTGTGTGGGTGAGTGCCTGCTGCTGCCTGAGGCTGTGGGCATCCTGGGTGGAGCCTCGTCAAGGAGGTGCTTCTCAAACCTCTGGGGTGTTTCTGCCACGAGGCCAGCGCTGCGGAGGAAGCTCAGAGAGGAGACAGACAAACGGACAGACAGTAGTCCTGTTTTTATCTAGAAGGAACAGAGAGCTGGGCTTTGAGTGCCCTGCCCTCTCTCTTGTGGGTGGGGCCCCTGCAAGAGGGTTCCTTTCAAATACCACCCCCCCCAAGCCAGGTCTCCCAGCCAGCTAGTCCAGGCAAGCCTGGCTAGTGGCAGGTGTCACCAGGGGCTCCTCCCCAGGTGGCCTGTGTCCTTGGGGAGAGATGAAGCCAGGGGCCAGCCCAGCTACCAATCAGATGGACCTCACTCTTCCACGAAAGTCCCAGCCTCCTACCAGCTCAGCATCGGACAAAGATGCTTTATGTTTTAATCCGTAATCCCGTAGAAGCTTTTTTAGTTTTTCGAGGTTTTCTATGCCAAACTGGTTATCTATAGAAGGTCAGAGTTATAGGTAGTATATACATTTAAATATATTTAAGTTACTCAGTTACATGTTATATTAAAATAAATAGCTCCCTGCTTATACTAACAAAAAATTCTGAATCCTTTCATTTTCTCTTTGAAGGTAGGTTATAGGAAAACTACAATGTATGAAAGACATTTAAGTGATACTTCCCTTGTTAAAACTGCCGAGCGAGGCGCTGCCTTTTGCAAAACACTAGTTTCAAAACCACTGGTCCTTTGGGTGCACAATAAATAGTGATTGAATTGAGTGTATCTGATTTAGCAATATGAAATATCAAAGATAAATGTGAAGACTTGCAGTGAAGTACTGGAAATTAATTATGTAGAAGGAGACTTGCCTGAGACTAGCATTAAATTTTATAAACCATGGGAGTTTCTGTTTATTGTAAGGTGTTATGACCTGATAAGGTCGTTGGTCAGGTGAAGTGGTTAATATCAACATGAATTCCAAACTTATGTCCTGGCCAGGCAAGGAACATAAATGGATGTAAATGAAGGTATGCACAGCCTGACTGTCTGGAACACCCATGCCCAGCCTAAAAGGAAAGCCCACATTCACATTCACTGATGGTTACCAGAGCTGGTTTTTCAGGGGAAGCCGGACTTCTGGATTTGTGTGAAAATTTGTGATTTTTAAAATTTTGCCCAACATTTTCCTAAGTTTTCTTTTTTTTTGAGCCCAAACAACTTAGCTAAGGCCAGATTTAGCTTATTGGCCATTAGGAAGAAGGTAGCTGTTTCTGTTACAGTCGATAGTGGTCATCCAATCTGAAGGACACTGTCTTCTTTGGAGACATCAAGGATACTCGACAGACCCCATGATAACCATACTGGGCAGTCAGGGCTGCAGAAAGCTTGGGGACCACGTCATGTGATCCTTGAAGATGTAAGTCTCGTGTTTCATCACTTAGTAATTTTGTCCATTAAACTGGCCAGCAGGATTTCAGATTAAGCTTTGTCTGACTAGTTCTTGTCATTTGGAAAGAGTCACATTTCAGAAATAATCTTGAACATTAATCTCATTGAAGTGGAAAGGTTGGAATTTCCCACTACTACCATTTTATTCTTTTTTGCAGATGGATTATTTTAATTATTAGTGGACCTAAGTGGTCAAGGCTGTTTTATGGGGTGTGAAGTTATGAAAAATATGTCTAGCTAGTAGAGAATAAAGTCATACTTGGAACAGTCTTGATTGCCAGATAAACCCCCACCAAGTTTTAAGTTTTTTTTTTTTTCTTTTTGAGTGTATATTGAATTTTGGCCAGCATCTTTTATGTTGTGATAACTGTTTGGGCTTTGAAGTTTAAGTTTAATCTACAGTGAGTTTCACTTGAGGTTTAAGTTTATAGTGAGTTTCACTGTGAGTGTTAGTGTGCCTTTTCTAATACTGGGATGGACACAGCTGTTCTTGTTAGCTGCTTACCAAGAATAGATGTGACGGAGGCTTTTGGTGTCTGTGTAGAGCTGAGAGGGTAGAGATGGAGGGCAGGGTAGGGTGCCCTTGGCTGCTACTTAGTACCTTCGGGGATGGTTTCGTGTGCTCAGTCTAAGATTATCATCCCACTATGGGATCCCTGTACCTTTCCTGTAGGATGAGACGAGTCATGTCTTCTCCTTTTGTTCTTGGAAAATATTTTAAAAGCCACACAGTAAAGGAAAATCTTGGTATATTTGGCATCACAGCTTTGAGCTTCAGCCTTCCATTAGATTTGTGTGGAAATTCTGATAAACTAGTCAAAATTGAAGAATAGAGTTTCTGGGGTCTTGTCAAACTGTATGTTTTTTCTTCTTTCCTATATGGATTGGAAGGATTCATTTCTAAAGAGTTAGGTTTCTTTTTTTAAATTTTAGGAAATATAAATTAGTGGAGAAATAAATATGTTGCTGCGAGAAGGTTTTTGGCACAGGCTCAGTTTCAGCACATGGGACTATGAAATAATTTATAAAGTAACTCTGTTAGGAATGTGGCATTTGGTAGGAAACACGTGTCAATTTAGAAAAAAATCCTTCATGGAATATTAAAGATAGAAGGATGTTGGGATCATTTCAGCGAGGACAAAATAGATTGAAATAGTGCCAGAAGGCTGGTCTTGGATTGTTTCCCCTTTTTTTGTATTCATTTTACTGAAAGCAGGAACCTCTGGAAAACAGTGAAAATATTAAATTGCTTTTGCCCACTCTGCCCCTAACTCCAGATTTGGTAAATGTACCAAACATTGAAGTTTTAGCTCTTGTAAAATGAAGGAGCACTGTCAGTACAGGCCAGCACCCTGGCCAGGCTGGTAACTCGGGTTTGCAAGGAGACTAGTCATCTTTCTGTTGGACAGTGAGCAGCGAGGGAAAACCTAATGTGCGTTAGTAGAGTTATATACTGGGGGAGATGGTCAGGGTCAAAATTAAGAGCCTTCTCTGAAACCGGGGCCCAAGTCAGCTGTGTAGGAGCAGTGCCAAAGACAGGCCTTTGACAAGTTGGCATCATTCTGAGAAGCTGAGAATGTGTTAGTCTATAGTGAGTGTTGTTACTTTTAGAAGGTCTGTATACAGGGAAGCTGCTGGGTCGTCGGTATCATTGTAGGTGTTAGGGATTACCGTTTTGGCAGTAAAGATGGAAAAGAATGAAGGTAGCACTGTCGATCCAGCACGTGGGGTAGGCCAGGGGTTTTCTCAGGCCCTGGGGAGATGCAGAGAGAGCGTGAGCCAGTCTGGCTCCCCAGCTTCTAGTGTAGAGGGAGGGCAAACCCAGACACACCTGTATGGCATGTGAGGTGTTTCAGAGCAGAGATGCCGGGCTTCGTTTGGACAAGGCTGCTGCACGGAGTCCCAGTGATAAGGGGCTTTGAAGAGACTGGACTATGCTTTTCTCACGTCCGTTTTGATGTAAATGGTCCAGATTGGTGGATAGATTCGCTCCACCTGGCCCTACAGAGAACAGTGTTCCTCCCAGCACATTGTTCTGCTGCCTCATCAGCCTGATTGTGGTTGAGGCTGGTTACCCGAGGGCAGAGGTCCTTACACACGAGGTCTCATGGGAGTCCCCTGCTGCTGCGCTGTGGTTGCTCAGTCGTGTCTGACCCCATGGACTGCAGTGCGCCAGGCTTCTCTGTCCGTGGGATTTCCCAGGCAGGAATAGTGGAGTGGGTTGCCATCTCCTTCTCCAGAGAATCCCCTGCAGCGCTGTTTAAAACACAGATTGCCTAAGCTACAACCAGAGTTTTTAGTTCAGTTAATTCCAAGTTTGCAGGTGTGAATGGTTCCCAGGTCATGTTACTGCTGTGGGTCTGGCGACCAGACCTTGAGAACCTGAAGGGGAAAGAGGAAGAAGACAAGGAGGGTCCCAGTTGTGGCACATACGTGTTACTTGGACTGTATTTCCTTTTGGCAGTGCTCTGTCATGTGGCCATAGGTCCCAGGAGGGAGCTGGGTGGGGGTTGGGTAGGGAAAGGCTGTACCACCCTGGAACCTTCTGGAGAGAAACATCTGTAACTCGGGATTGGACTGGTTGGGGCAAGGTAACATTTGAGCCAGCATCTTGAAGGATAAACTTTTTCTGATATTCCAGAGCAGAAGTGCAACTGGTAGTTAAGCAAACAGTGTTTGCAGAGGCATGCAGGGCAGGCTCACCCCTTGAGTGAGTATGGACGGATGGCCAAGCTCCACCTGAGGCCTTGAGCTGCGGCAGTGAGAGCGGAGACAGGCAGGGTCTGGTGATGCCGCTGGTTAACAAGCAAACAGGTTTCATGGGTTAAGAGTCCAGTGGTTAAGGCTGTGGACTCAGGAGTCAGCTCATGTTCAAGCTCTGGTTCTGTGTGAGTGGTCTGAACCTTGCTTTATCTACGTTGCAGAGCCTCGTGGGTAGTAAGCGCTATGTAAACATCAGTGGTTGTGGTTGTCGCACTTGTGGTGTGAACTGTTAGTGTGAAACGAAATCTTCCCCCAGAAGTCTCTGGTGAATGGTCGTCTGGCTTCTGCATGAAGGGTTCTGTGATGGAGAGCTTGCTGTCTACGCTGGGGTAGCCAGGTCCATTTCTGCATAGCTGTCATGGTTAGAGAGTTTGTTGTCTTGGTGCTTACAGACTTTCTGGAGTAATCCAGAAATGGTCTGAATAAGCCCACTTCTTCATGGTCACCTTTTGGATTGTGGGAGACACTCCATTCTGTCTTCACATGGTTGGCTGATGAACAGGTGCACGTTAGTAAATCAGGTATCGATACCCCTAAACCTTCTACTGTGGAATAGAATGTTGCTAGCTCTCCTGCACCTGGAAGTCCAATTTCCAAGGGTGACGTCTTTAGAGCATTTCAATATTGGTATCCTTGTTTGAAGACTTGTTGCTTTTTGCCTCTAATAATTTGCAGTCATGTCTGACTCTTTGCGATTCCACAGACTGTAGCCTACCAGGCTCCTCTGTCCATGGGATACTCCAGTCAGGAATACTGGAGTGGATTGACATTCTGTCCTCCAGGGGATCTTCCTGACCCAGGGATCGAACCCTGGTCTCCTGTGTTGCAGGCAGATTCTTATATCATTTGAGCTACAGGGAAGGCTTCTATTATTTGTTAATATGTACTAAAAATAAAGCTACTGACTTGGTAATAAGCATGTTCTTTGAGAAAAGTAATAGTTGAGACACTGTGGAAACCATTAGGTATGCCCCAAAGACCAGCTCTTTAGATTCAGTGGACTCATTGTTCTCATGGCTGATTGTTTTCAGGCGTGAGAAAAAGAGCTGTGGATGAAATACCGGAAATGTATTATCTAAGTTTGCCTCTAAATAAGGGTCCATCAAATCACAATCTGTGTCTGATGGTTGAGGGTTAAAATCAACAGAGAGTCAAAGCTGAATGTATCCAGACAGATCTCAGAGATTTCTTTGTCTTCAGCTCCTGTAATCACAGCATGTCCTGTAACATTTCTGCAAACACGTCTGTGGATTCAAAACAATAGGAAGTCTCTTAGAGCATTCTTATGAAGACCATTGATCTCAGGTTTGATCAGTGAGAATGAAACATGTTTTGGGAACCCCAGTTCTCTTTAACACTTTGCTTTTGTCTGTATTTCTTATATATTTTTATTATGTATGTATGATTCATTATGGATATTAATGGTGTGTGAGTTTAGAGTTCTTTCTCCTTGTGAAATTGAGATGACAGAGCTAATTATTCTGCTTTTAATTCATTAGTGTAGAGTTCCCAAATAGAGCTTTTTCCTTAAAAAGGTTATTTTTTCATGACTTAAGAGGGAGCTAAGATGGTGGAGGAATAGGATGGGGAGACCACTTCTCCCCCACAAATTCATCGAAAGATCATTTGAACAAACTCCACAAAACAACTTCTGATCACTAGCAGAGGACATCAGACACTTAGAAAAGCAGCCCATTGTCTTCAAAAGGAGGTAGGACAAGATATAAACGATAAAAAGAGAGACAATAGAGTTAGGGACGGAGATCTGTCCCAGGAAGGGAGTCTTATTAGAGGAAGTTTCCAAACACCAGGAAACCCTCTGACCGGCGGGTCTGGGGGAGGTTTTCATGACTTAAAAGGAACTAAATAAGTAAAAATCAAATATGGTTCTTAAAGGTTTTTTAAATTTTATGATAGTACACTAAACAATTTTACAAGTAATAGAATTATAAAATAATATAATCTTTTCCTGACTTTTAAAAAATTTATAAAATTTTCCTCAGTGGGTATAATGTTCTTCCTAAAGTTGTCATATAAACGAACCTTTCTCAACACTCACATTAGCTCATTTGCTTTCCTGTTAATAGTATTTATACTCATCAATTATAATAGCATTTTACTGTCATAGTAACAAGCAACTATTTATATATTAACTGACAGAATATTAATATAAAAGTAACATAAGATGATTTCAAGTGAAATGTAGCATGCTTATCTCTATATATGTATATTTGAAAGTTAATTTTAATTTATAAACAATAAATATGAATGACATTATATTAGTGGTGTTATTTTGCTGACCAGAAATGACAGTAGGTTAAAGATCTAAATGTAAGGCTGGAAACCATAAAACTCCTAGAAATAAGCATAGGTGGAACAGTCTTTGACATAAATTGTAAGTCTCTTTTTGGACCTGTCTCTGAAAGCAAAGAAAAAAATGCAAAAATAAACAAATGAGACCTAATTAAACTTAAAAGCTTTTGCACAGCAAAGGAAATTACTGACAAAATGAAAAGATAACCTACTGAGTGGGAGAAAATACTTGCAAATGACATGACTGATAAGGGATGGATATCCAGAATGTGTAGACAGCTCATACAACTCAATATTAAAAAAACCAAACAACCAATTAAAATATGAGCTGAAGACCTGAATAG
The DNA here is from genome assembly GCF_023699985.2 of Odocoileus virginianus. NCBI lineage: Eukaryota > Metazoa > Chordata > Mammalia > Artiodactyla > Cervidae > Odocoileus > Odocoileus virginianus. The sequence continues at coordinate 84,045,862 of NC_069675.1, forward strand.
ACCTTTTCCCAGAGATATCATACAGATGGCCGACAGGCACATGAAAAGACGCTCAACATTGCTAATCGTCAGAGAAATGCAAGTCAAAACCACAGTGTTATCACTTCACACCTGTCAGAGTGGCCACTATCAAAAAGACCACAAATAGCAAATGTTGGTGAGGCTGTGGAGAAAAGGGAACCTTCCTGCACTGTTGGTGGGAATGTAAATTGGTGCACCCCCTGTGGGAAACAATATGGTGGTTCCTCAAAAAACTGAAAATAGAGCTACCATATGATCCAACAGTTTTACTCCTGGGTCGATGTCTGAAGAAAATAAAAACACTAACTTGAAAAGATACATGAACCCCAGCATTCATAGCAGCATTGTTTACAGTAACAAAGATATGGAAGCAGCCTAAGTGTCCATCAACAAATGAATGGATAAAGAAGAAGATATATGTATGTGTGTGTGTGGCGTACACGTATATACATATATACACAGGTACACATATGCTTGCATAATATATAATAGAAAAATTCTGCCATTTGCCACATGACAAAGACAAATGCTGTATATTTTCACTTATATGTGGAATCTGAAAAATAAAAGCAATGAATATAACAAATAAATAAATTTACAGATCTAGAGAACAAACTATTGGGTACCAGTTTGGAGAGAGAAGCAGGGAGGGGCAAGATAGGGATAGAGGATGAAGAGGTACAAACTACTAGGTATACAGCATAGGGAATATAGTCACTGTATTATAATGACTTTAAATTGCATATAATCTATAAAAATATTGAATCATTGAATGTACACCTGAATGTAATATAATATTGTATGTCAACTGTACTTCAATTTAAAAAAAAAGAAATGGTAGATTAGTGTATCTCAAATGATAAAATTGAGATAAGTGACAAATTCCAGGATGCTGGAAGTGACCAGGAAAAGGCATTAGAGGCCTTTTTGTCCTTTCACAGGCCGTGATTCAAAGCAAAGTAAAATAGTGGATTTGAACTGAGTGTCAGAGTGAAACCAAACTGTAGTTCGTCTATAACGAATATTGAAAAGTGGGTGAAATTAGTTTTCTTTTGTTTGTTTTTTGCTCATTGGGAACTGATTCTTCTCTGTTTATAACAAATGGATGTGTTTGATATTTGTGCATCTCCAGTTTCGTGAGTTTCAACTAATATATCGTGTACCTGAATAGGGAACTGAATATAGTTTGTATGTTTTCTGTCTGATTTTAAAAGTAGTATATGTTCATTTATGAAATGCAGAAAGATATAAGATGAAAATTTAAAAATCACTCATTGTTCTTCAACTTTCACAACCATTTTATTTAGTGTGTGTATTTTAAAAATATTGGTTGCATACCAAATATGAGGTTGTGGTAACCTCTTATTTTTGCTTAACACTTTGATAGTCACATCCAATTTTATTTAATGGATTTTCAAAACCAATGTAATGTTCCATAATTTGGCTGTATCATATGTGATTATTCTTCTGTTATGTACAATTTTTTGCTACCATGATTTTGCAGCAAACTCCTTTGTATGTATATTTGGTGTATATTTGCTGTTAATTTCCTTAGGAAAAGAAGCTTCTTCAGTCTGAAGCAGTATGCAGAATCACTGGTTTTGAAGCAATTATTAGAACTTTCGCTTTTGCTTGTATTATAGTTTCATGGTTCACATACTGTTGAAGCCTGGCTTGGAGAATTTTAAGCATTACTTTGCTAGTGCGTGAGATGAGTGCAATTGTGTGATAGTTTGAACATTCTTTGGGATTGCCTTTCTTTGGGATTGGAATGAAAACTGACCTTTTCTGGTTCTGTGGCCACTGCTGAGTTTTCCAAATTTGCTGGCATATTGAGTGCAGCACTTTCACAGCATCATCTTTTAGGATTTGAAATAGCTCAACTGGAATTCCATCACCTCCACTAGCTTTGTTTATAGTGAAGCTTCCTAAGGCCCACTTGACTTTACATTCCAGGATGTCTGGCTCTAGGTGAGTGATCACACCATCGTGGTTCTCTGGGTCGTGAAGATCTTTTTTGTACAGTTCTTCTGTGTGTTGCCACCACTTCTTAATATCTTCTGCTTCTGTTAGGTCCATACCATTTCTGTCCTTTATTGAGCCCATCTTTGCATGAAATGTTCCCTTGGTATCTCTAATTTTCTTGAAGAGATCTCTAGTCTTTCCCATTCTATTTTCCTCTATTTCTTTGCATTGATCATTGAGGAAGGCTTTCTTGTCTCTCCTTGCTACTCTTTGGAACTCTGCATTCAAATGGGTATATCTTTCCTTTTCTCCTTTGCTTTTCGCTTCTCTGCTTCTCATAGCTATTTGTAAGGACTTTTCAGACAACCATTTTACCTTTTTGCGTTTCTTTTACTTGGGAATGGTCTTGATCTCTGCCTCCTGTGATGAATGTCACTAACCTCTGTCCATAGTTCTTCAGGCACTCTTGTCTATCAGAGCTAATCTCTTGAATCTATTTGTCACTTCCACTGTATAATCGTAAGGGATTTGATTTAGGTCACACCTGAATGGTCTAGTGGTTTTCCCTACTTTCTTCAATTTAAGTCTGAATTTGGCAATAAGGAATTCATGATCTGAGCCACAGTCAGCTCCTGGACTTGTTTTTGCTGACTGTATAGAGCTTCTCTATCTTTGGCTGCAAAGAATATAACCAGTACGATTTCAGTATTGGCCATCTGGTGATGTCCGTGTGTAGAGTCTTCTCTTGTATTGTTGGAAGAGGGTGTTTGCTATGATCAGTGCGTTCTCTTGGCAAAACTCTTGTTAGCCTTTGCCTTGCCTCATTTTGTACTCCAAGGCCAAATTTGCCTGTTACTCCAGGTATCTCTTGACTTCCTACTTTTGCATTCCAGTCCTCTATGATGAAAAGGACATCTTTTTTGGGTGTTCATTCTAGAAGGTCTTGTAGGTCTTTGTAGAACTGTTCAATTTCACTTTCTTTGGCATTACTGTTTCGGGCATAGACTGGGATTATTGTGATATTGAATGGTTTGCCTTGGAAATAAACAGAGATCTTTGTGTCATTTTTGAGATTGCACCCAAGTACTGCATGGTGTGAACTCCCAGATGTTCAAGCTGAGTTTAGAAAAGGCAGAGGAACCAGAGATCAAATTGCCAACATCCGTTGGATCATCAGAAAAGCAAGAGAGTTCCAGAAAAACATCTACTTCTGCTTTATTGCCTGTGCCAAAGTCATATATGGGTGTGAGAGCTGGACTGTAAAGAAAGCTGAGTGCCGAATAATTGATGCTTTTGAATTGTGGTGTTGGAGAAGACTCTTGTGAGTCCCTTGGACTGCAAGGAGATCCAACCAGTCCACCCTAAAGGAAATCAATCCTGAATATTCATTGGAAAGACTGATGTTGAAGCTGAAACTCCAGTACTTTGGCCAACTGATGTGAAGAACTGACTCATTGGAAAAGACCCTGATGCTGGGAAAGATTGAAGGTGGGAGAAGGGGACAACAGAGGATGGGATGGTTGGATAGCATCACTGACTGAATGGACATGAGTTTGAGTAAACTCCAGGAGTTGGTGATGGACAGGGAGGCTGCAGTCCATGGGGTCGCAAAGAGTCGGACATGACGGAGCAACTGAACTGAACTGAAGCCTTTGACTGTGTGGATCACAACAAACTGTGGAAAATTTTTCAAGAGATGGGAATACCAGACCTCCTAACCTGTCTCCTGAGAAATCTGTGTGCAGGTCAAGAAGAAACAGTTAGAACTGGACGTGGAACAATGGACTGGTTCCAAATTGGGAAAGGAGTACGTCAAGGCGGTATATTGTCACCCTGCTTATTTAACTTGTATGCATAGTACATCATGCAAAATGCCTGGCTGGATGAAGCACAAACTGGAGTTAAGATTGCCGGGAAAAATATCAATAACCTCAGATATCCAGATGACACCCTTATGGCAGAAAGTGGAGAGAAACTAAAGAGCCTCTTGATGAAAGTGAAAGAGGAGAGTGAAAAAGTTGGCTTAAAACTCAACATTCAGAAAACTAAGGTCATGACATCCAGTCCCATCACTTCCAGTCCCATGGCAAATAGATGGGGAAACAATGGAAACAGTGAGAGACTTTATTTTTGGGGGCTCCAAATCACTGCAGATGGTGACTGCAGCCATGAAATTAAAAGTGCTTGTTCCTTGGAAGAAAAGCTATGACAAACCTAAACAGCATATTAAAAAGTAGAGACATTACTTTGCCAACAAAGGTCCATCTAGTCAAAGGTATGACTACTATTTCCAGTAGTCATGTATGAATGTGAGAGTTGGACTATAAAGATAGTTGAGCGCCAAAGAATTAATGCTTTTGAACTGTGGTGTTGGAGGAGACTCTTGAGAGTCCCTAGGACTGCAAAGAGATCCAGCCAGTCAATCCTAAAGGAAATCAGTCTTGAATATTAATTGGAAGGACTGATGCTGAAGCTGAAACTCCAATACTTTGGCCACCTGATGTGAAGACCTAACTCGTTGGAAAAGACCTTGACACTGGGAAAGATTGAAGGAGGGAGGAGAAGGGGACGACAGAGGATGAGATGGTTGGATGCCATCACTGACTCAATGGATATGAGTTTGAGCAGGCTCTGGGAGTTGGTGATGGACAGGGAATCCTGGCCTGCTGCAGTCCATGGGGTCACAAAAAGTCTGATACGACTGAACTGGTCTGCATTACAGTTCATTTCCTCTTTTAATATTTTATTTTTTATTGGAGTATAATTGCTTTACAATGTTACGTTGGTTTCTGCTGTACCGCATAGTGAGTCAGCTGTATGTCTGCCTACATCCCCTCCCTCTCTAGCCTCCAGCCCACTCCTGTAGGTCGTCACTGAGCATGGAGCTGAGCTCGGTGTGCTATGCAGATGTTTCCCACTAGCTCTCTGTTTTATCCATGGTTCAGTTCAGTTCAGTTTAGTCGCTCAGTCGTGTCTGACTCTTTGCGACCCCATGAACTGCAGCACACTAGTGGCGCCCCTGCCCCACTGCCTTTAGCAAGTGCTGAGGGGATTGAGGAAGGGCCCTCAGAGGTGTGGCCTCTTTTTACACCTTGCCTCTGGCAGATTGAGGGATCTTCTGCCCTCTTTCTGTAGGTGTCAGTTTACTAGGTTATTTTCCCCACTAGACAGGTCTTCCCGTCTCTCCATCCCTGGTGCCTCCCTCTGCAGACATTTGTCAGATGTATGCATCACATACAAGTTTATGATGATTATATTTCTAATTTTCAGAAACATGATAATGAATTTTAAGCCTCCAAACCACCTGGAAGTCTACCAGCAGAATTTCACTGTTGTGTTCAAACCTATGCAGAGCATCACACACCAGTTCTCCTCTCCGGCTTGGTTCCCATTCCAGTTGGGTTTCGTGTTGACAGAGTTAGTCACCATGAAGGGGAGCCACACTCGGGTGGGTTGGCTGCCGCTGTCAGGGATGTAGGAGGCTGGTGTCCCAGGCCCGGCTTGTGCTCAGAGGTCCTGAGACCCTGCCAGCGAGGGTCATAGTTAATGGAGCAGACACTCCATTCTTCCTTCCCTCCTTTGGGAAGCCCTGCTTTATGTTCCCGAAAATAAGAAGGAAAATTCCACTCTTCCTTGATTTCTCTACTTGTAGGTGAAGAAGAAACAAAAAGCGGTCATACAACTTTAGGGGATGTACTGTGAAGGGAGCGACATCAAGCATTTAATGCAGATCATAACAGGCTCCCCAGGTGGCGCAGGGGTAAGGGACCCACCTGCCTATGCAGGAGGTGCAAGAGATTGGGTTTATCCCTGGGTGGGGAAGATCCTCTGAAGGAGGAAGTAGCAACCCCCTCCAGTATTCTTGCCTGGAGAATCCCATGGACAGGGGAGCCTGGAGGGCTACAGTCCGTGGGGTCTCAGAGTCAGGCAGGACTGAATGACTGAGCCACACAAACACAGATCACACGTCACAGTCCTGCTTACTTAGGGTGGACCCCCAGACTCTCCCGTGCTGTGGCCTTGCTGACCTCTCTGACCTCATTTCTGACCATTTTTTCTCCTCTCCCGTGTCTGCATCGGCCCCTCCCAGCTGCCTGCGTGCTGTGCCCGTGTTCCCCCGGGGCCTTGGCCCTGATGCTCCTGCTTCCAGTTGTCTGTGTGGCTCACCCCCTCTCTCACTAGCTTTCTGCTCAAGGCCTGCTAAAGGCGGCTTTCTCTGGTCTCCCCATCCCTACATAGAACCTCCTATCATTTTGCCTTTAAAAAAACCTTTAGTGATGCAGATACTTTTTTATACGTTGGAAGTCTGTTGAGACTGTAGGTTGTAGTAGGAGATTTTTCTCTTGGCTGTGCCAGGTCTTAATTGCTATATATGGACCTTCCTTTCCGCATGTGGGATTTAGTCCCCTGAGCGGTGGGACTGAACCTGGGTCCCCTGCTTTGGGAGCAGGGAGTCTTAGCCGATGGACAAGACTAAGCCGATGGACAGGGAAGTCCCTGTCTTATCTTCTTAAGATAGCGACCTTCCATTCTTTTATACACTTTGACATTATATATTTATTTGTATGTTTATTGTCTGTTTCTCTCACTAGATGTAGTCTCCACGAGAGTAGGGACTTTGTTTTTTACTGCTGACTGGTGCCTGGAATGGCGCTTGGCATGTAGCAAGTGCTCAATGCAGACTTGTCTGTTGTGTTAAGAGAACTGTTGATATGATGACTGTATGTGTTCTTTAGATTTTATTCTTAAACCTAACTGAACATAATTTGTAGCAGCAGTGATAGGACAAATGAGCTATTTTAGCATGAACTTCTATTTCCTTTTTTGCAATTTCTATTAAGCTTAATGCGGTATCAGTTTGGGAATTTATCTTTCTTTTATAAGGAGACAGTGGTTTCAAAGGGTCATATTGGCTGCTTTTGAGAAAGGAAACTTACCCTCTTTAAGCTGTAGAAGTCTCTGTTTCCACGTATGTAAAATAAAATGATCATGTTGGCATTTTCAGGTTCTTGTAATCAATAACCCTTCTTGTCAAATTCAGCCCTGGCTGAGGGAAAGATAATAGAGTCAACCGTGGATCAGATGGTCAGTCTTACTGATAAAAGCTGGGTTGGAGGGTGTGACTTAGGTGTCCTGCCGCGTGGAGCTCCCAGTACTTTGCTGTTGTTGTTCAGTCCCTAAGTTGAATCCGACTCCTTGTGACCCCATGGACTGAAGCACGCTAGGCTCTCCTGTCCTTCACTGTCTCCTGCAGTTTGCTCAAACTCATGTCCATTGAGTCGGTGATACCGTCCAACCATCTCATCCTCTGTCGTCCCGTCCTCCTCCTGTCCTCAGTCTTTCCCAGCTTCAGGGTCGGTCTTTTTCAAGAGTCAGTTCTGCACTTCAGGTGGCCAAGGTATGGGAGCTTCAGCTCCAGCAACAGTCCTTCCAATGAATATTCAAGGTTGATATCTTTTAGGATAGACTGGTTGGATCTCCTTGCAGTTCAAGGACTCTCAAGAGTCTTCTCCAGCACTACAGTTTGAAAGCATTAGTGCTTTGGCGCTCAGCTTAATGATTCAACTCTCACATCTGTACACAACTACTGAAAAAGCCATAGCTTACGGCTCTTTGTTGGCAAAGTGATGTCTCTGCTTTTTAATACACGTCTAGGTTGGTTATAGGTTTTCTTTCAAGGAGCAAGCATCTTTTGATTTTGTGGCTGCAGTCACCATCCACAGTGATTTTGGAGCCCAAGAAAATGAAATCTGTCACCACTTCCACTTTCTCCCCATTTATACTTGCCATGGAGTGATGGGACCAGATGCCATGATTTCCACTTTTTGAATGTTGCGTTTTAAGCCAGGTTTTTCAGTTTACCCCTGTCTTGCTGTATCTCACTGTGTAGCACTGTTCACCGAACCCGTGGTAGGCAAGGCCTGAGCTCAGAGGCTGGAAGGAGACTTGAGGAGCTGTAGGAGCTGCAGACACGTTTACTGTCTCCCGACCGGCACGGCAGCCGTGACACAGCCTGTCTCCTGCCTGATGCAGCAGCTGTAGCAGCAGCCATAAAGTAACCATAGCGTGGCCATAACTCGGCCATACCATAGCTTCCCGTAACATAGCCATGATGCCGTTCCATTGCAGCCCTGGTGCATCAGCAGCCAGGGCTTTCACGGTGAAGCTTATGCAGGTGAACTGCACAGAGTCGCCCGTGACCAAGCGCGCCCCTCGTGACGCACGTGTACAGTACCATCGTGCTGTCACACGACCGTGTAGAGTCATTGTTTACAGAACGTGGGGTGAGAGAGCCTGACTGGCGCCCTCTTGTTCATTTCCGCACAACCTCCAAGTTAGTTTAACTCGCCCAACACAGGCAGAGCTGGTTGCCTGCAGGTTCCCACAGAAGGAACTCAGCTCCCTCCGTCCGCGTCCCACACGGTGAAGCAGGCTGAAGCTGGCAGATCTAAAGAACGCCTGAAGGCTCGGTGAAGGTTTTCTTTCTCTGATGGGGAGGATTGGGAGGGTGGGAGCATTGCCCTGGAAGACACCTCTGGCCCCGGGAACTGAAGGCCGCTCCCCAAGTAGGGAGTATCTGTTGTGGGGAGGGCTTTTGTAAGATATTTTCTCTGTAAAGAGTTTGGAACGTAGTAAGTGCTGAATAACTGTTAGCTATTACTGTTCTAACACGTGTGTGTGTCATGACATAACAGTTATCCTACTGGACTCTAGTAAGTTTTTTTTAAAAAGCTATTCACTAAGGTAGATTGTAAGCCCTTGAGGGAAGGAACTCTTCATTATCTCTTGAATCTCTAATGCTGGACCAGCTAGTGTTGGCTTGTAGCATCCGTGAAAGAATGTTTGTTTGAGAAGAATGGCTTAGTGAAAAGAACGTGGGTTTTGGAGTCAAGAAAAAGGAATCTGCTTTAAATTCTTTTGATCGCAAAAAGGAGATAGGAGAGAGTTCAGTTCAGTTCAGTCGCTCAGTCGTGTCCAACTCTTTGCTACGCCATGAATCGCAGCACACCAGGCCTCCCTGTCCATCACGAACTCCCGGAGTTTATTCAAACTCATGCCTATCAAATCGGTGATGCCATCCAGCCATCTCATCCTCTGTCGTCCCCTTCTCCTCCTGCCCCCAATCCCTCCCAGCATCAGGGTCTTTTCCAATGAGTCAACTCTTTGCATGAGGTGGCCAAAGTATTGGAGTTTTAGCTTCAGCATCAGTCCTTCCAATGAACACCCAGGACTTATCTCCTTCAGGATGGACTGGTTGGAGTAAATACCAAGAAAAGAAAATGGAGTAATACCTATATATTTAAATATTTTAATGATAGTTGAAACAATTTCTGCTTCACTGAAGAAACTAGCCAAACGACATAACACACACCTGAAATGTTTCAATTTATCTGGGTTTTGTTGTGTTTCTCCCCATTCATATGTGGTCAATTTTCAAATGTTAGAATGTGTTTCTAATTAAAACGTAAGGACACAGTAGGAGAAATTATCATTGAAGTGTACAGCGAGGTCTTTTTTTGTTAGGTCTCAGTATGAACAGTAAGTGAAACTTTAGGGGAGGGTATAGATACGTTCACAGAGTTTAAGGAGAGTGGCATCATCGGTAGTAGAGTCAGCAGCCTGCCTTCTCTATCAGCCTGTCCTTGAATACAGGCTCCTCGTCCTCAGCGTTGTTTTAGTTTTAGCAGTTTCGGTTGCCTGCCGGTGTTGTCACGCACTCTCCCGATGGCACAAGGTGCAGGCTGTAATGATGTCAGTGCCCCTTTTCACCAGGGGGAATGTTACCTGCTTTCACTCTGACAAGGACAGCCTTTCAGCCGTTCTCTTCCTTTACCCTGGGGCTTCCCTAGGCTTTTCCATTCGTGGTTTCACATGCAGATTAAGATGTCATCTGGGATGGGGAGGGAGGGGGGTTCAGGATGGGGAACACATGTACACCCATGGCTGATTCATGTCAATATATGGCAAAAACCACTACAATATTGTAAAGTAATTAGCCTCCAATTAAAATAAATAAGTAAATTAAAAAAAAAAGATGTCATCTGGCAGATTCTCAAGATCAGGTTTGGTCTCAACAACTGGGCGAGTGTGGCTCCACATCGCCACAGTGGGGTGGGGTGCGTGCTCGCCTGGAAGTCCCCTCCCTCCCCGGGGAGGGAAGGTCCCTGGAGCACGTGGCCCTGGTAGGGCCTCTCCCGAGCACGGGACAGGAGAGGACTTAGAGTCCCACAGTCCAGAATTAGCACCTGCATATGGGAAAACAGTAATTTTCCTGAACACCTGTTTTTAAGATGGGGAGAGTCATGACTGTTTTCCAAGTTGTTGAGAGTATTATCTGATCACTAGAGGATGTAAGATGCCTCAGATGCTCTAACGGCTCAACAGAGGGTATTTCGAAGCTCAGGCAGGTGTTGTGATGTCATGTCCACACGGTGGGTGCTTCTCTGTGCTGGGCATGTGCTGTTCCTTCTCACTGCCCACTTCACTTCCCTGCCCCACCTGACTGCACCCTGAGGCTCTGGATCCTGCCAGCCAGCCAGGGCGCAGCTGCCCAGAGGGCAGCGGCACTTGGGCTAGAACCTGGAGCTGGCGACCTTTGCACTGTGTGGATCCCCTGCCATGGGCACATGTGCCCATACATGCTTTTGATAGGCAGTTACTTCTGAAGTGGGGTGAGGGGGATAAATCAGGAGGAGTTTGGCGTAAGCAGAAACACACTACTGTAAATAAATAGATAACCAACAAGGCCCTACTGTATAGCATAGGGAACTGTACTCAATATTTTGTAGTAAGCTATAGGGGGAAAGAATCTGAAAAATAATACATATATGTGTGTATTTATACGTAAAATCTCTATGCGATGCACCTGAAACTAACACGGCATTGTAAATCCGCTATATTTCAATAACATTTTTTAAAAAGTATATCATGGAAAGGTATTTTTTGGTGTGTGAATTTACTACGTAGAAGGTAAGTTTTTTAGAATTATGAGTTTGTTTGGTAAGTCACTTCTAGTAGGATACAGAACAGAATCCTTAATACTGATCATTTTTGTTGGCAGTTAGATAGGAAAGAAAACTGTTTCCTTTGTTCTGTGGGCTGGGGAGCATAAAATTTTAATGGTGATTGTTTCTCTTTTGGGGGGAAAAAAGCTTCCAAAGACTTAGTTTTAGACAGAAAAGGAGTCAAATTTTAAAACTGTTTCACCGGACAAAAAATTTTGTCCTGTAATTTATTGTTTAGAATTTTTAAAAATAATAAATTCAAATAATAAATTCTGTCCAGTAATTTATTATTTAAATTTTTCTTTGTATAAAAAATTTTATTATTAAAATTAGCGATACTTGCCCACTGTAGAAATTTGGAAAGCATATTGCTAACTTAGTATTTGAATTCCTCATCCTTAGGGATGACGTGCACTTTGAGAGTTTCTCTTTCTCTCCATGGATCATGGTCTCTTGGAGCCTTCCTCTTGCCATCTCCAGTGTGGGTGCACTGCTCCCCTGGCCTCTGCACAAGCTGCATTCTGCAGCTTCCTTTTGCTGCATTTGTGAGCCAAATTCTTTCTCAAATCCTTGCCGCCTTATTTGCTGTAGACTTTTATTTTTGCTGAAGCCCATCTCCAAGTAAATCTCCAAGAAAGAGTATAAGGACAGTAAGTTTTCTGAGTCTTTATGTATTTGAAATAATCTTCATGCAGCTTTAGGTTGAAAAGAACCTGCCTGCAATGGAGGAGACCTGGGTTCGATCCCTGGGTGAAAAAGATCCCCTGGGGAAGGAAATGGCAACCCACTCCAGTATTCTTGCCTGGAGAATCCCATGGATGGAGGAGCATGGAAGGCCATAGTCTATGGGGTCGCAGAGAGTTGCACGTGACTGAGTGACTAACACTTTCACTTTTTCACTAACTTTCCCTTTTAACTTATAAGACACTGTGCCATTGTCTTTCAGCGTACAGTATTGTTGATAAGTCTGAAGCTAGCCTAGAATCTCTTCACTTGTAGTTGACCTGATTTTCTTTTTTGAAGAGTCGTGGGATCTTCAGTTTTTCTTGATGTTCTTAAATTTCACATTATGTCTGATTGCTGATACTTGGTGAGTTTGTTCAGATTGAAGACTCATGTTTTTTAGCTCTGAGAAATCTTATTAAATTACTTCTTAGATAACCTCTCCCTTGTCTTTGTTGTCATTGTTTTCTTTCTGGACCTCTTATTTATTAAGGTATTGACATCTTGGATGAATTCTGTATCTCTTGCTACCTGTGTCTTTTGGAGATTTCCCTTAACTTTATATGTTAACCTCTGATAGATTGTATTTCTCAAAAAATAGTCATAATGATCTTTCTGGCACATGTCACTCCCTATCAAGAGGTGGAATGTATTTCCTTGGTCTTGGCTAGGTTTGTGACTGCTCCAGCTGACAGAGTACAGTGGAGGTGATGCTGTGTGATATTGGGGGGTTAGGTCACTAAAAGGCCACAGTTTCTGTTGCTGTGGGTGTGTGTGGCTGTCTGTCTGTCTGTCTCTCAGAATGCTGGTCCTTGGAACCCAAACACCAGGGCACACATGATAGGATTTTTAAAAATGAACTTTTAATATTAAAATGGTTTTAATTTACAGAGTTGTGAAGATAGAAAGTTCTTATATAACCCACATCCATTTTTTCCTGTTGTTAACGTGTTACGTTAGAATGTTCCTTTATTGTAATTAGCAAACCAATATTGATACATTATTATTAACTAAACTACATGCTTTAGTTGGATTTCCTTAGTTTTTATTTAAGGTCTGTGTGAGTTAATTTGGGCTGTCTTTACAAATAACAATGATTGAATGACCTCAACAGCATTTATTTCTCATGTTTCTGGAGGCTGAAATTTGATATCTGGTGCCAGTGTGGTGAGGTTCTGGTGAGGCCTCTCTCCCTGGCTTGCAGATGGCTGCCTTTTCGCTCTTGTGTTCATATGGTCTTTCCTCTGTGTGTGTGGGGGTGGGGGGTGGGAGGGAGGAAGAGGAGGAGAGACAGGGCAGGAGCTCCCTCTCTGGTATCTGTTCTTACAAGGGCACCAATCCCATCACAAGAGCCCCATCCCAAGGGTTCCATCTCCAGATTCCATCACATCAGGAGTTAGGGCTTCAGTGTGTGAATTGAAAGTGAAAGTGATAGTTGCTCAGTCATGTCCAACTCTTTGTGACCCCATGGGCTGTATGGAGCATGGAATTCTCCAGGCCAGAATACTGGACTGGGGAGCCTTTCCCTTCTCCTGGATATCTTCCCAACCCAGGGATCGAACCCAGGTCTCCCACATTGCAGGAAGATGCTTTACCAGCTGAGCCACAAGGGAAGCCCAAGAATACTGGAGTGGGTAGCCTGTCCCTTCTCCAGTGGATCTTCCCGACCCAGGAATCGAACCGGAGTCTCCTGCAATGCAGGAGGATTCTTACCAATTGAGCTATGAGGGAAGCCAAGTGTATGAATTGAGGGGGGGACTCAAATATTCAGCCCATAACAAGGTCCTTCTTGTGACCCAGGACCCTGCATGGGATAGTCCACACTTAAATTCAGTCGTCATGTTTGTTGGGTTCCTCCAGACTGTGGCAGTTTTTCTCAGATGTCCCTTGTTTTGGATGAGGTGTCCAGCTTTGAGAGTCATCAGGGATTGTGTAGAAAGCCCTGCGGGTGGGTTTGTCTGAGGTTTCCCTCATGACTTATCTGGCCGGGGTGTGTCTGGGAGATGGAGCCCAGAGGTGCCGGTCACTTTGGTCACATCGTGTCCAGGGCACGCGCTTTCCACCTGACCTATCGCTGCTGGTATCGGCCTGATCTCCTGGCCGAGGTGGTGCTGCCAGGCCTCTCCAGGGAGGCTTCTCCCTTCTACCCCGACTTTCTCCCACACTGTCACCTGGAAGAAGGCAGCTGAGCAGCCTGCACTAGGGGGCAGACCCTCCGAGGAGCTGAGTGGAGAAATGAGCTCGCCTGGTTTCCTTTTCAGAAGACCTTGTTAGCGTGTGGAGCACGGCAGGAGGACCAGGAGGAGCTGAGTGTGTTGGCGACAAAGCAGAGGGCTTGCCCAGGGGCTCCTGAAAGGCGGAGCAGCCGTGACTCCGTGATGTCCTGAATGCGCAAGGAGAGGGGCTTGGGGAGGGGGGCGCCCGTCCGGTGGGCTTGGCCTAAACAGCCGGGCAGACAGTGGGGGCTCGGGGGAAAGGTGGCTTTGGAGCACGTGGAGGGAAGGACCGAGAGCCTCCTCTGGCCGTGTTAGGCTCAGGGAGCCCTCGAAGAAGGAATGATGAAGAGCCCATCGCCCTTGAGTCTGGAGTTCAGGGTGGGAGGTCTGGGGCTCAGGATTCGATTTCCAGAATCCCAGTGTGCTTTCAGACCAAGACTGGCTTTGCTAGAATGAGGAGCCTCTGGTAGTTGGATCAGAGCAATGCGGAAAATTAAAAAATCAAACAAACATCCTTTCTGAGAGCATTGTGCATAAAAAGAAATGCTGATTGTGGTCAGCGTCAGCAGCTCCGGGGGGGTCCTAGCTTTTAGGGCCGGCCCAGTGGCGGAAGATTCAGAATTCGATTTGGATGTCTTACAGCTCTTTGGGAAAACATGGGAATTTTAGTTTTTGTCCCCGAGGAACTGTGTACATATGTTTTGGGGCCACAAAGACAGCCAGTTGTGTTTCCTCCTCCTCAGAGGGAAGCCGGGCGGGGGTCGGAGCCTCCAACCAGCTGGATTTCCATGTGGCTGCCACCTGTGGCTTTAGTCTTCTCACAGGCAGGACACCGGCCCCTTCCAGCTTCCTCCTGCTCTTGCTCCCTCTCCTGTGACCCGTGGGGTGACTGCCTTTCCTGTCTTGATCTCTCTCCTGGTGATGATGAAGAGAGGGAGGTGGAAGGATTTACATCGTTTGGGGCCGTGATAGGACTTTCTAAAGGTCTTTGACAGTCGTCCATCAGGTTACATAACACTTGACTGGTGGTGCTGATGACTTAGGTATAAGCTGCTGTATTCATAGAACTTGGGCTTCCCCGGTGGCTCTGCAGAAAGAACCCACCTGCAATGCAGGAGACGTGGGTTCGATCCCTGGGTCAGGAGGATCCCCTGGAGGACGGCCCAGCAACCCACTCCAGTATTTTTGCCTGGAGAATCCCATGGACAGAGGAGCCTGGCGGGCTACAGTCCATGGAGTCACAAAGAGCGGACCCAACTGAAGCCACTGAACACACATGCATACATAGAAACTGGTCCATTATCGTTTAGAAAACAGAGTAAATGAATAATCTGGGGGGATCTGTGGTTCTCATGGGCTTCCCTGGTGGCTCAGATGGGTAAGAATCCACCTGCCATGCATGAGACCTGTGTTTGATCCCTGAGTCGTGAAGATCCCCCGGAGGAACTCATGGCAACCCACTCCAGTATTCTTGCCTGGAGAATCCCATGGACAGCAGGGCCTGGTGGGCTACAGTCCATGGGGTCTTAAGAGTCGGACACAACTGAACGACTAAACACAGCACAGCACGTGGTTCTTTCATTTTTCTCCCCCAGAGTTCCTTACTTGTTTGTAGAGCGTTTTTGTACTGGTGCATCTTACCTTTTCTGGGGAGTTGTTTGTAAGAAACAGGTCTGCAGGAGATGGTACACCAGCACCATGTGCTCTTAGAGGATGCAGGGTCCTCACCTGTGCCTCCAGCTTCAGGAAAATCTTCCTGAGCTCCCTGGGTACCCTTCTTAGGGCTCATCCA
Organism: Odocoileus virginianus; assembly: GCF_023699985.2. Lineage (NCBI taxonomy): Eukaryota > Metazoa > Chordata > Mammalia > Artiodactyla > Cervidae > Odocoileus > Odocoileus virginianus. The sequence goes on from NC_069675.1 coordinate 84,061,584, forward strand.
GGAGAGAGGAGTGACTGTTGGAATTTGGGGGTTGTTATCTCCTTGCTTTTCTTCATAGTGTTAACCACAACATAAACATTTAGTTTTGCCCAGTTTTGACTTTTGACCTTTGTGTAAATGATTCGTACTATATGTTTTCTTCTGCGTCTTATTTCTTTCATCAGGATGTATTTGTTCATTGTGGTGGCTGTAGCTGCGGTTCTTATATTTCCACCCTGGTCTGGTGTGAATACACTCTCACTTGTTTGTCCTCCTGTCCAAGGATGTTTGCATGGTTTCTGGGTTTTACTGTATAAATAATGCTTCCATGGACGTTCTTGTTCACACGTTGTCGTCACATGGACAAGAACCTGTGAGAGTTTCTCTAAGTTTATTTCCTTATAGGTCAAATTATAGTCATGGAGAATGTATCTTTAACTTTGCTAAATAACACCAAGCTGTTTTCCAAAGTGGTTATAACCAGAATACACAGCCGGGTATTCAGTTTCTTTCATTCCTCATCCATACAAGCACCTGGCTTCTACTGTTACAAGATTGATAAATTTTGGTCAGTCTCATGGGCATGAAAAAATACTTTGTGATTTTACTTTTCCTTACTCCTAAACAAGTGAGGTTAGTATGTTTACATATAGTTCTGGCGATTTGTCTTTCCTCTGTTGTGAAGTGCGTAGTCCTGTCTTTTGCCTGTTTTTAAATTGGATAGTTGTGTTTCTTTAAAAAAATTTTTTTTTTTAAGAATATTTCTAGTAATTCTATCCTACATTAAAAGCTTCCTGGTGGCTCAGATGGTAAAGAATCTTCCTGCAAGGCAGGAGACATGGGTTCAGTCCCTGGGTCAGGAAGATCCTGGGAGAAAGGAATGGCAACCAGCTCCAGTATTCTTGCCTGGAGAATCCCATGGACAGAGGAGCCTGTCAGGCTACAGTCCATGGGGTTGCAGAGTGTGGGACACAACTGAGCAACTAACACTTTTATCCTGTATTAGTTCTTCCTGTATTTTTAAAAATATGTATTTATTTATTGGTCTGGGCTGGGCCTTAGTTGCAGCATGAGGGATCTTTGATCTTGTTGTGGCATGCAGGCAGGATCTTTTTAGGTACAGCAAGTGAGATCTAGTTTCTTGACCAGGGATTAAACCCAGGCACCCTGCATTGGGAGCACAGAATGTTGGCCACTGGACCACCAGGGGAGTTTTGTCTTTTTCATCTTGGTTTTTAGAGGTTCTCTCTGTTTTGGATTCTTCATTATATGTATTGCAGAATATCTTCTCCCCGTTTGTAATTTGATTTTCCATTTTCCTATGGTGTCTTCCAATGAAGACATCCTTGATTATTTATTTTAAAAAGTAATTTTAAAAATTAAAAAGTTGTGATAACGTGTACATATATAAAATTTAGCATCTTAACCATTTTTGACTGTATGGTTCGGTAGAGTTAAGGATATTCACATTGTGGTGTGACAGATCTCCAAAACTTTTTCATCTTGTAAAATGGTAACTGTGCACCCATTAAACAACTCTCTTTCCCCCCTTTCTCCAGCCCCTGGTAACCACTAAGTTACTCTCTTTCTGTGGGCTTGACTGTTTTATATGCTTCATGTAATCTCGTGGAGCTTCTTGGCTGCATCATGGAGCTCCCCTCTGGGGGTCTGAACCAGCCGGTCAGGTAGGCAGACTAAGTCAGGTAAAGGATCAGAAGGGTGCATCATGTTTGTTTGGGTTTAGGGAATATATTTCATGATCTAGAAGAGTGGACAGAGATTATTCTTATTTTCATATTAAGAAACTCTTGTATAAAGTGATACAAATGTGATATACTGTGGTATAAAGTGATGGATGCCAGAGGTGACACGGTCAGGGCTGGAGCGGGGGTCTCTGTTGATTGTCTGTTAGGTGGTAATGAGCTGCTTCATTTAGACCCGCAGCTTCTGCCTGCTGTGATGCGCTCAGTGCTGTTCACCCCGGTCCGTTCTGTGCTCTTTGTCATGTGTGGTTCCCAGCCAGCTGGTTGCATGCCACTTGTCTTATCATTTGAGGAGAACCTCTGTTAAAGTCCGGGGCTCACAGACTTGGACTGTTCTAACTTTAATCAGGGATGTGTGCGCACAACACACCTCCAGACGGAGCTGCTTTCTTGTGAGTCATAAACACCACCTTCCACGACTTAATTATGGGACTTTGTCAGCTCTGTGGTGCTGCTTAATATTCACCTCGGAGTTGGTGTAAATATTTTATAATCTGGATGTGCAGATGGTCTGCCAGCTGTGGCTTCCTTTTGAGCTTGGGAGCAGGAACTTGTTAGCGGTTTTCAGGGAGTCTCTGCATCAGGACTGGTGGAGTCTGGTCTCCCAGGGCCCCCCTGCATGACCGGACCCAGGTGCATCTCTTGCGGTTGACTCAGCACCTGTCACTGTGGAGTTTGGAGGTCAATTGCTTACTGTGATTTGGATCCAAGAACTACTTTTCACCTCATGCTTAAAATAAAATGACATCCAGCAACAGGAGGATGAGATGATACATAAATTTGGAATAATATTGTGACTGGAATAAGATAACAAAGTTAGAGTTTGCACGTATTTAACACACATGTGCTAAGTGCTGGTCATATGTCAGAAATAGATGCTGAGAAATAAACAAAATAGACAAAAATCCCTGTTTTAATGAAATGTGCATTCTACAGATATCTTAGTGAGTGACTAGGGTAATTCACAGTGCATGACAGCGTGAGGCACAATGGTCGATTATGATTTTCTGGGTAGCAATACCTGAAACCTTTAAAATTCTAAAAAAAAATTTCAAAGTGCTTTCATTGGCCCATTCACTAATGTATTCTTTAAGTGCTTAATGGCTAAGTATTCCAAAGGGAAGGAGTTCAGATCCCAAGGTAAGCATTAAATGTTAATACTTATTATGTTGACATGACTGTTATTGAGAAGTATACTATTTTTGATGGGAAGCAGTATTATTTCAAAATCAAATCAAGACATTTGTAAGTTGGTATTGTATTGAACTGAAATCTGATCATAATGAGGCAGCCTAGGAGAAAAGTGAGTTTTTTGGATCATTTGAAGCCTTGTATAATTAACAGGATAACTGAAATTGACTTTTCTTTTTTTAGGATAGGTACTTTTTACTCAGTAGCACTTAGGTCCCCATGGACTGTAGCCTGCCAGGCTCCCCTATCCATAGTATATGTTAAAAAACGAGTGGGTAAACAACAGGGTCCTTCTGTAGAGCACAGGGAACTATTTTGAATATCTTGTGATAAACCTAATGGAAAAGAATGTAAAGAAGAAATAAATGTGGGACTTCCCTGGCGGTCCAGTGGTTAAGACTTTGTCTTCCAATGCCAGAGGATGCGGGTTTGATTCCCTGGTCTGGGAGCTACGATTCCACATGCCTCATGGCCAAAAAACCAAAACATAATACAGATGCAAATCCAGGACTTTAAAAAATGGTCCACATTAAAAAAAAAAAAAAAAGCTTAAAAAAAAGGAACATATATATGTGTATAATAGTCACTTTGTTGCACAACAGAGATTGGTGCAATGTTGTAAATCAGCTGTACTGTGGTAAAAAATTAAAAAAGATTGGGAATGCTGCTTTAGATTGGAAGATGTATGGGGCTTTTGAAGATGTGATATTTGAGTTCTGATGTGAAGGGTGAAGTGTCTGCATTATGTGCATTTCAAGTGTGGGGGTTGGGGAGCCTTTGGCCTTGAGGTGGAGACTGATCTGCTTTTGGTCACTGTGGATCAGTTCGCCTTTTCTAGAAATTGATATAAATAGAATCATTCTCTTTTTTTGTTCTAAATTCTTTAATAAACTTAAATTATTCTGAGATTCATCTATGTTGTCTGTGTCACAGTAGTTCACTCCTTTTTCTTGCCAAGTAATATCCTCTGTGTGAATGTGCTAGGATTTGTTTATTCAGTCAGTGTGAATTTAGATTCCTCTTCCTTTTTCCCTTCAGCAGGTCTTCTGGTTTGCTAATATTATTTGTAACCACCTAAGAGATAAACATTTCACACACTCACACACTTTCTCTGTCTTTCTCACTCCAAACACTCCCAGTAGAAGGGGAGATGCCTTCTTCTTGTTATATTTATTCCTCTTTACCCTGTTAAGCGATGAGCTCCTAGTCAGTCACTCGTCAGAGGACACTCGACAAGCCCCGTTGATGGGAAGCAGACCAGCCTCTTTGTGTCTGTGCTGTGTGTGATATTTTGGGATGTGTGTATGGCGAGTTTATTTTATCTGGATTCAGCTTGTTTCCGCAGATTGCTTTTACTTGAGCTTCATAATTTAGCAGCTGTAGATGCAATTAATGGAACACGTTTTAATTTCACAGGTAGACAGAAACAAATTCCTTCTTAGATCATAGGAATCTTGTATAGATGGCAAGACTGAAATTAAATATGCTCTTGTCAACATGGTAGGTAAGAGATAGGTCCTTTTCATTGCTGGCGTCTTGATTAAATCCCTTGCTTTCTGCTTCTGTTTTTGGTGCCTTTGAAAAAGCTGACTGCTTTTTTGGTTTCTGCGGATGATCTGAGAATACGCTTTAGGATCTGTCAGTTAATGAACCCCCGGGAGTCTGGCTGTCTTTAACGATGTTGAATTTAGCTTGGAGTAGGAGGCTAGGGGATGTCTGGGCTCTCACCTTGCAGCTCTCCATGCTGTTGTCTGGGGAGGCTGAGGAGAACACGTAAGGGACAGGCCTGTCCTGGTGGATGTGGGTCTTTGCTGGCTGAGCCCAGTATGTTTTGTTTATGTGGGATTAGGACAGGCAGTTGCTGTATAATCTGGGAGGCAGGATGGAGTCCCCAGAGGCCTGCCTGGTGCCAGTCCGCTTTCTCCCAGCCCCCTTGGTGGCTGCCATTGTTCTCCTTGGTCTGTGTGTCTCCTTGCACACCTCTCTGTCTTCTGAGCGCAGGACCTGCCTTGCCTGTGTTGTTTCTTCTGCCTAAACAGTAACTGTCTACAGAATGTTCAGTAGAATGCGTCAGGTCTCTAAGAAAGAAGATAAAATATGAGCTGTTACATTTTGAGTGCCAGTGGGCTTCCCAGCCGGCGCTAGTGGTAGAGAATCCACCTGATAATGCAGGAGACACAAGAGATGTGGGTTTGAGCCCTGGGTTGGGAAGATCCCCTGGAAGAGGAAATGGCAACATACTCCAGTATTCTTGCCGGGGAAATTCCATGGACAGAGGAGCCTGGTGGGCTACAGTCATGGGGTTGCAAAGAGTCAGACATGACTTAGCAGCTGAACAACAGCAAAAAAAGTTAGTTTTACCACTCACGTGGGCATCCGCACACAATATGGTTGATTGCTTGTTTGGGGGAACGTTTTATAAATATATGTTTATATCTTGTATGTGTTCCTCTGAGTTAAATTCAAGAGATATGTGGCTTCTTTCCTATAGAGCGTGTGTTTAGTCTATATGCTGTAAGAAGCCGTAATTTTTCACTTTCATTGTCTGTGTAGTTACCTATTGTATGACTGTACCACAGTGTATTTAGCCATTTTGCTGGTGGTAATGGGCGTTGGGTTTTTTCTGGCACTTGGCGATTAGGAATAGCACAGTTGCGAACATTCTTGATCATGTCTCCTGGCCCCCACATTGTCCGTCTACATAGTGGCCTGGCTGAGTAACAGGGAGTGAATAGCTATAGTCCTGTAAGAAGATGCTTATCTGTGCCCTCAAGTGTTTGGGTCAGCGTGTGTGAGATACCCCATCGCTCCACACCAGTGTTGTCAGACTCCGAAATGTTTGGCAATCTGGTTGATATATAATGGTATCTTATGTGGATTTAATTTATATTATTTCCTAAAGATTTAAACAGTGGCTCTTGCATCGCATTTGGGCCCCATCGTATCTACTTGACTTTGAGGTTGGTTGATGAGGACACATTTCTGAAACATAAAGCACCCCAGCTTTGCCTGGAGAGTTAAAAAAAAAAAAAAAGAATTCGAAGTTCTGTTTCAGACCAGGGGAATAAAAATTCTGGAGTGAGTATTCAAGAATCTAGTTCTAGTCAGCGGTGTAGGTGGTTATTGCACAGCTGGACTTACACTTATCTGGATGCAAGCACAGTGCTGAGGATGCTACAGGTTGTGTCTGTGGGGCCTCGAGGACCCCTGTCATCCTTGTCCACGGGCTCTGCGCCTCGTTCCCCCAGCTCTGCCCCTGCAGAGTCTCCCCAAGACAGACAGCCTGTTTCTCTTGTGAGCCACTGGCTGAGGATGTAAGTGTGCTATCCAAAAGCCTTTTATACTGATAGAAAACTACCGTTAGATATAATTTGTCTTCCACTGATAGAGTTACAGAGGCAGCCGCTGATTTGGGGGGTACTTCTGTTATTTGTTGGATATTGCACGTCATCGTTTTAAAAAGTTTAATTGAAGTAGATAGAGTTGATTTGCAATGTTGTGTGAATTTCTGCTGTACAGCACAGCGATGCAGTTATACACATAACGTATTCTTTTTCATGTTCTTTTTGATTATGGTTTATCACAAGATACTGAATGTAGCTCCCTGTGCCATACTGTAGGACCTTTTTGTTTATCCATCCTGTATATAGTAGTTTGCATCTGCCAATCCCAAACCCTCAATCCCTCCCTTGGCAGTCACAAATCTGTTCTCTCCCTATGTCTGTGAGCCTGTTTCTGTTTCATCACTTCAGTTCAGTCGTGTCCTATTTTTCATGGCCCCGTGGACCGCAGCACGCCAGGCTTCCGTGTCCATCACCAACTCCCAGAGCCTACTCAAACTTGTGTTCATTGAGTCAGTGATGCCATCCAACCATATCATCCTCTGTCGAACCCTTCTCCTCCCACCTTCAGTCTTTCCCAGCATCAGGATCTTTTCCAATGAGTCAGCACTTTGCATCAGGTGGCCACAGTATTGGACTCTCAGTTTCAGCATCAGTCCTTCCAATGAGTATTCGCAGTTGATTTCCTTTAGGATGGACTGGTTGGATCTCCTTGCAGTCCAAGGGACTCTCAAGAGTCTCCTCCAACACCACAGTTTAAAAGCATCAATTCTTCGGTGCTCAGTTTTCTTTATAGTCCAACTCTCTCATCCATACTCGATACTGGAAAAACCATAGCTTTGACTAGACGGACCTTTGTTGGTAGATAGGTTCATTTGTGTCATATTTTAGATTCCACATATAAGTGACATCAGATGGTACATGTCTTTCTAGTGTTTCCCTTCATGTTGAGCTGCCTTGAAACTTAAGGTTTTTCACTCTGAACTTAAGTAAGTCAGTTGTTGGCTCATTATGGAATGCTTAGCGCTGACGTGGAGCTAATTAACTTGTGTGGCATGGGTGGCAGTGTACACACTTTTTCATGCAAGGTGTAGCTGTTGGTTTGGTGTGTCCATGGGAGAAGGTTCGGGTTAGGGTCCTCCTCTGATGTCACTCTCTTGGACCCTTCCCTCCCTAAGTGCTTTTATAAATTTATTTTGGAGCATTAGTAATAATTTTCTTGAATAACCTTAAAAATAAGTGACTCTTACTGTTAGTTCTTTTGTTGTTGTTCTGTCATTCAGTTGTGTTCGACTCTTTTGCGACCCCGTGAACTCCAGCCCACCAGGCTCCTCTGTCCATGGGAGTCTCCAGGCAAGAATACTGGAGTGGGTTGCCATTTACTTCTCCAGAGGATGTTCCTGGACCAGGGATCCAACCCTCATCTCCTGCATTGGCAGGCAGGTTCTTTGCCATTGCACCACTGGGGAATCCCTGCTCTTTCTTTGGAGTGGCATAAATTTACTGAGTAGCAGGCTTTAAGCCTGCGTGCTTGGACACTGCCTTAATTGTGAGATTGAACCACATCATTTGATGTCAAAGAAAATTCTTCTCTCACCCCCTCATGTGAAGCATGCTTTTTAGAAGTCATCTACCGGTGTGTCTACAACAGCTGCTTTCATAGGTACTTCTGTCTGCAACTTTGCACAAAAGGCTTCTTTTGTATAAAATGGGAAGTGTTATAGAGGAGTCTTAAATGAGCTAGGGTTTTCACCCTTGCTTCTTTCTCTGTCCTGTGCCCTGCCTCCCTTCTCACCCCCTCACTCCCAAACTTCTTGGGGGCAGGTTCTTTAAAGGCACATCAGGTCATTTGTGTGGGTATATTTTCAGCAAAACGGTGTTGAAAAAAGGAACATAAAATTGTTGCAGTATAAATTTCTTCCCATTTGGAAGAAAGCTTGTGTGAAGGATTGACCCATAACAGCAGGAACAAGTGTACACAGGCTCGTGTGTGTATTATTATGTGTATTCAGTTCAGTTCAGTCGCTCAGTTGTGTCTGACTCTTTGCAACCCCATGAACTGCAGCACGCCAGGCCTCCCTGTCTATCACCAACTCCCGGAGTCCGCCCAAACCCATGTCCATTGAGTTGGTGCTGCCATTCAACCATCTCATCCTCTGTTGTCCCCTTCTCCTGCCTTCAATCCTTCCCAGCATCAGGGTCTTTTCCAATGAGTCAGCTCTTCGCATCAGGTGGCCAAAGTATTGGAATTTCAGCTTCAACATCAGTCCTTCCAGTGAACACCCAGGACTGATATCCTTTAGGATGGACTGGTTGGATCTCCTTGCAGTCCAAGGGACTCTTCAAGAGTCTTGTCCAACACCACAGTTCAAAAGCATCAATTCTTCGGCGCTCAGCTTTCTTTATAGTCCAACTCTCACATCCATATATGACCACTGGAAAAACCATAGCCTTGACTAGACGGATCTTTGTCAGCAAAGTAGTGTCTCTGCTTGTTAACATGCTGTCTAGGTTGGTCATAACTTTCCTTCCAAGGAGTAAGCGTCTTTTAATTTCATGGCTGCAGTCACCATCTGCAGTGATTTTGGAACCCAGAAAAATAAAGTCAGCCACTGTTTCCCCATCTATCTGCCATGAAGTGATGGGACTGGATGCCATGATCTTAGTTTTCTGATGTTGAGTTTTAAGCCAACTTTTTCACTCTCCTCTTTCACTGTCATCAAGAGGCTCTTTAGTTCTTTTTCACTTTCTGCCATAAGGGTGGTGTCATCTGCATATCTGAGGTTATTGATATTTCTCCTGGCAATCTTGATTCCAGCTTGTGCTTCTTCCAGCACAGTGTTTCTCATGATGTACTCTGCATAGAAGTTAGGTAAGTAGGGTGACAATATACAGCCTTGACGTACTCCTTTTCCTATTTGGAACCAGTCTGTTGTTCCATGTCCAGTTTGAACTGTTGCTTCCTGACCTGCATACAGGTTTCTCAAGAGGCAGGTCAGGTGGTCTTGTATTCCCATCTCTTTCAGAATTTTCCACAGTTTATTGTGATCCATGCAGTCAAAGGTTTTGGCATAGTCAATAAATCAGAAATAGATGTTTTTCTGGAACTCTCTTGCTTTTTTGATGATCCAGCGGATGTTGGCAATTTGATCTCTGGTTCCTCTGCCTTTTCTAAATCCAGCTTGAACATCTGGAAGTTCATGGTTCACGTATTGCTGAGGCCTGGCTTGGAGAATTTTGAGCATTGCTTTACTAGTGTGTGAGATGAGTGCAATTGTGCAGTAGTTTAAGCATTCTTTGGCATTACCTTTCTTTGGGATTGGAATGCAAACTGACCTTTTCCAGTCCTGTGGCCACTGCTGAGTTTTCCCAATTTGCTGGCATATTGAGTGCAGCATTTTCACAGCATCATCTTTCAGGATTTGAAATAGCTCAACTGGAATTCCATCACCTCCACTAGCTTTGTTCATAGTGATGCTTCTTAAGGCCCACTTGACTTCACATTCCAGGATGTCTGGCTCTAAGTGAGTGATCACACCATCGTGATTTTCTGGATCGTGAAGATCTTTTTTGTACAGTTCTTCTATGTATTCTTGCCACCTCTTCTTAATATCTTCTGCTTCTGTAAGGTCCCTACCATTTCTGTCCTTTATTGAGCCCATCTTTGCATGAAATATTCCCTTGGTATCTCTAATTTTCTTGAAGAGATCTCTAGTCTTTCCCATTCTGTTGTTTTCCTCTGTTTCTTTGCATTGATCTCTGAGGAAGGCTTTCTTATCTCTCCTTGCTATTCTTTGGAACTCTGCATTCCATTGGGTATCTTTCTTTTTCTCCTTTGCTTTTCGCTTCCCATTGTGTGTATTAGGTGTTGGCATTTTGTTAACCAGAATGGGTGTATTTTGCAGATCACAAATTCCCTGCGTGGTCTCACCCATAGCCATCAAGTTGAACCTTCAGATGTTCTCTAGAAGTAGAGAGGCAGCCAGGGAGCAGCCTAGACTCAGACATGGGTTGGAGCCCCAGGTGCTCACTGTTACTGTAGGTGACCTTGAGCTAGTGGAATGAACTGGGAAAGCAGCCCCTCGTTTTGAGAATCAAAGGATAGAAGCAGAGGAGAGTGCCCGCACGTGTTGGCTCTCCATCCCGGCCTGTAGGTCCCTTCCTTTGTCCTTGTTCTCTCTCGTCTCCAGCGTGTGTTGCCTTCCCTGACGTACCCCACCCGTGAAACAATGACTTAAGACATGGTTTCAAGTCACATGTGCTGTTTGGACATCTGGGCATGTACCCTTTCCTTCTGTATAAAGGAACAATCTGGATGTTCCCACCTGCCTGTCCTCGAGGATTTTTGCTTGATATCAATTGTGCTAGTCCCTTCTCCTGGAGCTCCCACCATTGCCTGATGGTCTGAATCCGTCTCCTTTGCAGCCCGGCTCTCCAAGGCCTGGGTACCAGGTGTGCCTCTGGGTCCCCCCATCAGGGTGATTGACGGCACCTGCTCCCGGGGTTCGCTTCTGGGCACTCGAGCTGAACCCTAGTTCTGTGTTCCCTAGTTTCGGAGCAGGAGCCCACTTTACGCTTCTCGGTGTCTCCTGCACAGCAGTCCTGGCCCCTCGTGGATCAGGTCTGCATTATTGACGGCCGGGTTATCTAAACCCGGAGCCCTCGCTTCCTCATCTGTGGCCTTCTGCCCTGGATGTGCCATCACCAGGCTCCCTGGGGAAGCTGCAGTTGCCAACTCAGGCGGCTGGTCTCAGCTCTTGCACCCTGTGGCCTGATGGTGCCCATGGCCTCACGAGCCTCTTCTTGCCCTGCCTCACACAGCACGCCGTCCTTGCAGCCCTGACCTGGCCGGGCCATGGCTTGCAGGCTGTGGGGTTCTGCCCTGGGTCCCCCGTCTCTTCCACAGCGCCCCCTTCGGCCGTGTGCATCACTCTCAGACGCGCATCTGCTCCGAGGGTCCGGACATGCTCGAGTGTGCGCGCTGGCCCCCCGGTGCTCTGGGACTGAGCGCAGGCGAGGGGGGCTCATTCTTCCCTGGACCCTCGCCCCCCGCATGGGCTCATGTCTCTGTCCCCTGGTGCTGGCGGCCTCTCCTGGCCTCTCAGGCCCTGGTCACTTCCCTGATGGCCCAAACATTCTCTGAACCCGCGCCGTCCTCCTGGTTCGAGGAGGGCGGACCAGCCGTGGCCTCCAGCCTGTTCGGTGCACCCCTCGCTCTGTCCCTGATCGGTGGGCGCAGGGCTTGGGTCCCATCACTCACTCTTAAATCACCCGTATTTTGTGTCACACGTGGTCTCAACCCTGAGTGCCTCTGCGTGGCATGTGGAGCCCCTCCGTCTCCGAACAGCCACCCCCCCCCGCTGCATTCCAGACCCCCTCCCCCCACTTTCTGACCCCCCTCCCCCTGCATTCTGACCCCCTCCCCCTGCATTCTGACCCCTTCCCCCACTGCTCCCACCGCACTCGGAAAGCCTCAGTGAGTGCTTCCTTCACCTTGGGTTCTTTGGTTTTTGTTGAAGATGCCCTTTCTCTGATTTTCCGACACAGTGGTTCTCACCCCTGGAGGATGACCGGGACCTGTGTTTTTCTTTTTGAATTGTCGATTTTGGCGCCTGCCCCCAAAGGCACCTATTCAGTGTCTGGAGTGTGAGGTCTCATTTCATTCTCTCTATCTGTAAGATGACTGTGTTGAAACGAATGGTTATAGAGGTAACAGAATTCTGCAGGCAGCGGTTCTGGAAAGCTCCTGCAGTAGTTCACTGCTTGTTTTAGGTGAGACAAGTGTGAAAAGAGAGGGAGGATGGAGAGGGAGGCAGCGAGTCCTCGGTGGTCACTGAGCTCCGTTGGCATTGTGTCTCATGTCACCTACTTAGTCACTCCTTCATGCGCTCTCCTTCAGGGTGTCCTCAGAGTACTTCTGTCCAGCCTTTAATACCTGAGTTGACGTTTCTTCCTTGTATACATGTTTCCTTCTTTCATTAGATTCTGAATTCATCCAGGGCCAGCAGTGGAATGTCAGCATTTTATGACCCCTGTGCTCTGTCCAGAACAGATGCTCCATGCGTTTTTGTTTAATTACAAGATAATTGAAAGAAAGTTTTTAAACTGTAGGAAGCTTTGTAGATGTGAGTAGTTTTTAACATCTGTATTCATTTTTCTGGTATATCTACTTTTCGCTTAATTAAAAAAGTATTCTTGGAACCCTTTAGGAGAAAAAAAAATGCTTATTAGAACCTGTTGGAATGACATTTTGCTTGTATTGAGTTTAACTGTTTCAAAGAACAATGGTCTCTCAGGCAATGTACAACAATGTCCAACTGTTTTTCTCCTTGTAATGCAAGAAAAAGCACATAGTTGTCTGTGTCTCTGGGCAGAGATATCTCTGTGGATCTGTGGCGGTACTGACGTATGGCTGGGCGATTGATTCCTAATTTAGCTTCCTGAAACAGTGGTTTTCTTGTTGTTACGTGATTCTTAGAGGTTCCTAATGTCAAATGGATTTTTCTTTTATTTGTAGATTTTAAGACCCATGTTTCTTAGTGTTCTAGGAGAACCTACTTCATAAAAGACAGAAAAGGAGGTTTTTCTCGAGTCTTTAATACCACAGGAGAGGCTTGTTTGTAGTCTTTTATTAAAAAAAATCATTTTGTGAGGGCAAAAGAAATGTTAAAAAGTTAAGGGATAAAAAGGAGCTGCAGTCCCGTTACCAGCTTGTGTTTCATTCCTGTAAATAGAGGGTGATGTTGTCCCTGTCGTTATGAGGACGTTTAAGGACTGGCCTTGGTGGGCTCAGGGGTGGTCTCTTTGACGGCTTTCTGGGGGCTTCTTCCTCTTGTTCACCTGCTGACCTCCTGGACCAGTCCCTGAGGCCCCCGGAGCTGAGACACGTGGCTCCTTTCAGGGCTGACTTTAGACCAGTCCCATCCCCTTGACTCCTCTGCCAGGGATGCCACTGAACTCCTAACGGCAGAGGGTGCATCCCACAGACTCTCAAGGATCTTGACTGGATCTTAACCCAGAGGAATTTAGGAGAAGCTCAGAACTCTTCATCTCTACCAGTTACAGGGTCGCCCAAGTCACTAAAATAAGTTTCTCTTTCCCTCTAACCATATGGTACCCTGTGCTTTCCCCTCCCAGCCTCTCCCCACGCTGGGCGCCAGTGTCCCTGTTGAGTGTAGCACTGACGTGTGCGTCAGCCCTTCCCTCTGAACTTGAGGCTGTCATGCTGGGAAAGACGCCCTGGATTCTGTTTTCATTTCTTTAGCAAACTGGAAGATCTTAACTTTAAGTAACCTTGGTGTTTTTGTCATGAGAATTTTAATGTAACATCAAATTAAAAATTCAAGTCTGTGTTGCTAATACAAAATTTTAATTTTTCTTTGCAGGTCAACTTTGTAGTGTGCCAACTCTTTGCCTTGCTAGCAGCCATTTGGTTTCGAACTTACCTACATTCAAGCAAAACTAGCTCTTTTATAAGACATGTCGTTGCTACCCTTTTGGGCCTTTATCTTGCACTTTTTTGCTTTGGATGGTAAGTAATTATTTTGACATTTAATGAAGATTTTGGATGTCTTTGTGAATTGTGTAGAAAAATACATTATGTAGGGTTTTGTTCTTATATTTACCTATAACGTTTCACATTTTTTATTTTTAATAGAAAAGATAAAGAGTGGAAGGTGGATAAAGAGTGGATTAAAGATAAAGAGTGGAAAGCTCTGTCTCTTCAGTTTGAGCTTGGAGGACAGTGTACTGTTTATAAATTATGAAAAAGGACAGATGAAGAAAAAAGACATCAAGACATTTTATTCTGTCATGAATAGCTTTTCCACCTATTTTGCAGATCTTTTATGCCAGGGCAAATGAACCATTTAAAATAACTTGTTCCTTACTGTGCCAGTGGCTTTTAAGAGACTGGTAAAGCCCAATAGAACTCTGTTATCTTTTTTTATTTTCTACCATTAGCCAAATGAGGTTTTTTGTTGGGTTGGTTTTGGTGGGGAAGAATTATTTATGAATGGAAAGCTTTTATTTATGGCCCTTCAGATGCTCCATGTGTCTGAGTTTCTTCCACTTTGCTCCTTTCTTCATTATCAGGACTATGCTTCATAGTTCCTCTTTGTCCCAGATGACGGCGGTTGTAGGAGGAAAGCACAGTGTCTTGGCATAACAGCAGAGAAGGATTCTTGGTGATTCCTCCGGAATTTTCCTTGTTGTTCAGTCGCTCAGTTGTGCCCGACTCTTTGTGACCCCACGGACTGTAGCATGCCAGGGCTTCCCTGTCCTTCACCATCTCCTCATCTGAGAGCTCATGCTGCTGGCTCAGTGGCTGTGTTTGCTCTTTGGCAGATTGTTGTTTGAGATGCAGATTCCCTAGAGAATGCCAATGCAGTCGCTTGATGGATGGTTTAGGGTAGTTCCTATTGTGGGCTGTAGACTGGTGGATTTTGACAATGCCTCCGTGTTTGTTCGTGGAGGTTGTTTTTGAGTCTTGGGAGGGTTGAAATATACTGGTATTTCTTAGTCTAGATTTTTCCTCTGGCAACTGTGTACGTGTCCTAGAAACTCATGAAAATTCAATTAGGGATTAATTATTCTTTCTCTGCCTTGTTGCCCCGTGACCAGTCCTCTGATAGGCCCTGCCAGTGGTAGGTGTGTGTGGAGTCCCAGGGTTTCTATGCGATTTCTTAAATCAAATCTAGGCATGGTTTCTCCCCTTCCTTGATAACATCAAAGTTTTCTTTGGTTTCTCAAGGGATTTCTATTTAAACTTATCTTAAATCATGCCATGGGTGTGTATGTGTGCGTATTTAACTTTGGTTCACAGAGCTTTTCAAATGCAAAGTAACAGAAAATAATAGAATGAACCCTCAAATGCCCATTACCCAGCTTCAACAATTGTTAAAATTCCACCATCCTTATTTCATTCTTTCCTCAACTTATTTTTCTGGAGTATTTTCAAGCATATCCTGGTTTACACATTTTACCCATGCATATGTCAGTGTTCAACGTGTATTTTGTCAGCATATTTTTTGTTTTTCCTTCATTTTTAAAAATTTTATTTTATTTTTAGTTGGAGGATAATTACAATATTGTGTTGGTTTCTGCCATTCATCAACATGAATCAGCCAGAGGTATACGTATGTCCCCTACCTCCCTCCTTCCTCCCCATCCCTCCCCTCTCGGTTGTCACACAACACCTGACTTGAGATCCCTGCATCATAGAGCAGATTTCCACTGGCTGTCCCTTTTACACATGGTAATATATATGTTTCATGCTACCTCTCTCTAATATCCCACCTTCTCTCACCCCAACTATGTCCAAAAGTCTTTGCTCTATGACTGCATTTCCATTGTTGACAGCATGTTGTAAGGGGTGGAGAAGTCTTGTCCACAGTGACCAGTTCCAGACACCCTTCACTTTGTGGTCTGTGGACACAGAGAAGGCTGAGATACGGTCCGTGTTTCCTGGGCCTGTGTGACTGGGAGCCTGCTGGAGGGAGAGGTGTTTACTGATGAGGGAGGGTGCTTTCCTGCTTTGAGGTCTTCTCAGATGCTCTATCCCAGTGTCCCAAGGAGCTCACCTTAAGGTCAGGTGGTCGTAAGTATGTCAATTTATATGTGATAACTAGGATTTTAAAAAAGTGTACTCTATTCTTGAAGGAGAAACTTTTTATGTTCCTTTCTTTGGAAAAAGAGATTGTTTATGCCTCTGTACCAGGTAAAAGATAATTCTTTGTTACTTGATATAAGTGGGGAAGTAGAGTGTCCTTCTGTTTTGCATTTTAGCACTTTGTTTTGTTAGCCTCAAAGGCAATCCTGTCTCCTATTGATTGTGACAAGTTGTCTTTTGGAAGACTGTGTTACTGGTTGCCTAAATATAATTTACTCTCTTACCTACTTGTATTTGGCCTCAGCTTTTTTTTTGAATCATCATTTATAAATTTCTTTTAACTGAGAATTAGTTTATACCTGTAATTACTTGTTTAGCTATTTGACAGCAGTGCAGGGTAATGGACTGGAGCTTAGACTGAATCCAGACAGACCTGGATTCCACTGTGGGTGCCTCAGTCTGGCAGTGCTGTGACTGGACACGTTATTCAGCCTGGTTAGCATCACTTTTGTCACCTGTAAAATGGAACCAGTGGTGGTTGTGAGACTTGAAAGACATAATACTGCAGAAGGGAGCTTGGCACAGTAGCCAGCTCCTTTCTGTTTCAGATTATCGACACATATGTTTTTCTGATTGGTGGCCCTCTGGTTATATAGTAGCATTCCAGGCCAACATTGTTTCCCTGTGTGTGTGTGTGTGTGTGTGTGTGTGTGTGTGTGTGTTAGGCAGAGGAAGAGACAGGCAGATGAACTCTGTGCACTGGATAAGGTAAGTCTCTTCTATACCTGCCTTGGAGCCTACTTATTTGTAATATTTCTGTGGAAAGTTAAAACATAATTAAGTAGCTTTCCACAATGGAGGTGCCTGTTATTCTATAACGCTTAGGTTAGAAAGTAATTTTAATCATAGTTTAAGATCCTTATTAATACTTTAAATTGTATACAATGATTTCAACATTTTTTCATACATTATTCATGCTATCAAAGGGGAAAGAAAATAGACGTTTTGTGTGTGTGTGTGTACATGCGCATGTGTGCACAGTCTTAGGGATAGTTTGGAGGGATTTTTTTTTTAAGTATTTATTTATTTGGCTGCATTGGATCTTAGTCATGGTGTGTAGGCTCAGTAGCTGCGTGGCATGTGGGATATTAGTTCCCCAATCAGGGACTGAACCCACATCCTCTGCATTAGAAGGCAGAGTCTTAACCACTGGACCACCCAGGGAGTACCCTGGATGAATTTTAAAACCAGAGATCTAAATCATGTTTTGCCTGACTTTTGTGAAATGGACGGATAAATTAGTTCTCTAATTTAATGGTGTATTTCTACATTAGAACATTAGAAAACACCATACTATTTCTGTGAGAATGTTTTGTAGATGGATTACTGCAAATTAAAGACTGATTAGATTTGTATGAGGACACTTATTTGACTCGAGCCATCGTGTTTTCAGAGTAAATCAATTTGGGTGTACCCACTTTTAAATCAATTCTAATACTTAGTATTTGGGGCTGTTTTGTAAGTAATGCTTGCAAAGACTACTACAGATCCACAGCTGTATTGGTGTAGTCAGTCAGGTAAACAATTAGGTGATATCTGTCAGGATGATTCTGAAATCCAGGTTTCTCACTCCTTTTCATACTTGTGCCTTAGTGATAGAAAAGCAGTAATGCTCTAGTCTCAGGACCACATGGAGCCTTCGTGTAGCTGGGAAATATGGGATGCTCAGCCCCCAAGTGTGGCTTTCTGGAGTTGTATTTTTCCAGCCCTTGTGAGGCTTGTAAGATGAGACTTCTCTAGGGTATCCACAGTGTTAGGCTCTGGAGGTTTCGCTTCCTTATTTTTTTTTCTGGGAATGTTCTGAGTTACGCATAAGCACTTTTTATCCTGAATCATTTCAGCTCGATGTTTGTGTGTAGGCCCTTCTAAGCCTTCTAACAGTGCTCTTACTTTTTACAGGTATGCCTTACATTTTCTTGTACAAAGTGGAATTTCCTACTGTATCATGGTCATAATAGGAGTGGAGAACATGCACAAGTAAGTGCTCACTTTATTCACGTATAAGACAGTTTCCAACATAATCTAATTGGGCCCAATAGAATTTTACCACAATAAAAATTATTCTGAATTATGATCATTTTTTCAAGACCATAATTGATATAAAAACAAAACCCTTGGTATGCATCACTCCTTCACTCTTTCATGTACTCAGGGCAGGGTTTCTCAGCCTCAATGCTGTTGATGGCTGAGGCTCGATCATTCTTTAGTGGGCGGGACTGTTGTGCACCCTGTAAGGTGCTGAGCACCATCCGTCGCTCCTGCCCACTCGATGCTGGCAGCCTCTTCTCCCCAGGTTGTGACAACCATGGATGTTTCCAGACAGTTTCACATGTCTCTTGCGGGGCCAGACCTCTTCCGGGTGAGGACCACAGGCTTAGTCTTCGGGTGACAGCAATGCAGAGACAGAGTAAGCAAGTAGATTAGAGAGAGATTTAGAAGGCACGTGTGGAAGGGCTTCGTGATTGGTGGGAAAGAAGGGTGTCAGGGTGACCCCATGTTCCTAGTGTGAACAGTCAGGTAAAATGGAAGCAGAATTTCGGAGCATAGTGAAGCCTGGGGGTGGGGAGCATGTCTAGGGGATAAGCATTTCAAACAGTGTGTGTGTGTGTGGGTGTTAGTCGCTCAGTTGTGTCCGACTCTTTGTGACCCCGTGGACTGTATCCTGCCAGGTTTCTCCGTCCATGGAATTTTCCAGGCAAGATATTCACCTAAAACAGTGCTTGGTACGTAGTGAACACTCTTTGAGTATTTGCCGAGTAGGTGCCTGTGGACTTTCGAGTGTCTGTGAGACAGTTAGTCGATGGCTGGGAGCTGGCGTGGAGGTCTGGGCCAGAGACGGACACTGGACACTGGAAATAGACGTGGCTGAACACCCAGGGGCCAAGGCACCCACAGACCTTGGTGGCAGACCCTTGGGGGTGTTCTGTGCTACCTGTGGTGCACCGTGTCTCTGAGTCCTGACATACGTGTGGCTTTGGGAGTTTTCGTACAAGGAATGATGGACCTGTAGCTTTAGTTTTTTTTCCCCCAAATCTCATTCTGTTCTGCATCTTCGGTGACTCATGGGTTGCCCCGTCTGCTCTGATGCCGTGTCTCCCCTCAGTTTCCAGCGGTGCCCCCTGTCTCCCTGGATCCCTGTCCCTGCGGTATGCCAGCACTCCAGGTTCTTCGTGTTTTCACTCTAATTTTTTTAAGAGGAGGAGTAAAATATTTTGATTATGTATCATGTGAAGCAATTTTTACCCCATTGCAACTCTGCTTATGAAATCTCACACAGATGACAGGTTCAAGGTGAAACTGTACTTAATATCTGAGAAAAGGAGCTTCGTGTTGTAAATCTGGAAAAAGAAGGAAAATCTGATGGGATTACTGAGAACAGAGGACTTGTGTATACCTGCGTGAACGAAGTCATAACATGCTTCTAAGTAGGAAGTGTGTGTGTGTGCGCGTTCGCGCATGTGCACTAAGTCACTTAGTCGTGTCCGACTCTTTGGGACACTCTGGACCATAGCCCACCAGGCTCCTCTGTCCATGGAATTCTCCAGGCAAGAATACTGGAGTGGGTTGTCATGCCCTCCTCCAGGGGATCTTCCCGACCCAGGAATCAAACCTGCAATTTCTTACCTCTCCTCCATTGGCAGGTTCTTTACCCCCTGGCGCCACCTGAGAAGCCCCCAAGTAGTAAAGTTAGTAAATTCATATTCAGTCAAAGGAAGCTGTTTATTTTTCTGAAAGGCAGTGGCAGTCTGTGAAGCTACCTGTTAGAGCTTCAGCCCCCGTCTGGTTTGGAGCCCTTAGCCACGTGTGGTCTGTAGATGTAAGTGAGTTAACGTCTGAAGCCCAGTTGTCCAGCCACGCTGGCCACGTGGCACGTGCTCGACCCCCACGGGTGGCTGGTGGGCTCTGTATCCAGCAGCACGCGGAGAACATTGCTGTGGTGCTAAAAGCTCTGCCGGTGCTGCGGCTGTGGACCCGCAGGCGGGGACAGGTGGTTTCGTTACTCTTTTACAGTATGTTCTGTGCACATATGTACTGCCAGTGTTTAGAATTCAGTGCCGTCAGTGGAGCAGGTGAGGGTAAATGGGTTTGCCACATTAGTTGCAAGTGTTGGCAATAAAAAGGAAGTAATTAATTTAGAAAGTGTGTCTTTCATTTCTTTTAACTCCTTCCATTTCAGTTTATACTGATATGTTTTTCCTGTTTGATTTTGCCTTTTTCCTTGGTTTTTTTTTCTTTTAATCCCTTTTTTCACTCAGACTTTCACATTAGTTTTAAATGTTCAATGGGTTCGAACTTAAGAATTTAATTCAAATATGCTCATGGGGCTTATAGCATTCCTCTGTTGTTTAAAGTTATTGTTTATGTAAATATCATGCACTTCTGTTTATTTGTTTTAGTCTAGTTTTACATGGTATGTATAATGTGTTTCTTTGAACATCGAGGGTTTAAATTTTGAGGATTTGGACTCCCTAAGTATTTAACAGTTTAAAAATTCTTGGATCTCTTTTTTTTGTACATTTTGTAAGCTATTCATAGTGTAGTTTTTGCAATCCATTTGTAAATTAAAATATTTTAATACAGTATAAGCCTTATTTTTGTAGCTTCCTTTAACACTTAAGTGTATACTGTTTTATTCTGATCCATAATGAGATAATTTACCTTTAAAATGTATTCTAGAATTCAGTGCTTTTTCTAGTCTACATTTTCATACAAGCTTTGAGAGTCTTGAGGAAAAATTTAAAAACCTTAAGTGATAGAGGCAAAAAGAAGAAAGAGTATTTAGGAAAAGAAGGTCCTATGTATTGGGATATTGATTCTCCTTAATTAGTTTGGGGAGAACTTAACTTTCACAAGTTTGCCCATCCTTTCTGAGAGCAGGAGTTGGCAGACAGTGTGTGAAGGGCCAGAGAGCAAATATTTTAGACTGTATAGGATACATAGTCTTGTCATAGCTTTTTCCAGTTCTCTTGTTGTACACTAGACAGTATGTGAACAACGAACTTGACCATGAGTCCATCAGACCTCATTTACCAAAAAAAATATGCATTTTAAAATAAATATTTGTGATCCGGGGAGTCCTGCAGGCACAAAAAGTAGTTTTACTTACAGTCAAAAGATGTTGAACGTTGATCCCTCTTGTAGTGGGAATTTAGATTCTGTTATTGAAATATTCTCATTTTCGCATGACTGTGAAATAACTGCCCAACTATCTAAACTACGAAGAAAATGACTAAATTTTAATTGTGAAAGGATGCTTGCAATGTTTACATTATCATCACAGATCTTAATGTGTCTTCTTGCCAATAAAAAGGTTGAGAGGAAAAAAATAAAAAAGCAGGTGAACTGTACTTGGCCAACCCCAAGTACTAAACGCACTCCTGTTCCAGGGGCATGAAAAGACAGAGGCAAGCAGACGCATGCTCTTCCTCCTAGTTTCCAAAATACGAAATAAAGCTTGCCAGGTGGTAATTTTAAACCTGCGATAGCACAAATGATGGAATAATGAACTTTATTACTGATTTGCTGTGAATTATTGTGATGAAGCAGATGGTTTCTATGGGAAGACTTGTTCTGAGTTCCAAAGAACAGCCTTGGATTTTGGAACACAGCACCAGGGACCTGCCCTTATTTATATGTAAACAGCAGACCCGTGAGATGGGAAGAGCCTGTTACCCTTGGGAGGTTAAACTGAAGTCTTTTCTTGATAACTTGGCAGGTAGTTTTCAACAGAGCAAATGACCTACAGGAAACATATAAAAGATATAGACACATCCAGTAAAACCACACCTGTCTCGCGGGTTTGCCAAGCTTTGTATGGGATTATTGTAAAAGCTGTAGGAAAGTGATCTTCAACCCACTGTCACATGGGCTTGGCCACCCACCCCTTTGAACAAACCAGAGACAGTGAAGATGTGGTCCTTACCCTCTGAAAGGCACCCTTGAGTTGTAGGTATTGCACAGTGTCAGCCATGCAGCAAGCTTTTGTTACATTGTGCTGGGACCCACTGATGGATGAAAGGATGAGCTCAGTCTCTGCAGGACACTTACTGTCAAACTGGCAATCACACTGTGATTGTCATCACGGAAGAGGGTGCACTCAGGGCTGAGGGAGCAAAAGGAGCTACTAGCTTGGGGAGAAATAAAAAAAAAAAGAATCTTCATCAGCCATTTACTGTGTGCTCAGCAGAATGAAACACTTGGAAACAGAGTACAGATATTCAATGTGAAGTAAAACTATGCTGAAATATATTTTTAAATATTGGGAGATACTAAAACATGTGTTCCTTGGAATCCCCTTGTAGTGATGATAAAATTGAGCAGCGGGCCTTGGCCAGGAGAAGAGATCAAGTTTAAACTCCCCCGTCTCCCCAGGTGGCCATAATGATTCATTGGAAAAGCACTGGATTGGGAGCAGATGTTTATGGGTCTGATTCAGGTTCTGCTAAATTTCA
Organism: Odocoileus virginianus; assembly: GCF_023699985.2. NCBI lineage: Eukaryota > Metazoa > Chordata > Mammalia > Artiodactyla > Cervidae > Odocoileus > Odocoileus virginianus. The sequence goes on from NC_069675.1 coordinate 84,083,980, forward strand.
TTAGCTCTGGAACCTGAGTCACGTCCCCTTTGCCTTTCTGAGTCTAAACTGCATTAAACCAGGTGACTCACCTGGGTGCCCAGGTGTGCTTTTCCCTGCATCCAGGGCTCAGTTCCCAAGAAGAGGGTTCCCGTGATGGAAGAGGTGCTTTCTGAGGCCACTCCTGGGCACCAAGTGCTTTGCTGGGTTTTTCTCCTCCTGCTGAGGTCACATCAGAGTTTGTCATCAGGGTTTGTGAAGTTGCTCTAGTTTACCTTTTCTCCTCCCAGACTATGAACTGCTTGGGGTGGTGGGGGGTACCGTCCACTTTTCATGATCCCGGTGTTGAGTCTATGGATGATAGAAGCTCAGAAGGAGAGGTTCTCTGTTCTGTTGAGTGCATGTTTGTGGGCTTTTTTTTTTGCATCTCTTTTTTGAAAATATATATATGTTTAATGTGAACCCTTTTTAAAGTCTTTATTGAATTTGTTACAGTATTGCTCTGCTTTATGTTTTTTTGTTTTTTGTTTTGATCTGCAAGGCATGTGAGGTCTTAGCTCCCTGTGAAGCGTTAGTTGCTCAGTCATGCCTGACTCTTTGAAAGCGACCCCACGGACTACAGCCCACCAGGCTCCTCTGTCCATGGGATTCTCCAGGCAAGAATACTGGAGTGGGCTGCCATTTCCTTCTCCAGGGAATCTTCCCGACCCAGGGATCGAACCTGGTTCTCCTGCACTGCAGGCAGATCCTTTACCAACTGAGCTGTGAGGGAAGCCCTTAGCTCCCTGACCAGGGATCAGACCTGCACCCTCTGCATTGGAAGGTGAAGTCTCAGCCACTGGACCCCCAGGGAAGTCCCTGACATCTCTTTTTGGTGGGGTATTTCTGAGCAGAGGATACCCGTCTGTGCGGAGCACCTTGAATGGCATGCTTGGTGGGTTGACCAGCAGTCTGTGGTGTTTCCTGCCTCCCTCCCTGCTTATCTGCCCCTGAGGCTGGGTGTGGAGCCGCGGCCCTGGGGTGGGGGTTAGATCAGGGAAGGACCAGGCTGTTTTAGCTGATGTGCTTTTAGCTCAGTCTTCCATGCCCCTGAAGAGCAGGTGAGACAGAAGTCCATCGTCACCTGTCGCCGCCAGTGCTTACAGGACTCCTGCAGTGTGAATTCCTAAATAGAGATATCATGAGGAACTCTTGACTCCGCTGGGGAGGAGTGAGGATTTTGGAAATGCCACCTGGCAGACAGAAGCCTCAAGTCACTTGGAGATCTGTACTCATGAAGGTAATGAGCAGTGGTTAATGGCTCAGCGGAAACTCTGCAGGGGAAAGTACTAACATCCCTGAGGACAATCCGAGATCCCATGAGAGGGAATAAAACGTGGCAGGAAGGAACCTGGACTCTAATAAAAGTTTTTCTTTTCCGCTCTCTGTGGATGGTACTTGAAAGCCTTTCAGTGGCTTGGAGTGAAGGTGCAGGCTCTTTGGGTGTTGCTGTGCTGTCCTGAGCTAGAAGCTGTATTTCAACCAGAAAACCATAAGTAATTCTAAAATGTGTTTTTCACATTGTCTTCTCCTCATAGCAGTTAATGTGACAGCAAACATTGTGTATCCATTGCTGTGCGGGGTGCTGGGATCGCACTCATCCTAGCAGCAGCCCTGGAGGTGGGCCCTCCAGGGGATCTGTTTCCCCGGTAGCAGGTTAGTAAGAGGGGAACCTGGATGAGAACTGGGTGTGTCTGATCACACCCAGTGCCCAGGCTTTTTGTTCCTGCACTTTATTACTTAAGCATTCAGCTTTATGATAGGAGAATGTGTTGTTAAAAAGAAGTACCCTGAGTTGATTGAGGAGAGGTAATGGGAGCCAGCAGGGTCCTGAGCACAGTGCGGGTTGCTCTTCCTTAGCACAAAGACACAGATAGTTTTTATCCAAAAAGATGCAATGGCCGTTAGGCATATTATGCTTAGGATCTGAGGTTTTTAAATATTCTCAATTCTCAAAGAAAGGAAAACCTGTTACTTGCTGAGAGGCAGTAGGATGTCCAGGCCCTGTTGGATTCTGACGAATCTTTAGGACGTAGCATCATACCCTCTTGGGCTTCCCTGGTGGCTCAGTGGTAAAGAATCCGCCTGCAATGCAGGAGACCCGGGTTCGATCCCTGGGTCGGGAAGATCCCCTCGAGAAGGGCATGGCAACCCACTCCAGTATTCTTGCCAGGAAAATCCTGTGGACAGAGGAGCCTGGTGGGCTGCAGCCCACGGGGTCACAAAGCATCGGACATGCCTGAGCGACTGAGCACAGGGGCACACACATCACGCCCTCAAACCCTGTGCTTGGGACAGGGCCTAATTCAGATTCCACCATCCTGTCTAGTCACTGTAGTATCTCTTCTGGAGATTTTGAATTCTAACTTGTGTTTCCAGTCGTAAGCTGAGTCTCTGTTAAGGACCCAGTCATCCTTGAGCAAGGAAGGGAGGTTTCTTTCCCTTGTGTCAAGGGTTTCTGTCTGAAGTAGGAAGAATATGTTAATGTGGAGATGAAGACAATACAAACACACATCCCTTGGAAAATAATGCTGTTACTTTAGGTGTTGCCGTTACATCTGAATGTGTCAGAGTAAGAAGTCCACCGGTGGACTCAGGTGATGGGGCTTACACCATAAAGAGGGCTGAGGGCTGAAGAACTGATGCTTTCAAACACCGTGCCACTTACATAAAATATGTGGTTCACATTGAAATTTTGTGAGAGAAGAAGGTTGCATGAATGGTGTATTTCTTTTTCTTTACTTTTAGGTAAGAAATGAGGAAGTTGTTTGGGCAAATTAGGGCTTGCTGAATGCTGAGTCTGCCTGTGGTGTATTGTTACGATAAATATGTAGACTTGATATGGGCAGGTTTTGTCTTCTCTATGTTAGAAACAGTATGATTTAATAGAGTGTTTGGACTTGAACTTTGGAACTTGAATGGTGGAATGTTGAGTGCTCTCTACAAATATTCCACTTAACTGTCCCTACAGTCCTGGTAGTGTTAGTCATTCAGTCATATCTGACTCTTTGCAACCCCATGGACTGTAGCCCACCAGGCTCCTCTGTCCATGGAATTCTCCAGGTAAGAATACTGGAGTGGGTTGCCATTCCCTTCTCTAGGGTATCTTCCCCACCCAGAGATTGCACCCAGGTCTCCTGCGTTGCAGGCAGAGTCTTTACTGTCTGAGACACCAGGTCATTATTCACTGTACAGAGGAGACCATAGTTCCAAGAGGTGAGGTCACTCAGACCAGTAGCAAAACTAGTAATTATCCATCCTGGACATCTGTGAAATTAATTCCTGTGGTTATTGCTGATTCATGGAGATTCTTTTAAAGTTTTCTTTTTAATTAGAGAAAAAGAGATTCTCACCTTCTTACCAGATAGCATAAAGAGTCTGGGCTATTTTTTGTAGAATAGCAGGCATGTTAGAGATGTAGTGACTGGGTTTGTCTTAGTGATCATTAGAACGCACGTTGGGGTCTTTTTTAAAAGGCTTTACCTCCCAGAGAAATATTTGAATAAAAGTGATTTTATTTTCTCAATAATCTACCTTAACTTAAAATTGTTCAGTCTTTTGTAAGTTCCATGCTTGAGGCTGATACTTATTTAATTACAGAATAAGTATAGTCTTTAAAGTGCTACTTTAATGTCAGTTGACTAAGAAAAGACTTAAAGTACTTTCTGATACATTAATTTATATAGGGAAAAGACAGTGATCCCATCCTGCTTGCTGCTGCTGGCTTATTAAACAGTTCTTATTTAGAGTAGTTATGGAGAGAAAATCAGAAGATAAGAGGGCAAAATATCTGATGACTTGAAAAATGGTAGGACATTTTGCTGAAAGGATGTTATAGCAGGTGAGCCTGGGCACCTGTTTCTCTCCAAAGTGTGAGGTTTTGCTTACACTTAGTGAAACCCAGAGAAGAGATGGGATTGCTGTCTTTTCCTGGCCTGGAAATTAATCTTAGGGTATGACAGACTATGTTACTTAGCAGGACTTGCCTTGGGAAGAAGGTAACAATTTCAGGATGGGGTTGGCATGATTTGCCTTTCAAAGTTTCAAGAAGTTTCATATAGAACTCATTTTGTTGGAGCATAGCTTCATTTCAAAAGCTTCATTGTAATAAACGAATTATTAGAGAGCTGTTATTTAGAATAGTATAAGATAATAGATGATAGTATAAGATAATAGAATAAACTTTTTTCCTTAGAGAGCTTTAGAAAGTGTGCAGAGAACAGACTTAAAGACTTGAAGATAAAATCCAACGAAAAAAATGATAAAAGTTAAGAAACAAGTAGGATGGAACCCCAGAGGACAATACACAACTTTAATTACAAATAAATTACTCTCAGTAGCTAAATTGCCAGTGATATTTATTAAACACAAATGCTAAGGTGCTTTCCCATGCAATCCTTACAGCCGCCTGTGCTGTAATCCTGTATCTCAGCTTTATTGTTGAAGAAAACAGACATTCAGAGACCTAGATGCTTTCCCCAGGTTTATACAACTGGTCCCCAGCAGGCTCAGAATTTGAAACCCAATCTGTTCAGCACCAACGCCCCATGCAGCCAGCTGCTAAACTCAGTTCCCCCCTGACCTTCACAGCATGTGGATTTTCCATGGGAAACAGGCAGTGTCCTATCCATTTTATTTCGGGGTTGTTTTCCTTCATTGATAATTGGTGTGTGTGCAAGTAATATAAATTAATCTTAGTTTGAAGGCTGAATTGGGAAGCTAAAATTCTTTAATTCTAATTCTTGGGTTAGTTTGTTAATTTATCCAGACTTAGCAGCTGAGCAGTGAAGCCAGTGGGATAAATCTTCACTTCTTCCTTCATCTCCCCCCACCACCTGTATTCGCCCTCACTGAGAATGACCTTGCTTCATCAGTCTCCTCTTGGGTCGTTTGAGGCGTGAACACCTGAAAGGCGTTTGAGATCGTCCCTGGCGCGCGGTCAGCTCTCAGTGGGCGGTGGGGATGCCCTGCTGTCCTTATGTTCCTCCCGACCCCTCCAGCTCTTAGATCGCTGCTCCAGCTTCCTTAGATCGCTGCACACATCGTCTTCTTGCTGCCCTCGCTTTGACGGTCTTCACAGAATGAATTGAATCATCTTTTTCTGCTTTTCCACCTATGTGGTTTTCACCCCAAAGGGTAATGGAAGAAAGGTGAGTGATCGTCTGTGCACGTGGGAAGGGAGCTCAGCACCCTTTGTTACAACACGCAGCCCCTGAAGAGCAAAGACTGACAGGGTCCTGGTCTTCCGGTCGGGAGGGGCGCCGGGTCTCTGACTTGGAGGGTGGTTGTCCCTGGGGTCACAAAGAGTCGGACACGACTGATCGACTTGAGCGCAGCACAGCACAGGAGAACATGAAGCCTTTTATAGACTTTAGTTTTCACGGTTCTGGTTTTAGTAGCAATTAGAATGGACTGAAATTTGGATGCGTTTTTGTGGGTAATTGTCTTTTTCAGTTTAAGATTCTGTCATTACACTGACTGCCAGATACAGTCTTTGATGTTTTTAAAGCCTTTAAAACTTCATTTCTGTGTATTTATTGATTTAAGGACTATCCAATCAGATGATATTTTTAACTACAGTCCAGACGTCTGAAATCTTGATGTAAACTATTCCCTTTTCTTTTTCCTTCTGGCCAAGCGCAAAGCGTGTGGGATCTTAGTTCTCCGACCAGGGATTGAACCCATTCCCTCGGCAGGGAAAGCACCGAGTCCTAACGATTGGACCACCAGGGAATTTCTATAGAAGTCTTTGCATTTTGAACGATAAACATCCTGCTTGATACCAAGAGCCAATACCCAATTTTATTTCTATCTTTGAGTCAACTTTGGAAATTTTCTTTATTAAACACCATTAAGTGACTTCGTTATGTTTCAGAGACAGGTGTGGGAGCAGAGTTAGATTTTAGAAAGGAGCTGAACAGTTGGCCACGTGGTTTGGGGTCCTTTCTGTCATCGGTAAACAATGTGAGAAGGAAAAGGACCCAGTGCCCTCATGTATCCGTGTCTCAGTTTGTGTCTGGTCTGGTGGACACAGCTGAGCTCCTTTCTTGTCATGAATAAGGCTTTGTAAAAGAACAAACACAGCCCCTCACGACTTGTATTGTGCTTGTAACTCGTGCAGACCTTGCCGTTCCAGGCGAGAGGGCTCCTCGGCAGGGAACCCGGCAGGCCCTGTCTTCCGAGGAACAGCCGTTTTATCAGGGAGTGTAGATGACCTGCAGATCTCTAGGAAGACAGTAAGAGAGAATCTGGAGTCTCCCCATCCAGGGAGAAGCCCAAGTTAGGACCCTGGGGAGAAAGTGCCTTCACCCCAAGAGGACAGCGGCAGTGTAACGACTGGGAACAAAACAGGGGCCTCTGAGTCTTGTATGAAGATGACGTGGTGGCTGGTTTTTGCTGGTAAAGCAGCTGGTTTTATAAAAGTGTTTTAAAATTCTTCTGTTAGAGTCACAGACTCTCACAGAGCTGGTTTCCAGCCACAGGGCCAGCTCATGCTCTGAGTGAGGGCTGGCAGGCTCGTCCCGCCCGGGGACTTTTCTAGGTGTGGATATATTTCCGATTTTCTGAATCTATTTTAGAACTTGAATTTACAGCCCCCCCCCACCCCCAGAAATCATATTTCCACACAAGCCTACCAAATCCTACTTTAATTAACTGATGTTTCAGCTACTGAGGAGTGGAAATCCACAAATTTTCTCCCCACAAAGTAGCAATAAAACTGGTCAAAACCATTGTTGGGCTCTGAAAATTTACTCAAAGCAAACAGCAATTCGAGAAGCTTTTGTTTAAAAGAAAACTGATGACCTTTGAGTGAGAACAGTGGGAATGGTGGTGTTCCTGCCTGGGCTCCCCCCACCCCTCATTCCCTGGCAGAGAGTTCTCCTAGGGCAGGGCCGGCTGCAAAGACCTGCAGCTTTGGTTGACTTGCTTGGGGGTGGAAGGCATAAAACCTGAGAGGTGGCTCACAGAGGGGGCCTCTAGCTCTCCCGTCCTGAGGATTTGGTCTAACGTATAGCAGAGAGATTCTTGGCAGCGAGAGAGCCATGGGGAGACTAGAGAAGATACCGATACAACCGTGGCTGCCTGGATACTGCCTCCACATCAGGGGAAGTGTGGCGGGCCTGAAGGAGAGAGACGGCCAGAGCGGGCTTGAAACCTGCCGGACTGTTGAACGAGCTCTCAGACCCACACCTGAAACCCTCAGCAGAGGGCAGAAGCCTTACTGGTGGCAGATTCTTAAGCACAAGCCCTGACTAGCCCTTGACTGACCACTGAGATTACAGACACAGGGGAGACTCTGAGAGTAAGGCTGAAAAATAAAACCGTGAGTTTAAAAATCGGAGGGGAGGTGTCAGCCGCTGTGTACCATGGGTGGAAGAGATGGAACAGAACCAGCACGCTCCAGAATCACTGCAAACAGTGACTGCAGCCATGAAATTAAAAGACACTTGCTCCTTGGAAGGAAAACTGTGACAGACCTCGTGCGTGCTTAATCGCTCAGTCGTGTCCCATTTTTGGCAACCCCCATGGACTGTAACCTGCCAGGCTATTCTGTCCATGGGATTCTCTAGGCAAGAATACTGGAGTGGATGGCCATTCCCTTCTCCAGGGGATTTTCCCCATTCAGGAATTGAGCCTGGGTCTCCTCATTGCAGGCAGATTCTTTACCATCTGAGCCACCAGGGAAGCCCATGACAAACCTAGACAGTATATTAAAAAGCAGAGACATTACTTGGGCAACAAAGGTCCGTCTAGTCAAAGCTACGGTTTTTCCTGTAGTCATGTACAGATGTGAGAGTTGGACCATGAAGAAAACTGAGCCCCGAAGAATTGATGCTTTCAAATTGTGTTGCCGGAGAACACTCTTCAGAGTCCCTCGGACTGCAAGGAGATCAAACTAGTCACTCCTAAAGGAAATCAACCCTGAATATTCACTGGAAGGACTGATGCTGAAGCTGAAGCCCCAGTACTTCGGCCACCTGATGTGAAGAGCTGACTCATTGGAAAAAACTCTGATGCTGGGAAAGACTGAGGGCAAAAGGAGTAGGGGACAACAGAGGATGAGATTGTTGGTTGGCATCACTGACTCAATGAACATGAATCTGAGCAAACACTTACATATGGTAATAGTAGCACAAAGGACACATTAAAAAATGAAGCTGTATTGGAGCAAGCTTGCTGTTTTATTAGAATTAAGTCAGCGTTGATCTGAGCTAGGTTTCTGGCCCGAGTGGCCAGGTGGACTATGCTATGTAGGAAATGGGGTGGCTGGGGAGAGGCAGTTTACTGGGAAGGGGGGCTTTCTTTGCATGTTAAATTTGAGAGGCCTCATTAAATATTCATGTGGGAACAGCAGTCAGACAAGTGTGGTGTTCAGGGTAGAGGCTTTCAAGCCTTCAATACAATGATATTAAGAAACAAATGTGTCTGGAAAAGAGAAGAGGGCTGAGGCTTAATTTACCAACTGGTCTGGAGTCTCCAGCTAGGAAGAGACCAAGCCAACTTTCCAGCCCAAGCCAGTTTGGACTCCAGAGTCGACTTCTGTGTTTTCTTGTTATGCCCTAATTTACAAACCTGGCTTTTTCTCCTTAGTTTCTGCTGCTGATATAGTATGAGATATTTTTTAGTTTCTCCTTAGAAACCTCAGCATTGCTGTCACATCTCCATCTTAACTCAGAACTTGTTTCTTCCTGCTACATAACTGCTCCTCTGACTCCCAGCCTTATCTCTTACCATCCATCCTGTGTATGGGTTAAGTCTCTATTACTTGCCTAAGAACTGTTTCACTACATCACTCATTGCTTAAAAATCTTTGAACGCCTGCAGGAGAATAGCCAGAAGTACTCAAGACACTCATGGCCCTTTCGAATACCCTGAACCCTATTTTATGCACTAACTTATTTCCTGTAGTTTCTCCCATTTTTCACTGGTACGTGTCAGGCTGGCCAGTCCTGGCTCTGGGCATGTAGCCTCACAGGGAGGCATCATTTCCTCTGTGTCGCTCCTGTTCTGTATTTGTGGCTACATCTACATCATCGTCGTCCTGGGAGGAGCCCTCAGTTACTTCCCTGGCCTGCAATGAACATCTTTTCACACTGCTTCTGTTCTGTTCTGCCACTTTACAGAATGCCTTCTCTTTGTCAAGCTCAGTGCCAGGCTCTCATAGACTCAGACGTCTGAAATTTTGAAGGAGTGCCGTCTAGGGAAGGATACAACATCTAAGAGAACAGTTTTCACAAGATACGATAAAGATGCTCTAAATAGACATAGTGAGACAGGGGTGACTGGCATCTCAATAGCTAATCCTGGAAAAACCCAGCACTGTCACTCACCGTTGGCTGTCAGACGCTGTGGCTGTGCTCCCTGGCTTGATGTCAGGTTCCCGCAATGGAGAAGTCGTATCTCACTGCTCTTTCTGTTCCTTCTATAAAAGGCAAGTGTGTTGAGTTAAAGTGACATCTTTAACAGGCAAAACTCTCAGAAGAGATAAGGCATGTGATTTCAAAATGTGAAGAGTGGCTACTGTATATCTTTACGAGAATGTGTTTATAAATGTGATAATGGAAGAGGGCGTCTCTGGTGGCTCAGTGGTAAAGAATCCACCTGCCAATGCAGGAGATACAGGTTTGATCCCTAGGTTGGGAAGATCCCCTGGAGAAGGAAATGGCAACCCACACCAGTATTCTTGATGGGAAAAATCCCATGGACAGAGGAGCCTGGTGGGCTGAGGTCCAGGTGAAAGGGAAGTCGCTCAGTTGTGTCTGACTCTTTGTGACCCCATGGGCTGTGGCCTGCCAGGCTCCTCTGTCCATGGGATTTTCCAGGCAAGTATACTGGGGTGGGTTGCCATTTCCTTCTCCAGAGGATCTTCTTGACCCAAGGGTCGAACCTGGGTGTCCCACATTGCAAGCAGACTCTTTACTGTCTGAGCCACCAGGTGGTTCCGGGCTGTAGTCCAAGGGGTCCCAAGATGTCAGACATGACTTGGCAGCTAAAGAACAATAGTGGAAGGAGCCTTTCAACTTGGCTTAAGACTTCACCTAGTTAGATAGTTGATACTCACCTGTTGGTTACCTGAGGATAAACTTAACCTTTGGTCCTAATACCTTAGCAGAAACAAAGTATCTTAGAATGTGTTACTGTGTACAAAGTAAAAAGAGCAAGAAATGTTAAGGATTGCTTTACTAAAATTCCATTAAGTTGATAGCTGGACTTTTAGAATAAAATGCAAATACTATCAAAAAGATTTTAGAAAACTGATGTTTTAATCATGGTTATAAGACTAAATTTTGAGGCTTCCAGTAATTGTAGTAGATTCAACACACACGTTTATCTGAAACTCAAAGAGACAGAAGCTGGAACCTAAGTGCTGGCGAGGATGGTGCTATTGAGGATGGGCCAGTCTGTCCTGCCAGGTCCAGGATGGGTCAGGAAGTGGCATCTGGGGAGCAGAGCCTGTGTGCAGGGTATGCAGCTGCAGGCGGCTTGGTCCTGGTGATGCATGCTGGACCCTTTGAAACTATGCCTGTGTTACTTTCATAAAAGTAGACTGAGATGAAAGAAGGGCCAAACTCACTCTGGGTTGCTGGTTTTAAAATAACAGCCTCATTCTCAGTTATGCCACCCCATAGAAAACGAATTCTTCAGGTTGCCTCACGCATGATAGCCACTAACTATAAATGAACAGACTTGATTAATCATAAATTTTTAAATAGGAAATGAACAGTTTATAAGCAGTCAGTCTTTCCAGGTCCCTGCTGACTTTATCAGACTTAAGGTCCTATTTTGAAATATACCCAGAAATAGAACACTCAGCTTTCATTTTATTTCATTCGCCTGTAGGTCCCAACTGTCTTCATGCCTAATAGTTGTGTTCGTATTCACATGACTGTTGTGTTTGTATTTAAAGGCATGGGACTGGATGAAATCTTTTTGGAAACAGATATAAACGGAGAAGAGGAGTGAACCCTAGAGTCCCAGGTTGAGAAGGAATCTGCAGAGGAGATTATAAAATTTGTTTCCAAATAATTTTAAAATCAACTTTCTTTAGGTAAAAATTACCTTAAACAAAGTAGAACCACTGGCTCAGTGAGTTTTGACAAATGTCCAGACCTCTATCACCACCCCCCAAATCCAGGCACAGGATACTTCATTCATCCCCCAAGGTTCCCACATTCTCTTTGTAATCTTTATAGCCCAGCCCCCTGCACCCCGCTTGCTCTCTGCTTTTTGTACCACCTTTGATCAGTTTATCTGTTTTAGAATTTCATGTAAATCGAACTGTATAGTAAGTCAGGCTTCCCAGGAGGAAATCCCATGGACAGAGGAGCCCGGTGGGTTACGACCGTGGGGTCCCAAGAGTTGGACACAACCAGGCAACCAAGCCCACACCACAGTTAGCCCTCAGATGTGTTGACCTTTCCTGAATTGGGGCTGCACCCAAAGCCCCCTGAACTTGAGCACCCTGAAAGTGATGAGTTTCATTTGACTTCACATTAACACAACGGCTCACTTATTAGTTTTTGCCTTTCTCTCCATCAAGATTTTGAACCTTTTGGTGATGTTGCCTGTTTTCCTCTTTTTCAGTTCTCGGCATTTCAAGCCCATTAATTCCCATAGTCCCTGAGCACTTTGCTTTTCCCTGAACAATTTCCACTTCATATCTAATGTCTAGAGAATGGGTATTTTAGATGTGGTTTCTCTTTTTAAAATGGGGCAGTAATTCAACACTTATATTTGAATGAATAATAGAATGTTCTCTCTGGAACTCTTCAAATCTTGTTGATTTCATTTTGTTATAAAGGATGATAGTATCAGGATGCTTTTAAAACTGCACAGAGCAGAAATCCCAACTCATAGTGGTGTAATGGTATAAGTCATAGTGGTATAATGGTAACCAGTGCAGAGAGATTCACTTTTCCAGGGAAAGGTCACGAGGCGAGGCAGTTCTTGTTGATTAACTCAGCAACTCTGTTTTTATGAGGGCATCAGAAAGTTCTGTATTTTGTTTTATTTAGCTTTTCTGCTTCACCATCTCACCAGATTGTCTGTAGGCTAGCTGGGCTTAATCGACATAGCAGTAGCAGGGGTCCTGTGTTGTACTCTGCTTAGTTGCTTAGCTATGTCCCAACTCCTTGCAACCCCAGGGGCTGTAGCCCACCAGACTCCTCTGTCCAAGGGGATTCTCCAGACAAGAATACTGGAGTGTGTTGACATGCCCTCCTCAGCAAGTGTCCTACTTGCTATTTAAGGAGATAGCCTTTCTAAAAGCTCTGTGTCTTGTTTCACTGACAGTACTTAAGTTTCACACCCACCTGTAAACTGTCAGTTGCAGGGAGTATGAGACCACTTGACAAATCAGAGGCTTTCCCTGTCACCCTTCCCTGTAGCCTAATTCAAAAGATAACAGTGAAAATGTGGTGCGCTTTGGTATCGCTTTGGAATGCATTTCAGTTCTGGATAATAGGAAAAAACCCAGCACCTCAGATTTTTCTGGACTTAGGTTATTCAGAGCCAGTGTAGCTGCTCAACAGTGTTTATTAAAGAGTCAGGTTTCTTTCTTGTTTTGCAGTTCTGTCCTTCACCTGTTAGCTCACTACTTCAGGGATGCAGGGTGGTTGCTGCTACAGCCATCAGATCCTTTTTCTGCATAGAAGGAATTCATACCATGCCAGCTACATGTATCCCTTCTTTTTTCTTTGATTCTGCAGAATGCTTTCATTGATTTTTGACAAACTCATAACTAATCCATGATCGCAATTCAATTATGAGTTGACAGAATTAGACCACAGATTTTCCCGGTTCAGTGAAGAAGTTGCTTACATCATGGGCAAACAAATGTGGTTCAGCTAATGAATGTTTGTTGATATTTTTGTTTACGTAAATGAGTAAGTTGAAAGTAAAACACTAAAGGTACAGGTTGACACTTTTCTCTTTTTGTCCATAATGTGAGTAAGAGCAACTTCTATGCTGAAGTGAATAATAGTTTTTGAATGCTAGAAGAATAAGATTTTCTGGGTTTTTTTTTTGAGCGGGGGGCTATTCACAATGTCATAGCTGCAGGTCATGACATACTTTTAAAAGTTTAGTGTCTATTATTAGCATTCTCTTCATTGCTTCTGTTTAGGGTCAGCAAACTTCTTTCATAAAGAGCCAGATATAGTATTTTAGGCTTTGAGGGCCTTGTAGATGCTGCTGCAACTGTTCAGCTCAGGTGTTCTGAGGCCAAAGCAGCCATAAGCAGTATACATGTAAATGGCCTTGAGTGGTCAAACAAAATTTGACTGACGGAAGCAAAGCAGGGAGTGAGATTTATCCTACAGGCTTTGGTTTGATTATCTCTGGTTTGAATAATCCATTTGTTTGTTCAGGCAAGTCGTGTCTGACTCTTTGTGACCCCATGGACTGCAGCACTCCAGGCTTCCCTGTCCTTCAGTATCTCCTGGAGTTTGCTCAAATTCATGTTCATTGAATAATCTATAGTGTTTGCCAATTACCAAGGTGTAAATACTTCTACACCACTTAGTTTGGCTTCCTGTATTGAATCATTTTTGCATTTACCCAATAAACACTGCTTGGTCAAGCTATCTTAAGTTATAATTAGTTTTAGTGTGCTAAACTCTTATTAAAGATTATTTCAGTTATCTAGTGCAGACGTCTTTGCTCAGGAATAATCCAAGTGTATCAGAATTACCTATTTGTCTGAAGTATGAAAGGACCCTTTCCTAAAACCTCCTGAATGGCCTATTTGAGAAGTTCAATGTTTTAAATTAATCAACTACATTGGGTTTTTTTCTTCTATTGATTTCTTCTGTGTTATGTATGTTTAGAAAGTCCTTCACCAATTTGAGGACATTTGAATACTTATTCACAGCCCGTATGTGTTTTAGTATTATACTGTATATTTAATTCTTTTATTCGTCTAGGATTGTTTCAATGAAGGTACAGCTCCATTCACCCACCCAAATTGTTTAACTCATTAGGTGATAATCCATTCACTCCTGCTAATATGCATTACATATTATATGTATGTAATATGTATTACATATGTGATATGCATTACAGCCTTCATTTTACACAGTGGTATATATTCTAGAGTCTGTGAATTTCTGTTCTCTTGATATGTAAATTAGTTCTCCCAGATGATGTTTTAAATCCTTTTTTACAAATAATTAATTTATGACTGTGCTGGTTCTTTGTTGTTGTTATGCCCGGGCTTTCTCTAGTTTCAGCAAGTGTGTGGGGGGGGTTGGGGGGGTGGTGGGGGGTGTGGAGAGTACTCTCTAGTTGTGGTATGCGAGCTTCTTATTGTGGTGGCATCTCTTGTTGCAGAGCCCAGGCTCTAGAGCGTGGGTTCACTAGTTGCAACACGTGGGTTTAGTTGCCCTGCAGGAAGTGGAATCTTTCCTGACCAGGGATTGGACCCATGTCCCTTGCATTGATGGGTGGATTCTTAACCACTGGACCACCAGGGAAATCCTAGTGTTTTTAATTATTGTAGCTCTCTCCCATACATCTTAAGACTGAAAATTATTAAACATTTATGTTTATAAAATGTGAGTAAATACCACCTGCTGCACACTGTTTATGATTTTAGATGATTGAGGACAAGTCTTAAAAAAACTCTTAAGAACTTGTTTGATGTGTGTTTCAGCCAAATATTTTCACACTAGATTTTGTTTTCTAAAAGAAGGAAAAATAAATAGATACCAGTACTTACCATATTCAGTTTTATGTTGTAAGCATGACTTTCAGATACATAATCTGTTATATGGAGGTTTTTCAGAAGGAAAAAATGAATAAAGGTAGGAACTAAATGTGTTTGCCGTTGAAAATGGTACAAAATTTAAGGAAACTGAAGCAGACACTAGTAAAGAGTTTTTACAGTTTATCAAAGAAAGCCATTTGTGGAGTAGATCTAGTGATGTTTACAGTTTTTGAACCATATCATATAGTTAATATGTTAGTTTAAAATGTATTTTTTTTAACAAAATGAATCTTTTTATTTCACTAATCTAGCTTGTTTTTGTTTTCCAGATATTGTTTCGTGTTTGCTTTGGGATACCTCACAGTATGCCAAATCACTAGAGTCTATATCTTTGATTATGGACAATATTCTGCTGATTTTTCAGGGTAAGATGAAAACTTTGATTCAGAAGTCTGTTTATCTATTCTAACATGTTGGTTAAAAGACAAAATATAGTTCCATTTAGTAGTTCAAATGAAAAACTTTTTTCGTTTAAAATTCTTTTTGTAAATTTAACATTTTTCTTCTTTGAAAGTGGTCTTTTATAGTGATGTGTAAGTCACAAAAATAACATTTTTTTAATTGACTTTTGTAAAATTTCTAAATATATGGGAATAACATTTGTTGTATGACATGCTGATATTGAAAGCATTTTCTAATTCTGGGCTTCCCTGGTGGATCAGACGGTAAAGCGTGTGCCTGTAATGCAGAAAACCTGGGTCCAATCCCTGGGTCAGGAAGATCCCCTGGGGAAGGAAATGACAACCCACTCCAGTGTTCTTGCCCAGAGAATCCCAGGGACGGGGGAGCCTGGTGGGCTGCTGTCTGTGGGGTCATACAGAGTCAGACATGACTGAAGCAACTTAGCAGCAGCAGCAGCAATAACTATTGAAAATCAGCCCCTCTGAGCCTGCTTCCTTGCTACCCGTCTTTTCTTCTTCTCCCTCCCTGTCTCTCCTCCTCCTTCCCTTGCTTCCTCCCTCCCTCTCTCTCTTCCTTCTTCCCTTGCTTCCTCCCTCCCTTCTTGGAATCCCTTTTGTACAGTGTTTCACCAACTGCTGTGTAACATCTGATAGCTTGTTCTTGCTTCTTAACACACTGTGGGACTGTCTTTGGATGCAAGTCCTCGGACTAGCTTTGTCAGTCTGAATTTCCATGAGAATGCACTTGAACATGTGTTTTTCTTTTATGCATTTCACATCTATGAAATGTTTTACATTCTAATATTCAGTATTCTAGTGAGTGGTAGAAATAACTTCAGGCTTTGTTTTTCTTCAGAGGAAATTTAATCCTTCCTTGGTTCTGAAAGGGTCTTTTGCCTGTAACAGAACTGATTGAATGTCTCTTATGAGATAAATGCAATCCAAGTCCTTAAAAATGAACTTCTTCCCCGTCTTTATAGAGGGACACCTGCTAACATCTGCGTACTGGGTGGGGAAGTTGAAGATAAAACTCTACGGTGTATATGTCAAGCCTGACAGCTTTATTTGTTGAAAAAGACACAGAAGACCTGCTTTTAAGTAGGCCTTGAGTTATCTCTACAGGATAAATAAGGACCAGTAAATTCAACTGAAGGATAAGTAAGTGGAAAAAAGAAAATGAAACAAATCATGGCATCTGCGAATAAATTGTTGAACACTAGAAAAGAGCCACCGTTGTGTGAGCTTAAAGAAAAGTCACTGTTATAAAACAGGAGAATTTCAGAAGATAAATTACCTTTTTCTTCTTAGTGATATCAAAGTGGATTTTACTTTTGTTAAACAGATTTTAAAACCACTTGGATAAAAGACTATATCTAAAAGAACAAATAAAACCAAGACAAAGCAAAATATTAAATACACTAAAAAACTAGTTAGTCAAATTAGCAATATATTGAATAGAATTCAGAAATAACCGGACATACAGAAGAAGAGAATAGATGTTGGCTATGAGCCTATAAAGGACTTCCCTGGTGGCTCAGATGGTAAAGCGTCTGCCTACAATGCGGGAAATCTGGTTTCAATCCCTGGGTCAGGAAGATCTTCTGGAGAAGGAAATGGCAACCCATTTCAGTATTCTTGCCTGGAAAATCCCATGAACAGAGGAACCTGGTAGGCTACAGTTCATGGGGTCGCAAAGAGTCAGACATGACTGAGCGACTTCACTTTCACTATCAACTTATAAACAACAGGAATTCTTAAAGCAAAAAGCTATTAAGCAGAATCAGTAGGTGTATTGGGCCACCTTGAATCTTGATGAACTTAGATAGCCTAGGTCACATGCTGTCATCTTAGTGTAATGAAAATAGGAACTAGCTACGTGTATTTTTAAACTGCCACATTTACTAAGTAGTTTAACGTAGCAGATTTCAGTTTATTAATAAGAATTGGTAGAAGTACAAATTCTGTGATCCAGTGTTCACTGGAGCCTCATAACCCCTTCTTCGTTTTTATCTTAGTCATTACCTTTTTTATTTCCCTTATCTGCTATTCTAAACTCTCGTCACTCTCTAGCTAGGGGTGGGCTAACCACTAATGAAGCACATTGCTCTTGTGACTTTACATAAAGCAAGTTTATTTCTCATTCACACCAGCCCACTGAGGAGGGGGCCTCTGCTCCCCACAATCATTCAAGGAACCAGGCTCCTTTCTTGTGGCCCCACCTACTTCAGGTTCTCTAGAATCCTCTTGATTAAATCGAGGGAATGGTGTGTCCCGTAGTGAGCTGAGCGCAGAGAGAGCATGCCTGCCCTCCACTTTTTCTCTCATTCTGTTGGAAAAAACTAGTTACATGACCCCACAATTTAGAGGATAGTGTACATTAAGAACACTAAGATAGGATCTTAAGTATTTTACTAAAATAAAAATTTTTCACTTGAATATAATTTAAAAATATTTGAGTGTGTCGAAGAAATATAGCATTTTACAGATGGACAACCTGATGTAAAACTCCCAGTTTAATATGTAATTTTTATCCACTAGGAGAAAACATGTGAGCATCATCAGTGTACTGGTGCAAAGACAGAGACAAATCAGCTCAAGGAGACCATTGTGGCCGAACTAAGTTAGAATGCTCCCTTTTGTTTTAATGTGTGCAGAAGAGAAAAGAAGCATTTAGAAGCCTTGAGTGTTACAACACATGAGCACAGGAGATCCTGACTTGCTCCTAATTAGGGTAGATACGGGAGCCATCCAAAGTGGTGTTGGCAGTCTGAGGAAGGTAGAGCTGAATCTTGGGACCCATTCTTTGTGCTAAGCTCACCAGTGCCCTGAAGTTAGACACACAGGGAGTGAAGCCAGGTTCTTGCTAAGGAATCACATGGGAGCTCTTGCATACCAGCCAGTGTTACTTGCAGAGGTGTGGAACACTGATATTGTGTGTGTGTGCATGGGTGTATGTGTGTGTATATGTAGATAGAGAGATAGACTCAAGATACATTTAAAATCCTGAATAGATAAAAGGGACTGTTAATAGCTGTTAATAGAAGCTTCTTTTTGCAGAAAGGTTGAAAGGCTAGGTTGTTAGCTGACATGTTGGCCTCAGAAAATAGGTACAAGAGAAGTATAAAACAGTTAAATAGCTTTCCTTTATATCAGCAATAACTGGTTAGAAAATGTCATAGATAAAAGATGGGAGTTTCAGAAGCAATAAAAACTATGAAATGTTTAAGGAAACATGTAAAAAGAAATGTAGGGACCTTTGTGTAGACGTTTTTGTAGTAAACTATTGTAGGAGGAAATGGCAACCCACTCCAGTATTTTTGCTTAGAGAGTCTCATGGACAGAGGAGCCTGGCGGGCTGTAGTTCATGGGGTTGCAAAAAGTCGGACACAACTGAGCGACTAATACTATGAAGCTTTACTATAGGGCATAAAGAAGACTGACTGGCAAAGCATCTTGTTTATTCAGAGAGTAACATTCAATGTTGTAAAAACAGTCCTTTTTCTCTAGTTAACCTGTAATGCGATTGAGATTTTGATCGAAATTAGGCAAATTGAGAAGTTTTGCTAGAAGTGTTTGAGAGGAGCAGATTCAGTATAAAAATATATACTGCTTGTCAAGCAGACATCATTTGAATATTGTAGGACTGACATAGGAATAGCCAAATCCAAGAAGTCCGCGTAGAGAAACATATCTGTGGATCTGGGATATAAATGTACAGAATGACGATGCTGGGACTATGAGTCAATGAGGAACACCCCTCTCGGTTATTCAGGAAATGGTATTGAGACAGAAAAGGAAAGGTGAATGCTTGCCTTCTTGTAGATGGAAGCAGGAACAGATTTTGGGGACAGGCAGGAAATGAGTTCTGGTTGGAATATGTTGATCTTTGTGGAGCTGAAGTGTTGGTTAATGCATCCAGTAAAGAAAGAAATATGTGACATATTTTCCATTAAAATCAAGAATGCATTTTAGAGCTGAGCAGAGAGCCTCAGATACTCAGTCAGGTATCTTATTACTGGCTGCCCCTGTGTGTTCATGCAGTTGCCATTTTTTTGGGGTCAGCACGGTACATTCTGCTGGGGGCTGAGTACTCTGTAGGTGACCGTCCTGTTGAGCAGAAGGGAGGGACCATGTGGTCTAAAAGCTTCATTCTGGCTCCCTGCGCTCACTGAGCTGAGTCTGGAAGGGCCCCTGGTGCTCTCTGCTGTGCCCAGTAACTATGTTGTAAATAGTGTTGGCGTAAATTATTCAGCCGATAAACCGTCCATAGTGTTCTGCGTATCCTGTTTCAGCCGGTGGGGGGTGTCTCCTGACACCTTAACCTACATTTGATTAGGGAGTGCGTTCCGCCCAGCTGCTACTCATGTAGTTCAAGTTCGAGGGAGAAAACAGGCTCGATCTTATATGAGGTTTGCCCGGTCTGTTCCCCTCCCTGCCTGAACCTTTCCCCCTGATTGTTTCTTTCAATTTATTTATTTTTAATTGAAGGATAATTGCTTTACAGTATTGTGTTGGTTTCTGCCATCCATCAACATTTCCCCCTGAGTTTATGTGTGTTCACAAAGCAGTGTGGTATAATGATATTTATCAGAGATCTGCAGTGTTCCCTTACGACTCTAAAAAGTTGATCAGTTCAGTTTAGTCGCTCAGTCGTGTCTGACTCTTTGCGACCCCATGGACTGCAGCACACCAGGCTTCCCTGTCCATCACCGACTCCCAGAGTTTACTCAAACTCATGTCCATTGAGTCGGTGATGCCATCCAACCATCTCATCCTCTGTTGTCCCCTTCTCCTGCCTTCAGTCTTTCCCTGCATCAGGGTCTTTTCCAGTGAGTTAGCTCTTCACATCAGTTATTGGAGTTTCAGCTTCAACATCAGTCCTTCCCATGAATATTCAGGACTGATTTCCTTTAGGATGGACTGGTTGGATCTCAAAAAGTTGATCACTGGCCCTCAGAGTCCACCCCGTGTGTGCCGGGCCTCGCCTCTCTGCCCGCCTCATCTGATGCTGCAGCCGCGTAACTGCTTCTGTGTCCTCATGCTGCTGCTTCTACCCATCGGGTATTCTCTGCCGGGAACACCCCTCCCAGCCTGCCCGCATGTCCAGCCTCCTGGCTCCTAGAGGCTCAGATGAAGCGGCTCCTGTTCCAGGTGTTTCCCTATAAACTTGCTTAGTTTCTCTGCACGTTTCTTGACACGTTCGGCCCTCAACACTTCTCCATGGAGCTACTTGCGTCCCTTGAGCTCCTGCTTCAGTGCGCAGGTCCCTTCAGGGACAGCACTGAGCAGTTAATTATTGCAGCCGTCCGGTCCCTTCTGCTGAGCAGCGGTTCCGGTATCTGTTGAACGAGGGTTTTATCAAACATCTGCTGCACCTCGGATACTGTTTGTGGCCTTTGTCCTCTTGCTGTTTTATTTAATCCACACAGTGGCTTTATTATCCCCATTTTATAGATAAGAATTTGGAGGCTGGGGAGTTAAACAGCTCCCCCGTGTCCACAGTTGATGAGTAGTGGAGTCAGGATGTTTTCTGGTTTGTGTCCAGCTGCCTGTCCACACTTCTCTGCCCGGTTGTCCAGTCAGCATCTCACACTGAACTTGCCTGACCCGGACTTCCTGATGCCCCTGCCCTGTTCCTCCTGCATTTCTTCCCAGCCAGCTCTGTCTTTCTGTTCCTTTCCTCTGGTCAAAACCCTTGGTGGCCTCAGGTCTCAAGCCCTGGTTCTGATCCACTGTCGAATCATCATCGGGTCCCACTGTCTTTGCCATCAGAAGATGACTGGGATGCACTACGCAGGGTCTGTGCTGTCATCCTGCCCTAAGATGCCATCCTCGCCTGCCTCTTGCCCCCCAGAACCCCACAGCCCTCTCTACCCAGGGGCAAATATACCCATTAAAACCTAATGAGTGGCCTGCCTGTTGCCCTCCATGGTCCCCAGTCTCTCTTGGGTCTCAGCCCTGTCCTCACAGTCCCTGCGGGAGCCTCCTAACTCTGACCATCCCGACACTTCTGTCTTCAGCATCTGTCCTGTCTTTACTCACTGGCTCCAGCCACATCCCCATCTTCACTAGGCTCCCAGCAGGCCAGGTCAGTCTCAGTGCCCGCCACCCGGGCAGGGGTGCTGGTGAGCCTGCCTCTGCGGGGCTTGGTCCCTGACTCAACTTCTCCGTGAAGTGTCGCCCCTGGGTGAGGCCAGTCCCCACCGGCATCCTGGCACTCCTCTCCCCACCCTGTTTTGTTCTTCTGCTCAGCACACAGCAGCAGCTGGCACCCAGCATGTTTACCTCTAAGTTCAGTTGTTATCCCTCCCTCCCCTGTACACGAATGAGAACCCTGTCTCGTTCACAGCTGTGTCTCCAGCACCTGGTGCCTTGTAGGCACTCATTAGATGCTTGTTTTCAAAATGAGCAAGTGAAGGGGCTGGCTGGCTGGATGAATGGCTATTGGAAGCCTTTTCCTCCCCTCTCACGGTGCATTCCTTTGGCTTTAGGTTTGAGGGGTTTGTTGGTTTCAGCGGATTTTGCTGTTTGCAGACAAGCCCCTAAGCACTTAGACATGCCTGAAAGCGGACAGGTCAGTTTGCTCTTTTGTCAGGTCCCTGTATCCTGGTGGCATGCTGACCTTTTATCTAGTGTGTGGGTTTGTGTGTGTATGTGTGTTAGTTGCTCAGTCGTGTCCGACTCTTTGCAACCCCATAGACAGCAGCCCACCAGGCCTCTATGTCCATGGGATTCTCCAGGCAAGAACAGTGGAGTGGGTTGCCATTTCATTCTCTAAAAGAAACTATAGAAAGAAAGTGAAGTCTCTCAGTTGTGTCTGACTCTGCGACCCCATGGACTGCAGCCCACCAGGCTCCTCCATCCATGGAATTTTCCAGGCAAGAGTACTGGAGTGGGTTGCCATTTCTTTCTCCACTTGTATCTAGTGGGTGCTCATAGTTGCTTTGTGGCAGTATCCTTAGAGTTTAGCAGTCTCTTAGAGATGACAGAACAATTCAGAAAGAGATTGTTCTTTTTCAGCATTCATTCTCTAGTGATGTTTACCTAGAGTTTGAGTTTGACCGCATGGCAGAACCAAATCCTGTAACTCTCACTCATTGTAGAGAAAAAAAGATGGCATGTAAACGTTTTAGTTATAATAAGAAAGTTAATTTGTATCTTTTAAAAAAATTATAAGAAGTCTAGAGTCTCTTTAGTTCTTTACATCAGATGGGTATATATTTTTTTATATTACCTGAAGCTGTTTTATCAGTTGAGTATTTATTTTAAATAGCTAGATTCTATATTTTTCCTGTTCCAAGTAGAGTGCTGGGGAAGAGTGTCTGTAACTCCACCTCAATCTAGTGATGTCACTGCGCAGAAGGTACAGGTGGCTCCATCCAGGCCCCTCTTTGCTTGATGGAGGCAGGGAAACCAATTGCTTGTCCTCTCCCGTCTGCCTCGCAGCCTCTACCCCAGGGAAACAGGAGAGTCTGGTTCACATAGGGCTGGCTCAGACTTTTTAGGACCAGGAAGGTGATTAAATAGTGAATGCAAAGCCAACAGGTAGTTAAAATGTCAATAAAGGTGCAAGTGAAAGCTGTGTGAGTCACTCCAGATTGTCCCCATTCAGGTATTTATGAGCACAGTGCACTGTTAGGAAAACCACCCCAGCTGGTCTCTTCGTGAACTGTGGGAGTGTTTTCATTTAGAAGCGTCTTCTCTGCACAGGAGGTTCTGTGTGATGGGTGAGGCCAGCCCCCCTCCCTTTTCAATCCGCTCTGTCTCCTGGTCTCTGTCCTGTGCCTGTGCTGGACTCGTCTGACCGCCTTCCCCTCAGCTTGACTCTCCTGATCTCTCATGAGTCTGTTTGTCCTGTGCCAAACTTTTTTTTACTTTCATTTATCAAATACTCCTTCACAGTCACTCCGCGATAATTTTGTCTTCTGTCATTTTATTCTCACATTCACCACTCCCTGACCCCAGCCCATGACATGTTGGACCAGACGCTGTGGAATGACCACCCCTTTAAAACCAAAGGAAATGTTCGGGCTTAATGATTATCTGTTAAGGAAACAGTAGGTGATGTGAGACGTTTTTGCAAACCAGTCAGAACCTTGAGCCCAATTACTTGGCAGGTAGGGCTTCCCAGGTGGCACAGTGGTAAAGAATCTCCCTGCCAGTGCAGGAGATATCAGTTTGATCTCTGGGTCGGGAAGATCTCCTGGAGAAGGAAATGGCAAGCCACCCCAGTATTCTTGCCTGGAGAATCCCATGGACAGAGGAGCCTGGTGGGCTACAGTTCATGTGGTCCACAAAAGTCGGACATAGCTCAGCGACTGAATGTGTGCGCGCGCATACACACACACACACACACACACACACACACACACACACACTCAGCAGGTACCGAAGGTGCAGAGGTGAATAGGGCAGGGTTCCTGCTGTTAAGTAGTCCGTGAGTTTCGTGGTGATCGAAAAATAAGCCAATAATTACAGAACAGTCTGGTGACTGTTTTCAAGCACAGAGGAGAATGGACATGAGGGAGGGAGTCTAATCAACTTACATAAGGAGTGATGGATCTTGAGTGGGCACTCAGAAGGTTGGGTTTATGTGGTATTTTAGAAATAGTCACCCAGCACATATCCTGTGCTCGGCAGTGTGCTCGGCCCTGGAGGGTCAGTGGTGAAAAAGACCATTCGCTCCCTATCGCATGAACCTTCGAAAGAGTGAAGACACTTTTTAAAGCCCCACCGTAACTGGGTAAATGAAGCATCCGTGAGTGTGAGAAATTCTTTGAAGAAAGCAAGCAGGAAGCTAAGATGAAGTGAAAGGTGTGTGTCCCATTTGGGCAGAGGTGGCTTCCTGGGGGCACAGCTGCGCACGGACCTCTTGTGCAGAGTGACTGTTACGCTGAGACTTGAAGCAGGAGATGAGCCGCCCTTGCATAGCAGCTCCAGGGAGTGTGGTCTGGGTGGAGGCCAGCGTTTGGAGAGAGTGGAGTATTTGTATGTGCTCCGCCTTCTTTTTCTTCTCCTTCTTTTTAATATTTGTTTATCTGTGTATGTTTGGCCGTGGTGGGTCTGCATTGCTTCGCGGGCTGTTCTCTAGTTGTATCAAGCAGAGCCTGCTCTCTAGCTGTGGAGCACGAGCTTCTCATTGCGAGGACACTTCTCATTGCGAGGACTTCTCTAGTTGCAGATCACAGGCTTAGTAGTCATGGCACACAGGCTTCGTTGCCATGTGGTATGTGGGATCTTCTCCAGACTGGGGATCGAACCTGTGTCTCTTACACAGCAGGCAGATTCTTTACCACTGAGCCAAACTGGGGAAACCCCACTTCCATGTTCTTTCCACCCCCGTGAGGGAGCATAGTTCTTAGACCCAGCAATACAGCCTCGTAGCACCCAGTCCCCCAACTCAGCTCACTTTCATGAGAGCCTGCACTCTGCACGCCTGGGTCTGCCAGGTGACCAGTGGGCACAATAAGAGCATACATGCAGAAAGCACATATTAATATTTGCCTTTGGGGAACATCTGATACACACGAACTGAGCGGTTTAGTATGTCACTGAGTTGAAAAATAAATTTATTATTTTATTGGTGGTTTTTATGATGTTCTAAGGTGATGTGAGAATTAAAATCCAGAGCGAAGGGTATTTTCTTTTTTCCTTTTTGAGCTAAACTGTGAAATGACTTTAAGGAGGTGAGAAAAATTATTCTTTTCCCCTGGGAAAATCGAAGTTTTAAGGCAATTTTTATAATCCTCGAAGGCATGGAAACTATCTTCCAAGGTTAAAACGGCAGCTGGCTGTTGAAAGCAGCCTGGGGGAGCATTTGGCTGAGGGATAATCTCCCGAGAGTGGTGTTCACCTAGGAACGGACTTTGAAGGGAACCGAAGAAGAAGAAGATTCTCCTGCTGGTACTTTAAGAGCAGTCGTCGTGTGACAGGGTTTCTATGAGATCTTGTCGGTTAGGTGAGGGGGAGTGACCTGCAAGTTCTTGGGGCCGAGCTCTGTGTATCTCATGCCGGTGGTTGTTCAGTTGCTCAGTCGTGTACCACTCTTTGCGACCCCATGGACTGCAGCACACCCCACTCCTCCGTCCTCCAGTATCTCCTGGAACTTACTCAAACTCATGTCTGCTGAGTCGGTGATGCCATCCAACGATCTCATCCTCTGTCGTCCCCTTCTGCTCTTGCCCTCAGTCTTTCCCAGCGTCAGGGTCTTTCCCAGTGAGTCGGCTCTTGGCATCAGGTGGCCAAAGTATTGGAGCTTCAGGTTCAGCATTATGGGTTGAATTATGCCCTCTTAAAAGATATGTTGAAATCCTATCCCCAGAGTCTCCTATAGAGGACAAGCCTCCTCTTAAAGCAAAGCAGAAAGCCCAGATTCCCTGTCTTCCGTCCCTTCCCCAGACTCAGCAGCCCTGGAGTTCTGTCTTCAGAATCCCTTGGGGTCTTTTTTACGTTAAAAAAGTTTCAGGATTTTGCAGTCATATAAGCAGAATAAACTCTTTCATATATCATAAGTATTATTTTAAATTTCTGCTTTTAAAATATTTATTTTTTGTTTTTTTTTCACAGCCCAATGATGATAATTACCCAGAAGATCACTAGTTTGGCTTATGAAATTCATGATGGTAAGAATTTGGAAATTAATCTTTCATCACTGAAAAAGCCATATTCTAACCACCTTTTGTTTGAGAGATTACCATAACTTTCTGCTGTTTGTTAGAGGAAGGAAATGGAGGGAGGGAAGACAGGAAAAATACTGAATTCTGCTTTGGCTTCCCTGGTGGTTCAGATGGTAAAGAATCTGCCTGTAATGCAGGAGACATGGGTTTGATCACTGGGTTGGGAAGATCCCACGGAGAAGGGAATGACTACGCACTCAGTATTTTTGCCTAGAGAATCCCATGGACAGAGGAGCCTGGTGGGCTACAGTCCATGGGGTCACAAAGAATTGGACACGACTGAGTGACTAACACTAAGGTTTTTAAAGTGTGCTCATTTTCCTTTACTGTTTATTCTTAATTTTGCATTCAGTTCAGTGACAGAGCCTGTGCTGTAATGAGAAAGAAAGGGACCAGTTATACCAGTTATACCAAAATTGGGATTTTGGCATGAATTTCAAATGAGGAAAGTGATGCAAGGGAAGAAGTACGCTTCTTTTCTTGGGAGAAAGCGTAACTGATAAATTGTCTGTTTTTATTTCTCAGGGATGTTTCGGAAGGATGAAGAGCTGACTCCGTCACAGAGGGGGTTAGCAGTCAGGTACATGCCTATAAATCGTCTCCTGCCAAGGTCCCCGCTGTCTCTGCCAGGACACCTGTGTACTCAAGGCCAAGGCTGACTTGTCCTCCTCAAGGCTCTTATTTCACGGGAACCAAACCTTGCTCCCTCTGCAGCAAGTCTGGCTGGGCTAGGCCTGCCTTCATAGGCACCCACTGAATACTATCATCATACAGTGTGCACCTCCTGTGTACCATATCCTGACTCCTGAGAGGCTCTGAGTTCCCCCGAAGACAGGAAGTCTGCATGGTCTTCATGTAGTAATTATGAGTAATAATTGCAGCTACCATTTGTAGACCAATGACTTGATAGCAGGTCCTAGGCTGCAATATGTTAAAATAGCACAAAGATGTTGTGTTTTGAAATAATGAAGAACCAGCAGGATATTCACCTTGCTATTTGAGGAATTCCTTCTGCGACAGACTGCTCTGTCATTTATTGTGGTCCCCCATGGATTCATCTAAGGACTAGCTTAATTTCTTGGCGGGGCCTGCCTTAATCTAATGTAATTAGAGATAAGGTACTCATTTTACTTGAAGAAAAGCATCCTGCAAGCACCTTGTTTCCTGTAAATCTGGGACTAATATATGCATGGCTGTCAAACGAAGGGGATTGTGTAGTAGGAGGTCCTGCCTGAAGTGCTCACCTTTGATCCCAGGTTGTATGTCTTGAGAATCTTCTTATACTTTCCCCATCTTTAAAATCACTCTCTTTTGATGTTCACTACAGCCAGTCTTTATAGATCAGTAAATGTGCACTTGAATTTATTTGTTTGGTGAGAGGTTAGCTTGATCTGGGCTCTGTGATCCGTCTGAGTCCTTGTCCATCCCAGGAACTGCTCGTTAATAGACACTCAGCCTTGGTCTCCGCTTTCCCTCCCAGGTGGCCGCCTGGCAAGATCCCAGAGCTGGTTAAATTCAACTCTCTGCTTGTCTGAGCAGTGGGAGGAAGCAGCGAGGACTCCTTTCAGATTTGCTACCCAAACGTAAAATCATAGAGCTCATTGTTGCCCACAGTTCTCTCACATTTCCATGCACAGTTGATAGCAAATCAATGTTTATGGAATGAAAAATGAGTCTTCCATTGATACCATAATTAGAGTATTACAGTTACGCTCAGTTTGAATTTTAATTGCATGTGTTACAGTTATCAGCTTCTTTCCTAACATGACTTGTCATTTGATATGACAGTTGAGCCAGAAACGACTT
Organism: Odocoileus virginianus; assembly: GCF_023699985.2. Taxonomy (NCBI): domain Eukaryota; kingdom Metazoa; phylum Chordata; class Mammalia; order Artiodactyla; family Cervidae; genus Odocoileus; species Odocoileus virginianus. The sequence continues at coordinate 84,111,648 of NC_069675.1, forward strand.
CAGCAAGTTTAATAGATCAGAATTATCTCCTGTCCTTCCAAATTGTGATACATTGTTGGATGTGGTAAGATGAGCTATGGCTTAGATAACTTGGTGTTGTTCTGGTCTTGAAATAAGCAGTGTGGAAAATGAGGCTCTGTTGCTGGAGCGTAACAGGCTCTTTGCAGCTTTGTGGTGACGGGGCACTTGTGCTGTGTGTGAGGTGGTGATAAAGTCTCTATCTCGGCCCAACATGGGAAGAACTACGAGGGAAAATCTGCCAGAAACACCTTGCTCTCATCACTCTTGAGCCCTCAAGAAAAAATACTTAAGGTTCTAAACACTTTGAAATGGAGAAAGGTGGCTCAGTGGTAAAGAATCTGCCTGCCAGGCAAGAGTGGGTTCAATAACCTGGGTTGGGAAGATCCCCTAGAGAAGGAAACTGCAACCCACTCCAGTGTTCTTGCCTGGGAAATCCCATGGACAGAGGAGCCTGGAGGGCTGTAGACCATGGGTCACAAAAGAATTGCACATGACTGAGTGACTAAACAACAACAACAAAATGTAGAAAAATTTAAAAGGCATTTTGAGAAAGTGGTGACCTAGCTGAGTGTCAGGTGGACCAGAGCACTGTTTTCTCTTCGTTTTATTTTTATAAAAACATTTATGAAGAGGTTCTGTTGACTCCTCTTGGCCATAGAGAGTGTTTGCATTATTTTTTTTAGGAGATCACGTGTCATCTTAGAGAGGCAGATGGGCTATAACATGTTTAAGAGCCTCCTTATCATCCCCAGCTGTAGTTGCTCTTTTACTTGTGGTGGTTAATAGTTGTCATTGAATGGCAGACTTGACAGATGGAGCTTTTTTTTTTTTTTTATATATATATATATATATATTTTATTTGGCTGTGGTGGGTCTTCGTTGCAGCATGTCGGATCTCTAGTTGTGATCCAGGGACTTAGTTGCTCCATGGCATGTGGGATCTTAGTTCAATCCCTGGCCAGGGACTGAACCCTCATCCCCTGCATTGCAAGGCAGATTCTTAACCCTGGACCACCAGGTAAGTCCCGGAGGTGGTTTTAAGGTATAAAAAATATACACTTCTGATGCATTTTCATAGTGTCCTGTGTTACTGGTTTTCTCTTGGTTTCCTGCATCAAGAACTGGAATGCTTGGTAAACTTTAGATACTGTGTGCCATTTGGACAGACCTGAGAGCAACTGAATTAAAAATGTTGGGAGACGTCCTTGACTCCTTTCTCCCTCGCTCCCCACCCCCATCCATCAGCAGACCCCAGGGCTGTGCTGCCAGGCTGTACTCAGACGCTGTCCCCCGCATGGATCCAGCCCTGTCACCTCCCCCTGGATCCCACATCCTCCTGCCTGGTGGCCCCTCCTCCACCCTCCTCTATCCATACACAGGGGCTCGAGGGGTTCTTTTGAAAACATAGGTATTGAAAACCCTACTGTAGTAGAGAAGGGAACGGCAGCCCGCTCCAGTAGTCTTACTTGAGAAATCCCATGGACAGAGGAGCCCGGTGGCTACAGTCCACGGGGGTTGCGCAGAGTCGCAAAATGACTGAGCCCCTACACCACCACTGTAGTTTTTCAGCACCTTCTGAATAAAATCTGAAGCTCCCACCATGGCTTGTAAGGCAGGCCCTGTGTTCCCCACCTCGGCATACTGACACCTGTCCCGCCTGCCTCCCCAGCTCAGCGCCTCCAACTGCACTGGCCTCCCTGCAGCTGGACCTGCCCCATCTCTTTGCTCCCTATGCCTGGAGTCCTGGTCCTGGACATTGACACGACTCCCTTACTCATCTTCTGATCAGAGGAGCCTTCCTGGCTTTTTAATAAAATGCCCCCTTCCCCTTGTAGCACTTAGCTGTCTGAAATTACTTTGTTTTTTGATTGTTGATTTTCTGCAGCTGTTGCATAAGTTCTCTGAATGCAGAATGCCCCCTGTGGTATTTACTGTTGTGTCTCTAGACCCAGGAGCATGGGCACACATAGATTTGTTAAGCAAGTGAGTGAATGAGTGACTAGTAAGAGATTAATCTTCTGCCCTATCTTGTCCACCTTGACTTTGTTTCATGAGGAAATCAGATAGAAACCATTTGCCATGGCTCATAAAGACCCAGATGGAAACTCTTTTATCCAGAAACACCACTGAGCATTCCTTCACCCTGAACCTTTAGATTCTTATTGTTTTGAGGCAGATGAAAATCACAGCTTGCTTTATTTTGGAAATGGTAGGAGGAGTCGAGGTTGGAGCTGATCACTCCTGTTGCGTTTTCACAAAGCAAACATCTGTCTTACACATAGCGTGTCTCTTTGTTGCAGGCGCATGCCCAGCCTTCTGGAGTATTTAAGTTACAACTGTAACTTCATGGGTATCCTGGCAGGCCCACTCTGCTCTTACAAAGACTACATCACTTTCATCGAAGGCAGATCATACCATATGACGCAGTCAGGTGAAAACGGGAAAGAAGAGATACAGTACGAAAGGACAGAGCCATCACCAAATGTAAGACCCGGAGATTCGTCTGCAGCATTTCTAGCATGTATTGATTAGCCTTGTTTATTTCAGGAGACCAGTGTTGTCATCTTTTTCTTTAAAAAAAAAAGATACCCATCTTTTTCTTAAAACATTTTTCAAGGTAAATGACTCTTCACGTAGTACCTAGTGGTGATGCCTTCTAGAAGTACAACCATGATTAAAGAACAAAAGTAAGGTTACCTATGAAGTGAGGAAATGCTTTATAGTCATGGAGTATTTTATAGGAAAACCTTTAATGAAAGGCCACTCTCCTCCTTCAGGTTCTGCACACCATAAATAAGAGGTTATTGACAACAGCATATCTCGCAGTTTGAATATACTTTAAATTAGAATTCCGAGGGAATTCCCTGGTGGTCCAGTGGTTGGGACTCTTCACTTTTGCTGCCAAGGGCCCAGGTTCAGTCCCTGGTCCGGGAACTAAGATCCTGCAAGCCACATGGGTCTGACCAAAGAACCAAAACCAAATAAATGTGTCTAACGATAAATTCCATATGTACATAGTTCACACAGTCAAACAGTGGGAGTTATTTACAGATCACTCAAAGACAGTAGAAGACTCTTTGTGTTATGACTGGGGTGGGGAGACTCTGAATGCCAGGTAGGTCAGTCAGGTCCCCGGTGGCCTGTTTGCTGGGGGCCTCCCAGTTGTCTTCAGCTGCATTAGTTAAGGTACAGGCTTGGCTGCTGAGCCAAGGACCAAAATGACAGTGGTTTAAACAAGGGGGGAGTTGTATTCTCCTCTCATTCGACATCTCATGTGTCAGTGGTCCATGGATAATAGGACAGCTCCATGGGCTGGAGCTCCAAGTACTCCCAGGTTTGCCATTCATAGGGTGTTTCCCTCAACTCCATGGTCTAAGATGCTCGCCACAGAAGTTATCCATGTTACTCGTGACCACATAGCTACACTCAGCTGCAGAGGAGACTATGACGTGTGACTTCAGCATGTCCAAACAGAAAATCCTTCAGTATGTAAGAGGATGGCTCCAGGGAACCCCTGTCAGTCTCTCCTGTGATGTCTGTAGGTGTTTTCTCGGGGGCTGTTTGGGTTCTTGAGTGAAGATTTCTCCTGTCTTCTGCCGTGGGTGTCCAGACTTGACTGCTGGTCCCTGGAGCTGGGCAGTGAGTGAAGGGGGGTGGGGGGTGGGCGGGCGCTGAAGGGTATCACGTCTCAGGACGCATCAGCCACATCTCCACATTCATTCCAGCCCTGCTGTGGACCTGTGTCCCTAAGCCTGCTTCTTCTCTGGTGAGGCTTCCCTGAGGGTTAACTTCTGACCTCCTGCCAGCATGGGGGAGGGGTTGTCCACCTGCTCAGTGGGAGGCCATGGGAACCAGGGGTTACATCTGCCTTCCCAGCTTTAGGCCCCCTCAACCCCTGCCTTTCCAGGTTCCTAATCCCACATTGGCTCAGCTGTTTAAGGGGGTGTCCTGGGTGTGTGTGCCAGCTGGTATTTGAGGTCAGGTCAGTTTTCAATCCAATCCCGAAGAAAGGCAATCCCAAAGAATGCTCAAACCGCTGCACAATTGCCCTCATCTCACACACTAGTAAAGCAATGCTTAAAATTCTCCAAGCCAGGCTTCAGCAATACGTGAACTGTGGACTTCCAGATGTTTTAGAAAAGGCAGAGGAACCAAAGATCAAATTGCCAACATCCACTGGATCATCAAAAAAGCAAGAGAGTTCCAGGAAAACATCTATTTCTGCTTTATTGACTACACCAAAGCCTTTGACTGTGTGGATTACAATAAACTGTGGAAAATTCTGAAAGAGATGGGAATACCAGACCACCTGACCTGCCTCTTGAGAAACCTGTATGCAGGTCAGGAAGCATGTGTTAGAACTGGACATGGAACAATAGACTGGTTCCAAATAGGAAAAGGAGTACGTCAAGGCTGTATATTGTCACCCTGCTTATTTAACTTATATGCAGAGTATATCATGAGAAGTGCTGGGCTGAAAGAAGCACAAGCTGGAATCAAGATTGCCAGGAAAAATATCAATAACCTCAGATATGCAGATGACACCACCCTATGGCAGAAAGTGAAGATGAAGTAAACAGCCTCTTGATGAAAGTGAAAGAGGAGAGTGAAAAACTTGGCTTAAAGCTTGACATTCAGAAAACTAAGATCATGGCATCTGGTCCCATCACTTCCTGGGAAATAGATGGGGAAACAGTGGAAACTGTCAGACTTTATATTTTTGGGCTCCAAAATCACTGCAGATGATGATTACAGCCATGAAATTAAAAGACTCTTACTCCTTGAAAGGAAAGTTATGACCAACCTAGATAGCATATTAAAAAGCAGAGACATTACTTTGCCAACAAAGGTCTGTCTGGTGAAGGCCATGGTTTTTCTAGTGGTCATGTATGGATGTGAGAGTTGGCCTATAAAGAAAGCTGAGTGCCGAAAAATTGATGCTTTTGAACTGTGGTGTTGGAGAAGACTCCTGAGAGTCCCTTGGACGGCAAGGAGATCCAACCAGTCCATCCTAAAGGTGATCAGTCCTGGGTGTTCATTGGAAGGACTGACGCTGAAGCTGAAACTCCCGTACTTTGGCCGCCTGATGTGAAGAGTTGACTCACTGGAAAAAACCCTGATGCTGGGAGGGATTGGGGGCAGAAGGAGAAGGGGAAGACAGAGGATGAGATGGTTGGATGGCATCACCGACTCAATGGACATGGGTTTGAGTAAACTCTGGGAGTTGGTGATGGACAGGGAGGTCTGGTGTGCTGCAATTCATGGGGTCGCAAAGAGTCAGACACGACTGAACTGAACTGATCTGATGTTACTTTAGGGTTTTCCAGGTGGCTCAGTGGTAAAGAACATGCCTGCCAATGCAGGTGACGTGGGTTCAGTGCCTGGGTCAGGAAGATCCCCTGAAGCAGGAAGTGGCAACCCACTCCAATACTCTTGCTGGAAAATCCCATGGACAGAGGAGCCTGGTGGGCCACAGTCCATGGGGTTGCAAAGAGTCAGTCGTGACTGAGCACGGGCATGCGACAACTTCTGTTACGTTAACTGTTTTCAAACTGAGACCTAGAAACTAGGGTGTGTAGTCTAAGGGCCATGGTATTTCTGAATATGTTACTAAAAGGATATATCCAATATTTAGGTTTGTGTGTGAGGTCATTTGGTTCATCTCACTTCATTTATGATTGTAATTTTTCTCTAATTACCTGCTGCAAATCTCTTTTCTATTCAGATGTGTAGCTTAGGTATTTTGGAGGTGGAGGGTGAAGGAAAGGTAGCCTTACTTTCCTAGAGAAAGCTTTGAAAGACGACCAGGAAAATGAGAATAAGAACAGCTGCAGCAAAGAGCCCTTGACCGTCCAGCATCTCCTGATAAGAGCAGCCCGAGAATGAATAAAGCTTTTTTTGTGCAGGAATAAAGTTCAGGAATCTGGCACGTGCTCTCACTCTTGCCTTTGAGCCTTTCTTTTGGCCCTCTTACAGAAAGTGTTAAATAAGTGTTTATCTGCAAATTATTGCAGTTAATTGGAATATTATTTGATCCCTATGTGGGACACTAATCCAAGTATTTTGTTTCATTCTTTTATCTGGATCTGGCCTCTTCTTTTGTCTACTTCTTTCTTTTCCTCTGTAGCCTGTAGAATCTCCTTTATATAGAATCAGATTGAAATAGTCTGGCCTCCTGAAAACACAAAAACGTCATGAGTTGGGTTCTGTCGAGGTAATTTAACCTTACCAGAAAAAAATAAAGGTCAGCCTTTTCTTTCCATCAGAATCTTTTGTATACATCTTTTGTTTTCTTTGTTGTATTGCTCTTTTAGTTCTATCATCTTGAACAAAATTGCATAAAAGAACTTTCAGGTTTAAAGAAATATAAAAGTTGTTTATTGTAAAAATAGTTTCCATGAAGTACCTAGAACTTGGAAACTAGGGAAAAGGCACAGTGAAAAAAATAAACCGTGTATGTGTGTGATAATATAAAAATCTCTACCCACTCTGACATAAACTACTGCAGGATCCTCTATGACCCACCTCCCAGAATATTGGAAATAAAAGCAAAAATAAACAAATTGGACCTAATTAAAATTAAAATCTTCTGCACAACAAAGGAAACTATAAGCAAGGTGAAAAGACAGCCCTCAGATTGGGAGAAAATAATAGCAAATGAAGCAGTGGACAAAGAATGAATCTCAAAAATATACAAGCAACTCCTGCAACTCAATTCCAGAAAAATAAACGACCCAATCAAAAAGTGGGCTAAAGAACTAAACAGACATTTCTCCAAAGAAGACATACAGATGGCTAACATCTTTTCATGTGAAAAGATGCTCAACATCACTCATTATCAGAGAAATGCAAATCAAAACCACAATGAGATACCATTTCATGCCAGTCAGAATGGCTGCTATCCAAAAATCTACAAGCAATAAATGCTGGAGAGGGTGTGGAGAAAAGGGAACCCTCTTACACTGTTGGTGGGAATGCAAACTAGTACAGCCACTATGGAGAACAGTGTGGAGATTCCTTAAAGAACTGGAAATAGAACTGCCACATGACCCAGCAATTCCACTGCTGGGCATACACACCGAGGAAACCAGAATTGAAAGAGACATGTGTACCCCAATATTCATCGCAGCACTGTTTATAATAGCCAGGACATGGAAGTAACCTAGATGTCCATCAGCAGACGAATGGATAAGAAAGCTGTGGTACATATACACAATGGAATATTACTCAGCCATTAAAAAGAATACATTTGAATCAGTTTTAATGAGGTAGATGAAACTGGAGCCTATTATACAGAGTGAAGTAAGCCAGAAAAAAAAAAACACCAGTACGGTATACTAACGCATATGTATGGAATTTAGAAAGATGATAATGATAACCCTGTATGTGAGACAGCAAAAGAGACACAGATGTATAGAACAGTCTTTTGGACTCAATGGGAAAGGGCAAGAGTGGGGTGATATGGGAGAATGGCATTGAAACATGTAAACTATCATATGTGAACCAAACTGCCAGTCCAGGCTCGATGTATGAGAAAGGGTGCTCAGGGCTGGTGCACTGGGATAACCCAGAGGGATGGGATGGGGAGGGAGGTGGGATGGGGAACACATGTACACCCATGGTGGATTCAAGTCAGTGTATGGCAAAACCAATACAATATTGTAAAGTAAAAATAAATAAATAAATAAAACGGGGTTGGGGGGAGGGAATCTCTATCCAAACTTATTAATGGTAATATTTTTACATAGTCATCATATATACCTGTGTTTGCTTTTAGATTATTATTATTTTTTTTAATTATTGAAAGTCCTGCAAATACAAATTGGGGTTTCTGGTGTGGTTTGAGCCATGACCCAGAGGTAGACACAAGGCTTCGCATATTCAAACTGTGAGACAGTGAAGGCTTTAAATGCTGAGCATGACAGAGTTCAGGACTTTTGGCTGAGTTATACAGGGTTAATAACTATATTCGGAGTGAGTCATCTGGTGATAATACCTGGAAGGAAGTAAAAGGAGTATGGATGAGGTTTATGACGACTTGTCTTGCTTTCAGGTCGCAGTTATTCACAAACTCTTAGTCTGTGGACTTTCCTTACTGTTCCACTTGACCATCTCTAAGATGTTACCTGTGGAGTACAACATTGATGAGCATTTTCAGGCCACAGCTTCGTGGCCGACAAAGGTGATCTATCTCTACGTCTCTCTTTTGGCTGCCAGACCCAAGTACTATTTTGCATGGACATTAGGTAAGTAACGTGTGAACAGGCTTTGCATTAGCATTGGACATGTCAGTAGCCAGGAGGGTGCCCTCTTGAGGATGTGTAGTTCAGGACCGATGAGAAAAACTAGGGTCATCTGTACAGGAGAAACAGACCTCACAGTTCATGTCCTGTGTATAAGGACTGATCCTGAAAACTGTTGAAAAGTATTGGTCACTCAGTTGTGTCCGACTCTTGGCGACCCCATGGACTGTAGCCCCACCAGGCTCCTCTTTCCATGAGATTTCCCAGGCAAGAATACTGGATAGCTATTCCCTTCTCCAGGCGATCTTCCCGACCCAGGGATCAGAACCCAGGTCTCCCACGTTGCAGGGAGATTCTTTACCATCTGAGCCACCAGGGAAGCCCTAAAAACTGTTAGATCCTAAAAGCTGGATCAAGGCCCATTTTATTACAATATCAGATAAAAATGAGAGTAAATCCACTTTACTTAAGAGTTAAAGGGCATAGTCTATGATAACATATGTCTCCTGGGGCAGCATGGCAGTTTGTTACACAGGTTCATAACGCTTCCTTTTCCGTTGTGTCCTGCAGCCGACGCCATCAACAATGCAGCGGGCTTTGGATTCAGAGGTTATGACAAAAATGGAGCCGCCCATTGGGACCTAATTTCCAATCTGAGGATCAAGCAAATAGAGGTTAGTGCCTCATCAAGCAGTCAGTCACCGTAGGATTCTTAAGTGGCATAACTTGCTTTCGTAGATTACAGCATGATGTTCCAAGAGTGGTGCCGAAAGATTTGTAACAATAATGCTCACTCTTTCACTCAGCCAGTATTTGTCGGTCATCAGCTGCGTGCCTCAGGCCATGGAGACCTGGTGAATAAGATCGGTACCGTCTGGGCCCTTCTGGGCTTGAATCCAGTGGGGGTTACAGAGAAACAGAAAGACTGGCTGTGATCAGAGAGGCGGAGCAGTCCAGCTTGGACTAGTGGCCCAGGGAAGGTGTCCTGGAGGAAATGATGCCGTAGGCTGAGTTCTTAGTAGGAGGCAGCCAGGCACTCCAGTCAAGGGCGGCAGCCCGAGATTGGGAGCAGGGTTGTGGCCCTTGTTGCTACCTAGGGGTACTGACAGGTGAGGCTGGAGGGATAGAGGCCCTGCTGAGCAGTCTTAGAGGCCTGAGTGAGGGGCTGGGAAGGTAGGAAGATGTGCAGACCACTCCTCCTGGGGAGCAGGTCCAGAGGGCCCGAGATTCCCCAAAGTGGGGGAGGGGAGGGGCTGAAGGAGGTGAGGGCCCATGGGGGGTCTGTGCCAGTTTTGGGGCATCCAGGCTGCGCCCCGTGACCGGCCACTGCTGTTCATTCCCATGCTCTGCAGGGGTGTCTTGGGATGATTCCACAATGGCCCCTGTGAGTGTCATTAACGCACAGGAGAAAACGGCGCGAAGTCCGTTTATAACACGCTACGGGTGTTCCCCACAGTAAACTTTCATAGAATGATGTTACTCCATGAGAAAGCAGTATTTAGGAAAGAGACCATACCCCATCGTCAGTGTCAAGTGTGTACTCTTAGCCCAGTAAAATGTTGCTTACCTTTTAAAGCTGCATTGTTTTGTCTGCCGAAGAAAAAAGTTCCTCTGTTTTTCAGATGTCAACAAGTTTCAAGATGTTTCTCGATAATTGGAATATTCAGACAGCTCTTTGGCTCAAAAGGTAAGCTCCTTCCAGAACCATCTTCAGCTGTGCTTTGGCCTCTGGGTCTTGAGACTGAGCTTCACTGGGTTCACATTCTTGATTAGATTGAATTAAATGAACGCTATGATTTTGTGTTAACCAGGAAACACACTTACTGACCTCCAAAGCAGTGTGGTACCAAGCCTGAGAACTGTTTAGCCTTAAGTCCTAATGTAGCTACCACAGACCTCTCCACTAGCCTTGAAAGGTGCCCATCAAGGTCTGAAATCGCCAGTACATCCCTCATTTCATGGGAGATTTTACCAAACAAAAGTGACTACATAGCCACCGTATGTATGCATTAGATTTTCCACAATAGTTAAAATATTCCAGTACAATAGACCGTTATATATTGGGTGCAGGATCTGAAGACTGAACCTCTGCAGTTGGAGTTCAAGGTCTTGTTAGAAACACGGCAGAGTAATCTCCACATGCTGGTCCTTGTAGTGAGGATGACGATGAGAGGTCAGGAGGCATGCAGGCACAGGGGTGGGGAGAAGAGGCACTTGAGTTAAGAATCATAAAGAGGAGGTTGTCACGAGCACAGGGGGGAGACAGAGGACTGATTACAGAAGGCAAATTTAGGACAGTGCACAGAAGCTCCCAGGGGTCCTGTCTCCTTGTCCCCGATGGGATACTACCAGGTTTTGAGTTTATTTCATACAACACTACTCCTGTGATAAGGGGGACTTTAAGCACCATTCTCTGTAATGCCCTTTACTTATGACAAATAATGACCTTTACCTCTTGAAATACCCAAAATATACTCTCGTCACTTCATGGTGCCTTGAAGTCTCCCCAGTGGCTGCACATTTTCTGAGCTAATTGTTATTTTATTTTTGGTGTTATATTTTAAATTTCATACCTTAGGAAAATCTCATTTTCATGTACGTTCTCCATCTGTGACAGGAAGACTTTTAAGCACAGCCTGGTTCCCAGTAGAGTACAGTTAGATCAGTTGAAAGTCCTAAATGTTAGTGAAGAAAATAATAAAATAATGTAAGATAAGAGTAACTTTTATATTTATTAAAGTTTTTCTGTACATAGTATAGACTCCCCATACACGAGAAATGATCATTTTGGTGATACCAGTAAGAAGACAGAAATGAGAAATCTTTTTATAAACCTCATAGTAGCCATAACCTCCCTGAGGCTAATGGCCAAGCTAAGTTGTGGTGGTTTTCCTAAATCCTGACTGGGACTGAAAGAATGATGGTCGTGGGCTTGACAGGCTTCTTATCACTCAACGTGTGTCGTGGTTTCCAGGGTGTGTTACGAGCGTGCCTCCTTGAGTCCCACCACCCAGACCTTCTTCCTCTCTGCCATCTGGCATGGGGTGTACCCGGGCTATTACCTGACCTTTCTCACCGGAGTGCTGATGACGCTGGCGGCACGAGCTGTGAGTATGGGGGCCGCCTTCTCATCCTGCGGGGCCAGTCACATGGACTGGGGGCGGAGGCTGCCCACGCACTGAGCAGCCTCGCTGCTTTGGCCGGGCCAGCCCTGAGCTCCAATGGGTGCGCCTGGCACATGTGTTGAGTGAGGCAGGTGGGCCCCACCCACACTTGGTTCGTCTGAGAGGAAGGCACAGCAAAGCGAAACACGTGAAAGCCAGGTGTGCCAGTTCTGCAGATTACACGGCAGCGTTTCAGGAGCTCTGATGGCAGCCCACTCCGGTGTTCTTGCCTGGAGAATCCCAGGGTCGGGGGAGCCTGGTGGGCTGCCGTCTGTGGGGTCGCACAGAGTCAGACACGACTGAAGTGACTTAGCAGCAGCAGCAAGCAATTGTTAACTCTGGGGGGAAGCTTTTAATTTTGATGCAATTTCAAATCCACAGAAAAGTTGCAAAGAAGCTCCTCTGTGCTCTTCACCCAGATTCACACATTTTGCCCCATGTTTCACCATGCTCTTCGCATAGTTTTTAGACCTATTGATAGGTGTATGACTTGTCTCTGAACCAGCTTTGCCCATAGTAACAGTGCCATTTTAGATGCCCAGCAGCAGTGTATGAGAATTTCATCTATTCCACATCTTTGAAACAGTTGATGAAGTTGGTATGATTGCATAAGCATTGTTAAAGATGAATATTTCTGTTTATTTCAGGTGAGAAATAACTTTAGACATTATTTCATCGAACCTCCCCAGCTGAAATTTTTGTACGATGTTATAACATGGATAGCAACTCAGATAGCAATAAGTTACACAGTTGTGCCATTTGTCATTCTTTCTGTAAAACCTTCACTCATGTTTTACAGGTAAGTGTTAACTCTTAACAAATGTGCCATTGGAAATTTGTAAAAAAATTTTATTGAAATATAGTTGATTTACAATTTGTGTTAGTTTCAGATGTATACCAAAGGTTTTCATGAATATATAGGGGTGTGTGTGTGTGTGTGTGTGTGTGTGTGTGTATGTATATGTGTATATATATATATATATATATATACACATATACATATACACACTTTTTAAGATTGTTTTCCATTATAGGTTATTACAAGATATTGAGTATAGTTACCTGTGCTATATAGGAGGTCCCTATTGGTTATCTATTTTATACATAATAGTGTCTATATTTTCATTCCAGCCTCCTAATTTATTTCTCCCCTGTACCCTTTTCCCTTAGGTAACCAACCATAGGTTTGCTTTCTGTGTTTGTGAGTTGATTCCTGTTTTGTAAATATCAATAAGTTCATTTGTATCATATTTTGAAATTTAGGAAAGCTTCTTGCTTTTAGGTAGAATAGAAAAATAGAACCCAACTTATTTCCTGCAGTTAAGTGCCTTGTCACTTACTTTTACATCTTAAACCTAGCCATCTCAAGTTTATTTATGGAATGATTAACACCGTTCAGACTTGAGATGAGAGTGTGACCCCGAGGACTATCACCTGGGTACTTGCTGCTTCAGATCTCTCAAAAGTTTCACTGGAAAGTGGAGCTCTTCTTTCTATACTTGGGCATGAACGACATGGTTGTGGCGATCATTTCATGACATAAGGCAGAGCGAATCATGTGTCGCACACCTGCAGCTCATAGTGTTACTTGTCAGTTATTTCTCAATTGAACAGAGAGAGACACCAGGCTAACTTTGGCCCACGGGCCAAGGTTGTGCATCCCTGCTCGAGAGCCAAGGGTGGTGAGGGCCCCCTGCTTGAGAGCCGAGGTTTGGGGGTTTGTATGTTACAGCAGGTGCTTACGAGTCACTGGAGATATCTTAGGGGCGGAAGGAAATACTGGGTTGGCCAAAAAGTTCATTCAGGTTTTCAAATGGACTTTTTTGGCCAAGACAGTATATCCTCTGGTAGTCACCAGAAGCTATTAATAAAGTCCATGGACCATGAGTTTAGGCTGTCAGACTGCTAACTTCAAAAGAAAAGGAAAACCTATAGAAGATGAACAATAAAGAATATGATGATAAAAAAAAAGAATATGATGATTAAAAAAAAAAGAATATGATGAAGTAGTTGAAAAAGTATAGCTTGTTCTTTATAACAAATTATTAATTCTCTTAATTTCTTCAATCAAAAGATAATCAGTTACTTAAATTTCACTATGTGTTTCCCTTTCACTCTTACAGTTCATTGGTACATTGTCAGCTCTTGTTGTTAATGTTGTTTAGTCACTCAGTTGTGCCTGTCTCTGTCATCCCATGGGCTGTAGCCCATCAGACTTCTCTGTTCATGGGATTTCCCAGGCAGGAATAATGGAGTGGGTTGCCATTTCCTTCTCTAGAGGAATTATTGTCATCTCTACATGATAGAAATTATTATTTTGAATTCCATATTTTATCTATTTATCTTCTCTCCCTCACCCACCAAGTTCCCCTCCCCCGTATTAGATAGTGATCTGCCTGAGATCAAAAGCTTTATTCTTTCATGAATTCTTTATTACCCTAGCATTTAGAATGACAGCAAGAGTATATGGTCAAAGAATTATTGAATTGAATATGATAAAGAGTCATACAGGAAGACATAAGTAACTCCTGCTAAAGTTTCCATTTTAGCAGAATTATTACATATATTTAAATATGATTGAGCTATTTATTGGATATTCTGTCTCAGGAACATTGAGATTTACAGCTATAGAAGCAGTAGGTCACATTGGTTTATATTTAATTTGAGCAGTGATACTTCTAATAATATTTTTAATAATGTGACCTTTATTTTGTGACAGTAACCATCAAGAAGCTATATTGCTTATCAGTTACATCACTGGGCTTCCCTGATAGCTCAGTTGGTAAAGAATCCGCGTGCAATGCCGGAGACCCTGGTTTGATTCCTGGGTTAGGAAGATCCACTGGAGAAGGCTACCCACTCCAGTATTCTTGGGCTTCCCTTGTGGCTCAGCTGGTAAAGATTCTGCCCACAATGTGGGAGACCTGGGTTCAATCCCTTGGTTGGGAAGATCCCCTGGAGAAGAAAAGGCTACCCATTCCAGTATTCTGGCCTGGAGAATTCCACAGACTATATAGTCCATGGGGTCACAAAAAGCCTGACCCGACTGAGCAACTTTCACAACAACAGCATGACATCACTGGAATACTTGTAACTTAATTAAGGACAGTATGTAGCAGGCAGGGCTTTTACTGTGTCTTTACCACCCCTATTCTTTACTCAATATTTGACTCTGCAGATTTGAGAGATATTTTCAGATCTCTGCAGCTATTAATAAGTAAATTTTTATTTTTGTTTTATTTAGTTCTGGCCTTAGGACCCTTAGAAAGGAATGTAATATGATGTCTAGTATCACGCTTGTAATTGGCCTAGGTTTATACACTGCTTTATAAATACCCACAGGCATATATGATTCGAGTTTCATCTAAGGGGGATTGTTCTTCTAGAATAATGTAATAAATATACACATCCTAAGGGGCTTGGGACAGTTGTGATAGATGTCAAATTAGGTCCTGTTAATTATCAGAATCTAATAAAGTAAACTTTTCCTTTTTTTTCTTTTAGCTCCTGGTATTACAGCCTTCACTTTGCTGCTATCTTAGTATTATTATTGTTGCCAGTGAAAAAAAAACAAAAAGGAAAGAGTATACATGAAAACGTTCAGCTGTCACGATCCAAAAAGTTTGATGAAAGAGAAAATTCTTTGGGACAGAATAGTTTTTTCACAACAAACAATGTTTGCAATCAGAATCAAGAAATAGCTTCTAGACATTCATCATTAAAGCAATGATGAGGAAAGCACTCTGATGGCTATTTTCTGTATGTTAAGGGGAACCAATCTTAGCACCTTTCAAGGGGTCTGTGTCTGTTGGGGAAGAGATCACATGGGGGGAAATCGGCCGGTTTTAGGTAGGGAATTCCCTGTATACCAGCTTGGAAATGGAGCGAAATACCCCTCCCATGCCATGTCCTGGTGGGCCACGCCTTATCAAAAAATATTTCCATTATTTCAATGGGCACTCAGGACCTCAGCATATGTCCATAGAGTCATATGTGTGCCCTGTTGCTGAATGTACGCTGTATGTCCCAAGGCACTGAAGAGAGGGAAAAATAATCATGTCACTCTGGATGACTGAGAAAAATTAACTTCTCCAAATGAATGTCTTGCCTTAAACCCTCTTGTTTCCTAAACTGTTGTTTCCTAAATGGTATTTTCAAGTGTGGCACGTATTTTCAAGTGTGGCACTGCGAACATTCTTTCACTATTTGATATTGTGTGCTGCACGGGAATTCCAGAAGAATTTGAACAGGATTATTTAAGATTGTGGATACTTTAAAATGCAATAAACATCGCAGTATTTGAAGGGTTTTCCTAAAGTTTCTCAGATGATTACAGTATGTAGTAGAAGTGTAAGCAGTGGCGGATGCCAAATTGTAGGTAGTTTATTTTCCTGGAGAATTTGATCACCCTGTGTCAGACAGAGAACCCTCAAGGAAGGACTACTTAAACATAATGAAAGGTTGGTGATGTAATATTTTAAGCTTATTCTTCTTCTTCAAAAAAGAGAGAAGATGACAAAAATGAGAAGGCAGGCATGAATGAAGCGCTGCACCCGGCCCGTAGCATCTGTGTGCATACACACACCTGCATGTGGCAGGGGTCCAAGGCTCAGTGGAAGTGCTCTTCACCCCTCTTTACCTGAGTTCTTTGTGATCCTGTAAGACATAAAAGTTCAATAACTTTATAATCACGTTGGATTTTTAAGAAATGTATCAGACATAAGTTATATAAAGTTATAAAAGGATAATGAAAGTAATAGCGGGAGATTGCTTGAAGGCTTTGAAAGAGACATCATTGAGTGAAATTACTGTCTAGTGAATCACTTTTTAAATCCTTGAACAGTTGAATTCGTATTTGGTTACGTTTTAGGAAAATGGAAACTTAAAAGTCATTTGGTCTGAGCCCCCCTTGTAGAGAACAATATAAATTATTTTCCAAACTCTTTTAACTTCTCCAGTGAAAGCTTTACCGTTAACTCTTGTTAACGAGTTTCAGATTCTTGAAGCAGAAAGTGTGCTTTTTATCTTACAGGCCATTTTCACCATAATTCACTTCGCCTTCAGTGGCTCGTTCCTCCTTTGATCCCACAGTCTTATGATGCTGCAGTAGTGAAAGCAGAGAGGGTTGTGGTGCCAGCTTGGTATCAGGGTTCCGGTGGCCCCGGGTGATGAGTAATGGGCCAACAGGGAGAGGATGGGCAGGGTCTTCTGACTTTACTTTTCTGTGATCCTTCTTTTGTGGAATTTATTTTCTTTTTTGCCTTAAATTTTTAAATTTAAATGCAAATTGCCTATCTATGATGAGTCTCTTTTTTTTTCCGTCATTAATAAATTTGCAAATGAAAGTTAACAACAGAACAACTCTTTGGCTTAAGCTGTGTAGTATTTCATTTTAAGACTAAAGGAAAAGGAAATGTGCTTGGAACTTCTGAGGTCTAATCAGCAAAAACACCTTCCCAGAACTTTAGCAATAACCTTGTCTTTGTTGATATGAAATGTTTTTATTTTTCTAAAGGTAATTTTTTGCCCCCACCTGATAAGGTTAGTTAGCCATGCCCTGTTACCTCCTGGGAAAGGATGGATGGCTAAATAAATTTTCTGTTTTCCCACACACTTGGATTTAGGTGAACTGTAGAATGTGAGAGGCTGGAAAAGAGTAATCATGGAAAGTATCTGCTCCCCCAACCCCAACCCCATACCATGCCTCCTCCATTAAATGCTGCAGAGAATCTGATCACTATTAAGAAAAATTAAACAAATTTAGAGATTAAAACACAAGTCTAGGCATGTCATAAATGAAAACAAGAAAGGGTAATAAAAGATCTTTTTGTTCAGCCTGCCTAGTCATTAACAAATAATCATGATTTAGTTCTATTATCTGATTATATTTTATTTCTCAGCCTGTAAATTTAATATCACTCTTAGCTATTTTTTTTGCTCAGTGAATGTTATCATAGCACTACCATCTAGAAAGCAAGGTGACTGATGAATTTTCCAATTACTTTGAAGATACAACATCATATATATATATACAGTCCAACTGATTTCCATCCCCCTGGATTATCTAGATTTTTGTTTCTGTATGACATGGGTTTTTGAATAGCTTTTCTTTAATTTTGGCGAAATTTTGATTGTTAAGTATGCAATCTACAAGACAAACTAAAGAATTCTTATTCTCAGCTTGACCTTCCTCCTTAAGAAGAGACTTTTTGTGCTCTGTAAATTGAATATATCTACTTGAAGTGTTGTAAGGTTTAATACTTTACTTCTAATTATGGTAGAAGAATTGAAAACTGGTGTATCTCTACTATGTTAAAGGGATTCATTGTAATATATGATTGCTTTTTTAATCAACAGGATTCAGTTCATATTTATATTATTTCTTCATTCTTCAATTTTCATGTAACCACTCCAGTTATATTTTTGGTTATTATTTTACTACTCAGGGAAAAAATGAACAAAATAATTCTTTTTCCCGTGGTTTTATTTTTTGAAACCATAGCAGTTAATTTATTTTGATGTATCTCACCTGCCACCACTTACAACTAGCTTTTTCTTAGTTTTTAAAATAAACATTTTTAATCGGAGCTCAGGGTAATTGAAGAAATTTATTTAGCTTCTAAAATACCCAGTATAATAGAGAAGGTTTGTTTGGCTTCCAAAATGTCCAGCCACCACTTATGCCTCCACCATACTTTTGATTAAAAAGTATTTTTGTTAATTGATTCCCACTATGTGAAATTGACATACAGGATTTCCACAGGTACCAGGTTTGAGGAAAAAAAATCGCAGTATTAAAGAATGAATTTTAAATATGAAGGTAAGGGATGGTGGTTCAATGGTTAGGATGCCTAGCTTCCAATGCAGGGGGCACAGGTCTGATCCGTGGTTGGAGAGCTAAAGATCCTGCATGCTGTGTGGCATGGCCAAAAATAAAATAGAGAAGTTAAACTTTTATATATATGTGTGTGTGTATATATATGTACATATACATATATAAATGAAAAATGGAGGTAACCTGAACCAAAGCACTGATTGTCCTTGGAGGAGACCTGGGTATTGTCAGGCCCCATCATTAGGGAACCTTGTGACCTGTGACCTGCCCTCCAGAGGAAATTCCCTTAAGAAACCCAGAGGGTGACTTCCCAAAGTTTATGAGCAGTTGTGTTTGTAACAATTGGAAACCATTCATAGCATCTGTTAAGAGTCACCATCAGGATTGTCTTCATGGTCATTTACTTTGACAACTTGAGCTCAAAGCCCTGACTTTTCAAAAGGTTTTTGAGGCAACAGAGGAAAACCTTACAATCCATTATTTCAGAAGGCGTGGCAGCATTCCATTTCTACTGAATACAGCCCTTAAAATGAAGCTTTCATAGTGAAATAGTGTCCACTGAAGAAAATATTTTCTCTTTTTGCTTTTTCTGCTTTTTTGGTTTCTGTCTGTGTTATGTACAATTGAAGAAGATATATGCTAAAAAATATTTTATATGAATTGACATTTTATTGGACAGGGTTTGCCAACTTCTCAAATATTATTTCATTTAAAGAAAATTTAGTTATACCTTATTTTAAACTACAGAAAATAATTACTTTAAAATGTTTCCATTAAAATAATCCTAAAATGTATACTTTTATTCAAGGACAAGATGACATATAGGACAAAAATCTTTCCTATTTAAAATGTATACCTTGTAAATTTCATTTGTAAATTCATGACCACCTCTGGACAATTTTTTTAAGTTGTCTAAATTATTAGTTTATTGATTTGAAGAGTTCTGCATTTTAGTTGAAGGAAAAAAAATTACTTGAGAGAGTAATTGTTTCAGAATGGTGCCTCTTATTACTGTATCAGCGAAGCATTTGTCCCAAGTTTTAGATATAAACCAGTATTTTGTGGAGTTTTATTCAGCCACTAATAGTCCATCCTGGCTGAAGTTGAATATACCAGATTTGACAGAGGTACAGAACTCTAAATAGCACTGTGAAATGTAATCCTAACTGCCCTCAAGGACCTAGTAAAGCTACACTTAACCCAGTGTACATTTAACAAACACCTGATCGTTTATACACTTAAAGTTAGATGCTGAAGTTCTGCTTTCTACAGTCCTTCCTTGTAAAAGTGCTTGTGTATTAGGGCACACTCTTTATTGGGAAGAGGAAGATTGGCATTAAAAAGAGAAATGCCACTCTGAAATGTGGATTTGCAAGACTAGGATGCAGAGGGTCTCTATGGTGTTTTTCTTCAGCACCACGTAGTCAAATCTATTTATAGTAATTTATTACACAAGAAAATTTTAAATGAAATTTTCCACATTGGCATTTTGTAGGACTGCTCTTAGAATCAACGACTAAGCTGCTTTTTCAGGCTCTTGTACAGAGCATGCAGCCAGTTACATTTTACTTGGTGGGCTGCTTAATAATGTTTTTATGTATTTTCAGATAATATTTATTTTAAGAGGTTTTTAACATTATGCAAACCCCAATAAAGAACTGAGTCGACAGGTCATTGATTGAGAAGACTTTCTGAAATGGAGCCTAAAGACACATTTTTATGCCAACTAATCTGTCTTGCCTTTAAAACATTTTAACTGTCTTCTTTCAGTACACCTTTTATAAAGCAAAGAAACAAAAACCCCAGAGACTTTATGTTCTATAAATAAGAGTATAAAGATCCATGCAAAATGACTATCTAAAGCTTACTCGGTGATGCATAACCATCTCTCCAGTCACATTTTACCAAATTTTGCTACTATAAAAAGAAATGAAAATAGTGATGGAAAACCAAAAGTTACAGAGCACCATCAGTGGAATAACTAACCATTTTCTTAATAACATTTGAAATGGAAAAAGTGACTGGCTGCTTTTTCTTGGAGTCATAAATGTATCCTGCCCAGTCTCTGTGCTGGAGTAACTTTGAGAAGTTGATCTGTTAATATTCCTCTTTGTTTTTTCCTACTAAAGGGCAAACACATGTAAAGAATTTCAGATATGCTTCTTTTATGATATTATTTCTGGTTCTGTATCTACGGGTTTGTCATCGAAGTACATTTGCTCCTGACTTTTTATTACAGGACAGAGAAATCAAATGTCTAGCACACTCGCTCCATCTTCAGTCACCTGTACACAGCTGTCTCCCCAGACCTGCAGGAGCATGATGGAAAGCAATAGGAATGAAAGTAAAAATAATTGTGGCAAAACAAGAGAAACCCTCCTCTATAGAGCATGGAAATGTGTGATTTCATTCCTGCCTTCATTTAAAGGTTGCATCTTGATGTCTGCGTAGGAGTAGTTGAACATTGTCACCCCAAAAGGAGGGGCTCCGACCTCCAGCAGCTGGTATTCAAAGCCCTTCACTTGCCGTCCCTGGGGGAGAAAGAATAGATTGTGGTGTTCTGTGCTTTATGTTTTTATGATTCCAAAATATTTTTTTAAAGAAGTGTTATTTTTTGACAGATCCATGAACTAGTTCCTGTTGTCTGGTAAATGAAAACTACCACTGTGTCCGTTACACTGTGACGTGATATTTCATAACCACACGTTTCTAGTCTGCGTCCCAAGAGCTGCACTGGTAGCTTATTGCTGGGTTTCAAAGATGTTTTTAACTGAACATCTAAATGTTTTTTTTCTAATTTGTGTGTCTTTAAAAATGATTAAACAGTAGTTTAAAATATGTATGTGTGTGTTTGCTAATTGCAGAGGCTTTAAATTCAGTCTCTAGAACTGACTATCAGAAGTAACAGTCATGAGAAGTAATGGTCTTTTTTCATTGAAGGATTCTTCAACTGGGTGGTAATACTCCCAGGAGTCTCTGACTTTTTAACTGGTTAAAAAGAAAAAAGATTCAAAAGAAACTATTGTCAATTAGAAACACTTGGGGAGGCAATTAGAACAACCTTAGGTTAGTAGTATATAGCAGCAGAGGATGAGATAGTTCGATGGCATCACTGACTCAATGGACATGATCTTAAGCAAACTCCAGGAGACAGTGGAGGACAGAGGAGCCTGCTGTGCTGCAGTTCATGGGGTCAAAAGAGTTGGACACGACTTAGTGACTTTATGTTATATAAAGAACAAACAGCAAGGTGAGGAAGATGCTGCCTGTCATCAATTACAAAGAAGAGTTGACTTTCCCAGTCCTGCTGTTGGCACGTCCACTGCACTTGTTTCTGGATCTGGTTTTTGCTTTTGTGAAGCAGAGTGTTGGGGCAGCCATGCGTTTCTGCACCGTGATTACAGACTTAAAGGAATTTTGGAGTGCACTTCCGGCTCTTGCAGACGCGGTCTTGGACATCGCTGGAGAAAACATACTACATCGTACTTGTACAGAGATGCTAGATGAATACCTAAGAGTAAGTCCAGTTTCAGTCCTTTCTTCCTGGAAGGCAGCGATGGCAGGTTTGAATGACCCCATTTGGAGGTTCATGAAATTGAGCCATGACCAGGAATTGCTCGCCAACACAGTACTTCCATCGGCTTGTCCTGACAGGCTCAGCAGCGAAGGTAACTTGATTCACTTCACAGTAGGAGAGGCTGGGAGGCCAGGTAATAACAGGACTCCCCTTGTTTATAGATGAACATTGCAAGAGGTTTTGTATTTTTTTCTCTCTTCATTCCACAATTATTTAATGAGTTCCATCCCAGTGTATTAGGTAACGAAAGAACAAATCAGGTCCTTGCCATTGAAGAGCTAATAAACAGTCACCGTATAATATGGTAAATGCTTTATTAGAGCCAAGAACTATTGGTGGGGTCAGGGGGCAGGAAGAGACACAGAGGAGTTGGCACTGGGGTTTGCAAGGAAGCATTTTATTGGGCTGAGAAAGAGATGCAAGGGGAACTATTTAGAAAAGCAGTTTGTTTACTATTCAGTTCATAAGTCATGTCCAACTGTGTGACCCTATGGATTGCAGCATGCCAGACTCCTGTCCTCCGCTCTCTCCTGGAGTTTGCTCAAGTTCATATCCACTGAGTTGGTGATGCCATCTAATCATCTTATCGTCTGCTACCCCCTTCTCCTTTTGCCTTCAATCTTTCCCAGCATCAGGGTCTTTTCCAATGAGAAAAGCATATGTCAAGGGATTTATAGTGTTTACACAAATACAATAAAAACAAGGAGAGTTATGCAAGTTTTGATCTACTATGTGCTGACCTTCTATTTAACAATAATTTCATTCCTCCCAGTTAGAAATGGAAGTAATAGGAAAATATTGAGTTTAGCCAGTGCTTAAAAATAAGACTTTACAAGCAATTTCAAGCATATAGTTCAGCACATAAAACAGACTCTTATGTGCCCACCACTCAGATAGAACAGATGTTTTGCTTTGCCATGTTAGGTTTAAAGTTTTTCTTTTTTTCATAAAAAGAACATTGCACATAGGGCCAGCTCACCTGCCCCTGCCTCTTCCCCCTTCCCCTCCCTCCTCGAAAGTCACAACTACATCAATGTGAGCTTTTTGGGGTAAGCTTTTCATCTGATCACCTTAATTCTTAAAAGCTTAGCCATGTGACTTAAAAATTATTTTGTGCTCACTTTCCTATAGTTTTCTTGGTGTTTATAGCAAGATGGGTTATGTTGGCTCAGCCTGCTTATTGCTAGAGCCACATGTCTGGTCAGATTTTTAATGTCATTAAAATATGGCATTTCTCTTTACTGGTAAGATCCTTTCTATTATGATGGATCTTTTATTTTTCGAGTCTGCTTTGTTTTGTGCTTGAGTCGTCTTTTTTATTGCATCATCCCAAATGACACCCATGGTGTCCTTTAGCCCAGATTGACACTCCTCCCAGCAAAAGGGTAGGTCTCGATCTACCAGCCAGGGTACAGCTGGACGCTCTGTGCCCAGGAGAGGGGTGCCATTCACCCATTGCCATCACTTTTTTTCAGGATGAGCATGACCACAGTCTTAGAAAAGCAGGCCTAGGATCTGAGCTTAGCTGCCTGCTGTTGATAACTGTCAGTGGGGAAATCAGCTGCCCAGCATCCTGAGACCAAAAGCCATGAGAAGATGAGGCCTTTCCAGTTGGCCAGAGGGGCTGCCAGTCCCCCGGAAAGTTGAGTTCCTGTTTTCTCTCTCCATGCCTTTTTAATGCATGAGTCATCAGCCTCAAGAAGAGGCTATAGAAAGGTAAAATAGCAAGTACTGGAAATCCATCCTACAATCCTGAACCTCTAAAATAAATCTTACAGAAAGAGTCAGCATGGCACCCCTGCTTCTTAATTGTCCCCAACACTCACTGAGCCACTTCTGCAAGGGTCGTTTCTTGTCTCTTGCTGTATGGGGTGGTTAATTCTCTTTTTGTATTGCTCAGTCTTTGCCGCATTTGGTTATGTTGACCACTCTCTTGAGGTTCTTTTCTCAGCATCTGTGAAACTGTCCCTGGCTTCTCCTACCTCTGGAGAATCATTCTTAAGTCAGCCGAGATCCCTCGTCTTGGCTTCAGTTCACACACTCATCTGCTCACGTAGGTCCTCTGAGCTGGTCCTACCTTCAGCTCAGACCTCTGTCCCCTAACTACCCCTCACTCCCAACTCCAGCTAAATATCTCCACCCGGAAATCATAAGCAGACTCAGAACATCCAAACCTGTCACCCTGTTCCATCACCCTCAAATCATGTGATTCCTCTTGCCCTGCTCAGGTCATTAAATGTCGTGACTGTTTGCTTTATTTCCCAAGTCAGAAGCTTGTCTATCCCCTCACCCTTTCTGCCTTGCCCACCATCATGTGTCACCAGCCCCCATGTGTCCTCTCTCCTGGACAAGTGGCTCCATTTCCACCAGCCCTGGCTCCCCATTCCTCACCTAGCTCGTAGCAACGACCTTCCAACTGGTCCTCCATCCTCTAGCTGTTAGTCCAAAATGCGGCCTTGAGTCATCTTTCTGAAGTCAATGGATTGGGTGTTTATTTTCCTGCTTCAAAAATGAAAGTGTTAACCAAAGCCTTTGTGATAAACTCAAAACTTTCCATGATCTAATGACCCCTGCTTAGCCTTCAGCGTACTTCTCTCTCCCGATTTACCCCTTCCCAGTATGGACATAGTGCCATAGATTGAATCTGTCCCCCGAAGTTCATCTTGAAATCCTACCTCCAAAGGTGATGGTCTTTGGAGGTAAAGTTTGGGATGAGTGATTAGGTCATGAGGGCAGGCCTTCATGAATAGGGTTTATTGCCCCTACAAAAGACTCCAAAAGAATCTAACCAAGAATATTTATATATATGTATAAAATATGCATATACATATAAAATATTCATATACATATGAATGACTGAATCACTTTGCTGTATGCCCAGAACTCACACAACATTGTAAGTCAACTATACTTCAATAAAAAAATAAAATTGAATTTTAAAAAGACTCCTGAGAGCTCCTTTGCCCCTTTCACCATGTGAAGATACGGCAAAAAGTTGGCCATTTGCACCCTGGAGGAGGGCTCCCATCAGAATCTGACCGTGCTGGCATTCTGGCCTTGAACTTCAAACCTCCAGAACTGTGATGAAGTTTCTGTTGTGTATCAGCCACCCAGTCTCTGGTGCCTTGTCACAGCCGTCTGAACAGGCTAAGGCACCTTCTGCTCAAGTCAGGTTGGGTCATTATCCTTCCTCCAGTCTCGCCCTTGCCCCTTACCTACTGCCCCCTTTACCCAGAAATCCCATCTGCACCACATCCTCCGCACTCTTCCCTTCCCACTAACTCCTCTTCGTCATCGAGGGGCAGCCTCTCTGTCACTAGTCAGGAAAGATCAGTGAGCTGGTGCTGTGAGCCGGGCACCAAGATGAATGTGAGTGTGCTCAGTCGGTCCACCGTGTCTGACTCTGCGGCCCCACGGACTGTAGCCTGGCCATCTCTTCTGCCCGCCAGACTGCTCTTACCTGTGGAATTTTCCAGGCAAGAATACTGGAATGGGTTGCCATTTTCTACTCCAGGGGATCTTCCCAATCCAGGGATCAAACTCACGTCTCTTAAGTCTCCTTCCTTGGCAGGAGGATTCTTTACCACTCGCTCCAGCTGGGAAGCTCACTGAGATGAATGCTATGCTTCAAACATGAGATGCTTTTCTGTAGGCAGCTCTTCCTGAGCCTTGCCATCACAGGTTCTCTATTCCCATATGTACTTACCCTCATCACTCTGTGCTATCATTGTTAATATACACATTTGTTCAGAGTTGCACAGCTAAAGGAGGAGGTTGGCTGATGGATGCAGAACAATATGCAAATTCATGAATTATCTGTATTTACTCCAGACTACAACACAAGAGAAGACTCTACACATGGACATCACCGGATGGCCAACACCAAAATCAGATTGATTATATTCTTTGCAGCCAAAGATGGAGAAGCTCTATAGAGTCAGCAAAAACAAGACCGGGAGCTGACTGTGGCTCAGATCATGAACTCCTTATTACCAAATTCAGACTTAAACTGAAGAGAGTAGGGTAACCACTAGACCATTCAAGTATGACCTAAATCATATCCCTTATGACTATACAGTGGAAGTGAGAAATAGAATTAAGGGACTAGATCTGATAGAGAGCCTGATGAACTATGGATGGAGGTTCATGACATTGTACAGGAGACAGGGATCAAGACCATCCCCATGGAAAAGAAATGCAAAAAAGGCAAAATGGTTGTCTGGGGAGGCTTTACAAATAGCTGTGAAAAGAAGAGAAGCAAAAAGCAAAGGAGAAAAGGAAAGATATTCCCATTTGAATGCAGAGTTCCAAAGAGTAGCAAGGAGAGACAAGAAAGCCTTCCTCAGTGATCAATGCAAAGAAATAGAGGAAAACAACAGAATGGGAAAGACTAGAGATCTCTTCAAGAAAATTAAAGATACCAAGGGAACATTTCATACAAAGATGGGCTCAATAAAGGACAGAAATGGTATGGACCTAACAGAAGCAGAAGATATTAAGAAGAGGTGGCAAGAATACACAAAAGAACTGTACAAAAAAGATCTTCACGACCCAGATAATCATGATGGTGTGATCACTCACCTAGAGCCAGACATCCTGGAATGTGAAATCAAGTGGGCCTTAGAAAGCATCACTACACACAAAGCTAGTGGATGTGATGGAATTCCAGTTGAGCTGTTTCAAATCCTGAAAGATGATGCTGTGAAAGTGCTGCACTCAATATGCCAGCAAATTTGGAAAACTCAGCAGTGGCCACAGGACTGGAAAAGGTCTGTTTTCATTCCAATCCCTAAGAAAGGCAATCCCAAAGAATGCTCAAACTACTGCACAATTGCCCTCATCTCACACACTAGTAAAGTAATGCTCAAAATTCTCCAAGCCAGGCTTCAGCAATACGTGAACCATGAACTTCCAAATACTCAAGCTGGTTTTAGAAAAGGCAGAGGAACTAGAGATCAAATTGCCAACATCCACTGGATCATCAAAAAAGAAAAAGAGTTCCAGAAAAACATCTATTTCTGCTTTATTGACTATGCCAAATCCTTCGACTGTGTGGATCACAATAAACTGTGGAAAATTCTGAAAGAGATGGGAATACAAGACCACCTGACCTGCCTCTTGAGAAACCTGTATGCAGGTCAGGAAGCACCAGTTCGAACTGGACATGGAACAACAGACTGGTTCCAAATAGGAAAAGGAGGACGTCAAGGCTGTATATTGTCACCCTGCTTATTTAACTTATATGCAGAGTACATCATAAGAAACGCTGGGCTGGAGGAAGCACAAGCTGGAATCAAGACTGCAGGGAGAAATATCAATAACCTCAGATATGCAGATGACACCACCCTTATGGCAGAAAGTGAAGAGGAACTAAAAAGCCTCTTGATAAAAGTGAAAGAGGAGAGTGGAAAAAGTTGGCTTAAAGCTCAACATTCAGAAACCTAAGATCATGGCATCTGGTCCCATCACCTCATGGGAAATAGATGGGGAGACAGTGTAAACAGTGTCAGACTTTATATTTTTGGACTCCAAAATCACTGCAGATGGTGATTGCAGCCATGAAATTAAAAGACGCTTACTCCTTGGAAGGAAAGTTATGACCAACCTAGATAGCATATTAAAAAGCAGAGACATTACTTTGCCAACAAAGGTCCGTCTGGTCAAGGCCATGGTTTTTCCAGTGGTCATGTATGGATGTGAGAGTTGGACTATAAAGAAAGCTGAGTGCCGAAAAATTGATGCTTTTGAACTGTGGTGTTGGAGAAGACTCTTGAGAGTCCCTTGGACAGCAAGGAGATTGAACCAGTCCATCCAGAAGGAGACAAGTCCTGGGTGTTCACTGGAAGGACTGATGTTGAAGCTGAAACTCCAATACTTTGGCCACCTGATGTTAAGAAGTGACTCATTGGAAAAGACCCTGATGCTGGGAGGGGTTGGGGGCAGGAAGAGAAGGGGAAGACAGAGGATGAGATGGCTGGATGGCATCACCGACTCGATGGGCATGAGTTTGAGTAGACTCCGGGAGTTTGTGATGGACAGGGAGGCCTGGCATGCTGTGATTCATGGGGTCGCAGAGTCGGACACGACTGAGCGACTGAACTGAACTGAATAAACTAAGTCCTTTAGCTATGGGACCTCCATTCCCACGGACCCTCATTACTGGCCCAACTTGTGGTTGACATAGGGATAGAGTCCCAAAGTCCCCACATCGCACGGGAGAGACACAAACGTGTCAAGATGCTTACGTACTAAAGGCCACATTTAAGTCATGAGGACCACGTACATCTCAGGTGTGGATATAAACAGAATCATTTAGAAAGGCAATCATTGCTATATATGTGCTAAACTGAAGCAATCTATAGTTCTTGATACAGATAAATTACCTTTTACACAAAGCAAGGACATTTTGTGGAATTTGATTAATTTTAGAAAATCTACAGTATGCCAAAAACCATAACACTAAGACTGAAGGTGTTTTGGATAAACTATAAGGTCCTACTGTATGACACAGGGAACTATATTCAATATCATGTGATAAACCATTATAGGAAAGAATATACAAAAGAATGTGTATATATATATACATATATATATGTATATATGTATGTATGTGTATGTGTGCGTGTGCATGAGTGTGTGTGTTCAGTTGCTCAGTTGTATCCAACTCTTTGTGGCCCCATGTTCCATACTCACCAGGCTCCTCTGTCCATTGGGTTTTCCAGACAAGAATAGTGGAGTGAGTTTCCATTTCCTTCTCCGGGGGATCTTCCTGACCCAGGGATCGAAACTGCATCTCCTGCATCTCCTGCATCAGCAGATTCTTTACCACTAGCACCACCTGGGAAGCCATATATATATATATATATATATATAACTGAATCACTTTTCTGGACAGAGAAATTACCATTGTAAACCAATTATCCATCAATAAAAAAACAGACTGAAGGTGTTTTGTAGACAAGGTTGTTTTCTATCCAAGCCTTCAGATTAGGAATTACTCATCGGTTCCCCCACACCCACACTAACTGATGTCCCCACCTTTTACATTAGGCACCACTCAGCTAGTAAAATGCATCCAAAGGAGTCAAACAAAGCCCCATCATCTGTCATTGACAACCAATTTTAATATTTTCGAGTTATTTCTAGTCTTTTTTTTCCTACTGCTAGATAAAGAGATATATTTTACAAAATAATTTTGTAAGCTTCATTTTTCACTGATATTTTGTATCTCTCTTTCCCTATTTCACCTAATAAGTTTACTTAGAAGGACAATAACAAGAAAAGAGAAATGAAGGCTGCAGATTAAATAAGCCACATGCGTGTCACTTAAGTCATGTCTGACTCTTTGTGACCCTCTGAACTATAGCTTGGCAGGCTCCTCTGTCCATGGGATTCTCCAAGCAAGAATACTGGAGTGGGTTGCCATGCCTCCTCTAGGGGATCTTCCCAACTCAGGGATCGAACCAACATCTCCTGCCTCTCCTGCATTGCAGTCAGATATTTTTACCACTGAGCCACCGGGGAAGCCCTAAATAAGCCACATGCTCACTGAACTCTACTGCAAACCAGAAAATCTGTTGTCAGGTTCATTTATAAACGTATGTGAAACAGTAAGAGAGTAGGTCACATCTGCTTCTCTGTCTTTATACTGGATGCCCAGTATTTCTCTGAAAGTGATTTTATTTCAAGGACACATCAGGCCATATATAGATAAAATGTATTAAATCTTGTATCAACTTTCATCAAGAACAGATAAATAGACAATGGAATGATTCAAGACAGATCCAATATAAGGAAACCACCCAGATGACTGTCATCTGACTCTGAATCAGTTTGCTAAGGAAGAAGCTGACTAACAGTGAAGAACTATGGAATTTTATGCCAACAATCATGTGCCCCTGACATTTTATTCCACTAAGAATTTGGACCCATAAGCCACAACTTAGTAAATATTTTTAGTATATCATGGTGGTGCTTTTGGTGCAACTTCCTCTGTGGATGGCTAAACAATTTGGGCTTCATGCTGCCATGGTGAGTGCCTGGAAGTGTCTTTTACATCCAGAGTCATAGCATTTGAATGTGTTTATGTTTGCCTGGTCATCTCTATTTTCATCAGTATTTAAAATGGAAAACCTAGCTATCCCCCTACAGCTCTGTACAGTCCACCACCAGCTCTCTCCCCAGCCTGCCACTACCCTGGGATTCACGGCACATTGTTGGTAAAATAGCGTCTGTTTCTTCAAACTCTTTCCTCCACCTTTTGTGCTAATGAAAACCCAGGCCTTGACTTCCCTTGCAGATGTCACAAATGGTAGCTGGTTTCCCTTGCTCATCACTGGGCCTGAAGGTAGGGTGGGTACTTTCCCTCCTTATTGGCATACGTAAACAATCACCCCTGCTTTCTTCCTAAAGTACCAGAGTAGAAGCTCATGTCACCCTACTTGCTGCCACCATCAACAGACTTCCCTGGTCACTCCCCACTAGAAAAGATTAAAGCCTGGTTATTGTCATTCTCCAACACAAGACCCTTGATGATGTCACTATCCTTGGAGAAGAGCCTGCCAACACTCTGGCCTCCGGGTTGCCTGCCCAGCTGTCCTCCCATGCTCCAGCCTCCATTCTACTCAGACCGCCTGTAGATGTGCATTAGATCTTGCTATCACCGACAGTCTCCATTTCCTGCCTTTCACTCCCAACCACCTCCCACTCTCTGTCTCACTCCCTTTAGTAGACAGACCCCATCAACACTTTGACACCACAATGCATACTTCGATCCAGTGATCTTAACTCACGTCCTTACTCCTCCAGGTGGCGCTCGTGGTAAAGAATCCACCTGCAATGCAGGAGATGCTAGAGACACCGGTTTGACTCCTGAGTGGGGAAGATCCCCTGGAGGAGGAAATGGCAACCCACTCCAGTATTCTTACCTGGAGAATCCCACGGATAGAGGAGCCTGGCAGGCTACAGTGCATGTGGTTGCAGAGAGTCGGACACAGCTGAGCAGGCACATGCAACCTAACTCCTCCCTTAACCTGCATAGACTCTCTGCTCTGTAATTAGTTTGTAGTAATGCTTACTACTGCGGCTTCAGCCCTGTTGACTGCTACAGGCTTCTGTCCTTAAAGCACAGAGATTCTGATGAAATCTATGTTGTGTGATCCAGCAAAGGAGAAAAATGCAAAAATATGTTCTCAAATAAAAAGTTTATTTTATATATGTGTATACCAAATACTTCGGGACTTCCCTGATGGCTGTGTTGGTAAAGAATCTGCCTGCAATTCAGAAGACCCAGGTTTGATCCCTGGGTGAGGAAGATTCCCCCGGAGAAGGGCACAGCAACCCACTCCAGTATTCTTGCCTGGAGAATCCCATGGACAGAGGAGCTTGGCAGGTTATAGTCCATGGGGTTGCAAAGAATTGGACACAACTGAGTGACTAAGCATATACCAAATACTTTATATATATACACTAAGTTTTTTAGAATACTCTTAGATTTACAGAAAATGTGGTAAAGATAGGATAGCATTTCCATGCACTCCACATGTTTCCCAATGGTTAACATCTCACATTAGCCACAATACTAAACCAATGTTAAATAAAGTCCACACTTTATTCAGATTTCCTTGGCCTTTTTGTTTCAAATCTCTTTTTTAGAAGTCAGGGAACTCTGAGTGGTAAGTTAAGGGAGATCACTTCTTCAAATGTTTCTGTATTTTTCAAATACTTTATAATGAACACATATTCTTTTTTTAGTCAAAGAAAAACATTTTTTTAAAGCAAGGTGGTGTGTGAAACATCTTAAGATTTCCGTGGAAAATCTGATGTACAATGAAATTGAAATCATGTGAAAAGACTGGACTGCTGAAGTCATTATCTCAATATGCTGATCCTGTTGAAACAGATGAAAGTGTGATTAAAATTACAGCCTTGATGGGAAGTGGTAAGGAATTGAAAGCTAACTCATGTTCTTCCCTCTCCATAATATCACATGGCAAGTAGGAAAGCCAGAGCCTTGAGGTGATTGAATGATTCTGAAGCAAGAAACCCTGGTGCCTTTGCCAGAAAGATCTAGGCGAGCTGCATAAACTCCAAAAAGACCAATGGAGAGAGTGATCCATTTGAAACAAAATTGAGGAGAAAGAATTTCAGTTCTATTTTACAACCGTCATATCATCACAAGATGAGGCTTTGAGTCCACAAATATGAAAGGAGTCAACGGTATTTGGCAGAAGTGAGAAAATATTTATTATCACAGCAGATAAAATTTACTAAATGTAACCACTATGTAAACGGAGAAGAATGGGCTACAGTGGAGTTAAAATGCAACTTTAAACAACAAGGTCCTACTGTTGAGCACACAAAACTTTATCAGTATCCTATGATAAACCATAATGGAAAAGAATATTTAAAAGAATGTATATACATGTATAACCGGATCACTTTGCTATAGAGCACAAACTAACACAACATTGTAAATCAACTATACTCCAATAAAAAAGGGAATTAAAAAAGTTTTTTAAAAACCACTTTATTTTTCCTGAGGACAGCTCCTGTAAATGCTCCCTGTCTACTTGTTTCCTGGACAACATTTCTGATTGGTCTTATAATTTTCATAATCTTTTCTCCTCAGTCTTGGAGCATTGACTAGCACCTAATCACGTTTGGTCATTAAAAAATCCTTATTTTAGTAATGAAATGCCTAATCTGGACTGTTAATAAAACCCCTGAATATAGGGTTTCTCCCTTCCCCAGTTTAGTCTTGGCATAGAGCGGAGGCATGCGTGCATGCTAAATCTCTTCAGTCAAGTTTGACTCTTTGAAGCAACGCTATGGACTATAGCCCGCCAGGCTCCTCTGTCCATGAGATTCTCTAGGCAGGAATACTGGAGTGGGTTGCTAGAGTGGGAATTCCTAATAATGTACTTTCACAACCTTGAGAAATTTCATAGAAATAGCACCTGGAAAAACAGCATATATCAAGAAACTGTGTTCATGATTATTTTTCATATTTTTCCTAGAATAATAGCCTTGCTATAGACCCTAAGGCCAGACCCAGAAGGGAGTATGACTGGGATCATGAAAGCATGGACCTTGGAACACCGGGTCAGGTTGGCATTAGGTATGAACACTGTCTATGCAGTTGCTGATTGTTCCTGAGACTATCCCAGAAGGGAATGGCCTGGGGTAAAAACAAGGAGATCTGGACTATGTCAATGTATTGTCTTGGGAAAGATAGATCAAAGAAAATTTTGTAGTCTGCAATTAGGAATAAAAGCTGGAATCAGAGTGGACTCTGCATCTCCGTCCAATAGAGGCTGCAGGTCCCCTGATCTGTTGCACTAGATTTCATGTTCTGTTTTCATTCTCTTTGCTTGCTCCTGTACCTTTAGGGCAACAGGTTGCCATGTCCTCCTTCATGGGATCTTCCCAACCCAGGGATTGAACCCATGTCTCCTGCATTGGCAGGTGATTTTTTTTTTTTTTTTTACCACTAGTGCCACCTGGGAAGCCCATGGAAGGGGGACCCTAGTCCATAAACCCATTCTCCCTCCAGGATTCCTCCACTTTCCTGTCATCCTCATACTCCACCCTCCTCCTCCACTCAAATGTTCACTAAAGGAAAGCCTGTTTCTAGTAGCTTCTTTCCAGGCTGTCAACTGGACTGATTTGAAAATGTTCCTAAAAGGACGATTTGTATACTGAGTACCTTCAGGATTTTTACCTGGCAGGAAGAGGCAGGGAGGGGGTTTAGGCAGCATGGGCAGTTGTCTTGTCAGTGTCTGAGAAGGAATGTCCCACTTCTAGATTGTGGTTTGCAAAGCTCTTGACTGACAAGCCCCGATCTGTGGTGGTGTGGTGCTTGGGACAGCCTAAGCTGGAGAACCACCACATCCTGTCCCACCTCACCCTCTCACCTACCATTGTATTCCAGTTATCCCCAAGATTGGTGCCTTGGTTGTACCGGTTCCATGCCACTCCCTGTGGTTCATACCTGGAGGGCAGGAGCCGGCCTAAAGCCAGCCCCCTGGGCTTGCTGTGGAGCAGCTGGTTCACCAACCAGGGGGTGCTGCTGGAGTGAGAGATTACAGGGTGAAGGGGCTGGGGGTGGCAGTGGTGAGGGAGGCTGGAAGCTGAGGTCATGGGGGCAGTTCTTCTCAAAAAGATGTTCCATAGGGGGAGTGCTCAGGGACTTGAGATCCCTGTGTCCCCGAGGCATCATTTCCCAGCCCACACACCTCACGGAGACCTGTTAGTGTCCACCTGCTGATAGATAATCCACATTTTGCCTTTGGTTCCACAAACTCATCCAGAAAGCCTGTTAAAATCCCCAGGGAAGAGCCAATCTGTGCTCAAGAGTAGCTCAGAACATCAAAAAACTCAAAGGCAAGGCTTGATGTATAGACAATGTTCTTAGAAGCACAGCAACCTGGATTTTCCCAGTACTGGGAATGCTGGAAACAAATTTAACCATTGAGAGATGAGAGTGCAGCCTTTCGTGCATGGTATCTTGGAAGGTGTCAGGAAGTCTAGAGTCTCATCTCATTTTTAATATTGTTGCTCAGGGATTCTTAACTATTTTTTGCGTTACAGTTCTTTTTGGCAGACAGGTAAGACCTATGATTCTCTTCTCACAATATATTTAGATTGATAAAATAAATATGATTACAAAAGACACCAAATACTTTGCCAAAAAATGTACATAGAGTCAAAGTTATGGTTTTTCCAGTAGTCATGTATGGATGTGAGAGTTAGACTATAAAGAAAGCTAACTGCCGAAGAACTGATGCTTTTGAACCGTGGTGTTGGAGAAGACTCTTGTGAGTCCCTTGGACTGCAAGGAGATCAAACCAGTCAATCCTGAAGGAAATCAGCCCTGAATATTCATTGGAAGGACTGATGCTGAAGCTGAAGCTCCAATACTTTGGCTATGTGATGCCAAGAGCCGACTCATCAGAAAAGACCTGATGCTGGGAAAGACTGAAGGCAGAGAAGGGGACGAAAGAGGATGAGATGGTTGGATGGCATCACAGATTGGATGGACATGCGTTTGAGTAAGCTCCGGAAGATTGTGAAGGACAGGGAAGCCTGGCATGCTACAGTCCATGGGGTTGCAAAAGAGTCGGACACAACTGAGTGACTGAACAACAACAACAAAAGACACCATGATATTGAAATGCACTCATTAAAATATATTAAAAAAAGAACAACACAACAACAACAACAACAACAACAGAAAGCCTGTCAAATGCCTTGCTGATTTTTCAGATGGTTCATTATAGTGAAAGCCCCAGCTCCCATACTGGGGCCATAGATCCCTATGAAACCACAGATTCTAGTTCCCCTGTTGCTCTCACAAACAGTCCTACTAAAAGGCCACCTGCTCTCCTGTGCAGGTCCTCAAAAGATTGTTTGCCATTGAAAAAGGACATTAACATTTGAAATCACTTATTTGGACACACTGGGATAAAACTGAAGATTGAGAACGGTGTTTCATTGGGATCAGCTACGGAGATATTTAAAAAATCTCCAGCAAGAGTCAAGTTTTGATTTTTAGAAAAATGAACTAAGGATGATTCTGATGTCCCAAGTTTGGGCATTATTGAAAATCATCTCCTAATGAATCAATCTGACAACTTATGGAAAAAGCCAACAAAGGGGCAACATCCAGTCCCACATCAGGTGTGGATGCCGGGGACCCTGAGATGGCACCCAATGTGTGTGATAGAGTCTTAAATTGTGCTTCTTCTTCCTTGAAGGCTTGCCTAGGCCACTCACTCCTCTAAACCAGGTGAGGGAAACTGGTGTGGATTAAAGATGGAGTGAACTTACAGTGGGGGAGAGACAGGCTAAACATGCCTTAACACGTACTTTCTAGTACCTCCTGTGCCCCAGGACTGTAGACTAAGAAGTTAATACAGAAGATGGATGATGAACTCTTTTTGCGGTCACACAGAAAGCTACACAAGAGAGGGCCGCCTTCTTAAAGACAAAAAGAATTCATCTGTCGGACTCTGCTGGACAAGAGGTGGAGAGAGAACAGCACTGTGGAAACAAAGTGGAGATGAGACCTAGCATGGCTCACATGTTCCAGGAACTGAACTTGCCAGCCTGGGATGAGGGCAGAGGAGAGTGGTGGACAGTGGGATGGCAAGATGTCTGGCAGGGGCCGGCTCCAGGGAAGCCTCATGTGTTAAGTTCTATTAGGGAATTTGCTGTATGGAAACTGAAGGCTGCAGAGAAGTTTAATCCAAGTGACATGATCCCCAGTCTCCTGGGGAAACAGTGGGGCGCCACCAGAGGCAGGGGAGGGTAATTGGGGGCTTTTGATATAGTCTTGCTGGGGAGCTTCTGAAGCCTTTAAACAGATCAGGGGTGCTGAAAGTGGCTATGGTCAGGGAGTGGGCTGACTGGGTGACATCAGGGAGGGGCAGAGGAGGGAGTGTGTATCTTCCCAATTCCTGTCCAGGTCCCCCGCCAGCGTCAGTACACCAGGGTCACACCAGGTGTGATCACACCAGAGAATCACACCAGGTCGGAGGCTGATGATTCCAGCGCTGAGCTTTAAACTCTGGAAACAATCAACCAATTTGAGGGAGGCGAAATGCGAGAGAAATTAGGAGAATCAGAGTCACAGAAGCCCAGGGAAGGGAACATTTCAGGAGGCAGTGGTCAAGGAAACTGTGAGTGGAAAAGCTGTCAATGTCGTTTGGCCTCAGGCAGTTCAGAGGTCCCTTGTGCCGAGGCTGGGGCGAGGCTGGGCTGCGGTACTGTAGAGGGGGAAAATGAGAAAGCCAGCAGGTAGTGGCTCTGGGCGCCAGGATTACAGACCCCGCAGCGGCTCTGGGTTGGGGAGGGATTTCAGCCGGCGTCCACCGGCAATATGTTTTGAAGTTAAAGATTGCGGTTTATTTCTCTGCATAAGCTTTGATGATAATGGTGAGCAGGGATAATAAACTCGCCAGAATATGGAGAGTGACGGTGACGATGCGTTATATACTGTCTGGGGATCTTGCCAAAATACATCTATTTCGAGGTTGGAGGGAAGGTGCAGAGGGCCGCTAGCCTCTCCTGCACCCGCAGCCTCGCCTCCTTCGGGCTCCCGGGTCGGCCGGCAGGGGGCGTGGCCACCCGTCACCCCGCCCCGCAGCCCAGCGTCACGTGACCTGTCAGTTCTGGGCGATAGCTTGAAAATGGCTGCCGGGTGTGGTGAGGGGACGCCGAAAGCCGCCGTCACCCCCTTTCTAGTCTTCTGACAGCACCTGCGGCAAAGCGGCTCCTTTCCGCCTCAGCGGTGGGCGCTGTTTTGGGGCCAGGTTGTGAGACGGTCAGTGTGGTGGTCCGCGGGGAGGGGCGGTGTGTGTGTGTGTGTGTCTGTGTCTGTGTGTGTGTGTGTGAGGGGGGCGAGGCCGGTAGGAAAGAAGCCCTGGTTTGTAGGGGCATGTCGTCGAGCGAGGAGAGTCGGCGGCGGCCGGGCGGGGAGGGAGCGAAGGCCTGCTGAGGAAGGGTGAGGCCGGGTGTGGGGAAGGAAGCGTGGGCGGGTGAGGAGGGGGCGACGCAGGGCGCGCGGCTGGGTTCGGGAAGGTAGGGGGCGGGCGAGGACGCGGGGCCTGGCTCTTGGGGCGGGTCCGCACCTGCCGGGGGCCCTAGGACGGTCTCGGACTTGCTGTCCCAGGTGGTCAGCCTCTTCTGGGGCTGCGATGGGGGATGTGTGTGACACCGGTGGGTTGGTTTTTTTTTTTTTTTTTTTTTTGGTTCGTTTGTTTTTTACGGGGCTGCCGCAGGCACACCCACCACCACCTCCAGAACCACCATGGCCGGTCGCGCGAAGGCAGGCGTCCCAGGTTCCTTTCCCTGGCCTTTCCAAGGGCGTGGTGGTTGGGTTTTCTCGCTTTTTGTTTTCTCACCAGGCTCCATTACTCCATTGTCCGCTGCAGGCCGTTATTTCAGCTAAGTATCAGCGAGCCATTGATTACGATGCTTCTATGATTTCTTTACAGCGAAGCGACTTTTTTGTCAGCTACTGACGTTCGGTTAGTTTTCTTTCAGATTGTTTTGACATATAGAAAGGTTTAAACCTATTATTATTTAAACCTCTTTTTTAAAAACTATGGAGCCGTCTTTGGTAGCCGCTAGGGGCACCGGTTAAAAATGTGGCTTTCTCAGCCTTACCCTCAGAATTCCCATTCAGCAGACCTGGGGTGTGGCTCAGGATTCCCACCCCCCATCTCCACCTTTCGACGGTAATTATAATGCGTTTTGTCACTCCCTCAACTTGGACAA
This sequence comes from Odocoileus virginianus, assembly GCF_023699985.2. NCBI lineage: Eukaryota > Metazoa > Chordata > Mammalia > Artiodactyla > Cervidae > Odocoileus > Odocoileus virginianus. The sequence continues at coordinate 84,149,769 of NC_069675.1, forward strand.
CACTGAGGTTGAGACCTCTAAATTTTTTTTTAAAGCGCCTGAGGAGATCTGATGCAGAGCCAAGGTTGAGAAGTGCGGCGGCAAGGTTGTGTTCTTTGTTCTCTAGCTTTACCAGCATGGAAACCTTCATCGGAATCATTCTGCGGTACTTGTTAAAATCTCAGTTTCTGGGCCCCAGATCTACTGGGGTAAACACCGAAGGAATATGTATATTGGCAAGCTTCCCCAGCAACTTTGCATACAAGTTTGAGAACCTTTGTTTTACACTCTGAGTGATTTCCAGATTTGTTTTTCCTAATCCTGGGTGGATTCTCCAACTGAGGTTTTTTTGGAGCACCTCACATTCAGCCTGGTCTTGTTCACCTAGCAAGGGTGGTGGGGAAGGAGGGGGCAGTAACCAAGCAGAGGAAAATCCTGAAACTTTCTCCTGACTTTGCTTTATTTTTTGTTTATGGGACTGCCATCTTCCCATCACCGGTGTTTGGTATCTAGTCATCTTTGACCTGGTCTTTCATTTCAGATCACATAATTTTTAAAATTTCTACATCCAGAATCTTTGTTCTAGATATTTCAGTAGGTCGAAGGGTCCAATATGGGGGATTTTATCCTGATCAAGTTCCTGTCTCTCATTTCTTCTCCATCCCTAGCGCCTTTCCCCTCTCCCATAGGCTGTTTTGGTGGTTCCCTGACTTGTCTGTCTCTAGGGTTCTGATTCAGGATGGCACACAGTACTGGGGGAAGCTTTTCCTGGGATCATGTGAGTGTCCATCCCCCTCTTCCCTGCTTTTGCTCAAGTTCTTTGTCACTTTCTCTGTTTCTGTGTTAGGGCTGTTTAGAAGGCAGGGAACAGTGATTTACTCTTTTACCTCAGGGAAAAGGTAGTGTATAGGACTGACTGAGAATCAGCAAGAAATTGGGATCTAAAGCAGCTCCCACCTTCTGTAGCTCTCTCAGGGGCCTCATTTGTTTTCTCTGGAGAAGTCTTTTTCTCCGTTCACATCTGTCCAGTCCTCTCTCTGCTGCCTGGCTGCCTCAAAACTGTAACATTTTGTTCTTGGCCTGTAATGACTGGGTATCTGGTTTCTAGTTTCCAGGTTTAGAGAGAGGAATCTGATTGGCTAAGTTTATCTTTTTGAACAGTCACATGTCCTCATATGCTCATTCCTGGATGTGGCTGATGGTAGTAGAGAAAGGAAGGAGCGAGCAGAGCAGGCCCTAAGCTGGTCTGGGAGGAGGGTGGGTGGTCAGGGAGACCTCCCTGGGGGAAGGGACTTTGAAATTGAGACCTCTAGGCTGTCTCTGGGCTGTGGGGGTGGGGGTGGTGGGATGAGTTGGGCAAAGGAGTTTGTCTGGATGAGGGGAAGATCCTGGTTTTCTTAAGGCGAAGGGGAGAATGGTTTGAAGCTGACAGGTAATCTCTGAGGATGCTCTCATATGGAGAATGGGTGTGTGTGTGTGTGCGCGCGCGTGCTCTCGTGAAGAATGGGGGTGTGTGTGTCTGTTTTGAGATAGGTGAGAATAGTGTGTATTTGAGATGGGTGAGACTAGAACCTGTTTAAAGGATTCGTGTGTGTGTGTGTGTGTGTGTGTGTGTGTGTGTTTTGAGATAGGTGATAATAGAACCTGTTTAAAGGATTCATTTAAGAGGGAAAGCAGAGCTGAAAGAAACCTCTGAGGGAAGGATGGGGCCCTTCTAAGAACATCATCTGATTTATGGGCACACTTGCGATCAAAGTCTTGATTTGTTAGAAGTCTGGCTGATGGGAGTCATTTTATAACTGATAGCTGTGGCAGATGGTTTTGTCCTGTTCAGTTAATAAAATGTGATGTGACTTGATCAAATTCAGTTCAGACAACATTTATCAGTTCTTTTAATATGCACAAGAAACTGTTTTAGGTACTTCTGAATTTGTGAAGGTGAGTTGCTTCCATTAAGAAATTTAACAGTAAAGAAGCGACGGGTGGAGAATGCAGAGATTGCCAGATTTCAGGCATGTGATGTTCAACGATCTGTAAGGTCTGTTCTAGTATCTGCCCCCCCCCCCCCCCCCCCCGCCCATACACAAAACAGAGCAGCATCTAATGCAGCGCTCCCCGACCTTTTTGGCACCAGGAACCAGTTTCATGGAAGACAGATTTTCCACAGACCCAGGGGGTGGGGGGCGGTTTCAGGATGACTCTCATAGGGAGCCCACAACCTAGATCCCTTGTGAGCATGGTTCACAATAGGGTTCATGCTCCTGTGAGGATCTGATGCTGCCCCTGATCTGACAGGAGGTGGAGCTCAAGTGGTAATGCCAGTGCTGGGGAGTGGCCTCAAGTACAGATGAAGCTTCCTTTGCTCACCTCCTGCTGTGTGGCCTGGTTCCCAGCAGGCCCCAGTATGGGGGTGAGGAACCCCTGAGCTAATGAACCCTCACGTAACCATCCCCCAAGTCCAGCCAACAGTTATCAGCATTTTACCAATTTTATTTTGGCTGTTTCTTACCCCAATACCCCTTTTCTCCTCCAGTACTTTAAAGAGCGCCGAGACTCTCCAGGGCAGGAATAGTGTATTGTTCAACTTACCAGTGATAACCTGAAGCACAGTGCATGGCAGATCATAACCTTTCAGCAGACTACTGTTAGATTGGACTGTTACTCAATTACAGCAGTGTAGAATTGCATGCATTTCCTCAGAATTATATAACAAAGATCATTTTTCCTTACGAGATTTGTTTAAAGAGTATCTTTCTGGTAGCTTAAGGTGTGCAGCTTCAATTTCTAAGTTGGTTTTATAAAAAATTTTATTACCATTTTCTACTTAATCTTAGTCTGAAGGAATGTATGTCTTAATCTAAGTCACTGTCTATGACTGATGACTGTTAAGTTTTATATGTCTCAAGGTGATATACATATAATCCACATAATGGACTGGGGAGAGAGGTAAGATTTGAAAATCTAAGATTTTCAATTTTTTAAATAATTGGTCAATGTCTGTTACTACTTTTCTTTACTCATTCTAGTCTTGTGGGATTTTGTGCTGAAAAAAAAAAATTTGATCCAGATAAGGACTTGTCAGACATATGTGTGTGTGTTTACAAAGTAATTGCAAAAAGTACAAAGAACTCTCTTCTATGCATTAACCAGATTCACTAGGTGTAAAATAAAAAGTTAGGGTGCACATGGTCTCTGTAATTATATTCATATTAATTTCATGTGGGAGAGGCCTATGTGTGCCGGTCTGGTGGAGGAGGAATTTAGACAGAAAAACTCGCCAGAGGCCTGGGCATAGCACAGTGCTTGGCATGTTCAAACAGTGACGTGGTGAGGGAGAGGGGTAGGAGATGAGGTCAGCAGTGTTAACACCCTGTCACTTACAGTCATCTAGACCAAGGTCAAACATTCGATTTTTACCTGGAGGGCTCTGGGAAGCCACTGGAGGACTTTGAGCGAGGAAGGATGCAATCTGACTCAGTACTGCTTAAGGTGTGGTTCTTCGGTCAGCAACCACAGTGGTAGCACCACCTGGGAGCTTGTTAAAGGTGCCAGGGCTGTACCTGGACCTGCTTGTCAGAATCTCCGAGGGAAGGGCCCAGGCATCTGTTTCACAAGCTCTTCAGGTGATTCTGATGAATATAATGATTTAAGAAGCTCTGGCCCAGCTTACATTTTCAAAAGACGTCTGTGGTTGCCTTGTGGAGCAGACCGTCAGAAAGGCACAAGGGAGGTAGGGAGAGCAGTTGGGATCCAGGTGAGAGGTCGCGGTGGCTGGGCCAGGGTGGTTGTGATGGAGCTGCTGAGTAGGAATCAGATGTGAAATATATTTTATAAGTAGAACCGAAAAGTTTGCTCGTAGATTGAATGTAGAGTATAAGAGGAGGTGATGAGTCATTCATAATTCCAAGGTTTTGGCCTTAGAAGGATGGAGTTGGAGTGGCCATTGACTGATTGGGATTATATAGCAGGGGGAACAGTGGAGTGCTTTCTCTTGTTTGTGGGTGATGAGGGGTGGGTTTGGGGGATGGATTTGGAGTTTGGGGGTGTGGATGAGTTAAGGCAGGGAAGCCTGGTGTGCTGCAGTTCATGGAGTTGCAGAGTTGTACACAGCTTAGTGACTGAAGAACAATAGTGAGTTAAGAGTGAAATGAGTTTGAGTCTTGGGAAGAGGGGGTTGGACATTTTGACAGCTGAGCTTCGGGGCTTTGTTTTCACTCCTGCCAGTGGAGGTGTATTTGTACAAGCCTAAGGTTAGGAAAGATATAGTTAGTCGTATCTTTTTTTTTCCCCAATCCAAAATTACATGTATTTTGTCTAATCTGCTTTAACAGGTATTGGAGTAAAGAAAACTATAGCTTTCTGTGAAAATGTCAGTTCTAATATCACAGAGTGTAATAAATTATGTAGAAGAAGAAAACATTCCTGCTTTGAAAGCTCTTCTTGAGAAATGCAAAGATGTTGATGAGAGAAATGAGGTAAGACCAAGTTTCTAAAGTTTAATTCTTTTTACAAATGTTTGTGGACTACGTACTAAGTAAGTGTAAGGCACTGTGCTAAAAGTGTAAAGGTAAGTAAGAAATACACAGTTCTCACCCTCAGTAATACTGACATAACTTCTCACAGTTAAAAGTACTTTGAATTCTGTACCTTTTAAATATACCTGAACTTCTATAAATGACTGAGCATTGAATTAATGATTTAGATTTATGATTGAGAATTGTGGTTGACTTTTTTTCCCAGATAGAATAATCACTATTCAAGAATGATTCAAGAATTATTACCGAAATCAGAAGTATTTCTAGAAAACTTTAGATGGGCTTCTAATCCCAATCTTTTTATAAAAGATGAATGAGAAAAAATAGATTAACCAGACACTATTAGGGCTTTTTGAAATATTTTCTTTATTGGAGCCTCAGCTGTCTTCCTTAGTTGTTTGTTATACACACCTTGGAATTTTAAAGGCCTGCATCTTTAAGAGACAGCTAAATAGGTTGTGTGTTCTATTTACTAAGATTGGGAAGTAAATATTTATTGTTTTCATTAACTTGTATTAGATATTTCTGTTCAACAATCCTAGCAGATAAATGGTAATTTTATTGTGAACAGCTGAGCTGCAACATTTTAGGGATTAATAAACTAGGGAGGCCTGACGTGCTGTGATTCATGGGGTTGCAAAGAATTGGACACAACTGAGTGACTTTCACTTATTTCATTTAGTATAACATCCTAAATGACATGTTGGTTCATCCATGTTGGAGCATGTGACATGATTTCCTTCCATATTAAAGCTGAATACTATTCCATTATATGTAGAAGGGCTTCCCTGATAGCTCATTTTGTAAAGAATCTGCCTGCATTGTGGAAGACCTGGGTTCGATCCCTTGGTTGGGAAGATCCTCGGGAAAAGGGAAGGGCTACCCATTCCAATAGTCTGACCTGGAGAATTCCATGAACTGTATAGTCTGTGGGGTTGCAAAGAGTTGGACGTGACTGAGCGACTTTCACTTTCATATGTAGATACCATGTTGTGTTTATACATTTATCCACTGATAGACATTCAGGTTGTTTCCTTTTCTTGGCTGTTGTGGATAGTGCTGCATGAACATGGGTATGCAAATATTATAAATGTTTTCAAAGCTACTGAATCAACAGTTATTACATTATTATTGACAGAGTACCTAATTTTTTAAAATATTAGCAGTCATTGAAAAATGGTATGAAAATTTTATTAGAGCAATTCAATTATGATAACTCATGTTTTATTCAGTATTTATGTAAATATGGTAATGGAACTATACACTTAGCTCATTTAATTTGCATAGCAGTTCTGTAAAGAATTATACTAACTTATCTCAACTTACAAATAAACGACTTAATCTCTCAGATTCCGCCTGAAGATACTTCCTGGTGAAATCCACATTGGATGCTATTCTGTCTTAACATCAAACAGGCTATGATTTGTTTATGCCCTTTTGTCTTCCTTGAGTCTTCAGAATAAGTTCATCTAATGATGATGTCTGTATTTTCAATATTTATATATTGCACAAACTGTATTTTGGTTAGTTTACATCATTATTTTTTTCTATGATTATGAATAGTTAACAGTTGTTACACATAAATGAGATAAAATTTACAATTGGAGATTGTTTGTTGTTTTAAAAGAGCTGCTTATTGAAGTAGTCATTCTATTGGCATTAGTATGTTTGGAATAATAAAATGATAGTTTAAAAAGTTAAGCTTTACTTCTTAGATACTTCTTTGGGAATATTGAGAAAATAGCTTCACTTGGAAGGAGAAAAATAATACACAATAAGCACAAAATTATATTGATCTTATTCACACAAAGAATAAAGTGTATTTGGTAAAAAACTTAAAATGTTATCAGGCATGCAGTGGCATTTAAGGAGTTTTAATGATAATTTACCTCTAGTTTAGTATTATGTCAGTTAAAATTGGAGTTTTAAAATAATACTTTGAAACAGCCTGGCATTGTTAAATTATGGCTCACTGTGAAGGTTATAGAGAAAGTAACTTTTTCAAGGCCTTTTTTTTTGTTTTTTAGCATATTGCTTCTACTGCTTCTGATAAAATTTAATTTTTATTGAATTCTAAAGAGTTGCTTAAACTTTCTTTCCTTATTTCTCACCTTTAAAAAATGAAGTATGTAATTACCTCATTTAATGTGTTTGGTTATCAGTTTTCTAAAGGTTTCTTGAATGTTATCAATAAAAGAAAATAATGTGGGGGAAATTGCCTCTTGCTGTCCTTAGCATATAATTGGTTGCAATTAGTAAATACCAGTTTTCTCCCTTCTTTCCTTTCTGCTTTATTTGTAAACTAGATAAAATTCATGGCCTCTGAATATTGTCAGTGATGGCAGGTCTTTGCCCTTTGTATGAATATTCTCTATGATGGCAGGTCTTTGCCTTTCGTAGAGTAGTGAAGGGCTTTAATTTAACATTATTTTTGAAAAGAGCAAAAAGTCACTATCAGCTCTTCTTGATACAGGGGTATAGTGTTGAGGTTTAACATTATTCTCCTGTTGAAGAAAGTGAAATGGGACTCAAGTTCAAGAGATGAATTTTGTCATGTGCTTACAAGTAGAGACCCTGAAGTAAAGTTCAAAGGAGAATTTAAAAATGTTTTACTTTCACTATAATTACTGGAAGAAGTAGCTATCCTCAGAATGCCACTGCTTTAAAAGGCAATAGTTACTTAAGTCCAGTAAGGTGGCTCAGACAGTAAAGAATCTCCCTGCAATGTGGGAGACCTGGGTTCGATCCCTGGATTGGGAAGATGCCCTAGAGGAGGGCATGGCAACCCACTCCAGCATTCTTGCCTGAAGAATCCCCATGGACAGAGGAGCCTGGCGGGCTATATACAGTCATGGGGTCGCAGAGAGCTGGACATGACTGAGTGACTGAGCACAGCACAGCACACCTGAATACAAGTGGGATAACCCAGGAACTGGGAAGACCAAAAAGATGCTGAATAGCAGGTGTTTTTGCATTGTAGCTTCTGGGAAGCTGAGATAAAGCATGGTACCTGCTGTGGGGAACTTCAGTTGGCATGGCGGTGTTCTGTTTTGGTGTGTTTTGGTTTGAGGTTCTTACCAGTAGAGTAGGGGTTCTATGAGTTATGTGATCCTGTATTTTTTGGGAAAGAAATGGACTAGACATTTGCTGAGATGTGTGTGGTGGGTTAGGTGGGGAAGGGGCCTTTAGTGATTCACATTGAAGTAAAAGAATCAAGTTGTCATGACTGTTTGTTTCTGAGTCACTGTCTCTACAACTGTAGTTACTAGATGGCTTAAACCAGAACTAATAGAATAAATATGTTTTGTCATAAGGCATAACTTACAAGGTAAATATCATTCTGTATTTTCAGATTAATAAAACTTATGGCAGCCTTTCCTGAGAATCACTTATTTATTTGGATAATGAAGCTATAAAAGGTTAAGGATTGCTTTTGAGTGCATATAACAACTCCCCAAATAGTGGCTTAATCAAACTAAGGTCTTACTTTTCTCATGTAATGACAAGCTGGAGGAGTCATTCCGAAGTTGGTATAATGGTCTCAGGATATCTTCCCAGGCTCCTTCTGCCCTTCTGGCCACTCCTGTGCGTGCCAGTTTTTCCCATCATCAGTCTTGATACAGCTGCAGCATTGTGTCCACATATCAGGCAAGAAGGAAAAGGGCACAGGCCAGCTGAGTTGGTCTAATTATCAAGCTTTCCCAGGAGATCTCACTAGAGTGGTAGCATGGATGGTTTCCAACTGCAAGTAAGGCCGAACAATGTAGGTTTTTTTCGCTGAGCAGACTGCCACCCTGAACAAAATCCTGTTGCTCTGGATACTGGGTAGACAAATGGTAGTTTCTGCAAGAGAAATTTATGACTGTTCAAGTCTCATTTAGCTTGTTTCTAGTTAATCACATTTATACTCACTTTCTTTTGTATTATGTTTTTTTAATACACATCTAATTAATTTTTTCCCTCATACTCTAAAAGCACCTTTCTTTGCAAACTATCTGAAATGTGCCTGTGACCACAGAAGGTGAACAGAAAGCCCCGAGTCTTTGGAATTGCAGTTTTGAAAACTGATGTGCAAGTCCTATATCCTTCAGTTCAGTCGCTCAGTCGTGTCTGACTCTTTGCGACCCCATGAACTGCAGCACACCAGGCCTCCCTGACTATCACCGACTCCTGGAGTTTACCCAGACTCATGTCCATTGAGTTGGTGATGCCAACCAACCATCATCCTCTGTCATCCCCTTCTCCTCCTGCCCTCAGTCTTTCCCAGCATCAGGGTCTTTTCAAAAGAGTCACCTTTTTGCATCAGGTGGCCAAAGTACTGGAGTTTCACCTTCAGCATCAGTCCTTCCAGTGAACACCCAGGACTGATCTCCTTTAGGATGGACTGGTTGGATCTCCTTGCAGTCCAAGGGACTCTCAAGAGTCTTCTTCAACACCACAGTTCAAAATCGTCAATTCTTTGGTGCTAAGCTTTGTTTATAGTCCAACTCTCACCTCCATACAGACCACTGGAAAAACTATAGCCTTGACTAGACACACCTTTGTTGACAAAGTAATGTCTCTGCTTTTTAACATGCTGTCTAGGTTGGTCATAACTATCCTTCCAAGGAGTAAGCGTCTTTTAATTTCATGGCTGCAGTCACCATCTGCAGTGATTTTGGAGCCCAGAAAAATAAAAAGTCAGCCACTGTTTCCCCATCTATTTGCCATGAAGTGATGGGACCGGATGCCATGATCTTAGTTTTCTGGATCTTGAGTTTTAAGCCAACTTTTTCACTCTCCTCTTTCACTTTTATCAAGAGGCTCTTTAGTTCTTCTTCACTCTCTGCCATAAGGGTGGTGTCATCTGCATATCTGAGGTTATTGATATTTCTCCCTGCAGTCTTGATTCCAGCTTGTGCTTCCTCCAGCCCAGCGTTTCTCATGATGTACTCTGCATATAAGTTAAATAAGCAGGGTGATAATGTACAGCCTTGATGTACTCCTTTTCCTATTTGGAACCAGTCTGTTGTTCCATGTCCAGTTCGAACTGTTGCTTCCTGACCTGCATACGGGTTTCTCAAGAGGCAGGTCAGGTGGTCTTGTATTCCCATCTCTTTCAGAATTTTCCACAGTTTATTGTGATCCACACAGTCAAAGGCTTTGGCATAGTCAATAAAGCAGAGATAGATGTTTTTCTGGAACTCTCTTGCCTTTTCGATGATCCAGCGGATGTTGGCAATTTGATCTCTGTTTCCTCTGCCTTTTCTAAAACCAGCTTGAATATTTGGAAGTTCATGGTTCACATATTGCTGAAGCCTGGCTTGGAGAATTTTGAGCATTACTTTACTAGTGTGTGAGATGAGTGCAATTGTGCAGTAGTTTAAGCATTCTTTGGCATTGCCTTTCTTTGGGATTGGAATGAAAACTGACCTTTTGTAGTCCTGTGGCCACTGCTGAGATATCCAAATTTGTTGGCATATTTAATGCAGTACTTTCACAGCATCATCTTTTAGGATTTGAAATAGCTCAACTGGAATTCCATCACCTCCACTAGCTTTGTTCATAGTGATACTTCTTTAAGGCCCACTTGACTTCGCATTCCAGGATGTCTGGCTCTAGGTGAGTGATCACACCATCGTGATTATCTGGGTCGTGAAGATCTTTTTTGTGTAGTTCTTCTGTGTATTCTTGCCACCTCTTCTTAATATGTTCTGCTTCTGTTAGATCCATACCATTTCTGTCCTTTATTGAGCCCATCTTTGTATGAAATGTTCCCTTGGTATCTCTAATTTTCTTGAAGAGCTCTCTAGTCTTTCCCATTCTGTTATTTTCCTCTATTTCTTTGCATTGATCGCTGAGGAAAGCTTTCTTATCTCTCTTAGCTATTCTTTGAAACTCTCCATTCAAATGGGAATATCTTTCCTTTTCTCCTTTGCTTTTTGCTTCTCTTCTTTTCACAGCTATTTGTAAGGCCTCCTCAGACAGCCATTTTGCCTTTTTGCATTTCTTTTTCTTGGGGATGGTCTTGATCCCTGTCTCCTGTACAGTGTCACTAACCTCCTTCTGTAGTTCATCAGGCACTCTGTCTATCAGATCTAGTCCCTTAAATCTATTTCTCACTTCCAGTGTATAATCATAAGGGATTTGATTTAGGTCATACCTGAATGGTCTAGTGGTTTTCCCCACCTTCTTCAATTTAAATCTGAATTTGGCAATAAGGAGTTCATGATCTGAGCCACAGTCAGCTCCCAGTCTTGTTTTTGCTGACTGTACAAAGCTTCTCCGTCTTTGGCTGCAAATATAATCAGTCTGATTTCGGTGTTGACCATCTGGTGATGTCCACGTGTAGAGTCTTCTCTTGTGTTGTCGGAAGATGGTTTTTGCTATGACCAGTGCGTTGTCTTGGCAAAACTCTATTAGCCTTTACCCTGCTTCATTCTGTACTTCAAGGCCAAATTTGCCTGTTACTCCAGGTGTTTCTTGACTTCCTACTTTTGTATTCCAGTCCCCTCTATTGAAAAGGATATCTTTTTTGGGTGTTAGTTCTAAAAGGTCTTATAGGTCTTCATAGAACCGTTCAACTTCAGCTTCTTTAGCGTTACAGGTCGGGGCATAGACTTGGATTATCGTGACATTGAATGGTTTGCCTTGGAAACCTATGTCCTTAGGGACTAGATTCACCTAGTTGGCTTTAATATATATATTATACCAGTGACTTTGATATTTCATTTTTTTAATCCCAGTTGATTAGAAGGCAGAAACATGCTGTAGAAAGGAAGTCAGAGACATTAGCGCTGACAGAGGCAAGCCTTGTATAATGATTGATGTCTGTAGTTATGACTCAGAATCATAAACATAATGGTTAAGTTAATCTGTTTAACAAGTAGCAATGTGCACATTACGTTAAGAAAAAACAGTTATCATAAAGTTGTAATCAAATATAATATTTAAAGGATAAACTTTTCACCTGGAAAATCTACTTATGCATAATGTCTCATTCTCTAATGACTCTAGTTGAATGACGTGTGACTACCACATGTAATTTAGCGTCCATCATTATATGAGTGTCTGTATGTAACTCGATTTACTTGCGTGCCTTAACTCAGTCTTTGTGTTTCTCTTTACTTATATCTTACAGTAACATGTGTTGTTACTAGGATTATTTGCTTGTTCATATGTTGCCATTAGTAGATTTGTAAATTCTTCTGGACTTTGTTCACTCTTTTACTCAATAAATATGTGAACACCTGTGTGGCAGTCACTGCGCCTTATGGGGGAGTTTCAGTATTCAACAAAACAGACATGCTTCCCACCCTTGGGGAATTTAGGGCCTTTAGAGGAAATACAATAACAGTTGTTCACCATGCAAATAAAGTGTAAGTACAAATAAGGATTAGCATGGTACATGACATTAGAGCGGGTTAGCAAGGCTTCCCTGTGGAGTTGGTGTTTGACCCAAGAGATGCCAGGTGGGAAATAGTTAATTGGGTGGGATAGAGGGATATAGAGGTGGGAAAGAGCTTGCGTACAGTTTGAGGGCACAAGTGTGAGGAGGAAATGGCCTGGCACAGGTTTCAAGGTAGATTTTCATGGACCAGAGGCCATGTAAGGACTTTGGTTCTTATCCAGAAGAGCCTAGGAAACCATTAAGGATTTTAAGCAGTGGGATATTGTCAGATTAGCATTTAAAAAAAATAACTGATGTTTTCCTGCACATTGATATACATTCAGTAAATAGGTGCTTAATCTATCAAATGGAACTCAGGTTTTGATGTAATTTTTTTCTTTATACCTTCGTATGTTTTGGCACCTTTAGTACTGTCACTGTTAGCCCAGAGCTTCTGGTCTGTTTCATGTCATGGCATGTACAGAAAATGATAGTGTGCATCCCGGACTTGGGATAGACGAAGCTCACAGCTGGAGGGAACCTGTCCCAGGATCCAGCTGCCCAGGCCCTGCCCCATGGTCTCAGGGCTGCTGGAGTCCGTGTCTTACTGCCGTGACTCATTCTGGGGACAGGCTGGACAGCACTGCTGTAGCTAGTAGGAACTTTAGTGTAATGAGTTAAGGTTATAAGGAAAGGCTTCAAAAAACTCCATGATATTGCAGCACCTGTATTGTTTTTACTGTTTTAGTTTTCTTCCTCTGGTCCTGATAAAAACATCTTATACATACAGCAAAACCACATTGTGTATCATATTCTAGCTGTATTGTTAGAGGATTTGGTTGCCATAGATATTCTGAGATTACTATAAATAGTGGAAATTGCTTTTCAGTGCCTAGTATTATACATGTTGCTTATTTTGAATAAAATTGCAGTGCTCAAAACAGATTATGAATGCTATTGTAAAAAAAAAAAAAGCATTTTCTCTTGGACTTTCATATTATTAGTAAACTGAAAACTTGAATTCAGAGGTGTTTCTAAATTAAGTGCTGTAAATAGAGCTGAACGTCATGGAAATGTATGGGTGGTATATTTAACTGGTGTGTTAACTAACATGCAGCATCCTGGATGTTCTCTGTGTCTCTTCTGTCTCTAGTGTGGCCAGACTCCATTGATGATAGCTGCTGAACAAGGCAATCTGGAAATAGTGAAAGAATTAATTAAGAATGGCGCTAATTGCAATCTGGAAGATTTGGTATATATTGATTTACTCATTTGCCTTTTTCTTTTCTTTAACTTTGTTGCTTGGTTTTAAGAAGTGATTCAGAAGCAATAGATTACAGATTGTAATTCTGCTGTGTATCAACATTGCTCAGTAATATGCTAATTCGATTTTTTAAAAAGGGCATTTATTATAGGAGGGAAATTTTTACCTTCATTGAGAAGTCTCAGCTCTTTGTGTATTTTTTAATGTATAGATAGCACTCACTGAATAAGGAGCACATGTAGCCACTCCAGTATTCTTGCCTGAAAAATCCCATGGACAGAGGAACCAGGTGGGCCACAGTCCATAGGGTTGCAACAAGTTGGACACGACTGAGTGACTAAGCATGCACACATATACACACACTCAAAATTAAATGCCTGCCTAGAAGATATCCATGTAAGAGTCATACTGCTAAGTAACTCCCCATAATGGTATCTTCTTATTAGAAACATCATTATCTAGGATAAGTCAGAAAGATATGGTCCCTTCTGATACCATTTGTGAAGGATAAATCACTATTTGAGAGGCTTACTTTTCTGTTTCTGAGGATTTATTTTTCAGGGTCACATAGCCACATCTGTTTTTCTGTTTGTCTTTATAATTCAAATTGATAATACTAAATTGGTGATTGTAATTGAATGATCATTTGAGTTAAATGACAGTACACATGAATAAAAGAATAGGATACTTGCAGCCTTTAAAAAATAAAGGAGAACAGTCCTTCATCCCATAGCTTGAGCATATCACATGGGATGGCTTTAGTTTAATGGTTTGTAAGCATGCTTTTTTATTTGATTACAAGCTTTTGAATTTCAATTTATAATAATGGTTGTAGCCACACAGATTAGCTTTGAGGTTTTGATACTCATTTTTTCTCCTTTTTAAAAAACACAGTGATTAAAAGTCCAATGAAAAGACTGCACAAGAGTTGTGAAGCCATTTCTGCATCATGATAGTCATATAGGTAGCGAGATAAATTCTTAACAGAGCTTATGCTTCAGTGTTATTTCAGAGTAGCTTAGAGTGTGTCAGATCATGTCAATTTGGTATGATCTTCTGGTATGTAAATTCAAATTTACCTGACTTTGGAATGTTATGTTTTGTTTTGAAATGATAACATTTGTGTCTGTATATTCAAGGATAACTGGACAGCGCTTATATCAGCCTCAAAAGAAGGGCACCTGCACATTGTAGAAGAACTGCTCAAGTGTGGGGCTAACTTGGAGCACCGGGATATGGTATGGATACTCTTTACAGTTGTTAATCAGCTGGAGTCTTATTAACAGTAATAGATATTTGTGAAGTCTTGTATTTTTGTGTGTCAGATGACGTTTTTAGGGTTAGGCATTGAAATGACCATCAAGAATGCTTTAAAACCCTGGTGAGATAATGTACCTCCTTAGAATACTCTTAATCACATTTTCTGTTTTTTTTCAGACTTTAAAATTCTGAAATACTGTTAAGACAACACATTACTCTTTATAATGTATCAATGAGAGAATTGTTTTCTTTAAGGAGAACTTTAAGAGGGACATAGTATAGTTTTGAAAATATTTTCAGTGCTTAAAGTTATGATATTCAGAATAATATTTATAAGTTTATTTTAAAAATGTAACTGTTCAGATATTCCCTCTGTACACATTACAAGTTTCTCAAGATCTGATTCTTAATCATCTTAGCTCTTACTTGATCTTGGCATGTGCCTAAAGCATAAAGGTGAAGAAAAGGATCATGAAGGCTTCTTATTCTACAAAATGTTGAAATTGAACTGCCTTGAGAAAACATGTATTACTTTGCTGATGATGCTTTAAGTACAGGTGGTCTGAATTTTTAAGAAACTTCAGCATTCCACCTCCTTTCACTTAATATTATACTGTACAATATAATTTATACAGTGTTCTTGCTTCTACAGTATTATACTTACTCTCAAAACTCAGTGAAATAATGGTATACTTATTTTTATAGAAAGATACAGAACTATTTGTATCCTTCCTTTTGCTGAAAAGAAATGAAAGTACATCGCTATAAAAGTTTAGGGAGAGAAGGTGATGATGTCAGTAACCTAGGCAAAGGATGGATACCTGACAGGCAGGAGGAAAATGTAGTGTTCTTATCTTATTGGCATGTAAAGTAGAAGAGAAATTCATGGAATTACCTAGTTCCCAATATTTTATTAAAAGCACCATACCAGTTTATCAGGTGAATTAATAATAGGTGATTTTTCTATTTTCATAATTCCACTACATTTAGTAATTGAAATTAAAGAAGAGTTCTCTCTGTCTCTCTAAATAAATATGTGTAGATATATATTTTAGCATTTCCTTTCCCTGATAGCTCAGTTGGTACAGAATCTGCCTGCAATGCAGGAGACCCTGGTTCGATTCCTGGGTTGGGAAGATCTGCTGGAGAAGGGATAGGTTACCCACTCCAGTATTCTTGGACTGACCTTGTGGCTCAGTGATAAAGAATCCACCTGCAACTTGGGAAACCTGGGTTCGATCCCTAGGTTGGGAAGATCCCCTGGAGAAGGGAAAGGCTACTCACTCCAATATTCTGGCCTGAAGAATTCCAAGGACTGTAGTGTCTGGTGTGGCAAAGAATCAGACGTGACTTTCACTTTCACTTTCTTGCATTACAAAATGCTTCAGGCTCAGGTTCATCTTATATTTTCCCTGCCTTATTTCCGTGATTCTCCCTCTTGGAATCAATCAGTTTCCAAAGGGGCCCTAGTTCTTGATATTCTAAAGTGATATTTAGAAACCAATAATCTAGATGTCAGGTGTACTTACTGCTACTGGAATGTCTCTGCTTCTTGTCCTCCTCAGTGTATAGATGTAGAAAATACATACGTGTATATTAACTTTTGCATACATGTCACATACGTCTATTCTGTAATATCTCTGTGTGTGTGTGTGTGTATATATATATTAATAAAGAGACTCAGTTGATGTGTGTGGGTGTATTTTTTTTTAATGAAAAGACTTAGTGGATAACTGTGAACCCAGTCTACAGTAAGCCTTTCCCATTTTCTTAATTTGTAACACTCTTCTGACTGTGAGAAATCTGCCTCTCACTATCAACACAGAATATTTACTTATTTGTTCAACTCTAGTAAATGAATAGTTTCAGAATTTCTAACCCATACCCTGAGAGAAACAGATTTGCTACTAAATACAGTGTTTGTATACAGTTCTTTTTGTCTGTAGCATTACAGAATTCAAAATACTGCTTTTTGACATTACCTGGATCAGGTTCTAAGTAATTGTGTGATATACTTGTAATATAATTAATTCATCCTGATCTGTATTCTGTCTGTCTTTCCTACATTTTAGTTGCTTTTTTAAAGATTTACATACAGTAAAATTCACTCTCTGGCGTTCAGTTCTGTGGGTTTTGGCAGATTGTGATGTCATTCATCCACCGTAGCTCTGTGCAGAGCGGTTCCATGGCCTCACCTGTACCCCCATGCTGCTCATTTGTAACCACCCCCTCCACCCACTCCCCAGTCGGTGGCTGCCACTGTCTGTTTTCCCTTTCTGTAGTTTTGCCTTTTTCAGATTAGAGCAGCTTATTTTATTTTACCTCTTTTGTGATGATGAAACAGAATCAAAAGGATTAAGTGGTTTATATTCTTGCATCCAAATTTGGATTGGTCCAAATACTTTTTTTTTAAGCAAACAAAACATTCACTTCTTAGTATAATTTGATTACATTTGTCTCTTTTATTGAATCGCATGATAGCTAAAGAGAACACTGCTAAAACAAAGAATGTTGCTTTGTGGCTTAGAAGGTAGAAAGTTACCATGCCATTAATTCATACTTAATGACTTTGCTTGCCCTGGAAATCATGATCTATAGATCATTGCCTATGTATCCTCTCTTTCTTAGCAAGAGGTACAATACCGATCTGGAATTTATAGGATGGGTTTAGATGCAGGAGTTGAATGGGATGGCTGGAATCCATCTCTGGAAAAAAAATCTAGACTCACACCAGGAGGAGAGCATCTAGGGACATAGCATGTTTGCTGAAGAAAAACACTTAAACAGCCAAAATAAATCTTGGAAATTTAGAAGAGTCCAATATGAATGTTCTCTATATCAATTTCCAAAAATATAATACAAACTTCGGCGTAATCATTACTGGACTTAAGAGATTGGACTTTGTCCAGATACGATTGTGTATTTCCCTGGGGAGCTTGGGTATTTAGAACTACATAGTAGTGATTTCTTAAAACAGTGGTTTTATAGAGAATGTTCACAAAAGAAGCTTCATTAATGACATTTTTGTGCTTGGAAACAGTCCAGTGTTTTATTTCCCTCCTCTCCCCCTTTTTTTCCCTGAAGGGAGGATGGACGGCTCTTATGTGGGCATGTTATAAAGGCCGTACTGAAGTGGTTGAGCTGCTGCTTTCTCATGGTGCCAATCCAAGTGTTACTGGTCTGGTAAGCGTTAACAAAAAATTCATGTGTAATACAAGTGGTAAGTTCTTTTAGGAAATACTTAGGATTGGTTGTACTTTGGACTTCATAATGGATAAAATGATCTCAATCTTACTAAAGATAATAATTCAGAATGTGATTTCAAAACACGGGAATTTTTTTCTCAAGCTTTTTTCCTCAATTTTTATCAACAAAAAAGCAACTTAAATGTTAATTACAGCTATATAACGTTTCAAAAGGAGATTTTGAAATCCTTTTGTCATCTTGCCTGTGTTCTATGGGTATACATTCTTAACTTAAGCTCTTTTAAAGAAGAGAGACATTTACCAAATACTCATGTCACTTTTCTGTATATTCTTATTGGTTGTAATACATGCATTACTGCTTTGCTTGAAGCTTGCTCTGACTGCAGATTAAGTAATCATTTTATTGATGGGGGACTCCTTTCACAGTGCATGTGTATGTCAGATCATCATGTACTCTTCAGATACCTTACAGTTTTGTCAATTATGCCTTAATACAGCTGGGAAAAAAATCAGTTTTATTCAAGTTGATAGAAGGATTATAAAGGTTTCACATTCTTCTTAGTCTTACCTGTTGGCTAGATAATTACCTTAAGTGTGTTGAATCTATAAAAATAAATATGTTTGTAATATATATTTATTTAAGGTTGAGTACATCTCAGTTCCCAGTTACATATTAGGAGATTTATGTGTGTTTTTAATGGTCTGTGACTTGACTTTTTAAAAAATATTACCTTGTATTGCTCCCTGTGTTATTTACTCTTCTTAGCAAATGTGTGCTATAGATATCAATCTAAAAGACTTTTTCTTCCCCTCCCTCCCTGTCTGCCTCCCCGCCCGTCTGTCTGTCTCCCAGCAGTACAGTGTCTACCCAATCATTTGGGCAGCAGGCAGAGGCCATGCTGATATAGTGCAACTTTTACTGCAAAATGGTGCCAAGGTCAACTGCTCCGACAAGGTAGGTCAACAGGATCTTCCAGGTTCAGTTCATGTTGTATCCACTCAGTGTGTCTGACTTACAAGGATTTTTATATGATCTTATGAGGCTGCACTGATGTATCTTATGTTTGTATTTATTAATATATCTTATAAAGGCATACATCTCATAGATGGGTTCCCTATAGGTGTTGAAAGTGTCAGTCACTCAGTTGTGTCTGATTCTTTGTGACCCCATGAACTGTAGCCTGCCAGGCTCCTCTGTCCATGAGATTCTCCAGACAAGAATACTGGAGTGGGTTGTCATTCCCTTCTCCAGGGGATCTTCCTGACCCAAGGATGGAACCTGGGTCTCCTTCATTGCAGGCAGATTCTTTACCATCTGAGCCACCAGGGAAGCCCAAATTGGTACTCAGTATCTTTCCATTGTCTTTTATATCACATTCATCATTCTCAGGAAAGTAGAGTTGATTCCCCAGCTTCATTATTTGAAATTTTCTGTTGTTGCTCTTCTGTCTTGAGTCCTATCACCCTCTCTGTATTATTGCCAAATTATCTTTTAAAAAATAATTTTAATTAATTTATTTATGGCTGTGCCGGGTCTTACTGATGTTCATGAGCTTTCTCTAACTGTGGTGAGCGGGGGCTGCTCTGTGTTGTGACTCATGGACTTCTCATTGTGTTGGCTTCTCTTGTTGTGGAGCACGGACTTGGTAGCTGTAGCACGGGTGTAGGCACTCCACAGCATGTGTTATCTTCCTGGGCCAGGGATCGAACCCATGTTCCTGCACTGGCAGGTGGATTCTTCACCACTGAGTCATCAGGGAAACCCCAGATGGTCTTTAAAATTTAAGTTTTGTTCTTTCTGTCTCATACTTAAAATCCTAAGGATGTCAGTCCCTGTTATGATGCATAAAGATGGTCTTTGCCTCCCTTTCTCCTGCTGTCTCTACCCCAGACTACCTTTGCTCGGCTGTCAGATGATGCAGGTTCCTGAGTTCCTGGCAGGTGCTCTTTCACAATGTGGAGTGCCCTCTCCTCCTTCTCTTCTTGGACTTCTATTCATCCTTCACTCTCAGCTCATGTGCCATCAGTTCAGAAAGCTCCCCAGGATTTTGTTCTATGTACTTTTAAAAAAATCCTTAATACCCCAAATACGGCTTCTCACATGGCAATAGTGGTAAAGAATCTGCGTGCCGGTACAGGGAACACAAGAGATGCGGATTCGATCCCTAGGTTGGGGAGATCTCCTGGAGGAGGAGTTCGCAACCTCATTTTGTTTTCTCTTTTGGAAGATTCTACGGACAGAAGAGCCTGGTGGGCTACAGTGCATGGAGTCGGCAAAAGAGTTGAACACGACTGAGCACAACCCACATATTTGAGAAATGTTTGATTATATCATTCTTTCTTGCTTTGGGAGAGCTCTTCTAGCATCGTTGGTTTCAAAGCCCAGATTTTTCAATTTGACCCCAGTGTTTCTTCCCAGGTTCACTTCTTGCCATTGCTCTCCAAATACACTGCGCTTTTGGATGCAGAAGATGGTCTACCACTCTGTGAACTTTTATGAATTTCTGTTAAGTGTGTCCCTTTGTTTATTCTTTTCCCTCTGTTAAGAATGTTACTACCTCCTCTGCCTGATGAACTCCTATGTATTTTCTCAAGGCTCCATTGAAATGTTATCTTCTCTGTTAAGTCTCCTTAACTTACCCAGTCAGTGTGGGTGCCTCTTCTTCTGTACCATCAGTATTCACTGCCCATACCTCCATTAGTGCACAGAAGTTCTCTTAGTCAAGGCTGTTATAAAAAGTAGGCGTTCATTAAGCATTCATGTCAATCTGCAGTCTCCTATGTAGTCAAATGTCACTGCAAGTGTTCTTGTGTCTTTTCATTGCCATGTGAATCTCCCCAAAGGTAAAGCTTTGCTTTTATGCATGATTTACATTCTCTGATGCCTTTTGAGTCATGTTGCAGCAGAAGGTGCTTTTGAGTGCCATTTCTCAGCTGATGTTTATTTTATCAGGCATAGAGGTGAATCTAGGGTGGTGGTGAAGAGCACAGGCTGAAGCCAGGCTTGTTGGGTTCATGGATTTTGCTCTACTTCTTAGTAGCTTTGTGACATTGAGCCTGTAATTAGCTTCTTGGGGTCTTGTTTGCTCATTAAAATGTAATATTGTGATTTGTACTTAATCTTGTGATGAGGATTACACGAGTTAACCTATGTCAACTAGTTAGAACCGTATTTGGCACGTAGCTGTCACTATTATTGACTATAGTCAGATTGTTCCACTTCATATGTCACAAGATACAGGAAGCAAAGAAAGTGTGTTGGAAATTAAAGGCTGTATGACTTTATGATGAAAAATTGTCACTGATTATAAAAGTTAAAGTTGGTTAAAATACATTTTATCCAGTGGTTAACCATCTATTTGGGAGAAATGAGAAAAATATGATTCATCTAGGCTTAAAATTATGATTGGTGTAAACCGTAATCTAAAATACTCAATGTGATTTTTATCAAAATTCATGTTGAGAGCTTAGTTTCTTTTAATATAGCTTCAATAATAATTTTAAATTTGTTATTTCTTTTAATAGTATGGAACCACCCCTTTGGTTTGGGCTGCACGAAAAGGTCATTTGGAATGTGTAAGACATTTATTGGCCATGGGAGCTGATGTTGATCAAGAAGGAGCTGTAAGTATCTTTTCTACTTAACTGCTGGTAGTAGAGAGATATTTTTAGTTTTGAGAGAGAGAATATTTTTTCCTTAGCATATGTCTAGAAAAATTTCCCTGCATTGTCTAAGTGATACTTAGAAAAACAAACATCTTCTATTATCCTGGTAAATTTAGATATTATATATTACAGACATGTGCTCTTAAGGAGTTTTTGTCAGTGCACATCAATTTTAGGAGGCTAAAGCTCTAAGGAATATCTTTTAGTAATCTTAGTATAAATTAAAGTACTTCCCACATCAAATGATTTGAATTACTAATGTGGAAAGAACTTCTGTTCTTTCAAAATACCTTTTCTTTAAAATTTTAAAATAATGCCATAATTTTTTAATATTTAAAGCTGTAACTTGTTTTACTTCTCTGATAGATTTTAAAATATCAGAAATCAGTGGTCAAAACCTAGATAGCTTAAAAATTGGTTCAGTATATCTTAGCGACTAGGAGTTATGGATTCATTATTGAGTCCCTGTTTGCAACTGACCTGTGCCAGAGTTGCTGAGGTTGGAGGAGACTATCACATCACTTTTCTCTTGAACTTCTAAGAATATAGTTAAAGGAGATGATGTTTATGCACAGGAAACAATACAGTCTTCTGTTACCATAATTATTAGATTATGTGAGGTGGATCATAAAGGACTCTGAGAAGAGTTGCTAGCAAACCTGTGGCTGCAGTGTAACAAGAGTGGGCTCTAAGTCATACTTGACTTCTTGGCATAATACCAACCAGCTCCTCCTATTTTCCATGGTGGCAGAGCTGCTCACTGCTGACCTTCAAGGGGTGTAGAATATGTTAGTGCTGTGTGGAGACAGAGCATGATTCTTACCCAACCCTGGAAGCCATGCTGTTCACCTGCCTCTTTTCTGGGCTTATCAAGTGGATGAATGGCCTGTCTCTAAAGAATCTGAAAAGGCTATGTTATGTAATATTGAGAGTTATGGCTTAGTTCCAGGGGTTGATATAACAGCTAAAATATTTCTATAAGGAAATTGCATGCTATCTGAAACTACATAAAAATCTCAAGAATAAACTTTAGTATTTGTTTTGCAGTGAGTCAGATTCTTGTATTAGGTGATTTATTGTTATTAAATGTGCAATTTTTAAAAGAACCACTAAAAATAAGACGGTTTTTAAAATGTGGTTTCCAGGTCACTGTAAGAAAGAAGAATATATTATACTGTTATTGAAATATTCTATACTTTTTAATTCATTGTTTCACTTACGTTTTCGTATAGATTTTATTGTAGACTGTTACTTGTTTGAAGTCTGTTAACCTTACTTTGAATTATTTCATTTAGAATGTGTTTAATTTTGAATCATCCTGTCAGCTATTTTACCATTCAATACTTTAGTGAGAGGATTTGTTCATTGTAAATGAGTCCAAATTTAGGTTATAATTTAAAGATTTTAGTGTCAGTTCTCCTGACTGAAGAGAACTAACACATCTTCAAGAATGGAAAATATGCTTCCTCACCACTTTTGGTATGTTTCTGGTTATTTATGTTGGCATTTTATTATCAGAAGTAATTGTTAATTATAGATCACCTATTTGAAAACATCAATTTTTTTACTATGGCATAAATTAAGTTGTCTGAAATGACTACTTTATTGGACTTTTTTGTTTGTTTTTTAGAATTCAATGACTGCACTTATTGTGGCAGTAAAAGGAGGCTACACACAGTCAGTGAAAGAAATTTTGAAGCGAAATCCAAATGTAAATTTAACAGATAAGGATGGAAATACAGCTTTGATGATCGCATCGAAGGAGGGACATACAGAAATTGTACAGGATCTCCTTGACGCTGGGACATATGTGAACATACCTGATAGGGTAGGTTGTCTATTTAGAACTTGTCTTCCAGTGGTGATGTTGATGGAAGGTACCTTATCTTCTCAACACCTTTCAACATTCTTCCTGCATAACATATTTAAGATGTTTTATTTCTACCTTTAAAACTAGTAAGTTAAAACCTATTTAATCTTTGTGAAGGGTGTTTTTTTCAGTTTTTAGAAAATAATATTGTTATTGAAAATGTGATCTTAAAATCATCCTTACTGTAGGTCTTGTTCATGGCTGCTGTTGTTCATTGTTCTAAGACTTTAGGTACCACTCTTACACTTAATAGAATTTTCAAGTTTGTATCTCTTGCTCTGACCTCTCCTCAGAAGTATACACTTGCATGTCCATTTCCACTTAAACTCTCCACCTGAGTGTCTAATGGGCCTCTTTATTTTCGGCAAAACAGATGTTTTGTTTGTTTGATCCCAGACCTGCTTTCCCTTCAGACTTCTCCATCTCAGTAAGTGGTCCCACCATCTACCCTGTGTTAAAGACCCATACTGTACACAATAGTCTTGATTTCTCAGTGACCAGAGTCACTCCCCAGTCATTTTCTATCACATCACTTTCTTTTATTTGCATTACATTTATCTTATTTTTTATTTTTGTTTACTGTCTGTTGTCAGTCTCCTCTAGACTATACATTCTCCCAGAGCTGGGACCTTGTCTAACTTATTTCCTCTAGCCTAGAATAGTGCATGGCACATAGTAAGCGATGGAATATTTAGAACCTTGTGTTAATTTCCTAGTTTGAACCCACATTAATGCTAATATTCCCAAAATGTTTCTGCCATGGGTTTATACTTTTAATGTAGCAGTTAAGATACTACATTGTGGCATTAGACTCAGTTCTCAAGGGCCTGCATCTTGAATTGTAGCCCACCGGGGCCCATTTAAGATTGAGATGAGCCATAGCTCATGGAATGATCCAACTCAAACCCGTGTAACTGATTTGTAATGTAGCAGTTTAAAAAAAAAAAAAGGCCATTTGCAGTATTTGAAGTAGGGAAAGATTATTGCTTGGTGAATGTAATTTCAGGGCAGAGCTACCCTTATGAGGTAATGAACTTCATCTAACCCTTGTGCTGAGGAGAGTCAGTCCTGGGCAGTCTTGGCCTGTACTGACGAGTGGAATGTAGCTGCTGTTCTGAGAACCAGCCTTCCCCTTAGTTAAACGTGGTGATAAACCCACAGATGGCTCTAGCTTGACAGCGCCCTTTAGAGTCGGTGGCGTTTGTCAGATAACGTGATTCCAAGGGATTTGTGTTAGGTAATTTCCAAAGGTTCATCTGGTTCATTGACAGTCATGGCGTCATTTTATTTAATTTACATTTGTAATGAGAGGGTGCCTTCAAAATAGAATGGCTTATTGTTCTGTGTGACTTACCTTTCTAAAGTTTTGTCCTGGAATTTCAGGTATAAATGTCCTCATTTTGTATAGTCTTCTGTCCCTTATTCTACAGGCTATTAATATCAGGTATTAATACTAGTTACCTAAAAACTTTGTTGTTTACAGAAAGTGTCTGAGATACTTTTTTTCCCAAGACATTTCCAAAAAAAATTTATTGTATTAATATATGGTTAATCTTAACTTCAAAACAGTATTTTTTTGTTTTCCTCATCAATTATCTGGTTTTTTTTTTGTCTTTTTAGAGTGGAGATACTGTCTTAATTGGTGCTGTCAGAGGTGGTCATGTGGAAATTGTTCGAGCACTTCTCCAAAAATATGCTGATATCGACATTAGAGGACAGGTGTGTGTGATTACAGACTATTATCTCTGACTGTAATTGGTAATATATGTTGGTTGATCATAATGTCATTCTTTGGGTTTTCCTATGAAGTTAAACTTATAAACACTAATATATTTAATGGATGCCTGTATTATTAAGTTTCACTGCCATTATTATGAAATTTCTGTATTAATGTCAAGTTAGATTTAGATAGAAATGAACCGTAAAGAAGCTCATGTTTTTCAAGTACACCTCCCTTATTAATGTCTAAATATATTCAATCCTGAAATTAGTAGTTTATGATAGTGAGACATGGCAGCACTTTGAGTGTGTGTCACTTGTTTTCTTTCGTGTTCTCGTTCTGTTTGTCTTCTTCAGCCGTGTATTGTTCTTCTATTCCTGTTTTTTTTTTTTTTTTTAATCTTTCATCTCCTTTCCCCCATTTGCTTGCCTTTCTTAGGACCATTTGGTAGTGTCTGTGGACTTCATTTAAGGCAGTCACAGCTCACAGAGCTATAAAGGTTATTCATTTTAGGTAAAAGCACTCCTAAAGTTGTAAATTCATTCAGTATGTCAAAAACTTTTGATTAAAAAAGAAAAAGCTATACTTTACAACCCATTTTGCTGTTGCACAGTCTGTATTTCTGCTCAGTTTTTTCCTTGTATACAAATCCATTTTTGAATCAAACTAATAAACATTATGCCAAATGCCATGAGAGTCTTTTAACATGGATCCCTTGCCTGTAAGAAACATGTATTTTAGTTCGGAAGGTTTTAGTTCATTTAGTTTATACTTAAACTTACGTTTTTATCTAAACATAAAAAGTGATGCCACTTTTGATATCAGATAGTGTATGGTTGATTGCCTAGTGAAGATTCAAATGTGAGAGTCTTGAGGTGGTGAAAGAAGGCATTAAGAAGAACTTTTGAGGGAAGGTAGAATTTGAACTAAGTTTGAAAAATGGGTTGAGTTTGGATAAAGAAAGGCTGAGTAATTCAGGCAAGGGTAGTAGAATAGAGAAAGTTTAGGGAAGTGGGAAAGTGAAAGACTGTAGTCCTTAGCTAATGAATAAATCAGGTTGTTAAGGAGGGTGGGATGGGAGATAGTAAAGTACAAAGGGATGTAGGACCAGATAGGCTATAGTGTCAAACTCAGAAGGTTCAGAAGCTAGTGTGCAGTTTTGAGAAGGGAACTGTGTTGAGAAAACTTTGGTGTAGCAAACAGTGTGATAGTGGCTGAAAGTCATTCATTGAGGAAAAAATCATATTTTCACTAAAAGTAGATGCCTTGATCACCTATTTAGGCTTTTATCTAACTCCTTTGTGTCTGTCAATTCTGTTTTCCAACATTTTAATTAGTTCTTGTTTTTCTTCTTTAGCTCTACTTTCAAAATCATTTGAATCTATTTTTGGTGTATGAACTAGATAGGGTTTTAAAGGATCTGATGAAAATCAGTTTATGGGTGTGGGTGGAGGTTAAGATAGCTGTGATTGATAGAAACAATTCAGCTTATGTTTGTGTAGTACATTCTTGTGCATTATCTTTTGAAAAGATTGGGCAGATGAAAAGCCACAAGCTAAGGTCAGAATATTTACATGACTTCTCAAAGGACACAGTTCAAGTCCTGAAGACCTCCAACACAGTGTGGGGTCCTGAAACCTAATTGTATTCCAGAAGTATAGTTTACCCTGGCAGCTGTGTGGGGATGCTGCTTCCTAGTCAAGAAATGTTAAGTTTTCCTCGACTTCTTTTGTAAAGAATTTCCCACAAGTAAATGCAGGGTACAGTAAGGATTATTATTTTCTATCATGCTGCTTCTTGGTAAGATAATGCTTTCTGACAGAAATGTTAATACTGATGAATTTTTAATATTCTTATATGAAGTGACTGTTGATTTTTCTAATTAATACAGGACAATAAAACTGCTTTGTATTGGGCTGTTGAGAAAGGAAATGCAACAATGGTGAGAGACATCTTACAGTGCAATCCTGACACTGAAATATGCACAAAGGTATAAACGACATTTCCATCCTTTTAGCAATACCTAGTGCTGAATGTTTGGAGAAGGAAATGGCAGTCCACTCCAGTGTTCTTGCCTGGAGAATCCCAGGGATGGGGGAGCCTGGTGGGCTGCCATCTATGGGGTCGAATGGAGTTGGACACGACTGAAGTGACTTAGCAGCAGCAGCAATGCTGAATGTTAGTACTGCTTATTTTTTTTTTCAGTTTTTACAACTGTTGGATATTAGAATTTTACTGGTAGTGTTCTGTATTAAGTTGAGGAGTAGCTCCTTTTAGGAGTTGTTTATTCACAGCAGAATACACTGTGTAATTTGTTATTTTATTTAGATACTTTCAGAAAGTACAATATCAGCCATTCATAAACTGTGGCCGGGTCATTTCCCCAGAATTATTTTATGCTCCTGTTGTTTGGAATGCCAAACATGTTTCTTTTTAAAAGATTATTTCGTGTGGTTATTGGTTCCTCAAACCAACCACTTTAGTCTGTTTACTCCATGTGAAAAGTATAGAACTGTGTAAGACCTCAGTGATTATATTTGGCCTTCTGTATAGTAGTTGTTCATAAGGAAAGTATATTTGGAATTCTGAAGTGAAATGGCAGGAGTCCTTCATGAATAAAGCAGACTTGTGGAAACACCCATAATACAGCCCCATTTCATCTACCAGAGATTTGGAGCAGTGTTGTCTGAACCAGTGATGGTGACTGCAGTGTCCTGGGATACCTTCTGGTTTGCAGGCCGTGGCTCCTTGGAATCTTTTTTCTTTTGGAACTGTGTGTCAGCTGCTCTGACCACATTTTGCTCTTTCCTAATACAGTGCTGAACTCTGTGGTCTCTTCTTCTTTCTCTTAATTTGGTTTTGAAAGCAATTAGATCATTCTTTAATAAGTAAGTAGTGGGTACAACCCTTGCTTAGCTGAGTGACATGCAAGTATTTTGATACAAATGGTTGGTTGTGGAAGGAAAAGCACTTTCTTATTAGTTTTTGCAACTGTGTTTTCTTGAGAACATTTTTGATGTAGACTGGGCAGATATTTGACTTCTTGACGTGTGTTTATATGACTTTAAAGACTAAACGTGTTAATCTGGCAAACCTTTTTATCTGTACCCACAGGATGGCGAAACACCCCTTATAAAGGCTACCAAGATGAGAAACATAGAAGTGGTAGAGCTGCTGCTGGATAAAGGAGCCAAAGTGTCTGCCGTCGATAAGGTAGTAATAAAACATTTGTGCAGAGAGCATAGGGCAGTTGGTAAGACCAACCTGTATACCTGGTGGACTTAGGGGAGTCTCATGTTATTTTGTGGAGGGAGAGATTACTGACTGGGGATATCTGTGTGGGATTTGGATGCTGTGAGGTCTTGGCTGTTCTGAGAGCGTGCTGAGGAGTGGGCAGGCTCAGTTAAAGAAGTTGCTTCCTGTGTGCCCTCTGTGGCTCAGATCAGTTATAGGGAGCTGAGCTGCATTGAGCACCATGCAAGGATGATGTCATCAGCATGGATCTTGTTGCAGAGAAACAAGAGGAAAGAATCAAGATAAGCCACAGGAAGAACGTGGCACATCATTTTCATTTAAGGTTCTAGAGCAACCAGAGTGGGCGGGAACTGAGAATTTCATTTGTTAGCTTTTGGGTCATTGTCTTTAAGAGATGTTTGTAAAGTAAAATGTGGAGAATACTTTGCAGACTAAATTTTTTTTACATGATAGTTTTCATTAGTGCTGGATGTGAAGAGTAAAGTGATGGAGATTCTAATAAGGGAAGAAGGCAGGTTGATGTTTGAGAGAAGTTAAAGCTGAGGGAATGGAGAGATGGTAAGTAGCCAGAGAAGGGTGGATACAATAGAGAGGACTCTGAGGGAGGGAATATAGAGAAAGACGATGATGGTGACCAAGGGCGTGAGGAAAGACAAGTTCACTTGTGGTAGTGAAATACCAACATGGACTGAGATGCTGTGTAGACCAATGACGAGAGCATTGTGAAATAGAATATAAATTAGTTGAGGAAGACAGTTGACATCAGTGGACAGTTAGTATCTGAATGGTAGATGGAAGTACCATTAACCTATGATGGAAGTGGATCCAGGGCCTGTGGGAAGCCACAGGGGAAACCTGTTCCTTGTGCTCTTTCATTCTGGAGGCTCTGGGAGAAAGAATACCCAAGAAAAGCTAGGGAAGGAACTAGAGAAAGAAAATTACAAGGAAGATAGAAATAAAAACTCATATGAAAAATATGGAGAGTTTGGATATTTTCTTATTTTGTAGAAATATGGAAAATGTTATTCTGTATATATGTACATGAGAAATGGGAAAGTTCAAGTGTCCCTTCACTGTTTACAGAAAGGAGACACCCCTCTGCACATTGCTATTCGTGGGAGGAGTCGGAAACTGGCAGAACTCCTTTTAAGAAACCCCAAAGATGGACGGTTACTGTATAGACCCAACAAAGCAGGCGAGACTCCCTACAATATTGACTGTAGCCATCAGAAAAGCATCTTAACTCAAATATTTGGAGCCAGTGAGTATTGGGTTTTGTATCTGCCTGAGGTTTTAAGAAATGAACATCTATGAAAAGATTAAGAGAATGACAGCAGTTTTGTGTTTATCACTTAACCAGAGATTATAAAAGTTAAATATGTTATTACTTTGCTGTAGAAAAGTAACTTCTTCCTGTCTAGAGTTCCTTTCATTATATTGGAGCATTCTAAATTAAGTACATTCAGAGTCAATGGTAGCTTTTAAAACCTTCAAAAATCTAGCCTACTTTTCTGAAAATCTCATCCCCCTGTTATTCTCTCAGGTAGACTTTGTTCTTTTGTCAAACATGCTCTGTTTTCAGTGAGTGGCTCTCAACCTCTGCTTGTGTTGTGCACGCTCCATTCCCATGAATGTTCTTGTTAAAATCCTGTCTCTCCAAGGTTGGGGTCAGCTGTCTCCTTCTCAGTGACCTTTTGACTGATCTGCCTGCTGCTGCTAAGTCGCTTCAGTTGTGTCCGACCCTGTGCGACCCCATAGACGGCAGCCCACCAGGCTCCCCTATCCCTGGGATTCTCCAGGCAAGAACACTGGAGTGGGTTGCCATTTCCTTCTCCAATGTGTAAAAGTGAAAGTGAAGTCACTCAGTTGTGTCCAGCTCTTACTGACCCCATGGACTGCAGCCCACCAGGCTCCTCCATCCATGGGATTTTCCAGGCAAGAGTACTGGAGTGAGGTGCCATTGCCTTCTCTGGACTGATCTGCCTAACCAGATGAAATTTTTGCCCCATTTGGGTACTTAAGCACTGTGTTAATAATCCTTTTTAAATACCTATTACATATGCCCTTTTATTTTGTTTCTTTTAGAATTTTCTCCCAGATTCCAAGTTATTCAGGGCAGGCATTCTTTCTTCTTATCTTTTATCCTCCATAACACCTTGCATAATGCCTTGAATGTTGTACTAAAGTAGTTTTTGCTTATAGAGGATGCACGTGAGAATCTAATCATTCACATGTGGTCTTTTGAAATATGGAGCAATTTTCTACTCAAATTAAAAAGAGACATGTTAGTCCTAGAAACCAACAGGAGAGAGTAGCATCCTGCCACCTTCCAGTTTAGCTGTTTATTTACATCTTGTTTTTAAATTTTAAGTATGATTCTATTGTATTAAGTTTTGTAATGCATACATTAAATTTTAAGGATGAAAACACAAATATAGTAGAAAAAAAGTGCAATCTTCCCGTTTTCCCTTATTTCCTAATTTGTCATTGTTTGTACAAATTGTAAATTCTTTACATTTCTAAAAATGTTTTATACTATATATATATAGCCTTAAAAAACACTTGAGAATACTGTATTATAAAAGTTTTAAATGATTGTTGCATAATCTTTCAATCAGTTTTAACAGTATGGTCAGTTCTTTATTGATAAATATTTGGTTTGTTTTGCAATCAAAAGCTAGTGCTTCAGTGAACATATTTGTACAAATATCCATTAACTCTTATTTTTAGGATTATTTTCTTGGAATAAACTTCCAGAAGTAGAACTGGCAAGTCACTGGGTATTCAGTTTTGATAGACTTTCCAAAATGGTTGTAACAATCTCTTCTTCCTTAGGCCGCGTTTGTGCACTTCCCTACAACCTTGCTAACACTGGATATTTCCAGCTTTTTTATTAACCTTTGCTAATCAGATTGATAAGAAAAAAGTTTCATTTTAATTTCCATTGTAAAATTATTAGTGAGATTGAGATCTTTTAATAACATTCGTAGCGTATTTCCTTTTTTGCTATTTTCCTCTTTGACTCCTTTGTCCTCTTTTTTTAAAAAATTATTTAATAAAATTGAGTTTTGTGTTTTTAAGGATATTGATCCTGAATTCAGCTATATAGTGTATCTCTCTCCCCAGATTATTCTTTGTTTATGGTGATGGGAGTTTTTTTATTCCCCATTCGAAAGGTATATAAATCTGTAGTTTGTTGACCTTTTCTTGCAGCTCTGGCTTTAATATTATATTGAGAAGGAAAGGTCTTTTTCCACACAAAGATTTTTAAAGGTTTTTGTCTTATATTTCCTTGTACTTTTATAGTTTTACTCTTTACGTTTAATTTTTTGTTTCAGAACCGTATTTTTGTTGAAGTATGAGATGTAGAGTTTTAATTTCATTAAAAAGAAGGGAAAAAAAAAAGAATGGCTTACTTCTCCCAACACCACCTACTAATTCATCCTTTCCCCACTGATCAGACATGCCACTTACATTAATATCCTGTGTGAGTTCTATGGTATTGTAATTATTGTCGTTTTAGAATGTATTTTGAGTCTTCTCCAAAGAGAGCTAATTGTTGGTAGTCTTTAAATTTTTTTCATACCTATTCTTACTTTTTAATTTTTCAGAATATTCTCATCTATTTTTATTGAGATTGCCTTAAAGTGATTGATTAATTTGGGGAGAATTGCTATTGTTTAGTCATTGACCCTTTCTGTTTGGAACCATAGAATAATTTTTTTCTCTGCTTATCTCTTGTGTTTTTAACTAACATTTTATAGCCTTATTTTTATTCATACTGTACATTAAATTGATTCCTATTGATTAGTTTCTGTTTTAATCTTTTTATTGATTTTATAATATACTTTACTCCACATTTTAGTATCCTTGAAGTTGGACTTTGTCTTATAATTGATGGGTGAGAAAGCATTGTGTCATAATTTGGCAACCTTTCTTCTCTCAGTTGAACATAATAATGATGCCTCTTGTAATTAGTAGGTATTTAAGTTCTGTGAAATATGATATTAACTTATTAATCTCTGAACCTATTTTTACACAGGTCTAACCCTGGTGGCTTAGATGGTAAAGAATCTGCCTGCAAAGCAGGAGACTGGGGTTCAGTCCCTGAATCAGGAAGATCCCCTGGAGAAGGGAATGGCAACCCACTCCATATTCTTGCCTGGAGAATCCCATGACAGAGGAGCCTGATGGGCTATAGTCCATGGGGTTGCAGAGAGTCAGACATGACTGAGCAACTAACACTTTCAACCTTTTTTTCCGTTACTTGAGTTAACAATTAATACATGAGAATTGATACTCCTTTATAATGTCTCTTTTTAATGTTAGGGTATCATGTATTTATAATTACAGGACACTTGTCTCCTACCGAGACAGATGGTGACATGCTTGGTTACGATCTGTACAGCAGTGCCCTGGCAGATATTCTCAGTGAGCCTACCATGCAGCCGCCCATTTGTGTGGGCCTTTATGCACAGTGGGGAAGTGGTAAATCCTTCTTACTCAAGAAACTAGAAGGTAAAGGGCTTGTTTATAAAGTGTATGCATATATAACAAGGTTTTCTCTTGTGTGTTTTTTAAGTAAAAATAAGAGTTTTATGTATGGGTATGTGGTTGATCCTCCACCCAATCATTTGAGTTCTCTCTCTAAAACAAAGGTCCAACTGCATTAGAACCCCTCTGTAGCAGATTTCCTGCCTGCACTGTTTATAGATATCTTAAACCTATAGGTATCTTAAACCAGGGCCCTTTGCAGACATGTCAGCTTGTGTGCTCCCACCTGCCAGCACTACCTCTTGTGCAGTTCAGTGGTGTAGTTACAGATGGCTGTTTGCTCTTGTAGGCACAGACCAGACACTTACTGAGTGGCTCCTCTGCATCTCCCCCCACCTCTGACCTGAGACCCCACTCCTTTTGCTTAGCAAAATCTTACTTATTTCTTCAAGGACAGGTTTCAGTATCACCTGTAAATTTTTTTTTTTTAACTAAATTTTGTAGTAGGAATGAATGACTTGTTTCCAGCTCATTTGGGCTCACCTTAAGAGCAGTGATCCTCAAATGTAACTGGAGGGAGAAGGGATGAGGAGTCGCAGAGGAATGGTGGTGCTATGTTTTCTGAAGACACACATAGCAAAGTAATAATTTTTAGTTTTATATATGGAAACAATACTTTGTTGATTGCATTAATACAAATCTCAAAATATCAACAAAACCTTGACAGACGGGAATATATGAGAGAGGATTTTGTGCGTCTTCAGTAGGAAGCAAGAGAGTGGGTAGGGCAAGGGTCAAGGGTCAATGTGCCCCCAAGGAATGAGATTGTTAGCAAAAGCGAACATTGGTTAGCATGGTTAAGTAGCAACATTCTAGCTAGGTAAATGTTTATAGTGAAAATGTGAAATTTTCAAAATGTTTTATTTTTTAAACAAATAATGTTTTCTTATAATTTCTCTTTCAGATGAAATGAAAACTTTTGCAGGACAACAGATTGAACCTCTGTTTCAGTTTTCATGGCTTGTGGTGTTTCTGACCCTGCTGCTTTGTGGAGGGCTTGGTTTATTGTTTGCTTTTACAGTAGACCCAAATCTTGGAATTGCAGTGTCATTGAGCTTCTTGGCTGTCTTGTATATATTTTTTAGTAAGTCTTTGTCTTTTATCTTTTTCAAAAATATAGAGAATGCCAAAACTCATTGTTTTATTTAGAATTGTATCTGCATCTGTCTTCTAAAGTCTAAAAGTGGTTTTCCTATTTTGATGAGAAGATTGATTTTTTTGCTATTTTGTAAGTTGACTTAGAGGAGCATTGTCCCCAGCCTGCCTGGCAAAACTTTATTTATTTTTTTTCTGGCAAAACTTTAAAAGCTAGTGCACTACTTATTAATATTGAAGCAGAACTTTAAATTACTTTTCCTTTTTTATGTTAATGATTTGTGTTTGAATCTTTTTTGAAAATAAATCTTCATAGACATCATGGCATGCTCTTGATCATTTTGATCATGACTGTGATTTTTATTTTATCTAAAAGTAAGGTAATAAATATATATAATCCCTGTTTTTAGGAGTGTCTTCAGTTGCAAGAAAGGAAATAGGTTTACTGTTGGTAACTTCAGCAGTCACAAGTAGAGATAAAACCAGTCATTCTTACATTTGAATCTGAACTAAAGGATATGCTTTGGTTTAAGGCATTATCCTTCTGATTGTGTTTATTATGTCATATTTTAGCCCAACTTACTTTCTGTTTTTCACATACCTGATAATATGTTTTTGCTTTTGTTATTGCTCAGACGCTCAGTTGTGTCCAACTCTTTGTGATCCCATAGACTGTAGCCCACCAGACTTCTCTGTCCTGTGGGATTCTCCCAGCAAGAAGACTAGAGTGGGTTGCCATTTCCTACTCCAGGGGATCTTCCTTACCCAGGGATTGAACCCAGATCTCTTACGTCTCCAGCACTGGCAGGTGGATTCTTTACCACTAGCTCCACCTGGGAAGCTCCTGATGTTTGTTGGGGAAGGTTAATTAGTTGAGGAATTCTTTGAGAACTAGTTAGGAAATAACACGGGACCATGAAAATTATGTAAGCCTACCTGTCACTACTTGATACTTGACTGTTTGCAGAAAAGAGGCTGCTTGACTAATGATTGTTCTGGATAATTTTTTTTAAAACCTTGACTTTTAGTTGTCATTTACTTTGGTGGACGGAGGGAAGGAGAGAGTTGGAATTGGGCCTGGGTCCTCAGTACTAGATTGGCAAGACATATCGGCTACTTGGAGCTCCTCCTCAAATTGATGTTTGTGAACCCACCTGAGCTGCCAGAGCAAACCACTAAAGCTCTGCCTGTGAGGTGAGTTGGTCCCTTAGACAGAAGTAACTTTTAATAAAATGAAGCAAATGAAAGTTGATAATACATTTTTTCTCATGTTTTCTTAAGGGAGGAAAAAAAAAATTGGTCCCTTGAACTTTTTAAATTGAGAAATAAAACAAACATGCCCTCGTCACATCACTTGGAAAACTCTTCATATTACATCTCCCTCTTGTACATTGTAGGATCAGAGACACCTTTTCATAAAAAATTATATTTAACTTTGATTTACCAAATTTTATTAGAGTGAAGCCCCACATTCCCCCCTTACGATACCTATTACCATCCTTTGGACAAATCAGTAAAGAGTACTGGGTCTAGGTTGGAGTCCTGGAACCTTTTGACATCAGGGTGTGGTCTTGGCAACTCAGCATGTGCTCCGAGCTGTTCTTTCCTCAGCTGTGGATATGTATGTACCCACTCCTCTAAAGTTATCATCATATCAAATAGGGAAGGTATGAGCAAACAGTTCAGAAAAGATGAGAAACTTGTAAGTCAAAGAGTAAAGGAAATCTGGAGGGCCCCAGAGGAAAGTAAAATGGAAAAAAAGGTTAAAGAACTGAAAGCAAAAGGAATTCAACAGAAATTAGTAAAATAATTAAATATGCAAAAATTAAGAATTTAGAAATTATTGTAAGATAAAATATGTGTAAGTTAAGCTGAAAGTGAATGATCCAAACCTGGTAAGACATCAGAACTATGAGAGGAAGATAAAAATAAATTTACAGGTAAATAAATGGTATATAGGATTAAGTGTTAAGAAAAGGATTTAAAATGAGAAGTTAAAATGAAAAACATAAAAAGAAGACATACAGAATAGAATAAAAAAAGTTGGGGAAGATATTTTTACATAAAAGCATTTAAAGTTAATGAGATCATTATCTTTTAAAAAGTTAGAGCAACTAAAATAGCATTAATTTAATTAAGACCAAGTATATATAGAGTACACTGTGATCCTGGATTGTATTTTGAAAGCAGTGCCTGTCTACAGGATTAAGTTGAGAGTTTAGCAGTAGAAAGGAATAAAGGAACTAATGCAGAAGTAATACCCATTCAGAGGCTCAAAATGCAAATAATTCAGTTATTTCACAGAACAACTAGGAAAAGAATATAACTTCTTTCTCAACCTCTGGTAGATGAGTAAGCTATAAATAGGACATTCTGAAGGTTGAGTTTTTAAATGGCATCAAGTTCGTAATTACTATACTATTTTCTCAAGGTTCTAATCTCTTCAGTTGGTGTTTACAAAATGTTCTTTGTGCGCCTCTTTCTGACTAATGTGGGGCACCACCGTTGAATTGTTGTCATGAGATCTGGGAGATGTCTGGCTCCTTTGTCTAAGTTCTGTCATAACCTTTTCCCTTTTCTGCTTTTAGTCAGAATTGCTTCATATAACTTACTAATTTAACATTTGTTACTGTCATTTCCTAAGAAAAGAATATAAGCTTTTAGAAATGGAAGATACCTAATTACAAATAGAATTTTAAAAACAATATTTTGACAGAGACATGAAGGAAACACCGAGCTACATGATAGACATAATGTATGTTGAAACTGTTTCTTTAGGTAGCGGCATAACATTTTCTTTCCCCTTTCCCCAAGCGGCATAACATTTTCTTTCCCCTTTCCCCAAGCGGCATAACATTTTCTTTCCCCTTTTCCCAAGGTTTTTGTTTACAGATTATAATAGACTGTCCAGCGTAGGTGGGGAAACTTCAATGGCTGAAATGATCGCCACCCTCTCGGATGCTTGTGAAAGAGAGTTTGGCTTTTTGGCAACCAGGCTTTTCCGAGTGTTCAAGACTGAAGATACGCAGGGTAGGACCTTTTCTTCTTTCTGTATATGGAGGGGTTGAGGATGGTATGGACAAAATGCATGGAAACATGAACATCAGGTTCTAATAATATGCTGTCACTGTAATGATTGGGACTTTCTGGATGCTTGAGATGTTAAAACCATTTGTTGTATTTTACAGGTAAAAAGAAATGGAAAAAAACATGTTGTCTCCCATCTTTTGTCATCTTCCTTTTCATCTTTGGCTGCATTATTGCTGGGATTACTCTTCTGGCTATATTCAGAGTTGACCCCAAGCATATGACAGTGAATGCTGTCCTCATATCAATTGCGTCCATAGTGGGGTTGGCGTTTGTGCTTAACTGTCGAACATGGTGGCAGGTGCTGGATTCACTTCTGAATTCTCAAAGGAAACGCCTCCATAATGCTGCCTCCAAACTGCACAAACTGAAGAGTGAAGGATTCATGAAAGTAAGCACTCCTGGCTTGTTAGAAAATAATTCTGGGAATTCTCTGGTGGTCCAGTGGTTAGGACTCTGCTTTCACTGCCAAGGGCCCATGTTTGATCCCTGGTCAGGGAACTAAGATCCCATATAAACTGTGTGGTGTGGCCAAAAAAAAAAAAAAAAAAGAAAATAGTCCTAATGTAAACATGCTCCTAATGACCATGATCACTGGGGCTTTAGGGAGTCTGTTTTCTAACTGTTAGAGAATTGCACTTGTTTTTAGTTTTAATCCAGATTTTTCCTATGAAAAATGCATGTATAGTATGGAAAAAGTTATAACAGTAACGTCTTTTTATAAAATCGACTTTTACCAGATCCTCATAGAGTTAACTATAACTTCAGTACTTTGGCCCCCTGATGTGAAGAACCAATTCATTGGCAAACAGCCTGGTGCTGGGAAAGACTGAAGGCAAAGGAGAAGGAGAGGGCAGAGGATGAGATGGTTAGATAGCATCACCGACCCAGTGGGTATGAATTTGAGCAAACTTGAGGAGATAGTGGAAGACAGAGCCTGATGTGCTGCAGTCTGTGGGGTCACAGAGTCGGACACAACTTGGCAGCTAAACAGCAACAGCAGAGTTAGCAGATGCCCCTCAGGTGGTAGTTATTACCTAATAGTTCAGGTTGCTCTGCAGCCTGGTAGAGTAGACAAATTGAACCACCAAAACATAGAAGATAGGAATGTACTTTTTAGAGTAAAAAAGGACTTTATACAATTATCCACAGCCCCTTCCTTTGATCAAGGTCACATCCATCTGGAAGCCAGTTGTGGTGAGGCATGTAGGTCATTTGGTTTTGCATTTTAATCTGTCTTCTGACCTTCAGAGCATGTGATCTTGGCATGTAAGTCACTTCAGCCAAGTTTGTCCTTTTAAAATGCATATGACATTGTCTACCTCTTTGTAAGAAATGCTCTAATTTAGATGAAGGCACTTTGTAAATGGTGACGCATTCACTACAGTTCCACTAACTGGAACCACAGCTGGCAGCGAGCACTTTGGTTTTCTTTTCTTCCAGTAGGTGACTTTCAGGCTCTTTAAGAGAGGTACTTAAGTTTCTCGTATCTTCAGCACAGTGTATCCTTTCTTTTGCACAGGTTCTTAAGTGTGAAGTGGAATTGATGGCCAGGATGGCAAAAACCATTGACAGCTTCACTCAGAATCAGACAAGGCTGGTGGTTATCATCGATGGATTAGATGCCTGTGAGCAGGACAAAGTACTCCAGATGCTGGACACTGTACGTCTTAACCATCTTGAAACTTGTAACTGTAACATATGTGGCAGCTGAGAGGAACAGCTTCATGAATATCTTAAGTGGAATTTGAATACTATTTTTTCTTTTATAAAAACAACTGTGTGTTTTATGCAGAAACAGGAGAAGTTTCATCCCAAGCACATTTAACCAATTTTAGTTTAATGGCAGTGTGAGGGGAAACATGAGTAGGGGGGTCTCTAAAGTCCAGGGTGTGACTCCAGCGTTTCTATACAGATGGTTATGGTTAGAATATAGATAGGGGTGGGGAGACCACAGAATATGTGGAGTTTTTGTTAAAAAGTAAGAAAGGTCACTGGCTTTCTGTAAGGTCTGGTATAAGCAACAGTGTGTGCCTGTGGTCAGAGACCAGCGTGTGCAGTTCACCGTTTCTGCTTGTATTTCTCATGTGTTTGGATCTTACTAGACGAGTATGTGCAGTGCACCGTGTCTGCTCATGAGTACTTCATGAGTGTTTCTCATGTGTGTTGCTCTTACTAGACCAGTATGTACAGTGCATCGTGTCTGCTCATGAATATTTCATAAGTATTTTTCATGTTTGTGGATCTTACTTCTTAATGTAGATCCTGAGGGTCTCAAAGTAGGACAGGACCAATTGTTTCCTTCGGAGATTCTCTCACTGTCAAATGTTGAAAAATTGTCAGGTGGTGAAAAACCAGATTGAGACTTCAATAAAATTTGTTTTCACATAGAATAACATTTGAATGAGAAGGAAATGCTATTTTTAAAATGTAGTCACAAAGGCTAACACAGAATTTGAAGAGAGGTTTTGTTACTTTGGATAATTTAAGTTTTTTACTGTGATTATACATTTCTTTTACCACAGGTCCGAGTTCTGTTTTCAAAAGGCCCATTCATCGCCATTTTTGCAAGTGATCCACATATTATCATAAAGGCAATTAATCAGAACCTCAATAGTGTGCTTCGTGACTCAAATATCAATGGGCATGACTATATGCGCAATATAGTTCATCTGCCCGTTTTCCTCAACAGTCGGGGACTAAGCAGTGCAAGAAAATTTCTTGTGACTTCAACAACTAATGGAGATGTTCCATGCTCGGATAATGCAGGTAAAGATCAAGTTCCTTGGGTACTTTGGGTTTGAAGTGGTTCTGTAGTTTTTCATTTTGCATCTCCTCTTACCTTGAAAAGTATTGTTTGAATTTCATGACTCTTTAAGTATCATGTTTACAGCAGAGTTTCAGGACAAATGGTGCTTTCTTGATAAACTCTTTTAGGGATGCAGGAAGATGCTGACAGAAGAGTTTCACAAAACAGCCTTGGAGAGATGACAAAACTTGGTAGCAAGACGGCCCTTAATAGACGGGTAAGATAGTGTATGTTTTGAGCCATTTGTTTATATTGCTGCTGTTTAAGTAAAACCAAGGTGAGGCCACTTAATATTTTATAAATACTGCATTGAGCTCATAAAGTACATTTTATCATTGGTGGTTTTTCAGGGAATGTCTGAATCTAGAGCCATAATAACTGTAAATTATATAGGAGTGCCCAGTCTCTCCCAGCCTGCTCTCAGCCCAGGTCCCACTCCAGACCAGTTGAATCAGAACCTCTGAGAGTGAGATATGAAAGGTTCCCAGATGATGTCACTGGGGGCAGAGAACCGCTGGGTTCATCCCAGGACAGGTTGTACTTGTCCCAGGGCCCATTGTCACCACAACTGTAAAGGGGAGAGGCTTGTAGTGTGAGAACCAGTCTTTGCTGTGTTGTCCCGTTGGCTGACCTCCTGCCCTAATGTTTGTGAGGTGTGCGCTC
This sequence comes from Odocoileus virginianus, assembly GCF_023699985.2. Classification (NCBI taxonomy): domain Eukaryota; kingdom Metazoa; phylum Chordata; class Mammalia; order Artiodactyla; family Cervidae; genus Odocoileus; species Odocoileus virginianus. The sequence continues at coordinate 84,190,101 of NC_069675.1, forward strand.
TTTTTTCCTATCCCCACAAAGTGACCTTGTGTGCCTTTCCCAGTCCGTTGGTTGTCTCCTAGGAGACACTGTAGTTTCCCTGCCCTGCCCTTTCCTAGGAGCCTTTTGTAAAGACCTGGGGCTATTATAAGACAGGAGATGTACCTTTGCAGCTAAGTGATGGTAACAGTGCTGCTTATGGATGGCAAACTTGGTCTAGCATCAGTGATATTTCCCACTACCTGCCCCGCCCTGCCCCGCCCCCCAGTTTGCGAATCTTTGATTGGGACATTTTACATTTTAAAAACTATTTTCAGGTATTTTGATCTTATGCCTTTACCATGTTCAAGTATGGATGCAGAAATAATATTATGAAGGATAATTGACAGCTCTAAATTAAGAATGGGATATGAGTTACCATTTAGAATTTCTGTCCTGGGAGCCTGGACTGTTGGGTTCCCTTGTCTCATGACCTTAGATGAGAACCACCCTCGTTGTGCCTGCTTCTCCTGATTGGATGGGACCCCTGCTCATCCCGCCCAGTAGAGAGCCTTTCATTCTTACTAGACATGAGGATACAGCAGCTGTGCCCTTTCAGTAATTGTCACGTTTGAAAATAACCTAAAAATCAAAATGCTGAATCCTTAAATCTGGGCAAGGGGTTACTTGCTTTATTATCAGGGTTCCTATAGATACTGAGCTGCCATAAGAGTTTGAATTGAATTTTCTTTATATAGTTCATCTTATTTGTAGTTTTCAAGGCATTGGGCTTTCTCTGATTGTATAACTATAAATCAGGTACACCCAAAGCTAAACCATAGTCTGTGATGCATTTGCTGGAAATACTTACTTTAGAGTTCAGTACATATTCTACTTCAGGGAGGAGTAATAATACTTTTTGTTTCTATTTCATCTTCCTCTTTGATTGAAATTTTGGATTGTTTTTCTTGTTGACATAGACATGTATTAACTTCTCAAAAAAGCCTCAAGTTCTCAGGGTTGAAGTGAGGGTTCGTTCTCACTGATGGTACCCCGTTTTCAGGACACTTACCGAAGAAGGCAGATGCAGCGCACAATAACCCGGCAGATGTCCTTTGACCTCACAAAACTGCTGGTTACGGAGGACTGGTTCAGTGACATAAGTCCCCAGACCATGAGAAGACTGCTTAACATTGTTTCTGTGACAGGTGGGTTTCATTGTCTTAGTGTTGTGTGGTAGACAATAAGGTGGAACATTAACAGAGCAATTCACTTCCAGAAACAAAAGGATGGAGTGTGTTTATAGGTTTACACTGCTGAACACCAGTTTTATTTTGCATTCTGTGTCTAATAAAACCAGTATTAGTTTCGATAGTGAAAATTGACAGTCAGTTGTCTACTATTATTTTAAAATGTGACGATTTAAAAATTTCACCTCAGGTTTAATTTTTCTCTTTGTATAAAAATTTTATGCTCATTTGTATGACTATAATTAATTTATTCTTTAAAATGTTGAAGTTCAGATTTTTACATGCTGCTATTCTGCTTCAATTTTCAAATTACATATTTTTTCTTTTTTTTAATGTGTTAAATGATATACACATAAAATTTACCATCTTAACCAGGGTCCAGTTGGGTGGTATTAAATACTTTCACTATTTGTATATCCTTCACCACCATCCATCTCCATAATGCATTTCATTCCATTAAACTGAAACTCTATACTCATCCCCCTGGTCCTCTCCCAGCAGCCATATAAATATTAGGTATGAATTTGTAGTGTAAGTTAAGTGGCAAATTAAAAAACACTGAAAGTTGGTTATTTGTGAATATATAGAATGGTTGCCTTAACATAACGTTACACACCTATTAATTCTAAAATGTTTTTTGTATTCTTTAAAGGACGATTACTGAGAGCCAATCAGATAAGCTTCAACTGGGATAGGCTTGCTAGCTGGATCAATCTAACTGAGCAGTGGCCGTACAGAACTTCATGGCTCATATTGTATTTGGAAGAGACTGAAGGTATCCCAGATCAAATGACATTAAAAACCATCTATGAAAGGTACTTTATCTTACCTCTTTATATTTAAATTTGTTTTAAATTGAGTTGACTCTTAAGAAAAAAGTTAATGCATACAAAGCAAAATAAATGCAAAATAATATGTATAAAATGTAGAGTTCTGAGTTTAATCATTCTTATTAGTAATTTTTCCATTATAATTTCAGAGTTGTATTAGCACAGGTATATATCCCATCACATAAAATTTGCAGCTTTATTTGGATAGATTCTTTCTTTCTCAGTGTAACCTATATGATAAAAGATGTTTAATTAATAGTCCTATTAGATTTATGTGTTTAAATATACAAAAGGCAAACCTTGAAACATTGTTTAATGTCCATTTTAGTTTTTATTCTAAGTGTCTTGATAGAATGTTGAGGAGGTCTCATTTTCCAAATCGTTAGTGCGGGTGTTTTCACAGCTTTGTATCTGGAGGACCTGGGCAACTGTGAATACGGGCTGATAAACGTGCTTTGCACTAAACAGTAAAGGAATTTATTGTTCTTTTATAGTTATTGGAAGTACTTTTAAATTTACTTCTGATAAATAAATTGATTAAGTTTTTTCTGGGAAAACACACTGTCAAGGCTCAGTGTAGTGTCAAGTTTTGAGAGTACCACTTTCTTGTCAAATTCACAAACAAAATTATAGTCCTCTTTGTTTACCAGAATACTTAATACCTTCATAGCTTTCAATTACAACTCTAAATAAAAGGTATCTCTTAGGAAAAAGTGCAATTCAAGGAGCTATGTAATTGTATAAAACAGTATAATTGAAGCATTATTTTGAACATGTAAATGAAATAGTAAACCTGACCAACCATTCAGTGTAGAGTTTCTATATTAAACTTAAAATTCCAAATAGTTTCTCCTTGAGTATTATCAGTATATGGTTTTCTTTATTTTCTAATCCCCATTTTTCATGTACATATTTTATCTAATATTTTCTAGGTAAGTAACTGATTTTAGAATATAGAGGATGGTTGTAGTATTCGTCTACACACTTGAGCTCTTGAGGTTGTATGTTCAATTTATGTTACATTAATCAGTGTAAACTGTGTGAGCTGTGTGAAGTAGGTGTTCCAGTAGATGGCAGTGATCCACAGCTGCCAGGGGCCTGCAGAGCAGTGTTACTGGATACATCTGCTCTTTGATATCTTAGAAATCCTCTTTTTATTATGAGATACATGATTGGTTTTTTCCTTGGTTGTGTAGTAGACTGTTGTTTTGTTTCATGAATAAACATTTGCATTGTAACAGGTGCTACATAATGAATGTTTGCTGGATGAGCACAGTTTAGGTTTTGGTGCAGAATAGGACTCAAGTCAGTCTCTTCACCTTCATGTAATTGAACGTGATGCCTAGAAGTTTCCTGTGTCTCAGGAGTACAAAAACATTGACCAGTGTTCACCCTTTAAGGGCTGTATGCTTAGAGTTCAGCCCTCGGCCCTATGCATGCTCTGTGAAGAGGGTGAGACTTGGTGAGAGAGTCTGTGTCCTCAGGAAATAGAAGCAGGAGAGATGTTACAATATCAAAAAGTTTTTAAAACTCTCAGAAAAATTCATGATTCAGTTCAATCAGAAAAACTTTATTAAGTGTCTACTAGGCCCTGCTACCAGTACTGGAGATAACAATGGTGAACAAGTAAATATGTATTTACTTGTTCACCCAGCAATCCCACTGTGGAAATTTACTCTGAACACACACCTCCACAGTGATAAAACAACACTTATACAAGGTTATTTATTGTGACCTTATCTGTAGCACCATAACTTAACTGCATGTTTTTAGAAACATTAGTTGAATAAATTATGGCACATCTACCATAATAGAGTATTTTGTAACTGTAGAAAATGAGAAAAAAACTATGGTTTGATATGGAGAAATTGTAAGGATACATTAGTAAGTGAAAACTGCAAAGTGCAAGAGTATATAACATGCTCTATTTGTGTAAGAAAGAAGGGGGAATAAGGACATCTACATATAAAGATGTAAATATGTATTATTTTTTGTGAAAATATAAGACAACCCACAGGAAGGAAAAAGCAAACTAATAAAAATGTTTACCTGAAGAGGATGCTTAGATGGGGAATGAGATGTACTCTGAATGTGTATTTTTATATGGTTTGCCTTTCATATATTAAAAAAACTAATTCAAAAAGGATAGAAAAAAGCAAACCCTAAAATTGAATACAAACAGGAAGAATTGATGCTAATGATACATGAAACTGATAGTATAACCACACAGAAAAATATTAATTCAAACACCTTGGAACTCAGTTTTCTCTTGACTCTTTATTCTTAGTAGAATATACTGAGGCCAAAATTAGCTGCAACGAAATCTTGAACTTAGTAGGTTTATTGTTGCTAATCGTATTATTATACTCCTGAAGTCTCTTTATGTGTATTGTAAGATAGAGTAAATGAATGAATAAATTGATATTCTTGGAAGCCAGTGTTTTCTCTGTGGGAGAAGGGAATACCAGTGTTGAATGGAAAAAAATTAGGAAGAGCACTGTGGTATTAGATTGAATTTTGTTGTTGTTAGGTCACTAAGTCGTGTCTGACTCTGTGACCCCATGGACTGCAGTACACCAGGCTTCCCTGTCCTTCACTATCTCCTGGAGTTTGCTCAGATTCATGTCCATTGAGTTGGTGATGCTGTCCAACCATCTCACCCTCTGTTGCCCCCTTCTCTTTTTGCCTTCAGTCTTTCCCAGCATCAAGGTGTTTTCCAATGAGTCGGCTCTTCACATGAGGTAGCCATAGTATTGGAACTTCAGCTTCAGTATCAGTCCTTCCAATGAATATTTAGGGTTGATTTCCTTTAGAATTGACTGGTTTGATCTCCTTGCAGTTCAAGGGGACTTGAAGACTCAAGAGTCTTCTCCAGCACCACTGGCCATGAGATTTCCCAAGAAAGAATACTAGAATGGGTTGCCATTTCCTTCCTTCAGGGGATCTTCCCTGACCCAGGGATTGAACCCAGGTTGCCTGTGTCTCCTACATTGCAGGCAGATTCTTTACCTGCTGAGGCATCTGGAAAGCAGATTGGATTTGGAAATGTTAAATTATTAACTCGTAATTTAAAATGAGGTTTTCCCTTGCTTTGCCCAGCAAAAGGGAGCAAAAATATCCCCAAACTGTGAGCCCACCTGGAGCTGAACTCCTTGGAGAAATGGCTAATTCCAGGTCTGAGGCAGGGAAAGCTCAAGGGAAGTCTGCATTGTTGTGCCAGGAACCAAGGAAGGATGTGTTCGAGGACAGCAGAGTTTGCACAGATAGCCACAGGACGTAGTCTGAAGGAGAACCTTTCAAACTTGGGCCCATTTTCACAAAGAAAAATGATAGTAATGAGTTATAACATATCAACCCCCCCAAAAAAATCCATGAGTCCATAGTAATGCTTAGAAGAGAGTAAACAAGTAATAATTCTTTGTTTTAGAATGCCAGCTAATAAATGTAGAAGGAATGAGTGAAATTAAAAAATTATCATTTTTTAATCCCCAATATAATCATTGATTCAAGCAAGGATCATCAGTGGTTGCAAAAACCACTGGGGGGAAGTTGTTGGGGAATATGAGGCACACGTGATCTCAAAGTGTCAGTCCCCAGGTTATGTGCAACCACAGAAGAAATGCCCTTGCTGGGAGAGACTTGTCACCAGTTTTAATCAAATAGTCAAGTCTGATATCAGTAATGGGAGGCATAGCATTGTGTTGTTTAGTCGCTAAGTTGTGTTTGACTCTTCGCAACCCCGTGGACTGTAGTACGCCAGGCTTCCCTGTCCTTCACCATCTTCTGGAATTTGTGCAGATTCATGTTCATTGAGTCAGTGATGCTATCTAACCATCCCATTCTTTGCCACCCTCTTCTCGTCTCGCCTTCAGTCTTTCCCAGCATCAGGCTCGTGTGACTCTAGATAAAATGCAGTAGAACATTCCACATCACCTATGTGCTCTTGTTGCCAGCCATGTTTTACTGTGATCTTAATTGTGAGGAAACAGTCAGATGAATCTGAGATGTGAAACACTCTGCAAGGCAACTGGCTTAGGTTCCATATTGGCCACTGAGGAAGACTGAAGAGATCCCACAGCCCAAATGCAGCATGTGAGCAGTGATTGGAATCTATCAGAAGAGTAGAGCACTGAAGGGCATTTTGTGGGCAGTTGGGGAATTTGAGTTTTTGAGTTAATGTTAATATCTTTTGGTAATGTTAATATCCTTTGGTATGCTAAGGGTGTTTGGGGGACATTCATGCTGAAGTATTTAGGTGTGAAATACACTTTCAGATGATTTGGCAAAAGGAAAGTATGTATGTGTGTGTAGATAAAGTATTATTAAAAAATTTTCCTCTTCCCATGCCTTTTATTCTCCACAGTGACTGTTCAGTAAATGCTTTGTTAGCATTTTTACTTAGGGACATAATTTGAATTAAATGAATCTAAGAGCTGTACTCCTTAGTGCATTCCTGTGATTTTAATAACCTTTTCACACATGCCAAATTGAAAATCATTATGTATCTATACATGGCTCTTCTGAAAGTTCTAAAAAAAAACTACTGTTTTGCTCCATGGTGGCAGAATGAATCACAAACCACACGTTATTCACTGGTTGATTCTAATGTCAGAATCAGCCAGTACCTCTAAAGGTATGGAGCATGTGGGTATGGAAGGTGCACTGTTCATTAGTGTACCCATTCTAGTTAATTTTCATGTGATGTGTGTTTAGTGTGGGTCTTTACTGTAGGTTAGGGCTCAGATTGTGTCCTTTGTGTTTTTATGTGTTCCAGGGGCTGCCTGAGGAGGTAGGGTAGAGGGACAAATAGGCAAAGCATCTAATGCTCTTGAGGAACTTACAGACACATATCTATGCACATACATACCCTTTTCTTTTGCCAAACCATCTGAAAGTGTATTCACACCAAACCATCTGAAAGTGTATTCACACCTGAATACTTCAGCATTCCCAAAGACATCATTACCACACGCTCCACACACACACACACACACACACTCTCACTCACTCACTCTCTCTCTCTCTCTCTCTCTCACTTTATTTCACACACACACACACACACACACACACACACACACACACACACACACACACACACACACACACACACTCACTCACTCACTCACTCACTCTCTCTCTCTCTCTCTCTCTCACTTTATTTCCTAAACCATTAGAGGGTAAATTATATGCAACATATCTTCTGTCCCTCATCACTCAAGTATATGAGGAATATATATTCTGATTGAAAGTAAAATGTACACATTTGAAACAACTGGAATAAAGTAAAAATGTGATGGCTCAAACAGTTAGCCAGGTAACAAGTTTTATCAATAATGGGCCGAAACACTGCTTTCTGGATGATAGAAAGCTTTTCAGGCTAAGACTAACGTTCTTTGCTAATAGACCTTTTAAAAGGTCTAATTACTTGCCCTTTTAAAACTTTCATGCTAATTTCCAGCATTTGAGCCTCAAGCTTACACGATTTCCTAATGTTCAAGGAAATTCTCAGAAATTTGCATTTTCATTAGTTAAAATATATCATACAGACAAAAGAAAATATATTATCACCTGTAGTTTAAAGATCATGGTAAAAATTCGCCATGTTTGTTAAATAGAACATTTGTCAAAAGTTTTGGGGGAAAGTATATTTTTTATTTTTAATCATAGGAAAAATAGCGTGGAGTGAATTTTTGCAGTGAGAATATTCTGTGCCTATGAATATAGACTATTGTATATTGGAGGTATAATGAGGTAATGAGAACTTTGCAATTAAGTTAATCTATTATTTTATACTTTAGCTCTTGGTGGGCCTGCCATCCATGAATGGGTAGAATGCAGAGTGACTTTGAGATGGGTGTTTTTTTTTTTTTTTTTTTTTAAAGAAATGACTGTGTCCTTTATGCCTGCAGATACTTAGAAATACTGTTTTGTAGCTATTCTAAGGGAAAGAAAAAGACAATTTAGTAGGAATCTTTGAGAGTTCATTAAGGAATTGATTTAATTTAATGTGATCTCGAATGAAAAGCTATAGGGAGACAGTGTGATCAGTATATCGAAAAATCATATTGGAATGTGTTAGAATAACTCAGATGACTGTTCTAGTTAACCATAGTTGAGTTCTTTGATGCTATTGCTTGTCATTTGAATAATAAAAAGTTTTATTTATGGCAGACAGAAAGCAGCAGTATATAATTGATATTCATTTATTTTATTAAAGAAATCTGATTTGGTAAAAACAATCAGAAAATAGTATTTTTAACACTAGTAGTAAAATTTTTTTAATCCATAAAAAGCCTCATTTATTTTTATAGCAATTTGATGACACATCTGCTTGCTTTATTCAGCTGAAAAAGAAAATGTTGGTTCTTGGTGTTTGGTAAAATTGCTTTGTTAAATTATTTTCTAAATTGTTCAACTTTTAACAAATGACATTTGATACTAACACTGGAAAGCAATTTCAGCTAATTAAGTAGATCCCTCTATAAACCATTGGAACATTAAGATGACATACTGTTCATTCAAGATTATTTTAATTGGTACAATTATTGTAATTTTCTTGCAATTATGTGTTGAGCTAAAAGCTTTTGTCTAGATCATTTGAGGATTTTTTTGTTAACATACATTTAGTAAGAAGAAAAGGAATAAAATAAAAACTGTAGATAAAGATTTTCTGTCTACTTTTATTGCAGAGTTTTAGACCCCATTGAGATATTTTAGTATAAAACTTTATTTCTGATATTTTTTAGTATTAAGCATTTTAAGCAATGATAGAGGATTTTGAAAGATCAATTTAAATAGCTTCCATAAAAAAAAATAAATATCTTCCATGAAGGTACTGCTTCAAATGTCTGTTTTGACACTCTCAGCAAGTCTTTTTTTCCATTTATTTTTATTAGTTGAATGCTAGTTACTTTACAGTATTGTAGTGGTTTTTGCCATACATTGACATGAATCAGCCATGGATTTATATGTGTTTCCCATCCTGCACCCCCCTCCCACCTCCCTCCCCATCCCATCCTTCTGGGTCATCCCAGTGCACCAGCCCCGAGCACTTATCTCATTCATCCAACCTCGACTGGTAATCTGTTTCATACTTGATGATATACATGTTTCAGTGCTGTTCTCTCAGATCATCCCACCCTCGCCTTCTCCCATAGAGTCCAAAAGTCTGTTCTATACATCTGTGTCTCTTTTTCTGTCTTGCATATAGGGTTATCGTTACCATCTTTCTAAATTCCACATATATGCGTTAGTATACTGTATTGGTGTCTATCTTTCTGGCTTACTTCACTCTGTATAATGGGCTCCAGTTTTATCCATCTCATTAGAACTGATTCAAATGTATTCTTTTTAATGTCAGCCAGTCTTTTACTTAGAATGATGTGGTCAGAATTAGGCTTGTGCTAAGGATAATGTTGTCCTTTGTTTTTGGTACTTGATTTTTTTTTAGAGCAATTGAGTAAGTTTTGAGACAGCTTCAGAATGGTAGCCATTTCCATTTCCCTGAAATAGCTATTTGCTGAGTAGACACTATAGACATCTAATTTATAAAATTTATCCAAAGTTCAGTATATTTAAACTATTCAAGGAGTAGTGTTTCTGTGCTTACAACATTTTTCATAATGAAACATCATGTTGGATGACACTCCTTCCTGATACTCAGCCAAACTTTTCATAAGCTTAGTTTTATCACTTCTAGTTACCTCACACTTCTCTTCGCTCTCACTAACTGCCTTCCTCTTTCCTTCAAGTTCTGGATCATTTCTGATACTCTCCCCACCCCATCACGTGGCCCAGACTATGCACAGGCTTGTTTCCTTTGAATGTGGACAGAAGTTATGAATCTGAATAACAAAAAATTGGACACTAGATAGTTTAGATTTGTAAGGAAATTGTCTTATCTTCTTGTTGGTACGAAGTTCACTCTTGTACTGATGATTTTTTTTTCAATTTAGGTTTGAGATACTATAAATATTTATTCCCAATACTTTTATTGTTTTTTGTAGGTAGTTGAGAATCCTAATGAAATTCTGTATTCTTGATAGGTGTTGGTGTTGTCATCATTCCACAGTTAATAATTTATTATCTTGTGTGTAATTGTTACTTCCATTTTTATTCCCAGAACATTCTTGCCCTTAATGTATATACAATGTGAACACTTTTTTCAGAATTTCAGTACTTTATCAATATCTTTATTGGCTCAGACAGTAAAGTATCTGCCTGCAATGTGGGAGACCGGGGTTCGATCCCTGGGTTAGGAAGATCCCCTGGAGAAGGAAATGGCAACCCACTCGATTACTCTTGCCTGGAAAATTCCATGGACGGAGGAGCCTGGTAGGCTACAGTCGTGGGGTCATAAAGAGTCGGACATGACTGAGCAACTTCACTTTTTCTTTTCTACTTTCTTTTTTATCTTAAAAAAAAAAAAATCAAATTCTTTGCAAGCTCATGAAATAATTCTCCTTATAAAAAAGGAACCTAAGTAGGTTTGTGTTGAAAAAAAAGATTAAAATCTAAAATAGAAATCACATTTTAACAAGATAAAATAAATAACGGTATATTTGCAAGGTTTCACATGAAGATTGAGCCTTCAAAGAACCATGAACAAAGATGCTTGTAAACAGATGTAGTGTTGACAGTTAAACATGCATTTCTTGTTGTGTGTTGTTTATTTTTATTCATTGTCTTTGTGGAAATTACTTGGAGAACTCAGGTTCCTAAAGATAAGTAAAGGTGAAGGGCAGAGTTTTTTGGTTTATTTTGATAGGCCTGAAAAATATCTCTACTTTTGTTTGGAGAAAAAAAAAAATGAAACAGAATGAGACATGTTTGAGTGTTTTTTGAGTTTATCTGTTTATATATTTTGCAACTTCTTTGTTTTATCATTGCTACCAGGCTCCTAGCAACATTCAGTATCTTTAATAGATACTTGCATTGCAGTTTCTTTAATATTTGTTTCCTGAACTAGACTGATAACTCCATGAAGTGTAACTTCCTTAAACCTTGCTAAATTCCTTGTTTTTAGACATTCTTGACATAGAGTAGGCGGTGTGGGTATTTCTGAAAGAGTAAAGAAATATGATGATGACATTTGCTTTAGGGAAAGCATGGTGTGAGGGAAGGTGGTAAGTGAGAAGGCACATTTTATCTTGAAAAGAATACTATCCATATAGACTAGTCCTTCTTTGGTTCTAAATGTAGGTGAACACTTTCCTTTGTTACGACAGTGGATCCCTGGGTGAGGCACACAGAAAGTTTTCAGAACACAAAGATTGAATGATGACATATTTCAGCTAACACCTAGTAGATTCTGCCTTTTGTCAGGTGATAGTAAAATCAAAGCAGTGTTTTCATAGGCATTTCCCTGTAGGTAAGTTCAGCTGCATTTATAAGGTTTCTTACACTCATGATCGTTTTATTAATGCCACAGTTTGGAATTGCTTTGTATCAGCACGCTTTTAGACAAGTTCCTCTCACTTCTGTTTCTGTTTACTGGCTGTTTTCAGAATTGTTCAGAAAGGCCCTTTGACTTAGCTGGACTCTGTTTTTGTTATACTGAACATTTTGATTGTGTTCATTCATTAAATATTTATAGAGTTTATTACATGCTGGGCACATGCTAATAAAAGCACTAGCTAGTGCTATTACTTGAGCCCTTAATATATGAATTTACCTAGATTATTTCATTTAATATCCATAACTCTGGGAGGCAGGGAGTGGGAGTTACCTAAGACCACACAGCTGTAGCTGCTGGAGCTTCCCCAGGCCTATTTCTAGAAGCCAGCAGGCTGTCTGCGACTACAGAGCTAGACAACTGGTCTGAGATATTAGAAAGACAGAAGTGAACTAATTTTATTTTTATTTCCAGATATAATTTATTCATTTTCAAATGAATATTTAGAATCATTTATTGTGTATCAATGGGAATGTTATAGCAGACATTTTTTAAGAGGATGGAATTTGTCTTAATTCCATTAAAAAAAAGGCAGACTTCTTACCAACTTATGTAAAACCCCAAATCAATGTTTTATTCAGTTCTGATTGTGTCTGCTAACTGCAGTAGGTTTTGTATGGAAAGCTTAAGAAAAATCACTTGTGGTATTTGGCACTTAAACAGCTGGTACATCTGTGTGTTTAAGCCTTTAGACCATTTTTATGTACACTAAGTGGCTGTAATTTTTTCCTTGGTAGCTTTTTAAATAATTTTTCTTTTGCTCTCAATAGGATAAAATTGATTTTTAAAATATTTTCTCATTTAAACTCATACTGCTGTTTTCAGTATTTTATACAAATGTAGAACAGAGAATTTTAAATGTTTCAAAGTTGTGCGTTTCTAACTTTAACATGAAAAACCAAAATATGTTTAACTAAGGCTTTGATATTTGAAAATATTTGAATATTTGAAAACTATTTAAAAATCAGTTTTTCTAAAATATGTTTTAATATGTAAAATAAAAATTTTATTACCTCTGCAGGCTTATAATTTATTTTATAGTACAGCAAGAATATTATGCATATTTATATTAAAAAACATACTGTTGAAGGATTCAGATTTGTCAAAAAGATTAAATATACCTTTAGAGATCAGGTAGAAAAAAATCAATTTTTTCCTGAAATTATTTCTTCACTAGAGGTTTGTAATTTTGGAATTTCAAAGCGAAATTCTTTTAAGACTCTTCAAAATGTAAGAATAAACAAAAGTAATATATAATAAAATTGCTGTGCTATGCTAAGCTGCTTCAGTCGTGTCTGACTCTTTGTGACCCTATGGACTGTAGCCTGCCAGGCTCCTCTGTCCATGGGATTCTCCAGGCAAAAGTAGTGGAGTGCGTTGCCATACCCTTCTCCAGGGGGTCTTCTAATGTTAGAAGATGCTCACTAATGGAAATACTAAGATATGCTGATGTAAATCCTTGAAGCATGTGGCCTCTGTTTGCAATGTCTATAAAGTCCACGAGGGGGCAGTATTTCATCAGAAACATGGTTAACGTGGTTGACCAAGAAATAGGAGCTAATGCATTTTGCTTTCCCTTTTTCATAGCAGGAAAACAAGAAAGACCCTGAGTTTAATGAGTATTTTAGTTTCTGAAGTTTAGCTTTCATTCCTATTATTATTTAAATAATGGCTTTACAGGACACTTGTAAGCACTGAGAATTATGATCATAAACAAATGAATGACTATCTGATTGAATGGTGTAGTTTTCATTAAGTTGATTGAGAAAAGGGTAGATATGAAGAATGTTTTAAATTAATCTTGTTACAAATTTGTGTTTATATATTAAAATACTAATGTAGATCTTGGGTTCCATGCTAATTAAACATTAAGCTTTTAAGATAACTTATATAATAGAAGTTTTGGTTTAATCTTAGACATATTTATAGGCAGACTTTGAGTGCAGAGCCTCCATTCTCTGCTTGTTATTGAAAGTTTTATTGCAGATTTTTGCAGTAAATCACTTTGTGATTAGTGTTACACTTTTTAAGATTTTTTAAAGGCAACAATAACATGAACATTTTCTCATTGCTTTTTAGCACCTCACAGTGTTACTAGTGTTCCTTAAAAGGTTACGAAAATTGGATCTTATTTACTTTTGTTGGAATATTTTAAAATATCATATAAAAATTTGACATAAAACAATGACCTTTGCTTTTTTATGAGTGAAAACTATTTTCATTGAGCCTGTTGTGAAATATGTTGCCTCTTTCTTAACCTCTCAACTGAAGTTTTCTCTTTATTCTAGCTTGAAATCACCGTTTTCTTGTCATCTGATCACTTACATGATTCAGGCTATCCCCCTGCTAGTGGAAAACTTTCTGCAGATTCTGTCTTATGCTGCATCCCAATAGATAAAGCAGAATGAATAGAAATTAATTGAAATTATAACATTTCCTGATAAATTCAGTTGGGAAAATGAGCTGTTTGGAAGATTATTAAAATTGAAGTGTATGGACAGTGGTTGCATTGGTTTACGCATCTATTTGTTTCTATACTCAGTTTTGGCAATGTAATATCAAGAAAATTCTCAATCATGAGTAGATGCAGATGGTAACCAGTTTTTAAACTTGCTTTGCAATGGTAGGATATTTTCAATTAATGTAATTCAGAAATGTGAAAGTTTAATTGGGAATTTTACTTCTTAAGTGACTCATTAATATAAGAGTTGCTCACATTTTTTTTTTTTGTAATAGATGAAGTGTTGGGTGCTGCTTCTCTGACGAGGTCCTGTCACTTGAAGCACATCATTATTATTGCGATTTTTTAACTGGCTTTTGCATTCCATGCTCAGGCATGTGGAGTGAAGTAGTAGTAGTGTCTTGTTCACATAATTTTGTTAGCAGAAAAGTGCTAGCCTGTATTTTAAAACAGTGAAGGAATTTAAATACATCCATGAAGATGGAGGAGAAACTTTATTTCAAAAGCCTGCAAAAAACTGAAACAAAAAGCCAGTATAACCTGCCAACATAGGCTTATGTGTTGGTCTTCTTCAGTGTGTTATAATTTAATATGTAACAGCATTCTGTTTTATATTTTTAAGGAGTTAAAAACATGTAAATAATTAATTTAAGAATCATGAGCCAGTGCAAGGAGCAGGGTACAGGGTTGTGAATCGGCAGACACACCCACCAGCTCTTGTGCTTACAGCCAGGCCATGTCAGTCCAGTTGCTTAACCTCTCTGAGCCTCAAGTTCCTCATTTTAAAAACTGAAATAATATGTCACAGGATGTTGGGAGATAGAAATTAGATGAAACACTAGTTTTTTAAAACTCCCTTTCGTTATAGCATTTAAATATCTTTTCTGTTAGGTTTTATATAAGAAAGGGAGACCTTACTCAGGACACTTTACATAGTGCCCATGCATGAAGTCAGTGCCTTATCAGGATTTTTGGTGCCTTGGAGCGACTTGTGGGATCTTAGCTCCCCCGACCAAGGATTGAAGCTGTGCCCTCAGCAGTAAAAGCTCAGCATCTTAAGCACTGGACCACCAGGGAAGTCCCTCAAGATACTCTTTATGAGAATTTTAGGGGTGATTAAATTTATGGGATACAGCAAAGGCAGCACTCAGGAAAATTTATAGCTATAAATGCTTATATTTAAAAAGGAGAAAAATCTTATATGAATAGCCCAACTATACACATTGAGAAACTAGAAAAAAAGGAGCAAATTTTAAAAATTTCAAAGTTAGCCAAAGAAAGGAAATAATAATGATTAGAGTGGAAATAAATAAAATAGAGAATAAAATAGCAGTAGTAAGAATTGGTGAAAACGAAAGTTCTTTGCAAAGATCAACAAAATTTACAAGTCTTTTACTAGATTGACAGGAAAAAATAAGAGAAGACAGAATTAACTAAAATCAGAAATTGTGGCTGTTACCACTCATTCTATAGAAATAAAAAAGATTGCAGAATACTCAAGGGAGGCACAAAAGGCATCTGATGAAATACAACACCCTTTTGGGATAAAAACAGAAAACTCGGAGTAGAAGGGAATTTACTCAGCATGGTAAAGGGCATGTAAGGAAAAACCCACTGCTAACAGTCTCAGTGATGACAAATTGCAAGCTTCCCCCTAAAGACAGGAATAAGACAAGGGCGCCTCCTGCAATGGGCAGAAGGTGTCCCCCACAAAATTCATGTGTTGAGACCTTACCCCCCAGTGTGATGGTACTTGGAGGTGAAACCTTTGGGAGGTTTAGTGAGCTCATGAGGGGCAAGTCTTTATGATGAAATTGGTGTCGTTATAAAAAGAATCAGAGAGCTAGCTGCAAATCAGAGAGAGGGTTCTCATCAGAACCTGATCATGCTCTCAGACCACATCAGGAATAAATGTTGTTTAAGCCCCCAGTCTGTGAGATCCTGTTAGAGAAATCTCAGTTGACTTAAGTCACCTGCTCTCACCACTGCTGATCGACATTATCCTGGAAGTTCTGGCTAGCACAGTTAGACAAGAAACAGAGATAAGTGGATCCATTTGGAAATGAGGAAGTGAAAATACCTCTGGTCACAAATGACGTGATGCTTTATGTAGAAAATCCCAAAGAATTTCACAAGAAAGCTAATAGAGCCGATAAATTTGGCAGTGTTTCAGGATACAGATCAGCACAAAAATTAGCTGAGAGTTTTTATACACCTGAAATGAACAATCTGAAAGGAAATTAAGAAAACAATTGTATTTACTATAGTGCCTGAAAGAATGAAATATCCAGGAAAAAGTTTGCCCATTGAGGTAAAGACTTGTACACTGAAAACTACAAAACATTGGTTAATTAAAGTACTTAAGAATGAAAAGATATCCCACGTTCATGGATAGAAAGACTAAATATTGTCAGTATTACCCAAAGTGATCTACAGATTCAGTGAATCCCTTTCAAAATTCCAGTAACACCCCCCCCCTTTTTTTTAGCTGAAACCTCATCCTTAGATTCATAATACTGGAGTGGGTAACCTTTCTCTTCTCCAGGGGATCTTCCCAACCCAGGGATCGAACCCAGGTCTCCCATATTGCAGATGGATTCTTTAGCAGTTGAGCTATCAGGGATGACCTATATGAAATTGGAAGGGACCCCAAATAGCTAAAATAATCTTGAAAAGGAATAAAGTTGGAGAACTCTTTCTTGATTTTAAAACTACAGGGACTTCCTTAGTGGCCCAGTGTTTAAGATTCTGCCTTCCAATGCATGGGGAGTGGGTTTGAACCCTGGTTGGGGGGCTAAGGTCCCAAATTCTAAAGGGTACAGCCAAGAATTAAAAAAAACAACTTACTACAAAGCTGTAGTCATCAGAACACTGTGGCACTGACATAAGTTTAGACATAATGGAATAGAATTGAGAGTCCAGACGTAAAATAAATTGACACATCTACAGCCAGTTAAGCTGTAAAAAGGTTGCCAAGTCCATTCATTGGGGGGAAGAATAATCTACAAGAAACACGGTGCTGGAACAACTAGATTTCCACCTGTGAAAGAATGGAGTTGGACCCTTATTTCACATCATGTACAAAAGTTAACAGGAATGGGTCAATGTACTCTTTCCCAAGCACAACGTTTTTTCCAATCAGAAAGGATAATTAAAGTGAAAATTATTTTAAAAGAATAGAGGTCTTTGGGAGCAGTACTTCTTTTTGTGTAGTTTATTCACTCTACAAGTTATTTATTAAGCAAAAGTGATATGATGGCTCTCTGTGCTAAGCATTCGAAATACACAACCAAACTCGTCTTTAGCTTTAATTGGAGTTTATCTTCTAGCAGGGTAAATAGGCATTAATAAAATGATTTCACTCGTGAATAACAACATTGATTGTGATATGTATATGCAAGGAAGCATGTGTGGTTTGAGGTTTGTAATAGAGGAATGCAATGTAGTTTCACGGAGGATTCCCTGAAGAGGGGGAGCTGAGCGGAGAGACAGAGGATGAGTAGAAATTAACCTGGTTAAGACCAGGAAGAAGAGAGCGTGGCTAGCTCCTGACATGTTCTGGGGGTTTTGATTGTCTGCAGATAGTAATGGGCTTAATTTTATCATTTTATCTTTTGTTTCTGACCTTTTGGCTACAGTGCTGAGTGGCAGTTTTCTGTCTCTGTGTTTCATCTGTCTTCCAGGATCCCTAGAGTGCTCTGTGCACAGAGAGTATTTAGCAAATGTGCACTCACTCATAGAAAGTATTTGAGAATCTACTGGAAGTTAAGTTGTGTCAAAGTAATAAAATTCTCAGGCAATGAAGAGTTTTCCCTTTTTAAATTTTTAAAGAAAGTGTATCTTAATTTTTAACCTCTTATGATTAAATAATGACATTATCAGGCAGCTACTTTTAGACAAAATATGGCAACTAACACCTTCATAATGATGATCTTAGAACCTATTTATATTTTGATTTAAAATAGAATTTTTTTCCCATGTGATTTAAAACCTTATTTTGAATGGAAGTGATATAAATGACTTATGTACTTTCTGCCAAGGAATTAATATGGACTTCCTAGAAACCACTGTCATTTATAATCAAAATGCTTTTAACTTACATTGACGTTGGCATTAACAAGTTCTGCTAGATTGGTAGCATAGAAAGAAAATGCATTTAAACTTACTGGGAGATCGTTGATGCCTGAGGCTTTATAATGCTTTCTGTGGGCCATTTAACTGCTGGCAACTTTAATTCACATGATTCATAATACTGGAAATTTAAATTCACTGTTAATTGAAAAGTGAAGTTACTTAAATTCTTTAAATACTAACCTTTGGGGAAAATATCTGAAAAATAAAAGCACATATGATTTTGGTGGCCTACTGCCAAAAGATTATCATTTACATAAATATCTCTTTCAGTAGAAGAGTTTAATGTATTGAGCTCAAAAGGTTAGAATAGAGACTTCAATCTGGAAACCAGCAGTAGACTGTTGGCTTGTGAACAGCAGTATTGTTCATCATATTGAGAACACTGTTCACATTCAAGCTTAAGCAGAGCTGGCATTAAAATTCAGTTAATTTGTTTCATGTGACTTGTCAGCTGTGTGTTTTTATCTAAATCTTTCTAGCTTCTCTTCTTAGCATTTTATGTTAAACTCCTGAAATAGACAAACTACCTTTTTAACTGTTTAAGCTCTGATACTTTGGCCACTTCTGCAAAGTGATTTGCAGAAATCTGGGGATTCCATGAAACCATTCTCTTAAGTTTTCCATTTCATTTTAAATATACTTAATAATTGGTTTGAAAGTCAGCTTAATTTATTGGCCTCCCAGGTGGTGCTACTGGTAAAGAACCCGCCTGCCAATGCAGGAGGCATAAGAGACACAGGTTCAATCTCTGGGTCAGGAAGATCCCCTGGGGAAAAAAATGGCAACCCACTCCAGTGTTCTTGCCTGGGTAATCCCATGGACAGCAGAGCCTCGTGGGTTATAGTCCCTGGGGTTGCAAAGAGTTGGACACGACTGAAGCAACTTAGCACATACACAGTCCTATTTCAGAGGGTTTTTCTGTTTTGTGCACATGTGCATGGCCCCATAAAAGGGACTTCCTGAAATTCATTAAGATGCAATTGCCATCCCTGTTTCCTCACCAGCACCTTGTTGTGTTCTTGTTTGCTGATTGTGGTCTCTGAATTTCCCCTTAGATGGCTTTTAATAAATGGCTGCTAGTCAAGTGGTGAGCCTGAGGAGTAAAATGCTGGTCCCAGAGAAATCATGTTGCTGTAACCAGTATTAGAGTCAGATCCCATTTTACTTTTTTTGAAGGGCAGGAAAATCTTACTGTTTCTCTGAAACTAGACTTATTATAATCTCACAGTTAATATTATTAACTAGTTGGGAATTGAGTGTTTTGACGATATCTTCAAATTTACGGTGATTTTAAAAGAGCTTTTGAGATGTAATCAACATATAAGAAATGGCCATATTTAGACTGTCCAATTCCTGAAGTTTCGATATATATCTATAGCCACCAAATCTTCACCACCACCAGGAGAGAAGACACGTGACTTCCAAAAGTCTCCTCCCATTCTTATGAAATCTCTCCTGTTGCCCCTCTCCCCCCATTCCTGACTTCACAGTAAACCCTTATCCTCTTTCTGTCACTACAGATTAGTTTTTATTTTCTAGTCTTGTATAAATGAAAAAACTACAGCTGTTCTTTATTTGCTGTATTCTTTCACTTAACATAATTTACTATGAGATTTATCGATGTTGTATATATATATAAATAAGTCCATTCCTTTTTATTTCTAAGTAGTATCCCATTATATGGATGTACCACAAATTATTTATCTCTTCATTGTTAACAGACATTGGGTTATATCCAGGTTTTCCATCCACCTCCTTGTCTTTTAAGCTTCTTCACATTTTCCATTCTTTTCTCTCTCTATGATGTATTTTTACTTACTGCCTCAAATTAGCCCATGACCTTGCATGTAGTGGGTTGAAGCCTATGGAATTGTCAGTAGTTTACCATTTCGACCTACAAAATTGACAGTTTCATATAGTTCAACATAGAAGCGTTTTTAATTTTTAAAGCAGTTTTTAATGAATGTCACTTTTTTTTATGTTTAAGACCTCTGCCTGATAACAGTTATTTACTTATAAATTTAGCTATGTAAAAAGTTATGCATAATGAAAAATAGTACTATATTAGTAGTTATTGTGTCTGGTTGGTAAAATTATGTGGTTTTTTAACCCCCTCTGTTCTTTTGTACTTCTTTGTCTTATATATATGCTTATATAGTAAACACAGATAACTTTCTATTTTCTAATAGAAAATAAAACCTTTTTTAAAAATGGAAAAATCTATGCATTTTTCTAGTTTGCATAATTTATTTAGAGAGTATTCTTTATTTTTGTTTTCTTTGCAAGAATCATGGCAAGAATCATGGCATTTTAGGGACTTCTCTGGTGGTCCAATGGTTAAGATCTCATATTTCTGCTACAGGAGACATGAAAAGACCCCTGGTCAGGGAACTGAAATCTCACATGCCATGTGGTGCAGCCAAACAATAAAATTTAGAAAAAAGAAAGAGCCATGGCATTTTGTAATAAACATGATTTTTAGAGTCAGGTTCTTTTTCATGTCATGTGACTTAGGCAGACTGTCGAGTTTGTCTGAGGCCACTGTTCATGTGTGTAGAGTGGTAACTCAGTCTTCACTGTGAGGTAATCATTAACATGTGACATACCTAGAGTGTATGTTACTGTCCTTTTTCTGTTTTCCCTGCCCAAATTCTGCCTTTGGTTGTGAAAGTCACTCAGTTGTGTCCGACTCTTTGTGACCCCATGGACTGTAGCCCACCAGGCTCCTCTGTCCTTGGAATTCTCCAGGCAAGAATATTAAGAGTGGGTTGCCATTCCCTTCTCCTTTGGTTAAGGCAGTATAATTCTAACCTCAGACTTGTCACCTTAGTAATTTTGAAACTGTACCATTTATTTTGTTCCTTTTTCTTTAAAAAAATTAATGACAGCAAACTGAGTATTGTGTTACTTACTTTTATAAGTAACATATTTTAAGTTTCATGCAGAATTTGCCTGTCTAATAATGACTTTAATGACAATTTTCATTTGTTTCTTATTTGAAGAATATCAAAGAATATTCCGACAACTAAAGATGTTGAGCCACTGCTTGAAATAGATGGAGATATAAGAAATTTTGAAGTGTTTTTATCTTCAAGGACCCCAGTTCTTGTGGCTCGAGATGTGAAAACCTTTTTGCCATGCACTGTAAATCTAGACCCCAAACTGCGGGAGATTATTGCAGGTGGGTATCAGTAGTAAATTTAATTTGCCCTCTCTGAAATGCTAAAAAATTTTCCCATTTCTAACTTTTCTGTATAAGTTTCTCCTGCTCCATGAAAAAAATGGGAAATATTGAACCAAGCACCACCCAGGAGAGTTAATGAAACTGAAGGTGGGGGGGCCTCAGCATCCTCTGGGAATGCTGGGAAACTGCTGTCTGTTAAATTGACCTTATTATGTTTCCCAGCCTACACACCTGAAGCGTCACTGGAATCAAATTCCTTTTACCACACAGTCACCACTTTAAGCTGTCAACACACTGTGATTTTTCTGTCACCAGTCTTCTGTCCTTAATAGGGATCTGTATCCAGAGCTGTAGGAAAGTTTATATTCCTTTCAAAGGTTAAATCTGTGGACTAGAACTTGATGATAATGATGTGAAGGTTTTGGATAAGTTAAAGTTGCTCTTGCTGCTGCTGCTGCTAAGTCGCTTCAGTCGTGTCTGACTCTGTGCGACCCCATAGACGGCAGCCTGCCAGGCTCTTCCCTCCCTGGGATTCTCCAGGCAAGAACACTGGAGTGGGTTGCCATTTCCTTCTTCAGTGCGTGAAAGTGAAAAGTGAAAGTCAAGTCGCTCAGTCGTGTCAGACTCTTAGCGACCCCATGGACTGCAGCCCACCAGGATCCTCTGTCCATGAGATTTTCCAGGCAAGAGTACTGTAGTGGGGTGACATTGCCTTCTCCGAAGTTGCTCTTGAGGCCCTGCTGTATGCTTACGAAAACACGAACTCAACTTTCGTTGAAACACACACTCTTGTGTGTGATACAGTACTGCTGACCCACCTTACGTTTTCCATGAATTATGGAGAGGGAGAGAGACTGTACTTTCATATGTTCTTTTTAAAAATACCTGTTATAAGGCTGTTGTCTGAGGTGTATTTTCTGTCTGTGGAAGTGTTGGTGGTTGTTCAGAGGTGGATGTGTCATATGGTTTGCAAACCCACAGCCTTAGCTAACATTGTACTTACTACACAAGGATGAATTGCTAATATTTAGCAAAACTGTATCAGAATAATTGTTAGAATAGCACAAATACCTTGAAAAGTCAGAGAAAAAGTTCAGAATTCTGGTAACTGAAGAGAAGAATACAGACGTTGGTGACCCTTCACATGGTGAAAAAAATTTTATGTGAAGTAGTTGAGTGCCTCTTACTAAGAATGTCTGTGGAGTATTCAGAGTTCCCTGTCTGCTTCTGTAAAGTCAGTTGGAATCTTTGGCAAGAGCGATATAATCAATCACGTTTCTGTCCAGTAACTAAAGGAGGAAGTGGTAATTGGACTAGTTACTAATGTTCTATTTTCTTTGGTTACTAACGTTCTATTTTCTTTTGCCTTCTGGGTATCATTTAATCTCTTAGACGTTCGAGCTGCAAGAGACCAGATTAATATTGGAGGACTTGCATATCCTCCTCTACCTCTGCATGAGCCTCCCCCTCGACCGCCATCCGGCTACAGTCAGCCGGCTTCCGTCTGCTCTTCGTCCACCTCCTTCAATGGGCCGTTTGGGGGAGGGGTTGTGTCGCCACAGCCTCATAGCAGCTACTACAGCGGTATGACGGGACCCCAGCACCCCTTCTACAACAGGGTAAGCAAGTGCCCAGCATTTTAAATTGAAGAATTTCTTCCAGGAAAAGGCTAGAAGTGTTCTGCTAATGGAGTCTGTTACCATTTGAAACTGTATTTTAGCTGTAAAGACAAAAAATGTTAAGGTTGAATGTAATATTTTTTAAAAATCAGAAGATTTTTTAATTTTAATAGGTTCTATATCTCAATTGAGCCTGAATAGTAGAGATGCTTCTTGCTTTGATTTATTGTCCTGATAAGAAAGTGAACTCTGTAGGGTCAGCAGTGACTGTCCTGAGCTTCAAAGCGATCTGTTTTTCTCTTGGTTTCTAAACAGATGTTCCATTTGTTGTATCTTGTATAGTAATTTATATTGGCATTTAAAACAATGATAATTTTTATCTTACTTCAGTAAACCTATCTTCAGTGTGATACAGCTTTTAAATGTGAGATAATGGTGGGTCCTAGTGCTTGAAGGACTCGGATGCTATTGGCCAGATAGTATGTAGTCTATTTCTAGAGTTTTATTTCACACTACCTTCAGTCATGTATAATTATTTTCATACCATAAATGTGATAATCTTCCACTTCAAATGATGAGACCACAATTCATTATCAGCAATATTCAGACCCTGTGGAGTTTAGTAGGTCCAAGCTATCCTCATTTTAATGGTCTTAAACACTAATATTTTCTGTAGGAAAACAAAACAACAGCCCTAGTATGATATTGGGTTGGTCAAAAAGTTCATTCAAGCTTTGCCATAAGATGGTATGGAAAGGCCTGAATGAACTTTTTGACCAACCCAATATTTTCTGGAACTGAACTCTAAAATCCATTGTTTCTTTATTTTTCTTTATTTTATATGTCTCCCTCTTTAGTCTGAAGTGAGAAAACAGGGGCTAGCATTCACAGAAGCCAATGCATGCCTAAATAAACTTCCAGTAAGCTAGAAAGACAGAGAAATTTGAATAAACATGGCAAAGAAGAAATTCTGAGTTTAAGTTTTTCAGTTTTTGAGAAATGGTAGCCATATAAGTAATTAGGTATACCATCTGTAGAAGTCTTATGAATGTTATTCCATCCTTTTACTCAAATGTGAGAAGGTGGAACGATAGCATTTGATAACGTACTTCATCTCTGTAAACTAACTGAGTGCTAGGCAATGTGAGATTCAGGTTTTTATTTAGCAGTCTTGAAATCTGCTGTAATTTTACATAAATGTCTCAACTGATAATTAGATGACAATTGATGTTTTGAGACCAAGAAGTTTTTTTTTGTAATTACCATACCATCTAGGTGGAGACTTTGTGTTCACTGATTTCTTATGTGAATAACAATGATGTATAATGCTTTAGTAGTGTTTTATTATTTTTAAAACATTAAAAAAATTTTTATGCTTTTAGATTTAGTTATTTTTTGTCTGAAAGTTAAAAGCAGAATACTTTTCTTAAAATGGCAGGAGTGAAAAAGGTAAGGGAAGATGTTACATCAGTATAATGAAGTTTAATATGTTTTAATCTTTATTTTTAGCCCATATAATCTGATAGCTCCTGTTTATATGAAGCTGGCTACAGATAAATCCTATAGTTATAGATTTCCTCTAAACAGTGGATTCCCCATTTAAATAATATCCTTGCTTATTTAGTAGATACAGTAAACTCCAGGGTATAAAATACAAAGTAAAATCTAGTAACTCAGAGTAACAATATTCCTGAAATCCATGCTAGGAGGTTCTTAAATAATTCAGACTGTTTTTTTGGTCTTACTTAAGGCTAGTCTTTTTTTGGTAAAAAATAATACTCAATCGAGAGTCTATTCTGCTTTTTTTGGTGAGTTTGTGAGTTAATATTTGTATTTGTAAATCACTTAGAACCTGACACATGGTAAACTGCCCATAAAAGTGTTAAATGTAAAGAGAAACTGGTGTCAACTTATAAAGTGCAAAACTTTAGTTGCTTTATAAAAAGATTGTATTAAATCAACAATATAAAAATTTAAATAATATGACTTAAGTTTGGGTTTGATATCTTATAGAATGTGAGTGAGGCATTTTTTCTTCTGTTTTGTCACTTGCATTTAAAAATTTGGAGTTGTATTTTGTTGGTTAGTTTCATTTGATAAAGCTCATTATACTTTGATTTCGGTAATTGTTTTGTCACATGTTTTCTCCATAGCCATTCTTTGCCCCCTACCTTTACACGCCAAGGTACTGCCCTGGCGGCTCCCACCATCTCATCTCACGTCCATCAGTAAAAACGAATTTGCCCAGAGATCAGAGCAATGGCCTAGTAAGTATAAAAAAGGGTAACTAAAGTATTACAGTCAGCATTAGAAGTTTGCTTATTTCCTTACTGTAGTAAAAGCACAACTTATTTTATAAATAGTTTCAAGAAACATAACCTATTACTAACACAAAATGTATTTTGTTTTTATTTTGGTCAGGATCTATGGAAGGAAAATGACTAGCAGCCTCAGGGAATGAGTGACGAGTTGTTACCAACCACAGTTTCTGGCCTAGAATGTATTGTTTGTTATCAAGCTTTTATAACTAAACTTTTACATCTGCTAATATCTGATTTCTTTTTAAAGGACATTCGTATATGATATCTTTATCTATCTAAATATATGCTAGCCCTATGTATAAAAATTAGCTTATATATTGAAGGAACACTTTGATTGAATAGCAGGAATTAAATAGGGCAAGGAAATTATCCAGATGTACTATTAACTCTAATCCAAAGCAAAATACAGTTGGGCCTAAAATTCTAGGTGTTCCTGATGATAAACTTAGTTTACCAATTTAAAGAAAGAAATTCCCTGTTAATGTTTTGTTTTTTTATTTTTAATTAGGAGGTAAAAGCTTTAGAACTTAAACTGTTATTTAAATTTAAAAATAATATCATTGAAGAAAAAAGTCTGATTACATCCAGGTGTGCACTGTCACATATTATTTTAGCATCCTGTTCATTCATCGTCCTTGTTTGGCTCAGCCCGTCACCTTTCACCCACACTCTTGTTTTGTGTTGCTAGGAAGTTATCAAGGAGGATGCTGCTGAGGGCCTTTCTTCACCCACAGACTCCTCAAGGGTAATGGAGTAGTCTTGTGGTGTGGACCGCGAGCCTCTCCCGCTTTTGCAGCAGTAACGACTCTTAACCGTGATGACAGCAGTTCACTAACTCTGCATCTGTGGTGTGATGGGCTGCTAGTGTAGAGTAGCTGAGTACTAATAATTATAGCTCACGGATTAATTAAAAAGCTAATGTTTAACTTTACCCTTTACTTCCTCCTGCTTTTCCCCTTTTTCAATGACATGGGATGGGTTTTGTGTTTTTACTTTTTTGGTCGTCCAGTAAGGAAGGGGTTCTTCCAGCAACCATCAGGAGCATTCACTTGGTGGTATTTGTTCCTTAATGTTGGGCCTTATTTTCACACTTGCCTGTTTTTTTCCTGAAATTGGTACTGCACGTGTAGAATATTTTTGAAAATATTCATAATTGACCTTGAGACTACAAAAAAGACATTGTGAGTTAGTTTGATGTAGACCAGGAATGGATCCTTAGTGACTCATGTTTCATCTCGGCGCCCACGCTTAGTGTAAATTCAGTGCCGCTACAGTGCTACTTTTCTTTACCTATATACAGCTGATCCTTAAACAGAGCAGGAGTTGGGGCACTGACCCTCCTACCAGCCTAAAATCCTAAGAGTCTAAATTAGAAACTAGAACTTATAGTCAGCCCTGCAGTGTAGTCTTTCCTCCTGATCTGTGGTTCTGTGTCTCTGGATTCAGACAACCTCAGATTGTGTGTGTTTGTGTGTCAGTCGCTCAGTCACGTCTGACTCTTTGCCATCCCATGGACTGTAGCCCACCAGGCTCCTCTGTCCATGGAATTCTCCAGGTGAGAATATGGCCGTGGTTTGCCATGCCCTTCTTCAGGGGATCTTCCCAACCCAGGGATTCGATTGAACCTGGGTCTCCTGCATCGCAGACAGATTCTTTGCTGTTAGTACTGTTATATTTACCATTGAAAAAAATCTGCATGTAAGTGGACCTGCACAGTTCAAACCTGTGTTGTTCAAGTTTCAACTGTATTTATTAAAATGTTCAGATAAAGCTAGTCCAGCATGTAAAGGGAATTATTTAAAACTTTCCCCTCAACATTTTAGGATGGGTTTCTTAAAAAAAAAAACTTTTGTAGAAAATCACTTTGTATATTTATTATTTAAGTCTTTGTACTTAATAAGTACATTTAGTATGATGAGACTTATAATCTTCATTCAGTCAATGAGGAATTTTAAGAACCCAGTTTGTATTCTCAGTTCTGTTGATTTATTTGCAGAATGTTATGCCCATGTAAACATGGTCAATTTAATATAAAGAAACGTGGCATAGCAGTTGGAATTAATTTAGTGAAGTAGTGCATCCTGAATTTATGCATAATTCTTAACTTAAAACATGCGCTTGAATAGGCAGTGGTTTTGTAACTTTAATTTTCTTTGAGTTAATATTGGTGAGATAGAGAATCATTTTGGTGTTTTCATTGAGGGGCTGATGATTCTTTTTTAAGTCATTAACATTTTAGCTAAAGTGTTTGAGAGACTTCATTATCCACAAATGATAGACACAATAAACCATAGTAATTTCATTTGGGTGTTAGGGGAATCTTTAGTCCATGGATCATTGCCACCATATGCAAGAATGAGTTTTAGTTTAGTCAGAGAGCCTTTAATACATAGATTCATGCATGCAATGCAATTGTCTGAGCTAAAATTCCTCAGCAAACTTTTGATGAAAGTTAGGTCCTGTGAAGAATTTGATGGTCTTAATGACAGAGACATGCTGAAATAGCTATTCCCGTCCTTAAGGACAAACACTTGTGAGTAAAAGGTGTCTGTAATTTCAGGGACCAGTGAAGGAGCATTAGGCAAATTTTAAAATGAGTTTTTGGGGAAGGGGAAATAATGCAGTTCTTAAGTTGTGTGTATAAGCCCAATAACAAAGAGTAAACATGCTCTGAAGATATTAGTGCCTTTGTTTAGTAAAATAACTGTAGGATTTGCTGTTCTTTTAATATTAAATGATAGTTTTGTTATCTCCTTAGTGAATAGTAGTTGCTTCCCAAGCCTTCTTTGCTTTTAAGAAATTAACAATGACAGTAGCATGTAGCATTTATTTTGCAGTAGACTAGTCCAAGTAGACACTTAGTTCAAAGCCATGTTAAAAAAAACAGTGGTGGAAATGTGGAGAAGTATCTATCCAGGGGAACATCTTATGGGATCTTTATAGCTGAACCAGCACAGAAGTAATTAATGTAAAATTTTTTAGCCCTTCATGGCTCCTATGACTTCCCAGGGCTGTAGTAGTAGACTGTAATTCCTGAGATAAGAAGACTGCAGACTGAGTTCATGTCTGCTCACTCAACTGTCTCCCTGTGGGCAGCACTTGATGATGAGAGCTGCTTATGGAAAGTCACTAGCTACATAGACATTTTTGGACAAATTGTCTTGTCAATGTGGACACAGAATAATGAGTTAAAAAAAACCCCGCCTGATCACAGAGAGTTAACCAGCTCTCTGTGATCTTTTCAATATAGATGGTCTCATCTTTTTTTTTTTAACCTCAAGAAATTTCTCATCACCCTTTATAAAGTGGATCCTTATGAAAACAACTGGGTTTTCTCACATTCAGGAACACTGTAATGACTGTGACTTGTGAAGGCCAGCCAAGGACTTACCAGGTAAATTACAGATATGTCCAGGTGTTTCATGAAGGTGAATTTGCAAAATGTAAGTCTCTGTGCTGGCTTTCTTCTTCTGTGATTGTATAGTAGAGAAAATAAGTGCCAAACCTTAGAAAACTGACAAAGAATACATTAACATTGGGCCCGAGATAGGATCCCCAGGATAATAGAGCTAGAAAGGACTCGTGTTTTTCAGACTTTCAAAGAAGAAAAGACTTTTTAAGAAATGAAATCTCAATCAGAATTTCAGTTTATGAAACCAGTTAAAACAAGAACTCTGGCCTCCACCTTGGCGGACTTGCATCGCCTCTGGGGGATCCTTGTGCTCTGTGCTCAGTTGTGCAGACTCTTTGCCCAGCGGGCTCCTCTGTCCATAGGAGCCTCCAGGGAAGAATACTGGAGTGGGTTGCCATGGTCTCCTCCAGGGGATCTTCTCCTCCCCAGGGACTGAGCCCACATCTCCTGCATTGGCAGGTGCATTCTTCACCATTGAGCCACCTGGGAAGCCCAGAGAACACCAGTACCCATGGTCTAGTCCAGCACCATGCTGCAGGTGTACCTGAACTGAGGCTCACAGGAGGGAGCCCTCGGTGCAGAACTGGAATCCGCATGGCCAGTACCTGGAAGCGTTCCTCACCACTGTGCTGCCCCCTTTGCCTCCGTTAATACTAAGCCTGACTTGGTCAGGAGCTTGGTGTTCAAGGTGAATAGGCCCTGGTGATTAGCTTTCTACCTTGGAGAAATTACTTAAGCTCTCTGATACTCCCTCATCTGGAAAAAGCAGGCCTTACCTCATAGGTCTGATTTAAGGATTACTCAGCCTTCGCATTGGAGAAAGCAATGGCAACCCACTCCAGTACTCTTGCCTGGAAAATCCCATGGATGGAGGAGCCTGGTAGGCTGCAGTCCATGGGGTTGTGAAGAGTCGGACACAACTGAGCAACTTCACTTCCACTTTTCACTTTCATGCATTGGAGAAGGAAATGGAAACCCACTCCAGTGTTCTTGCCTGGAGAATCCCAGGGATGGCAGAGCCTGGTGGGCTGCTGTCTGTGGGGTCACACAGAGTCGGACACGACTGAAGTGACTTAGCAGCAGCAGCAGTCTTCGTATACTTTAAGTACTTAATAATCATTACTATTACTACCGTCCCAGAGGCCAAATTCCATGAAACTTTAAAGACTCAGAAACGAAAACTGTGTTAAATAACCTTTCCTCAGTGGTAGGAGTGGTGCATACACACTCCAGGCATTTTAGAATAACTTGACCCTTTATCTGTTGATGCTTTTATGGCCCCAAAAGGTGGTTTGATTTTCTCAAATCAGTTTGTTTTCTTAGAATTGAGAAGGATTTCCAGGTTGTCTGAATGCTGCAAATACTTTACACTTTTGAAGGCTTTCCAGGAGAGTTTTACTTGGTGCCTTTACCTTCTTTCAGTCCAGGCCCCTCTAGGAAGTAGCAGCATTCAGATCACTCAGTGACCATGAAGGGATGAACCCACCAAGGAGGGCCTTTCATGAGTCAGGTCTCCTCAGTGGCATTTTGTTGTGATCTTTCAGAGAGTTGCTCTTTGAAAGAGTCATATTCGGTCTATTTTTATTTAAGGTGTGGCTGCTCATTTTTGAGAGGAGGAAGTGTTTTCTTGAAGAGGATGTTTTCAAAGGAAAGTGTAATGGAGGCTTTCCTTATCCTTGTATCCTTCCTTGGATTACTTACCATCAAGTCCTTCACATGAGTGTGTGATCATCCACTGTTTCACTGTTGCAGTGGGATGGGCAGTGAACAAAACTGATGGAAACCCTGGCTTCCTGGAGCTGATGGGTTGGAGGGCTGCCAAGAAGGGGAATGATCAGTGCTACCAAGTCAACTCTTTCTCGACCTTCTCTGCTGCAGCGTTTTCTCGGTATCTTTAGATCAGCTGCTGCACTGAAAAGGCACAAAACTGATTAGCACAACGTTGGATGGTAAAGAACTTCAGCGGCATTGTTAGGAGCAGTACCCTGCCTTCCGGTGTGCCGTTACTTTTACTTTTAGAAATGGGTGAAAATTACTGAATGAAAGTCCTAGAAATGAAAGTCTTGGTTTTCATTAAACTGGATCCAGTTGGTGGAGTGACCAAGTGAAAAAAAGGTGAGACTCCACTGTAGATCATTTTATTTCCACCACTGGTTTAGAACTAGTAACCTGTTTTCAAACAAATGGATGTCCAGATCACGCCGTCTGTCATCATTCAGGAGCAGACTTGGACGAGAGAGCTAAGATGCCGTGGGTAAGGCAGGGCACGGTTCAGGTTTCCCTGGGCTGTAGTCTTAGGGTGGGTGCTCTCTGACAGCTGCCAGGACCTTCTCTCTGGGGGTTCACTCACACTGTCTAAATTGAGTAGTGCATTTTTATTAACTTCTTTAGTTTGGAAAGTTATTAACATTTTTTTCTTTTCATAATATAGTGAAAAATTGTATTCACTTCCAGCTTCAAAGTCTTTGTGCTAGACTTCAGCTCAAGAAAACATTTTTCCTAAACAATAAACTACAACTAAATTGGTTGAGACACTATCGAAGAAATAGGATATTGTACTATTGATACCATTGAGATCCTAGAGTACAGTTAAAAGTTAAAAAACCATAACAAAATCATATTTTGAACTTGAGTTTTTTAAAAAGATTGCCCTTTGCATGTGGTGTCAAACCTCATCTGTCAGCTTTAACCTACGTATTAGTTCTCATGTAGTTTGAAGAGAAAGTTACATTTTCCAGCTTGATAACAATAGCCTTCTTTTGTGTTTTGGTATCTAGTAGTAAACTATAATCTCACCAATGCTCCTTTTTGATATTTTTTCAAGTTTCTACAGATATTCAAAAGTACCTATAGTAAGTTTAACATGTAAACCAGAAAGCAGAGTTCCCATGAAGTGCTCCAGATAGTGAACATGTTAAAAGAACATTGTAAATTGATTCAACATTGTTAGTTACTTCTAGATTATTTGAACTAGTTTGAGAATATTTACCACTAGCCTAATCTGTGCAGAACAATAATTGATAGCAGTGTGTCAGCTATCCACTAGCCCAGTGGTTAGGATTCTGGACTTTCACTGACAGGGACCAGGTTCGATGCCTGGTTGGGGAACTAAGATCCCACAAGCCGTGCTGTGCCAAAACAAAAAAAAATTAAGAAAACTGCATCAGTAAAATAGTTACCTTACTGATAGTGTGCCAATATTTTTTCACTGTTACATTTATGATTTTTTGAGCTGCTCGGCAGTTATGGCCTTTGTTTTCAAATGATACGTCGGTGCATGCCCAGTGAAACAAAATCTAAATCTGAAAAGTATATTTCTGAACATAAACTATTAGTGTGACTAGAAAATGTTTTATGAAGAGATCATGTGAATTCCAAGTATTTAAACCTTGCTATTAAATTGACCTGCAATTAATAGTTGCAGTTTTTTTAGTTAGAATGTTAAAAATTAATTTTAAAGTAATTGTATATAGTAGGAATATTGACTTTTCATAGCAAATTTTATTTATCTGGTTTTCTTGTTGAATGTATGGCCCATGGCTTATTCTTTTAACAGGAAGAATATTAAATTTGAGAGTACAATTTTAAAATTACCAAGCACATGCTAATGAGATTAAACTGTCTGTGTGTGTGTGTGTGTGCACGGATGTTCGTTTATGTTGCTGTAGAGATGGTGTGTTCAGAGTTGTGGGAAAACAGAGTGACTGAAGTGCTGCCTGTGTTTATTACAGAAGTGTATTTGATGTTTTCCTTTAAGCTCGTGTCCTTCATTCTGTTTTATTCCTTCCTTAAAGCCGTGTGACTCTGGGTTTAACAAACAGAGACAGGTACAGAAACTTTCAGTGAAATCTTACTCATTTTTCTTATTTTAGGCTGTTAGAAGCATTCATTGGCAACTTCCTGCTGGGCTGTTTATAAACCTGTGCTCATTTCAGTGCCTTGAGTTTATTTTTAATAGCTGCTTTCAGCCTCTGCATGGCTCTCATTTCTGGCTAATCAATTCTAAGCTTGTTTGATAATTTACTGAAGATGATGATGTTTCAGAGTGTAGGTTTAATCTACTTACAATATAAAATAATATAGTTACATCAAAGTAATTTAAATCTGTTTTGTTAGTTTTACTTTGACCTGGAGGAATTCTGATTTGTCTATATTTTGAAGTTTGTAAGTATTTAACAGTCTTAAGCAAACTAACATCTTCTGCATTCAGTTTTCTGTGTTAGAAAAAGTTTTTTAGTAGATTGTGATATATACTGAAATGATCTTTCCTTGACTTGTAACAGGTAAATTTCAAGTAAGAATATGCGTGATAAACTCTTTAAGTATTACCATTCTATATATTAAGAACTTAACATATTGAATTATTGGCTATACCTTTTCCTTGTCAACTATTGTACTTTTTCTTTTTTGAGGTTTCTATCCAAAGATCTTTGTTTCGATACTAAGAGTTATTGTATATGATTACTTTAGAAAGAACTGGTCTAGTAGTTACCATTTCTCTTTTATTCAAAGTATATTGTATTTTAATATATTGATAATCTACTCTTTATCTTGATAAGATCCAACTCACAAATAATCAATAGTCTTGACAATAGCTTTGATGGAGTTACAGGGTACCCTGTGTGTCTTTTTCTTAGAAAACTCCTAAAAGTCATTCAAAGATAATATATGTCTTCTACATAATCCTCAGTGAGGGACAAAATATGTTTTCAAGTGATAAAATGTAGACGTCTTGAAGGATCATGAAAGTAAAACAATGTGGAGTTTCCTGTTTTAGAGGAAAGAGTAGTGTCTTTATTAACATGTCTGTCTTGCGGAATTCTCTGAGTCCCTTCTTAATGGAAATGTTACTCTCTAACATTTTACATTTCCCCAGCCCCCACACAGACAGAGTTAATCAGTTCCATGTCTGTTACACTTGTTCTTTTTAACACAATTAAAAATAGAGTGTTTTTGTGATTAAAAACTTTTTTTACTTTAAAATAATTTTAGACTTCAAAGGTACAAAAATAGTATCCCCCTATTATTAATATCTTTCCTGATTATAGTGTATTTCTCCAGAACAGAAATGAAAATTTGTACAATACTCTTAATACAGGCTTTATTTGAATCTTGCCAGTTTTTCCACTAATGTCATTTTTCTGATCCAAGATCCAGTCCAGTTGTATTTTGTTATTTCTCCTTACAGTTCCCTAATCTGTGATAATTCCTCAGTCTTTCCTTGTCTCTTATGATTGTAAAACTTTTGAAGAATACTGATTAGATACTTTGATCAGATACTTTGACTGCCCTTCTGTTTGGGTTTGTTTACCGTTTCCTAATGATTAGAAGGAGATTATACATCTTTGCAAGAGACCCACAGAAACGTGATGCGTGTCCTCCATGTATCACATTTGAGGGTCTGTGAGGGCCTGCATCTTCGCAGTGGTCATAGGGACCTCAGTTATGTGGTTAAGGCAGCATCTGCCAGGTTTCAACACTGTGAGGTTATGTCTTTCCCTTTGTAATGAATGAATATTTAGGGGAGATACTTTGAAACTGCAGATAATCCTGTTGCTCCTTATACTTTTCTCATGAATTTTGGTGGTGTCTTGTGTACCGCCCCTTTGTTGTGTTTTCCGGGTGGTAATTTTCCGTTCTACATTTACTAATTGGAATTTTGTAAGTAAAAGCTGTCTCTTCTTCCTCATTTACTTACTCACTCAACTTTTTATTTATATCAGTGTGGATTCATGGCATTTAATTCTGTGAATTATAATCCAGTATGATCATTATAATCCAGTTATAATCCAGTATGATAAAACTGTGCATTTGTGATTTTTCTAATCACAGAAGTGTAGACAAGTTTAAATACACCCAGAAAGAAGAGATAGGTTGAGGAATGAAAACATTTGAAAAACAGTATTAAAGATCATTTAAAAGATAAATACTGTTGAGCGATAAGAAAGAAGTATGAACCCATGCTGTAGCATAGATGAACGTTGAGAATATACTAAGTGGAAGAAGTGAGTTACAAAAGGTCACAGATTGTGTGGTTCTGTTTAGGTATCCCAAATAGGCAAATCCACAGAGACAGAAAGTAGGTCAGTGGTTGCTAGGGGTTAGGACTGGGTGTTGGGAGGGATGAAGGTTGACTGCTAATAGTGTAGAATTGCTTTTTAGGGCTCTGATAATGTCCTAACGTTAAGTGTAGTGATGGTGTCACAGCTATGAGAAGATACTCAGCATCACTGAATTGTGTACTTTAGATCAGAGAATTGTTTGTGAATTATATTTCACATAAACCTGTTTAAAAAGAAAGAAAAAACAAATATGGTTATTAAAAATTCATAGAAAGCATTTAAAGTTTCCATAGAAGATAGTGGGTCATTAACACTTAAATATTGGCTGTTCTCATCCAGGCAGAAAATAGGACTATGTATAGAAATATGAAAACTAAATTATGGAAATACTAGTGTTGTGCTGTACTTAGTATTTTTGAAGTAATTGAGAACCTCAGACCGTATAATACATGGCATATTTTAAATTTATATTTAATTAAAAACAAGCTATAAATAGTATATTCCAAATCATTAATTTATAAATTTTTATGGGGGAGGGGGGATCGGGATGGGGAATACATGTAAATCCATGGCTAATTCATGTCAATGTATGACAAAAACCACTACAATATTGTAAAGTAATTAGCCTCCAACTAATAAAAATAAATGAAAAAAAAAAATTTTATGGGACTGTCTTGCACTTGTAAACTTGCCGAGACTCCCTCTTATAAAATGACTACCTTACTGTCTGTTCAGTATGGTCTCATCTGCTAACTATATTTATATGTAACTAGGTATATTTTGCTTATATACTGTGTGTGTATATTTATTTATCAGTTCATAATAGAATATTATATTATGCTTTCATGTTGCAAATAATGTTTAACAAGTAGCTCCCAGGCAGTTTTGGCTGTCATAGTCTACTTTTGTCTTGATGATGACAAAAGAGGCAGTAGAAAATTTAAACTGACACATCCTTGGGGATAGGATAAATGATATTTATCATTTTAAGACTAAATTGACTGGTAAACAAGACAGATCATTTGTAACATTATCCTCTATACTAGTTGACTTGTCTTCTCTTTATTTTGGTTATAGTTTCTGTAAACTCTTTAAAGATAGACAGTGGCAACAAAGAAAATAAGAAGTTGTAAGACCTGTTAGGCTAGGGTTCCGATCTGAATCTACCACTAACTAGCTGTTTATTCTGTGAGTTTGAAGCCAAAACTTACGTCTTTGGACCCCAGTGACCACATCTGTAATTGAGGAGATTTGTATGTAATTAGCCACAGGCAAATACTTCTTTAGTATGTCTCTGTATTCAGAAAATATTTTTCTTCTTAGTAAACACTAGGTTTATTATTTTGATTTTTCTTTTAAATGAGACTGAATTTTGATGGATTATATTTGCTTCCACATGTGTTAAGAAGTAGTACTGTTGTTTTATATTTACACGATTATTGTATAGGTTCTTAAGGGGAGGTTTTAGATCTCTTGGATATAAAATATGATCAAGATCTGAAAACTTCAGCTGTTGTAGACTGTTAAGGTAATCTGTGAAGACATTTAAAGCTGCTGAGTGTCAGCACTTTTAAAATTATCTCATAGGTTTACCTTTTGTATTTTTTTTGTATGTTATAGGCATCAGTAATTCCCCCATTCCTTTTTTTTAAGCCCCTGTCTTTCTATTATTAAGGGCTACACCTTTCTCTCTTGAGATTTGAGGTTAGGCTTTCTTGAAGTTGGCCTTGGGTTGGCTCATGGAACTTCTGTCTTCTTAGAAAAGTGGTTTCAATCAGGCTGTATCTGCTATAATAAAAGATACTCTTTAAGGTAAACAGTAGCTGAATCTGTTCTCTAATGGCATGTCCCATGCTGCACACATTCACTGTTTTTACTTAAGTTTGAAAATGTATCTTTAATTGAAGTACTTTATAGTGTAACTTCATAAATATTTCTCTGTCACATGACTGCATGTATCTGACATTAAATGCTGTTTATACATGTGTTTTCCCACGACTTACCTAGGGATCAGGCCCAGCCTCAGGTGCAGTGCCACTGAATTCAATGAACGTGGATGCGGTTTGTGAGAAACTGAAACAAATCGAAGGGCTGGACCAGAGCATGCTGCCTCAGTACTGTGCAACCATCAAAAAGGTGACCTGCACTTTTACCTGCTCACTTGAGGGTGCGGGAGGCGGGCTCTGTGGACAGCGAGCATTTTCTATTTAGGCTATTAAAGATGAGTTCTCTGCTGAGATGGGAAAGCTCAGGTGGAATTTGTATCCTAAAATTGCCCTTTCATGCCTTAGTTTAGAGATGGATAAAAGAAAGTGCTGTGTTATAGTGCTACTTCACAATGATCTCATGTAAGTCAAAAGTGCTTTGATGAGAAATATTGATTGAAAGCTCTAAAGGATTTCACATTAAGGTTGACAACTACTTATATTTCCAGTATGCAGCATAGAACATTTGAAAGCCTTTTCTTTTATGTTACACTTTCTTTCATTGTAATATTTGTGATTTAACAATTATCCAAGTAAACCATAAACCATGTTTGCTTCATTTCCCTCTAATTCTCACTTTCATGTCTTAGAGGACTCTCATCATGTCCCATTTGATAATACCTCTGAGTTTTGGGTTTGCAAGGCTGACACACTTGAGGTTCTTTTCTTCCTAGATCTTTTCTTGCAGTTCTAGTAACTACTTTGAACCTGAGATTTCAAGGTGTCTTCCCATGTACAGGGCTAACTGAGCCCCAGTTTTAATAGGTATTTCCACTAAGTTATGCTTTTTCTATCAGAGATACAGTGACGTAGGACATTAACAACAGCCTCTAGTATTTATATACTTTAAAAAATGGCATCTAAAAAGTTAATTATGAACATATATACTATCTTACTGCCCCAAGAGAATGCACTGGTCATAGGAAACACCGTCTTCTAACAAAACAAGTGATGACTCTACACATGGACATCACCAGATGGTCAACACTGAATCAGATTGATTATATTCTTTGTAGCCAAAGATGGAGAAGCTCTATACAGTCAGAAGAAACAAGACCAGGAGCTGACTGTGGCTCAGATCATGAACTCATTATTATAAAATTCAGACTTAATTAAATTGAAGAAAGTAGGGGAAACCACTAGACCATTCAGGTACGACCTAAATCAAATCCCTTACAATTATATAGTAGAAGTGAGAAATAGATTTAAGGGATTAGATCTGATAGAGTGCCTGAAGAACTATGGATGGAGGTTCGTGACATTGTACAGGAGGCAGTGATCAAGACCATCCTCAAAAACAAATGCAAAAAACCAAAATGGTTGTCTGAGGAGGCCTTACAAATAGCTGACAAAAGAAGAGGCGCTAAAGGCAAAGGATAAAAGGAAAGATATATCCATCTGAATACAGCGTTCCAAAGAATAGCAAGGAGAGATAAGAAAGCCTTCCTCAGTGATCAATGCAAAGAAATAGAGGAAAACTATAGAATTGGAAAGACGAGATCTCTTCAAGAAAATCAGAGACAACAAGGGAACATTTCATACAAATAATGGGCACAATAAAGGACAGAAATGGTATAGACCTAACAGAAGCAGAAGATGCTAAGAAGAGGTGGCAAGAATACACAGAAGAACTACACAAGAAACATCTTTATGACCCAGATAACCACGATGGTGTGATCACTTACCTAGAGCCAGACATCCTGGAATGTGAAGTCAGGTGGGCCTTAGGAAGCATCACTACGAACAAAGCTAGTGGAGGTGATGGAATTCCAGCTGAGCTATTTCAGATCCTAAAAGATGATGCTGTTTTTGAAAGTGCTGCAGTCAATATACCAGCAAATTTGGAAAACTCAGCAGTGGCCACAGGACTGGAAAAGGTCAGTTTTCATTCCAATCCCAAAGAAAGGCAATGCCAAAGAATGCTCAAACTACCACTCAATTGCCATCATCTCACAGCACTAGCAAAGTAATGCTCAAAATTTTCCAAGCCAGGCTTCAACAGTACTTGAACCGTGAACTTCTATATGCTCAAGTTGGATTTAGAAAAGGCAGAGGAACCAGAAATCAAGTTGCCAACATCTGTTGGATCATTGAAAAAGCAAGAGAGTTCCAGAAAAACATCTATTTCTGCTTTATTGACTATGCCAGCCTGTGACTGTGTGGATCTGAACAAACTGTGGAAAATTCTTAAAGAGATGGGAATACCAGACCACCTTACCTGTCTCCTGTGAAACCTGTATACAGGTCAAGAAGCAACAGTTAGAACTAGACATGGAACAAAAAACTGGTTGCAAATTGGGAAAGGAGTGGGTCAAGGCTGTATATTGTCACCCTGCTTATTTAACTTACATGCAGAGTACATTATGTGAAATGCCAGGCTGGATGAAGCACAAGCTGAAATCAAGATTACTGGGAGAAATATCAGTAACCTTAGATACACAGATTACACCACCCTTGTGGCAGAAGGCAAGAGGAACTAAAGAGCCTCTTGATGAAAGTGAAAGAGGAGAGTAAAAAAGCTGGCTTAAAACTCAACATTTAAAAATGAAGATTATGGCATCCGGTCCCATCGCTTCCTGGCAAATAGATGTGGAAACAATGGAAACAGTGAGAGACTTTCTTTCCTTGGCCTCCAAAATCACTACAGATGGTGACTGCAGCCATGAAATTAGAAGACACTTGCTCCTTGGAAGAAAAGCTATGATCAACCTAGACAGCATATTAAAAAGCAGAGACATTTCTTTGAGGACAAAGGCCCATCTAGTCAAAGCTGTGGTTTTTCCAGTAGTCATATATGGTGTGAGAGTCATGTATGGATGTGAGAGAGAGAAAGCTGAGTGCCAAAGAATTGACACTTTTGAACTGTGGTGTTGGAGAAGACTCTTGAGAGTCCCTTGGACAGCAAGGAGATTGAACCAGTCCATCCTAAAGGAGATCAGTCCTGAATATTCATTGGGAGGACTGATGTTGAAGCTGAAGCTCCAATACTTTGGCCACCTGATGCAAAGAACTGACTCATTGGAAAAAACCCTGATGCTGGGAAAGATTGAAGGCAGGAGGAGAAGGGGACAACAGAGGATGAAATGGTTAGATGGCATCACTGACTTCATGGACATGAGTTTGAGCAAGCTCTGGGAGTTGGTGATGGACAGAGAAGCCTGGAGTGCTGCAGTCCATGAGGTCCCAAAGAGTTGGAGACAACTGAGCGATTGAACTGACTGATACTATCTTACTAATCATACCCTACATTTGGTCAGAAATGCTCAGATAGCACTGGTTTTCTCACAAATCTAGTTATTTCCCATTTGCGAAAGTGTCCAGCACTGCCTTTCCAAGCTACAAACCTCACTGTCTCCTCTAGGCAGCTTGATTAGAGTCAGGAAAGGGTGAGGCCTCCACAAATCCTTTGTGGGCATTTTATTTCCCTCAGGACAGAGGTTTTCTCCCTGCTCAGCTTTTTGCTACCAGGCCATCATTGGTTTCTTAAGAACTGCTAACCTCCTTGCACTTTCACAGAGGACCCCTGCCATAGGCTTGCTCCGTACAGTCTTTTCTTAGAATTAATTTGGAAACTGGGCATTCTATCGATTTTAAACACAGCTATCTCATGCTTTTACCAGTTAATAAAGTCAGGTTTTGTATTTTTGTAAAATAAGTAAACTGTTTATTAATCAAGAAAATTCTGTCTTTCCTCATCAGAGACCCAGTGGTGATAAGATCGTTTTTTGTGCATTTAGTAGACTGGGAAACTTGTGGTGGACATTTATGGTGGCTGAGGTTATCTGGTGTAGTTGATGAACATGTTTGTCAGTGCTTACTTTATTTAGA
This sequence comes from Odocoileus virginianus, assembly GCF_023699985.2. Lineage (NCBI taxonomy): Eukaryota > Metazoa > Chordata > Mammalia > Artiodactyla > Cervidae > Odocoileus > Odocoileus virginianus. The sequence continues at coordinate 84,230,599 of NC_069675.1, forward strand.
AGTAAATGAAGTCTTAGCAGGGCTTCCCTGGTAGGTCAGCTGGTAAAGAATCCACCTGTAATGCAGATTGAACCTGGGTTCAATCCCTGGGTTGGGAAGGTCCCCTGGAGAAGAGAAAGGCTACCCACTCCAGTATTCTGGCCTAGAGAATTACATGGGGTCCATGGAATTCCATGGTATAGTCCATGGACTATAGTCCATGGTATAGTCCATGGGGTTGTAAAGAATCGGACGCGACTGAGTGACTTTCACTTTCACTTCATTTAGAACTTTGTCAGTGAGCGACCAGCATGCTGACGGACATCTGTGTCCCCTCCCAGCAGCTTTGTGCTCAGATTTTACAGGATTAGAGGAGAAAAGTTAGCAGTTTTGTTATTGCACATGGCAGGGAAGGTAGTTTCAGAAATAATTGGGGTTAGCTCTGAGGTTGATCCTTGTGATTTATTTTACTTGAGCACCTGAAACGCTTGGGAAAGTATGGAGTGACTTATGTTGTTCAGATTCTGCTTGTTTGCTAATTATTACGTGGGATGATAACCTTCTTTAGGTCAGTGTATTCTAGTCTCTAATATAAATGGGCTTTTTAATCACTGGAAATTCAGAATTTCTCACATTTTGTTTATCTTGTGTTTGTTTTTATTCAGGCAAACATAAATGGCCGTGTGTTGGCTCAGTGTAACATTGATGAACTGAAGAAGGAAATGAATATGAATTTTGGAGACTGGCATCTTTTTAGAAGTACAGTAAGATATTTTTAATACTTGTAGATTTACAACATTTTATAAAAGAAGTGCCAGTAAGTACTGGTCTAAACTGATATTTTCCTATATTTTAAAAAACATTTAAGAATGACATTTTACAGTTGTGTGTAGGGCTCTTGTGTGTCCTATTATGTAGAGTATATACAGCAGCACTTAGCAATATTTACTTTTGGTCATTTCACTTGGAAATATGGGAGAGGGGCCACTTGCCAATTCTCCGTGCTTTCATTGACACTCTCCTTGACCTCATTCAGTCAGGCTTCTGTAACCCTCTAGGCCTTGACCTTGGTATCTGTTCTCGTTGGGTCTGCGTTGCCGAGTTGTAGCCAGAATTTTGTTAAGTCACTTTAGAAAGAACCTCACCCTTAATGTCTGATCACCTTCGATATCTGATCAAATTCCTTATCCCCCTTGCCTCCCGCCCCTGGTGATGTGCTAGACCCCTGGCCTGCCTCCAGCGTAAATCCTGTCAAGATGGTTCAGCTAGGAAACACCCCTCCCCGCTCCAGTACTCCTGAGGCTTCCTCTTTGCATCTTCCCATCCACTGAGCCCCTCACTCCTGAGCTGTAAATGTCCATGTGTTCATGCTGCTTTTGGAATTGAGCCCAGTTCTGTCCTGAGGTCTCCTTGTCCCACTGCAGTAGCTCCTACTGCTTTAGATGCCATCCAGCTTTGCTGCTCAGTGACACGCTCCAGTCGTGCTTCATCTTAATGTTATGTTACACTAGTAACACAGTGGCCAAATTAGAGTGTACTGCACGTATGATGATTGTCGTCATTCCAATCATCCTTTAGTATCTGGTGGGGGAGTGGTTCTGGGACCCCCCGTGATTCCAAAGTCTTTGTATGCACAAGTCTTTTCTATAAAATGGCATGGTATTTGCACACTACACACATCCTCTTGTATACCTTAAATCACCTACAGATTACTTAGAATACCTCATACAGTGTAAATGCTGTGCAAATAGTTTTCAGTGCATGGCAAATTCAAGTGTTGATTTTTGGAACTTTCTGAAATCTTTTTTTCCTGAATATTTTCAACCTGTGATTGGTTGATTCTGCAAATGCAAAACTACTGGATTCCGAGGGCCAGTTGTACTACCTTTAGTACAGATGATCCTTGAACAATTTGGAGGTTAATCCACTGACAACTTGCAGTCAGCCGTTTATATCCAGGGCTTCTCCACATCTGTGGATTCAGGCAGCCTTGGACCACGTAGTACAAACTGCCATCTCCACTATCGAAACACATCTGCAAGTACGCGGACCTGCACAGTTCACACCTTTGTCGTTCAAGGGTCAGTTGTATTGTTAATATGAAAGATAAGCAGATATAGGACAAATTTATTTGAAATTCACTTACAGGAAGTTTGCTTTCTCATTTCCATCATAGTAACTTTGTGTTTAATTTTTAAAATAATTTCTAAAGCTTCTAAAATGTGATTTGTCCGCGTGGATATTGATGACTTTGTTTACTGTTAAGATATTAGAAATGCGAAATGCAGAAAACCAGGTGGTCCCTGAAGACCCACGTTTACTGAGTGAAAACAGCAACTCTGTTCCTCACGGTGAACCTGCTCGTCGCTCTGCGCACAGCGAGCTGCCCCACACCGAGCTCTCCAGTCAGGCTCCCTACACCCTGAACTTCAGCTTTGAAGAGCTGAACACGCTCGGCCTGGACGAAGGGGCTCCTCGCCACAGCAACCTAAGTTGGCAGGTATGTACTGGGATGCCATTATTTACATGAGCTGAAGAGGAAGGACGGGGTTGAATTAGCCGGGAATCTGTTGGTGCATTCAGATAGTCATTTAGAAACTCTTCAGTGAGTCCCCAGGTGAATAGGGTAGAGGGAGGCGGCCCTGTTTTCCAGGAGCTGTGTTCTTCTGGAGAGGACAGTCAACAAAACATAGACAATAACATTATTTCCGAAGATAAGAATTGTGAAAACAGTAAAACAGAGTAATGGCATTGAGGTAGATAGGAACTGGGCTCTCTAGGTGGTTAGCTGAATTCATCCATCACTTGCTATTTTCTTGTTCAATTCAGTAAGCACTGGCTTAAGATACATCTTCACAGATATTCATTTCCTTTTTATTATCTGATGTTAGACATGGAGGGGCTCTTTCTTTGGATGTTCTTAGAAGAGGAAGGACAGGCAAGGATCAGGATTAAAAACAAAAGTGAGAGAACATGAGAAGGAGAAAGGGGAGGACAAGAAGGAAAAACACTAGGAAAAGATCAGAGCAGGGCACAGAACAGAGGGAAGACAAGCAAGGGAGTAAAAACAGGAAGTAGTTACAAAGAACTCTATGGAAAGGGAACTGTATTTAGAAAAAGCAGTGCCTATTATGCCTGCTGTTTGTAAGGATGTGTTTGGTTTGGTTGTAAAAATATTTTGTTGTTACCTTTTCTTACCTACTATAAATCTTATTTCTTTAAGTTGGGAAAGCATTTTATTACTGTGCATTAACTAAGATAAAAATTTCTATATTTTTCAGTAAATTAAGTACACACTTGACCCTTTTATGTCTCTGTTTGAACAACCACGATCCCTTTATTTTCCCTGGAATTTCTTTGAACATTTCCTGAGAAATCCTCATCCTCCATACTTGGTGTTCCCACCATGCCCTGGCAGCTCTCCAAGCCTCCCTTCATTACTGCCACTCTCAAACTTATTTCAAATCTTAGAACCCTTTTACACTCTTAAAAATTATTGAAGGACCCCTAAAGAGCTTTTGTTTATGTAAGTTTTATCTTTCAGTATTTGCCATATTAGAAATAAAAACTGAGAAACTTAAAAGTAAACCAAGTATCTTTTAAACTAGTGTAAACCAACATAGATGACACTTTTATGAAAAATGTCTATTTTTTGAGAACAAAACATATTTACTGAAAATGATAATTGTGTTACCAATCTTTCATGCCTGGCTTAATAGTAGTCAGCTAGATTCCCTTAGCTGCTTTGGCATTCAGTCTCTTGGGAGGTCACACATGAGGGAACCTCTGGGGACTCCACTGTGCATTATTGTGAGAATGCAAGTGGAAAGGCAAAGGTCATCTTCATATGCTTAGGAAAACAGTTTGGCCCTTGTGGATCCTGGGGAGGGGTACAGAGACTGCACTTGGCGTGAGGGAGCGGCCTCGTCTGCTCGGTGCTCGCTGTGTCTCAGGGAAGCTTCTTGGAGCTGGGTTAGTTCCCTCCTGTGCAAGGAAGACTCTGCCTTATTTCTGCTTTGTTTCAGCCTTGGCTCTTTCCTTTCTCAAACTTCCTTGATTCTTTTCTCTCCATTTCCTTCCTTTTTCCCCCAATCTTTACCTCTTACTCCTTGTGTATTACCTTCTCTGGGATATAAAGCAATTCTCATCCTAAAACTTCACATTGGAGATCAAACGTCTAAAACTATTTTATTTCTCTGTTTACTTGGACTTGACTGTTGACCTCATAGCTTCCATTTCTATTCATTTGGATCCAATATTCATCTTCTCCATTGCACTCTATACTTTTGCTCTAAAATTTTTTGTTTTTGTTTTTTTTGCATTTTGAGTACATTTACTCTCTCTGAATTGGAATTTGACAGAAACTTCATGTTGTGCAAGTTGAGAAAGGTTCTTTTTAACATACGTTGAAGATGTGAGTATTTTGTTCTTGAGATCCTATCTTAACTGTCATTTTCTTTCTCTTTTCTAAGAGGCACTTTTATATTTTATCAATGAAGGTGACTTTTGCCTTAAATAAATTTAAAAGTTTGAAATTATAAAAACAAGTCCTAAGGTGGTTAATATAACCTTAAATTATACTTTTAAATATTAACAGTAAACTAATTTTATTAAAATTTATATAAAGCTTTCTAATAACACTAAAATTGCTCATAAGTTCACAGCTTTGTTAAACTGTGTTATACAGAATTCTTTTAAAAGAATTTGGTATTTTTAACGACTTTAACAATTCTTACTGTCCATATATATATTTCCTAAGCTCATGTTTATTTTGCCTTTTTTTGGTTTGTTTGAATTCTTAAATTATTATTATTTTTTTTTTTTGTCTTCACAGTCACAAACTCGCAGAACCCCAAGTCTTTCCAGTCTCACTTCCCAGGATTCCAGTATTGAAATTTCAAAGCTTACTGATAAGGTGCAGGCTGAGTATAGAGACGCTTATAGAGAGTACATTGCTCAGATGTCTCAGTTAGAAGGGGGCACAGGTTCCACAACCATGAGTGGCAGGTCTTCTCCACACAGCACGTATTACATGGGTCAGAGTTCATCCGGGGGTTCCATTCACTCTAGTCTAGAACCCGAGAAAGGGAAGGATAGTGAACCAAAGCAAGATGATACACGGAAGTCATTTCTGATGAAGAGGGGAGATGTTATAGATTATTCCTCATCAGGAGTTTCCACCAATGATGCCTCACCCCTGGATCCTATTACCGAAGAAGATGAAAAATCCGATCAGTCAGGCAGTAAGCTTCTCCCAGGCAAGAAGTCCTCAGAAAGGTCAAGTCTCTTCCAGACAGACCTGAAGCTGAAGGGAGGTGGACTGCGCTATCAGAAACTCCCGAGTGATGAAGACGAGTCCGGGACAGAAGAGTCAGACAACACTCCGCTGCTCAAAGACGACAAAGACAAGAAAGCTGAAGGGAAAGCAGAGAGAGCGTTGAAGTCTCCAGAGCACAGCACAGAGCCCATTCGAACCTTCATCAAGGCCAAAGAGTACTTGTCAGATGCCCTCCTTGACAAAAAGGACTCCTCTGACTCGGGAGTGAGGTCCAATGAGAGCTCACCCAACCACTCCCTTCACAACGAGGCGGCAGATGACTCCCAGCTTGAAAAGGCCAACCTCATAGAGCTTGAAGATGACCCCCACAGCGGAAGACGGGGAGTCCCGCACAGCCTGAGTGGCCTGCCAGATCCCCTCGTAGCCCGGATGTCCATTTGCTCTGAGGACAAGAAGAGCCCTTCCGAATGCAGCTTGATAGCCAGCAGCCCTGAGGAAAACTGGCCAGCATGCCACAAAGCCTATAACCTGAATCGCACCCCTAGCACTGTGACCCTAAACAACAACAGTGCCCCAGCTAACAGAGCCAACCAGAATTCCGATGAGACAGAGGGGCTGAGGGAGATGCCCCAAGTCCTCCTGAGGTCAGGCTCCAGTTCCCACTCCACCGCTCTGCAGAATGAGAACCTGAAGAGTATGGCGCACAAGCGAGGCCAGCGTTCGAGCTACACGAGGCTCTCAAAGGACTCTTCAGAGCTCCATGCAGTAGCCTCCTCTGATAGCACAGGCTTTGGAGAAGAAAGAGAGAGCATTCTTTAAGAAGAACAAGCACAAGTAGAATAGCATTACTGTGCCCCTGTGACAGGACTGACCTGAGTTTTTAGTGACTCCATCTGTGCATGTTATTTGTGTCCATTTCACTCACAAAACCTTCATGGATGAGAAGATCTTGGGTAAAAGAGACACAGCAGAGGGAAGTATGAGAAAGCCTGGCTCATCCGTCAGCCCCATTGTCTTTGTACTTAGAAGTATAAAATCCCACTATTGTTATGACACCTTTCATCGGCATACAGCTGCAAGACAAGATCTGAGTATACAGATAGGTCAGAGAGTTTATTAAATATAAACTGAATTTGCCAACAAAAGTAACAAGCCAGAGATTCCTTTTGAGGAACATTCATTCACTAAATATTTGAGGGAAGACATGCTGCTGAGTGAACCAGAAGCACATTTTGCTCTTAAGGGGTGATAAGTCATGGAATAGCCTCTAGAAACTAAAAGTTAATGCTCTGTAAGTTGAGAACTGTGTTCTATATAACAGATTGCTTATCAAAGAGTTTAAAAATTGTAAGTAGAAAATATAAAGAGGGCTTTAAAAGTTGATAAAAGAGTGAGTCAACAGTGTCCAGAGTAGAGCCCCAGAAACTGGGCCCTTGTGAGCTGCTAGTAGGTTGGCCCGTGGGGCGGGGGGCATCACCTCCCTATGACCTAGATGCCCTTCTTTCTAAATCAGCAGACCTGTACCTAAATCAGCATGTGAATTCTGGGGGAGGATCATAAGAAATACTTCTAGAAAAAAGTTTAAAGACATGTAACAAAGCAAGGGTAAAAAGATGACTCTTGTGTGACTTTTCATTTACTGATAGTGGAGTTAAGAGAATGGTCCCATTGAAGTGTGGTGTGGACTGGAGATGCCCCCTGCCATCATGTGTTGACATCTTTTTGGCCTTTTTAACATAACGTATCCATGTAGCACAATAATCTTCAGTCACAAATAGGATTGTAGATGTTGAGATCCTAGATGAGCAGTTACCTAAATGTGGTGTTACATTTTTGACATTTTCCACTTAACCAGATTTTTATTGACATGCTGAATGGTTTATTTGACCAGTTCTTGCATTAAAAATTTGCCTCTTGTGGGTTTCGTTGCATTGCTGTTTGAGTGTAATCTAACATTTCCATGAAGCGTTTATTTTGCATGACCTTAACAAATGTTTTAATCAATTAAAAAAGAAGGCAGAATGTTGTTGACGTTCTGTGTTGAAATGTTAACATTTTAGTATTTATAGTGTTTATTAGTTTGCAATATTGTGTAATCAGCAGTTATTTCAGGGGCAATATTTTGTTCCTTTTCAGGTGAGTAGATACAGCTTAATATCATTGTAGTGTATTCTTTATTCTGTTTGTGAAGTTAATACAAGAGTATTAAGTGTACAAATAGATTTAGAACACAATAAAAAAATTGCATGCTATTCTGAGTCATGAATTTTTATTCACTGCAGTGATGATTCACATTTTGATTGAAAATAAAAAAGTAATTTGTGTGTTTGTTTTGTCAGAGGTCTAAAGCTCGTTGAAGATGTTCAGGTTCACGTAGCAGTCACGCAGCTGGCAGGAGTGTCCTGAGTGACTCTCGCTGGCTTTGGGAGTGCATGGCTGTTAGGTCCAGCGTCTCAATGGTGCTTTTGTGAAGCATAGCGCCCAAGCTCAGCTCTGTACCGTGCGTTTCTGTACCCACAAGAAGTGGGTTTTCCAGATCCTGGGACGATGTCAGTTTAATTTGTTGCATGAGCATCCTGGAAAAATTTGCTTTTTCACAGTGCTTTGGAAATTGACAAACCAGATGGGTTATTGAGTCGCACCATCATCTCTTCAAGTTTTTGTGTGTGTGTGTGTGTGTGTATCTGTATCTATTTATAACCTGTAGCCCAGCCTGACTCTCACATATGCAAAACTTTGCTGTAAACTGGGTGAAAAATGACAGAAAAGAATCAGTGCTCTAAATTTGCCAGTCCCTTAAGAGTCTGCCTCAGTTAGCGTCTTGCCGTGTTTTGTAAACTGTTTTACCTTTACTTTAAGCCACAGATAGTTTTGTCCACATAGCTAATGTTAAGGCAGATTCATTGACCACAGACGTGTGGGGTGGTACCCGTGAGAATGGCCTTGCTGTCGGAGAGACTGGAAAAGAACTGATGCTCTCTCAGTTGATACAGCTTTCATGATGCTGGGTGTTTAAGGATCAGCTCTCAAATTTGGGGAAACTTAAAATTCCTAACAACCATTTTCAGTATTAACATGAAAACTTGTTTTTGTCTTGTATTTTATTTATGCAAGTTTTACACAGCAGTCAGAATAAGTTTAATTGCCTAGTCAAATAATTTTAGAAACTTATTTGCTAAAATTCTTAAATTGAGAACTCTTTAGATCACCTGCATGCTATAGTTCTGAGTGAAGTATATTTGTAATCATGATTTTTTTTTCCCTTACAAATACTAAGTGTATTAGAAAATATTTGTGAATGAAATTAAATCTCTTATCCTTCTGGCTAAAATACTAAATTTAAAAGGTTTTAAGATTACATAATTTTTGGCTATACCAGGAATTCTCAGCCTGTTTAGAAGTATCCTAGGTTAAAAATCCCTGAATTCCTGGTTAACTCTTGAGTAAAATCAACACAGCTACCAGGAAAGGAGAACCAGAGGGCACTGTCCCTTCAACTTTATGGAGTGACATTGAGAAAATAAGCTGGTAAAAGAAAGGAGCCGTGAAATTAACTTCTTTGTACTTGAGGCTGAATATATCTAGGCTCCCTCACTGCTTGCCCTTCTGGAATTATGCTGACACTTGGCAGAAGGGAAGGAACAGCCGATGGGACTTTTTTGCTTGGGGTAGGGGTGGAGGGGTGACCAGCCTGGGTGGGCTACCTGAAATGATTGCATTTTTGATTTCCAGGTTCTGGTGCCCCTAACCCTTCCCTAACTCAGAATTCTAAGCATAGGCCATAATTTTGTAAATGAATTGGGAAACATAAATTACTCTAAATTGAGAGCCTCCCCTTGGATGGTCTTTTAATGGTTCATCACTTCAGAGAGGTTGAGAATCCTTGGTTGAGACTGATTAACTAGAAGGCGAATTTAAAATCTTACATATCTTAAACCCTTTCATGCCTAGGAAGAAAATGCTGCCTTTGAGATAGATAGATCTTCCGAGGGATCCGGTTTAAGCTAAGGTATGTAAAAAATTAGTTTTCAAGGTCATCAGTTTTAAACCACCACTGAAACAGTTCTTACCAAGAAGAGAATTAATATTCTTACCACTTTAAAAAGAATTAGGGTTAAAAGTAAGAAATAGCTAAAACAGTTGGTAGAAATCAACAACCACTGTCACCGATATGGTCAGAGACTTTTAAGTAGAATGGTAAAGCACAGCCTTGGTTAACGCCATGCTGCTGTGCCCTGCTCTGGGGGTGAGAGGTTTCTTAAAAGAGCAAGAGCTCTTTGACCAGGTCTGGCTGACTCTGTGGTGAGCGCTGACTCTCCAGTTACAGTGAGGCATTAGAAAACAAGGAATTTATAGGCATAAGTGGATCCATCAAGAAAGGAAAACAATGATTTCCAGACTATTAGTAGAACAACGACTCAAAGTCAGTAAAACAGCGTGTGGTTTGACCTCCCTGAAGTGAGAACCAACCAAAACTGGCCAAAACTGTGAATTACAATGATACTGTACAAGAAAAGCAGTGGGACTGTCTTGAGGTCCACAGAATGTTCTGACAATGTTTATACATGGTGATCAGCTTGTTTATAGAGACTACGGTTAGGTCCTTAGTTTCCTGAGGTTAATATGCTTTGTGTAATGTTACTTCCCGCCTGCCTATGCAGGAGACGTAAGAGATGCGGGTTTGATCCCTGGGTCAGGAAGATCTTCTGGAGAAGGGCAAGGCAACCACTCCAGTGTTCTTGCCTGGAGAATCCCAATGACAGAGAAGCCTGGCGGGCTACAGCCCATAGGGTTGCGGAGAGTTGGACACGACTGAAGTGACTTAGCATGTACAGTGTTCTTTACACCAGTGACATATAATATGAGCCCTTTCTTAGTTTTGCCTGGATTTAACAAAACACAAAGCAATCTTATCAAATGATTATTAGAACTTGAATAAAATTTTACTTTAAAAAAACATTGAATTCCATGCTCCCTGTTATTCAAATTTAGTTGCTTGAAATAAGATCATCTTGATTACCCACCATCGTTCTCTTAATTTTAACATGTGTTTTATACTTACTTACCTCATTTTCTTTCAAGGCAACAGGGGCTCTAGATCTTAGTACCCTGCTCATAGACCATTCCTTCTGACAATTCGGTTACCTTCTCACAGTTGTTGGCTCCTCACCAAATACAAGGGGGTAAAGAAGAGACCACCTACTACTACTCAGTGATCCTGCCTCCGGTTGGTTGGAGAAGAGAGATTTGTCATTTCTGCCAGTTTTCTTTGTTCCACATAGTTGTAAAATTTGAATTCATTTTAATGAAGTGTTTCTTTTAGAAAATTTTAGGTAAAAGCCTGAATGTATATAGCAAAATGCATGTAAATAAACTCCTATATAACTTGGCATTTCTTATATCATCTTCTTGGTCAAGTGTCTAATAAAAAGTTAGACTGTTATTTTCAAAATTACCATAGTTCCTGACACTTGCACTCATTAGTTGTGTTTCAGAGAATTTATAGACTGTATATTGTTACACTTAATGCAGATTAAACTTTTTATTTTTAAAGAATTTATTTTCTTTTTGAGTTCTTTGTGTTTTTCCTGTTTTACCTGAGTTTTACCTGAGTTCACTGAGTCCTGTGTTTTACCTGAGTTCACTCTTTTGTGTCTTAAGTTGTTTTTCTTTTTTTTTTTTTGGTTGTCATGTGTTCATCCATTTTACCATAAAACACTCCTTAGAGTATTAGAATGGGAAAGAACCTCAAGAATGCCTGGATTTCAGATGGCCAGGGGACACACAGTCAGTACTTCATAAGGGAGTGAATAAGGAATACCTGAACTAGGAGAGTTTGCCCACAAATCCTAAAAATACTGAATTTGAATGCCTTCAGACAGTATGTTTATGCTGTAGTTCCTTACAGACCTTGCCCTCCCCTCCATTCAGTACAAGGAATGGTGTTGTCATTTTAATAATATTAAGCTCTCCCCCACTTCCCTATCACCTTATACCCACCTGCTACCTGTCTGACTGTATAAACTTCTCTGTTTATGACTGGGAATTTTTCAGGACATGATATCATGCATTGCTAAAAACTCAGGGAAGAAGACCCACGGCCCATCTTGATGAATGCTGTCATGGTAAAGTGCCAGGCTGTCTGCTCTATGTGGATGTATTTTAGCCTCCGTGTGCCTTAGCCTTTTGTCTAGTCCTTTGTGGAGATGCCCGTCTTATAAATTAATTATAGAATCAAAATGGTTTCAGTTCAACATTTTACTTCAGGATACTGAAGATATTTTTACGTATATCTTTGCAACAATGAGCATATTTTCCCTGAGCCCAAGTTGCCCATGTTGTTACAGTGGGGGTAGATAACATCAAGACCATTTCCCCCCGCCCCTAAATCTGATACCTAGGTTTACCCTTTCTCCAGCTCAAATTTTCAATGCTTTTGTTTCCCCCTGGTAGGGACAGTTATTATTTTCATTGCCTACTGCTAATTGCTGTCTCTCATTCCTTATCTCAGGCTCACCACTCTGATAAATTTGAACTAGAATACATAAATTATACTGGGATTCTGTGCCGAATGTTTTATATTTGAGTGGGCCATTTTGTGTGGATTGAAAATTTATTAAAGTAGGCTAACCACTCTTCCAACCACCTCAAAATCTCATGGACTTAATACATTTGAGGTTTATTGATTGTTCCTGTAACAGTTCAGTGTTACCTAAGTTGACAAAGATTCAGGAGCCCAGGCTTCTTCACTTTGTGGTTCTACCAGCTTCCAAGGCTGAATCCAGGGTCCTTTGCCCCATCTGCATTCTGTTGATACAAGGGGAGGAGAGAGGGGTGAGGCCCCCACAAGGGAAGTTTATATCATCCAGGTATGGAAGTAGTGTTTGCCCATTCCACTGGCCTTCCTAGGCCCCTGGTTGTGCTGAGCTGGAAGGGTGGCTGCGGAATTAGGTGAACTGTACGCCCTGGAGGAGGAGCGAGTGTTTTGGTAGCTCATGGGCATCTTCCCACGTAGATATCTGACATGGATGTTCTGGATTCAACACTGTGTCGCATCTTGTTTTCAACTTTAGTCACAGTATTTTTTTTTAAGGCATCTCTTAATTTTTGCTTTGTATGCAGTTTTCATGCTTGTAAGGAAGTCTATTAAAATCATAGCACCTAACCTGGAAGATTTTAGGATTTTAAGGTAATTTTCAACTGGTTATTTCCATACATCTAAGGAACTTTGCAAGTTTCTAATATTGAGCAGGCTGCAGAGAGAATTAAGCAAGGTTAAGAACGAAAAGAAGCAAGTTTCACAATTTCTCTAGAATCCTTTTTTATCCAAAGACTCAGACCATCCATAATCTTCCTGATTCTTAAAATTTGATTACAGAGCAAGACTCTTGCAAGAATCTATCCTTTCAACATGCTTCCTCCTGGAAGAGCGGCAACTGGACCTGGTTGCTTCTCCTTGTACCAGGCAGATGTGGCAGGAACATGGTCCTGGGAGGCCCCTGCTCCCAGCACAGGGACTGGGAATTAAACAGAAGCTGAACTTCTGTCAGTGGGCACTCCCATCTGGGAGCAGCTCCCACACTTAGAAAGCAGTGCGAAAATAAGACTTTATGTTTACCATTTTGTTTTTAAACAAATTGATCTGCAATCTAACTCTGTTGACCACTTTCAGTTTTTTTTGTTTGTTTGTTTTGTTTTTTCCTATTGGTATTTCATCAATTTCAAGGTACAGTTTTTCACACCTTGACTTTTCTGAAATATCTTCCATAACACCAATGGGAACATTAATGTTCCCATTTTTCCTTCAGTGTTTCCTAAACTAGTGACACATCCCACAGTTGATGGAGTCTTGTTTGGATTGATGAGACATGATATTATTTTATGCTGTGGTCATGGTGAATTGTATCTTTAGCAATAGTAATGGACTAGTGATGGTTTACAGTCAACTGATCCCCCAAATTGAACATTTGATGTTGAATATTTGTTTTATTAGTTATTCTGTATTCATTTTGGATAATGTTGTACATTTATTATAATTTAAAAGTTTACATTTATTGAACACATATGCCTCATATTGCTCTATAATCTCTCTATATATTAACTAATCTCCACAACCTCATGAATTAATTACTATTATCCTCAATTGACAAATTGAAAAACTGAGTAATTTCCCAAGGTCATACAGCTTCTAAGTGGCAGAGCTAGGGTTCAAGCCCAGGCAGTAGACTTCAGAAGGCCCACTCTTATATTACATTTATCTGCATTGTTCTTTAGCTAATTGGAGATGAGTCAATTTTTATACTTCTTTCAAGATAACACTTCAACTTAATTTGCTGTACCATTACCATTGTCTACTTGTTTTAAAATAGGGTTTGGGGTTTAAGAAAAAGTCTTAAATCTATAGTCATGTAAATTACATATATAGGGAAAATTCTTTTTTTTTAAACATCAAACATCTTTATTCCTACTAGTTATTTTGGAAAATGTTTAATTTTTGGTTTAAAAATCTTTAACTTTTTTTTTTAACATGCTTTACCCCATTATTCATGGATTAGACCATCACATTAAAGTTGTACCTAGTGCTGAATATATTAATTTTATTTGTAGTCTTGTTATATGATTTTCATATAGTTGCCCTTCTATATGCCTATTGTCAGTATTCTGTGTTAGATTGCAATCTTAAATACCACTATATGTATTTTTCTTTATATTCTATTATTAAAAATACTAATACCTAATAAATGTTAATAGATAAGTAATGTATATATTGCCTATCTAAAAAATCATTACTGCAGCAGTTTTTTTTTTTTTTAATGATTCTGGTCACTGTCTCCTAAAAAGAAAAGAAAATAGGCAAAATGAGACTTTCTGTCTTTCTTAATGTCAGCGAGTCACTAAAGGCAAGAAACCAATAGACACATCAATAATTGTGGATTGAGGTGGTGGTGGGTGACAATTTAGTTCTATATAATAACCTGCCTAATAATTTGAGTGCTTATTCAAGCCAGATACTGTTACAGGCATTTCACATGGATTAACTCATTAAATCCTAACAAGTATATGCTGTCATTGTTCTCAGTATAGAGATAAGGAGACTGGAACACAGATGTTTAACTTTTACATGACAACAATGCATTAGATTTTTATAGCTGTTTCCTGAACTACTGACATAGTTATCTTAACTTTGAGAAAACCAAAGCCTTGGCAGTTTGAGACCCTTCCATCCCCCTGCCCCCAAGGTCACTCAGCTAGTAAACAGGACAAAGACAGCAGCCCTGGTTTTCTGACTCCAAATCTGATGATTCTTCCAGCCCACTCCATTTCTGCCAGTAGCCATCACTCTGTCCTCCATGGGTCTGCGGTGCTGCTGTTGCCCATATTCCATTGCTGCAGAAAATGTTAGTGGAGAGTATTAAACACGCCCATCTTCACACTTTGCAGGACGAGTCCTAGTTTTCCCAGGAAGCTCTTCTCCTTTCTCGGTCCTCTCCTCCTGAGCCCGGTAGCCTCAAAGCCAGCAGTAAAGAAGCCCAGCTCTGTAGGCTACCTGGGCCTTTAAATCCTTGCGTATATTGAAACAAACCCTCTGTCTGGTTCCACTGTCCTCATTGACCGGATCTCCTAAACTGGTGCTGGGGGGCGGGGTGGGGAGTATGTCAGAGTGTGCCTGTGCAATTGTGTATTTAAATGTGACCTTGCCATCACTGAATGCCACCTTAAGCCCATCACTGAAACCCCATAGCATCAACGGAAGTATTTTTCCTTCAGTGTTTCCTAAAAGTAATGAGACAGTGACAGCTGATGGAAACACTATCTGTGAGGTCTGTCCCTGGTGATGTACACAGCTATAAGTCATTACTTTTCACTGCAGAATAGTATTCTATTATATGAATATGTATAACTTCTCTGTTTACCTTATTGGATATTGGGTTGTTCCCAATTTTCATTGCAAGGTTTGTATGACTGTGCATTATATGTCTCCTGTTGAACTTGTGCAAGAGTTGGGACTTTTTCTGACAGATTTCTGGATTTGAGTTATTTTTTAAAACTTGTACTTTTGTGATCACAAGAAAATCACAGGAAGAAAAGACTCTTGGTTTACTGAGTCACTAAACCTCCTCAGAGACAGGTCTAATCGGGATTGTTGTGACAATCATGAAGCCTTAACTGAGGTCTCAGGGGCTGGGAGTGAGTGAACATACAAGGGGCCTTGTATTTTGAGACGATGCAAGGAGAAGACAGCTGTGATGGAGGCCTTGACGCTATGGTGTGATGGAGAGAACGTGTGTGTGCCCACCATGCCCTAGAATTTCGACCTCCCGTTCCTCTCCCACCAGGTGAATGTATCCCCTCAGATGTCGGCCGTCACTTCACGTGCCGCTTGTCTAAAACAAAGCTCAAGACCATCCGCCAGACCAACTCTCCCCACTGGGTTTTCCTCCTTGTCATGGGTGCCATAATTATCTCTGCTACTCAGGCTCAGAACTGGAGTTGTCTTTGCCTCTGCTCTTATCGCATCCATCACCAGGCTCTCAGGTCTCTGCAGTGTCTCTCCAGACCACCCCACTAGGGTCCCTCCACCTTGAATCCAGCCACCTCCATCACCTGCCTCTCCCTCTCCCCCCTTCACTACAGACTGCACACATTGCTGGCGGAGCCTCCTAAACCACAGAGTTCATTTCCTGCTCCTGGGTGGTGATGAGCCCCTGCCACTCAGCGTAACCAATTTGAGTCCTTTGGAGTTTATTCCTGTGCAAATTGATTTCTAAGCTAAAGTTGTTCCTTTCCCTAGTTTTTCCTGAACATTACAAATGTCTTCAGGAAACTAAATTCACAGATGGTCCTAATTTTTCTGAGTTTATTCTTATTTTCTCCCATGCCCAGGTGCGTGCTCTTTTCTTCCTCACATGCTGTTCCTTCTTGGCACAACATCTTCTCCTGAAATGTAATTGTCTGGGGTATCCATTAAAGCTTATCACAACCCAAGGGAGTGCCCATTTGTCACTGCCATACGCAAGGCAATGGGCCAAAGGTCAAACTTGAACTTGGTGTGTAGCAAGTTAATGGAATTTATGACTGTAAGAGTTGCCATAAGTTGAAAAATAACTGGCTCTCAAATATTTTAGAAAAATTTAATGAGTGATAAGTGATTAAGATGGTTATTGTATAACTTATGGAAGCACAAGAGTCTGGTGCTTAACAACATTCAGAGCATAAAGGTCTCCAAAGAGACCTTGAAAGATTCAAGCGCCCTTAATTTGTAAATTAAAAATGAGATTCGGAATGTTTTCCAACATGTTGCAACTTGTTTTGACTTGCAGCAGCATTAATCTCGACATTGTCTAAATTAATCTTGTTCTAGCAGCCTTGAAAAATAGAAGAATGTATTATTATGCATTGACTTAAAAGGAATTATCATTACTCAGAGCAAAGAATAGCAAAGGTTATGTGAAGTCAATTTTTCATGTGAAATATAAATATATAAAGAGTGATTTGATTGGAATGAAGTGACATTAAAAGTGAGCGTGTGGCCTTGAAAATTAAACAAGATACAGATGATATTGATGATTAGAGTGTTGGTCATTTACATGATCATGATAAAGGTGAGTGCTGTGACTCCAACATTGTGACAAGGGCTGGGAAAAGAGGTAACATTGGGATCAAGTCACGTGTCCTGAAGGACAAACTGAACACAAGGTAAGACTTTAAAATCTGAATGACAAGTGGAGAAATCAAAGGCTTAGCATTTGTTCTGGTCTTTCAAAGGAAACTGGATGAAAATAGCGTGGATTTGAGGAAAACAGTAATTGGAGATGAAAGGAGGTGTTTTCTCCGTGACCCACAAACAAAGCGTCAAACTTTGCACTGGAAAATTACAACATTCCCAACATTCCCAACATCCCCCAAAGCACACATGTCAAAATCGCAAATAGCAGGCCTGTTGCTTTGCCTGTCTGCCATTTGCAGGACGTTCAGACGCGGAGGTCAAGAGTCCATCCAGCTCATCACATGCACACACGCACATGCATACACACACGTGCTGATGGTCCACAAGATGCACAGCAGAGTTGCACAGTCAAGAGTCCATCCAGTTCATCACACACACACGCACATGTGCTGACAGCCCATAGGATGCTCAGCAGAGTTGCACAGTCGAGTCCATCCAGCTCATCACACACACACACACACACACGCACACGTACTGATGGCCCACAAGATACTTAGCAGAGTTGCACAGTTGAGCCCATCCAGCTCAGCGCATACACACACACACACACACATACACATACACACGTGCTGACGGCCCACAGGATGCTTAGCAGAGTGTCACACTCAAGCCCATCCAGCTCATCTCACACACACACATGTGCTGACGCCCCACAGGATGCTCAGCAGAGCCGCACAGAGTCTGAGGCTTCACCACATCAGGACCAGCTGAAAGGGGCTTTCGGAGAAACAGCTTCTCCCCAAAAGCTATTACCAGATTTATCAGTTAGTTCAGCCTTTCTCTGAGGAGGTTCTGTGAGAGGCTCTTTAGGTGAGGGCCCTAGCAGGTGTTACACAAAAAATTGGATTTGTGGTCTCATAAGTCTTGAAAGTCCAATCAAACAGGTTTTTGTTACATAATGTCTTAGACCTTTCAATGTGTGTTCTGAAACTCCAAGAAGAGAAAATGATGTGCAGTCGCTTCCAAATATTGTTGTCATTTAGTTGCTCAGTCGTGTCTGACTCTTCACTTCCCCACAGACTGTAGCCTGCCAGGCTCTTCTGTCCATGGGATTCTCCAGGCTAAAACACTGGAGTGGGTTGCCATTTCCTTCTCCAGGGGATCTTCCCGATCCAGGGATCGACCCCACATCTCTTGTGTCTCCTGCGTTGACAGGCGGATTCTTTGCGGCTGAGCCACCAGGGAAGACCCTTCCGAATATATCCCACCCGGCCTCTTGTCCCCCTGAGCAATATGTAGGACACTATTCCATGCAACAGCCTGTAAAGGGCCATGCTTCATTAAAGCCTTTCCTCCAGAGGACTTCTGGAAATATCAGTAAAGCAAAACGGCCATTGAGCACACTCAAAAAGCAATGATGTTTCTGTTTAAATGAACCCAGGAGGAGAGCCATCTGAGGCTGGTCCTCAGAGTGCTGGATGCTCATGTGGTCAAGTCTAAGTCCTCAGGCCTTCTGTTAACTAGTTACCGACTTCATACCCATCAGGTCAGGAAGAATGAACACATGCATCTCTCTTCTGCATCCTGATGAATCGACCTGCAAGGTCAGAGAGCTCAGGAAAGGAGACGCTGTTATCTAGAAAACCTGGGGTGGTGTGAAGTGACTTAGAGAAGTGAGCTACATCCTGGGTGCCTGCCAACAGGCCCCTAAAGAGAAGAGACTTGTGCGGGGCTCACAAAGGCCCTTGAAGGCTCTGGGGGCACAGGGGCGCCCCCTAGAGGCCGAGCTGAAATGGGAAGAAAAACGGACCGTATGTAGCTAGTGATTTCCAGTTCTTTTCTACCAATAGAATGGAAGCTAGATGTAATCGAGTTGTCAGGGGATAGAACACTAAAAATAAGGTTTGAGAGTGAATTGCTACATAATTTCTAGCATATAACTTGGAAGAAGCTGATGTTCTATCAAAAGAGCACCCAATTTCATCTGCTTCTTTATGTGAGGTTTCTTGGCACTTAAATCTATTCCAGTAAAAACACCAGTATTAAAATTCATGCTGAACTCTGGCTCATTCTATACAAAAGTAACTTTCATCCATGGAGTCTTAAAATAACTGAGTAACAGTCTTACCTGTATCATTAAAAAGTGTGTTTCCCCCAGGTCTGAAAGAGACACGTGTACCACAATGTTCATTGCATCACTGTTTATAATAGCCAGGACATGGAAGCAACCTAGATGCCCATCAGCAGATGAATGGATAAGAAAGCTGTGTACATATACACAATGGAATATTACTCAGCCATTAAAAAGAATGCATTTGAATCAGTTCTAATGAGATGGATAAAACTGGAGCCCATTATACAGAGTGAAGTAAGCCAGAAAGATAAACATCAATACAGTATACTAACGCATATATATGGAATTTAGAAAGATAGTAACGATAACCTTATATGCAAGACAGAAAAAGAGACACAGATGTATAGAACAGACTTTTGGACTCTATGGGAGAAGGCGAGGGTGGGATGATCTGAGAGAACAGCACTGAAACATGTATATTATCAAGTGTGAAACAGATCGCCAGTCCAGGTTGGATGCATGAGACAAGTGCTCGGGGCTGGTGCACTGGGATGACCCAGAGGGATGGGATGGGGAGGGAAGTGGGAGGGGGGTTCAGGATGGGGAACACATGTAAATCCATGGCTGATTCATGTCAATGTATGGCAAAAACCACTACAATATTGTAAAGTAATTAGCCTCCAACTAATAAATGGAACTAATTATAACTAATTTATAAATGGAAAAAAGTGTTTCCTATAAAATATTATCTTAATGCTTATAAAAATGTTTAAATGTTGAATGACTTGTGATAAATGGAAACAAAAATGTTTATAACTTCAATATACATATGTGCATATATATATATGTTCTTTTGCAGAAAGGCATAGTAGGATACTAAGTAAATGATTTTCAAATGCAAACACACATTACAGTAGAATAAAATTTTGGGGGTGAAGCAGGATAGTAACAGTAGTTAAGGGAGAAAAAGAAACCATATGAAATTCTTGACTTCTAAGGAAGGCTCTTGTACTTTAAATATGGGTGATCACTGCTATCAAATTGTGCTGATACACTTAAGAGAATAATGTAATGAGTTTGTGTGCAAATATATTTTGCAGACATTTAAACTTATAACAAAAATTTTAGATGGCAACTGAAAACTATGTGAGTAGATAGATGGTTTTTCAAAGTCCTTTAAGGAAATTACACCAAAAAGTATTTGGAGATTATAATTCTTTTTTTTTGTGGAAGCTGCATTTTATTTGAAAATCCACCCATTTTTGCTAACATACATTTTAAGATTGTAAAAAAAAAAAATAGAATCTGTAGAGACAATGCAACAAGTATGCTTAAACTCATGTACAGAATTGCTTTCCTACAACAAACTGTCCTTCGTAAGGTCCCTCTCAACCCAAACATTAAGATGTATTTACACAAAGAACCAATCAACAGTGCAGTTTAATTCTTTGTTAACTAAACTCTTGGCTAGACATTAATTTTAAAGATACTATTTCCCCTTATTTCAAAGGTACATGATCATAACATGGCATGAGCCAAATGAAAGGTTATAACTCTTAAATGATGTGATGTCTTAGCTTTTCTGATGATGTTCAGGTTATCAAATACTGTGTAAAGTGAAAGTGAAAGTGAAGTCGCTCAGTCGTGTCCGACTCTTTGCGACCCTGTGGACTGTAGCCCACCAGGCTACTCCATCCACGGGTTCTCCAGCCAAGAATACTAGAGTGGGTTGCCATTTCCTTCTCCAGGGGATCTTCCCAACCCGAGGATTGAACCCAAGTCTCCCGCATTGCGGGCAGATGCTTTAACTGTGTAAGGAGTCCCCCAAAACTGATTGGCAAAACAATTTGATAAGTTGTTATTTATAAAGATTTTAAAAATATTTTATAAATACTCTTATATTTATCTTAGAGTCCTGGCTTATAAGTATTATTCCAACCGTCCCGGGGTTGACCTGGCTCAGCCAGGTGTTCCCACTTAGGGTCTCCATGCAGGAGTGGTCGGTCAGACGGTGGCGGGGCTGGAGGCCTCTCAGAAGCGTTCTGACTCACGTGTCTGATGTGTGACCTGGTGGCAGCTGTAGGTGTCAACTCCCACACACGTTCTCTCTCTGCAGCTTAGGCTTCCTCACAAAATGGCAGTTACATTCCCAGGGTGAATGTCCTGAGATGGAGAGAGTGAGAACCAGGCAGCCGTTAAATCGCCTCTTATGACCTAGCCCTGGAATTCACAGAGCACCCTCTCCGTTGCATTCACAAGGTTCAGCCCTGTCTCAAGGGCAGGAGACAGCCTTCAGCTCTTGTTGCTGGAGCAGCTAGGTTCTAGAAAACCATGTGAGACCAGAAATATTTTTGCAGTTATTTTTGGAACATACAAACTGTCACAGATCACTACAGGGATTGTTGCCATTGTTGTTCAGTGACTGAGTTGTGTCCGACCCTTTGGGACCCCATGGACTCAGCATGCCAGGCTTCCCTGTCCTTTACTACCTCCCGGAGTTTGCTCAAGCTGGTGTTCATTGAGTCAGTGACGCCATCCAACCATCTCATCCTCTGTCGTCCCCTTCTCCTCCTGCCCTCAATCTTTCCCAGCATCAGGGTTTTTTCCAATGAGTCGGCTCTTTGCATTAGGTGGCCAAAGTATTGGAGCTTCAGCTTCAGCCTCAGTCCTTCCAATGAATATTCAGGGTTGATTTCCTTTAGTATCTACAGGGTAAGGAAGACAAACAGTCTCCTAGGTTGCTATCATGGCAGAAAAATGGATGAAAACGTAGCTCTGCTACATGCTAGATGCACCCAGACTGATTTTAGAGAGCTGTTTATCTCCAGGGCAGAATTACAAACAGCATGATGGAGCTCAAAGGATCTCTTGCTGAGCTTCTAGTGAGATTGAGAGCTGCTGGGGCACGTGCTTGTCCACACCTCCCGAGGGCAAATGCTTGAGACCTCCCTCCTTCCAGGGGCTGCACAGAAGCTCTGTTTTGGCTGAAAATATTTGAAATCAAGCAGATCTTTTCCCTCAACGCTAAGCCTTCCACATACTTCTGGTATGTGATTGCCTCCATTTTTTTTCCCCTGCAGGATGATTTTCTTCGTTGGGAAATGTCAGTTAAAATTTACACCCTTACTGTAGTGAAAAAGATGTAAAAAATAGAAATGGCTTTCTTTTCAGACACTGTCACTATCTCTCTCTTGCATATGGCTTCCAGTAAGAGTTTTTTCTTTTTTTTTTTTCTTCTTCTCCTACTTCACTGATGGTTTGGCTATGGAATCTCAGAAAACTTGGGCTCTTGCCTATAACTAAGAAAGCAAAGTCCTGATACAGAAAATGTTGAAGTGTATAGAAATCGATACTTACTATTTTTAGATTGCATATCAACATAAGACTTAGAATTCAAGTCCCTTGTCTTTATCTATTAGTAGATGCTACGCAAAAGCGATCCCTTTCTTGTGAATAAAGGCATAGAAATAGCCCAACATTTCCAGAACTTTGGTCCTTTTATCTAGTTCAGTGGATCACTTGAACTTGAAGCATGCCATTTTCAATGGTGAGATTGAAGAACACTATCCGTGCTGGATAGTATGTTTCCAGTAATTAAAATATTTCCCCACAGACAAGCTGCATACATATGATAGCTGGGTAAGGAAAAAGAAATGAATTTTATCCTTGGCTATTATACCTTGCCATTCCATTCTTTAATAGAATGATCATTTCAAGTCCAAATTATTTAATAGTATGATTTCATATCTCTCTATCTAGTCTTTGGGATATGCCAAAATTACCCCTCACATTGTAGAAGTGAAAATATTATTTACACCAGTTCGAGGTTCTGCGTAGAGCCAGAATTAGATATTGAATTAATATCTAATTAATATCTAAGGTGAAAGTAATATTTAGGAAAAGTAAAATGTAAAAAGTAAAGGTAGAATGGTTGAATGAGTGATGATGTTCTATGATCTGAGGTTACTTAGTATGGTACTTTTTCTTGAGTTCAAAAAGCTAAGTTAATTGTGGTCTTATTAATAAGTTTAACATGCACTGGCTACGACTAAAAAAAGACACATGTAAACCCGTGACATCTAGACATCGTATCAGCTGGAGGAAATGCCGGCAGAACTCCTAAACTGAGAGTTTAGTGATACAGCAAGACACGCCTGGAGGAGTCACACAGCCAAATTTATCGCTGCCATTTCCACCAAATGTTCCCAAGGAGCTTCTAAAATGGTGCCTGCGGTAGAAAGTTGGCCCTTTCCTCCTTGTGGGCCCTCTGGGTCCCTGCTCAGACCATGGGGTCCTTCCACTGTCACCAGCAGCAAAGGCATCAAGACCCCCAGGCAGGCCCTGATCCCACCGCACCGCCTCAGTCAAGATTCTTAAAAAAAAAACCGGGTGTAGCCACCCTCCAAGGTGGCCCCAGAGACCTGTCCCTGCTGTGTGCACCTCCACCCTGGTGGCCCCCTGCCCTGCACGCAGGTTGGTCTGCACGACCGATGGTGGAGGTCTGTCATCCCTGCCCTGCTGTGAGTGGCCAGTAAGAGAGGCCCCGGGGTCTCTGGCCGACAGCTGGGGACAAACAGAGGTGACCACAAGATGGAATCTGGAAGCTGATTCTCCAGAGTCGTCAGCCTTGAGGTGAGAGAACAGAGACTTGATCCAGAGTCACCCAACAAAGCCACTCCTGCTTCCCAACCCTCAGAAACCGAGCAAAGTAAGAAACATTCACTGCCTTAAGCTGCTAGTTCAGTTCAGCTGCTCAGTTGTGTCCAATCCCATGGACTGTAGCATGCCAGGCCTCCATGTCCTTCACCAACTCCTGGAGTTTGCTCAGACTCACGTCCGTTGAGTCGGTGATGCCATCCAACCATCTCATCCTCTGTCGTCCCCTTCTCCTCCTGCCCTCAATCTTTCCCAGCATCAGGGTCCTTTCCAATGAGTCAGCTCTTCGCATCAGGTGGCACAAGGATTGGAACTTCAGCTTCAGCATCAGCCCTTCCAACGAATATTCAGGACTGATTTCCTGTAGGATGGACTGGGTGGATCTCCTTGCAGTCCAAGGGACTCTCAAGAGTCTTCTCCAACACCACAGTTCAAAAGCATCAATTCTTCAGTGCTCAGCTTTCTATATAGTTCAACTCTCACATCCATACAAATCACTGCAGATGGTGACTGCAGCCATGAAATTAAAAGATGCTTGCTCCTTGGAAGAAAAGCTATGACCCATTTAGACAGCATATTAAAAAGCAGAGGCACTACTTTGTCAACAAAGGTCTGTCTAGCCAAAGCTATGGTTTTCAAGCTGCTAAGTTTTAGTTAGTTATTTTCGGCGGCACTGGGTCTTCCCTGGGGCTTTCTCTGGTTGTGCTGGGCAGCGTCTCACTTCGGCAGTTTCTCTTGTTGCAGAGCACCAGCTATAGAGCCCGGTCTCAGGAGTTGTGGGGCACAGGCTTCGTCGCCCCTTGACATGAGGAATCTTCCCTGACCGGGGACTGAACCCATGTCCCCTGCATTGGCAGGTGGATTCTTAGCCACTGGACCACCAGGGAAGTCCAAGCTGTTAGGTTTTAGAAAGCTTACTCACCCAGCAATATCAGGTCAGTATAGCAGTAAAATTCTATTTTGTTGTTTTGCTATTTAGTTTTATTTTATATGGGAATATAGTTGATTAATAATGTTGAGTTAATTTCAGGTGTGCAGCAAAATGATTCAGTTCTACATATACATGCTGGTATCCTTTTTCAAACTCTTTTTGCACCTAGGTTATTACAGAATATTAAGCACTATTCGTGGTACTATACAGGAGGTCCTTGTTGGTCATCTAATTTTAAACACAGCAGTGTGAACATGTCAATCCTAAATTCCCAATCTATCTCACTCTCCCCCCTTTCCTTCCCTGGCAGCCCTAAGTCCATTATCTAAGTGTGAAGAAAATCTGCCTTTGCCCAGTTTTGAATTGGGTTGGGTTTTTACTTTTTTGGTGGCTGTTGTTGAGTTTTAAAAGTCCTTTACATATTCTGGATATTAATCCTATATCAGTTATATGACTTGCAAATATTTCCTCCCATTCCATAGGTAGCTTTTTCACTCTGTTGATAATGCATCAATGGATGCACAAAGTTTTAAATGTTCTTGAAGTCCAATTTGTCTATTTTTATTTGTCTATTTTGCCTGTGCCTTTGGTGTCATGTCTGAGAAGTCATTGCTACATCAAGGGTTGTGAAGCTTGTGCCATATAAGAGTCTTATAGTTTTAGGTCTTATGTTTATTGCCTTTAGTGCATTTTGAGTTAATTTTTGTATATGGTATTAGGTAAGGGTCCAATGTCATTCTTTTGCATGTGACTATCCAATTTCTCTTGTACCTTTTGTTGTAAAGCCTGTCCTTTCCTATTGAATGGTCTTGGTATTCTTGATGATCATTTGACCACACATGTGAGGGTTTATTTCTGGGTTCTCTAGTCTGCTCCACTGATCACCATGACTGTGGTCATGCCAACAGCACACTGCTTTGATGACTGGAGCTTTATAGTAAGTTTTGAAATCAGGACCCATTAGCTCTCCAATTTTGTTCTTTTTCAAGATTGTTTTAGCTTAAGGATCCCTTGAGAGCCTGTATGAACTTTAGGATGGATTTTTCTATTTCTGCAAAAAACATCATTTTGATTTGACATGGATTGCCTTGAATCTAATAGACTGCTTTAGATGGCATTGTCATTTTAACAATATTAAGTTCTCTAATTCATGAGCATGGGAAATCTTTCCATTTCTAAATGTCTTCTTTAATTTTTTCAGCAATGTTTTATACTTTTAATTGTACATGACTTTTGCCTCCTTGGTTAATTCCTAAGTATTTTATTCTTTTTGATGTTATTGTAAATGGAATTGTTTTCTTAATTTCCTTTTCAGATTGTTTGCTGTTAGTGTGTAGAAACGCTCTAGTGGTTTTTCATCTGGCTTTTAACTTTTGCATCAAGTTTTCAATTTCAATAACTATATCTTGGGATTGTCTTATGTTTTCAATTAGTTCTTTGATTTCTTTAATCATTTTAGTCATTTTCATTCTTTATAGTTCTTTGGTTCCTAATCTTTCTCTTCCTTGTATCTATTGACTCTTTCTCTCATAGTAAATTGTTTCCCAGTGGTTTTTGAAAATTTTTACTTTAAACTTACTTTCAGCAAGCCATTGAATATGAGAATTTTATGCGGTCTGTATAGAGGGCTTTTCTATCCAGAGAAGTTTGGCACTTGCTATTGCCAAACACCCCAGAAGCATCACTAGCCGGGACCCCACTTTATATTAATTTATTGGCATTAGTGCAGTGGTAATGAAACTGCCTGCCAATGCAGGAGGTGCAAGAGACACAGGTTTGACTCCCTGGGTCGGGAGGATCCCCTGGAGGAGGGCAACTGGCTCCAGTATTCTTACCTGAAGAATCCCCTGGACAGAGGAGCCTGGAGGGCTACAGTCCACGGGGTCGCCAAGAGTCAGACACAACTGAGCGACTGAGCACACACACAGGCATTAGAATGTCTGAAACTAACGGTAGTAGATATTTGAACCTCCATTCCTCATGAGGGCAGATCTACTGATATGAATTTTCAAGGGAGCTATTTCTTTCCCAGCCTGAGCTCAGGCTGACAGATGGACTTTCTTATGATCTACTGAGCAATATATTTTTTTAGTCTATACTTCAGCTGAGATTGGGGGCCTTCAAGGGTTCTGCATGGTGGTCTCAGCTGCGGCGCCCTGGTTCCACATGGTTTGCAAACCTTGACCAGTGCCCCCACGTAGCCGAGCCCGGCGCCCCCAGCCAGCAGGGCCACAATGGTGGGCCCGCCCCTGCTCCCCCTCCTCCGCTTCAGCTCTGTCTGCCCGTGTCCTCTGGAGCCTTCCCTGGCATTCCTGTGACCTCGGGCTGGTGCCACTCAGAGTGCCCGTGTCCGTGGTTGGCACTGAACTCAGTACCTGCCACTGAGCTTCTCAACCCATCTCACGGCCTCTGTCTCAGATGACCTTTATGATGAACCGGAAAGATATCCAAAGTCTTGGCAGCGTCATCAACCAGAACAAAGACACTCAGAGCCTGGAGGCGCCTTCCCACCAGGACAGAAGGGGAGGGTGGGTGGTGAGTCAGGCTCCTGACTCTCCAAATGGTCCTGGAGCCTCGTGCCCACACTGTGGAGAGCAAGCCCCATAAATAATTAACACTGAAATATTTTTTTTAAGAAAAGCTCATGGTACAACTTTTTTATGAACAAGAATGCTATTTCCTTTTAAATTCAGAAGCCCCTTCTTCACTCCAGTAGGACACGGGGCCGAGTCGCTCTGTCTGCAAACGGCTGTGTGTCCTACCTCACTCAAGTCACCTCTCTGAACCCAGTTTCCACAGGATGGAGGATTTATGTCTGCCAACCTCTGAAGATTTATCCATAGCTTTGAGGACTAAGAGTAAATGTAAACTGACATTTATTGTTTGAGGTTAGTGTGACCTTTGATTCCAAAATTAGATAAGGTCTGCACAAGATAACACAGCTCTATTTCATTCTCAAAAATTCCAAGCAAAATATTGGCTGATAGAACACAATAGTGTCTATAAAAAGAACAATACATGTTCAGGTAGGATTAATTGCAGAAATGAAAGGGTAGTTCGCATCAGAAAAATCGGTATCATATACTAGAGAAATAATATCAATAAATATGGTAAAAAAGCATTTTACCAAATTCAACCCCCAAATTATGATTTAAAATTCTCAAGAAATCCATAACAACGGAAGGGTTCTTCCTAAAATGGATAAAGACTATGTATTACAACATAGAGCCAGGTCATCCATAAGGGATGGAGGGTAACCTGTGCTCCAAGGGCCAGGATATGACAAGAATACCCACTTTCACTCACCCCTATTCCTTTAACACAGCATTGAAGATTCTGGCTAAAGTGCTTAAATAATTCAGAAAGAAAGGAAAAAAATTCAGTTAAACAGAAGCTTAAGGTAAGAGAAGGGAGAACGTTCAGGCTTTCGTTGGACTTCACAATTCATGTTTCTCCACAATCCCCTTATCATCTATTTGAGGCCAAGGAGCACATCTGATACTTAAAAAAAAAAAATTCTGGGGTCGAGTTGGTGGTAGATACTAGTTTGCAAAAGGGATCTTATCCAAATTATGAAGTAGTAAAGATGAAATGAGTCGCATGTGGAAACCACTGTACATGTGCTAGAGAAGTAAGCCTGGAGGACACCATCCTCCATTTTCAAAAGGCTGCATCTCCCTGATGCTAACTCCACATCTAAGCCTCAAAGCCCCTCGCCCGAGAGGACCACCGCTCGCGAACCGCCCTCCTCGCGGTGGCCAGCAGGTGGCGCCCGGCCTCCACCGGCCGGACCCGGAAAAGCCCGCCGGGCTCCGGCGCCCCAAGTCCCCTCGGAAGGGCGCCCGTTTCCCGGACGGGGCTGCTCCCTTAGGTCGTCGATCGAAAGGCGCGAACGGCCCGCAACTCCTACCGACGGTGGGGGCCCGGCCCACCCCACGCTTCCCCCGCAAGACCAGGGAGCCCTCGCGCGGGGGACCCCTCCGTCCGGGTCAGACACCGTCTCGGTCAGAGCCGACCGCGGGCGGGGCACCGAACCTGGGGTCTGCGCTCCTCGCCCCCCAAGAAGGAAAGGACGCGGGTGGGCAGCAACCTGGCCTGGCGCTTCCCCACCTCGCCGCTCCCGGGTGCAGCCTCACGCGGGGTGGTCCGTCGTGCCGGGCGCTGGAGGGGCGGAGGACAGGTGGACCGACGGCCGGGTCCAGTCCTGAAGGGCGGCCATGGTCGGGATGACCGGCTCCGCAAGGGGCCCGCCACCGGAGCCCGGGGCTATGATGATCCACAACGTCGACGGCCCCCGGATCCAAGGACCTGCCCACCTGCGGGCGAGAATGCGGTCCGGGGGCGGGGACGATGCGCAGAGAGCGGGTGATGAGCAGAGCTGGCCCGGGAGGCTGCACGGCCACCCCAACTCCCCCGCCCTGGACGGGTGCAGGAGCCCGGCTAAGCTGGGACTGCCGGGGCCCCCGCCCCCGTCCCCGTCACGCGCTCGGGCCGCGATGGATTTCGTGTCGGGCCCGGAAACACCGCAGTCGCCCGGGGCAGACTTGCCGGCGCCACCCGAACACCTGTTTTGGCTGGGCCTGAGACGGTGGCCCCAGGTGAGACCACCCCCCGCCCCGCGCCCCATCCTCACCGGCCCATCCTCCCAGCTCCTTCTCCAGGTCCCGTCCACCCCGAACCGGCCTTCCGAGCATTCCACCCCCACCCTCAAGCCACACACCCCGGCGGAAGTGTCTTCCAACATGAGAAGGTAGTATCAATATACGGGGATACAGATGAATTGTAAACACGTTACCTACACTAGCTCTGCATTTTTAAAGCCAGGTCCCAACGTTGCCATGTGAGGGATGCGGTGGACACAGCACTCAGATCCTTCACTGTGGTTCCCTCTCTCTCCTTCCCTGCGCAGTCCAAGCGCAGCCAAGGATGAAGGGCGATTTAAAGATTTAAACAGAAACCTGTCTCGGAGCCCGGGCAGGGCCCAAGCCTCCTCCCCGGGCTGGGTGAGCTACAGGTGCAGGAGGGAGCTCGCGGCCATATTACAGCTTCATCCCCAGGGCAAAGGGGCCTTAGAGGCAACCAGTAGCATGGAGGGTTTTTTTTTTTTTTTTTTTGTCCCACCTCTAAATCTTAAAATCAGGTTAGGAAATTCTGTGGATTCTTTTCTTTCCTGATTAACAGCAGTTTCATCTGCTGCAGAAGTGTCTTATCCACTCAGACAAGTCGTCCTCCAGATTCCACATTTATTTGAACGGTCATCTAAAGTGCTAGGAGTCCCCACCACAGCAACTCTTGGGTTGGAAACCTCACCCCAAGGCACAGAACTACTTTTTCCTTGACAGACTAAGAGAAACTGCTGGGTTTACATATTCCGCAGCACCGCCAGCTCCCCTAAAAAGCAGCAACAGCCCTTTGCCCCAGAGTGCTAGCCCTGACCACACATCTATCTGATAAGGGCCTTCTCCGCACTTTAGATTCCAAGACTTAGGGGTGGTAGAAGCGATGAAGGAGGAGGGATTAAATAAAATGGCGAGATAGAGACAGAATCTTAAAAATCATTCAGAATTCAGGCATTGACTTCAGACATGTTTTATTATAATCTTATACAGTCTACATAAATTTGAACTTGTATTTATTTGGGTTCAGTTATAACATAGCATAATAAAAATCAAAGCACTGGTCCTCTGAAATAAAGCAGGCAATCACCATTCAATAAACACACTTGATTTATTTTGTATAAAAGGGTTAAGTTTACAACTAAACTTTTATAAAAAGTTTAGCATGAATAAGTACATCATTACACTTTATATGCAGAAATGTACATTTCTGCCACTATACAAGAAAACTCTAATTAAAGAGTTCACAAGGTTTCACTCAATATATATATATATATATTTATATATAAATATATACACAGCATTCAGTAGGCTTGCGTCAAAAAGGTAATTTCTGACCAAAAGACTTCATTTAAGTAACTGAATACTGGATCCTTCTGGTATTCACGCTCCACCTTTGAAAAAAGGCAAAGTCTGCTTAAATTGGGCAATTCCTTGTGATTTTAACGTTTTCGCTCCCCATGGTGGGAATAGTATATAAAGAAAACCTTCCAACTGCAGAAAGGGCATTTAAAAGTCTTTTTCATAAATAACTAATATCACAGTCCAGGTCAGAAAACACCCTGGGGAAGTTGATCATTCTTAAGTTCTCCTTCCATTTTTTTTTTTTTTAAAGGTCCATTTGACTTGTTGTCCTCCTTGTGAAATGGTTGAAAAATAAGTTCAGCGCCTTAAAAGAGCCTGTGGATTTGTTGTTGTTGTTGTGCAAAGGGGGAAAAAAAAGTCATGAACACCTGCAAGAGACCGGAGAGAAAGGACTGTTTAGGAGGTTTTAACCTAAGGGCAGAGGCAGGCAGACTGGCGCCTGGAGGAAGCCGCAGTTTGAACATTTAACCAAACACTCAAACATTGGGCAAACCCTGGCGTCCAGATGCAGCGCACACACTCGGCCTGGACAGCGCAAATTAAACATTAAAATAGCAGAGGCTCAGGGGAAAACTTCCCAACGCAATCTCCTATTTGGATCTCCAACGGCAGTGCTTACAGGCGCCAGTCTGCTTCTTGTAACAATTATTTGATTGAAAACAGCCCTTTAGTTAACAGATAGGGAAGTCGGAATCCCACATCACAGGGTCTGAGACACAGGGTAGCAATGCTCAGCTAGCCGAATCCCAGGGGGCTGGAGTTTTGGGGAAGGAGGATCCCTATGGAATTTGCGGTGATAAGATTAATTATATGGAGGTTAGTACTTCATAGTACCAGAGCAATAGCAGAAAACAGCCGGGGCATGTTACAGGCGCACAAGAAGCCAGTACGTATTCTCCTTCACCACCTTGGGAGTAAGTTACAGGCATTGATTTTTTTTTTTTTTTAAAGAAAAACGTTCTGGGATTTTTGAGTAACAGGAACTAGATGGCCCTTCATGTCTAGTACGTGTAAACAATGTACTGCATGCAACACAACGAAGTACACGTTCACTTACCAACCCCCCAAATTTTACAGACACGCAAGTACCCACGCGCGTGCACACACAGTCCAGGCGCCAGTTCATCAACGGGGGACACAAGCAGACACTCACCATTTATTCAGCCACAGAGCGCTTTGCTGTCATTAGACATTAACTCAGAAGGGAATTCAGAAGCCTGCGAGAGAAAGGGGGGGGGGGGGGGGGGAGGCACGAGACGTTAGACAACCTTAAGGAGAAAAAACCTTTAAAAAAAAAGTTTTATTTTGAACAGCAAGTTCCAATAACCCACGTTTATGCTGAATTCAGACTCAGAGGCATTAACATGTCATAACAATTTCACGCACACGACTCCTTCCACAGCGGATTTTTTTTTTTTAATGACAATAACAGGGATAGTGATGATAAAGTTATTAGCCCATCTGTAAGTCAGCGACTAGGGCCCGCCGCCTGACAACAGCTCTACCAGAGCATCGCTGGGGGGAGCGGGTCTTACCTGCAAGGACAGGATGCTTATGTCGGTGTTGAGGGTGGTGAGCGGCGTCCTAGACGCCTGGCTCTGTCCGGGTCGCTGGTGGTGCAGGCTGACGATGGTGGGGTGCGAGTCCAGCGCGATCTGCAAGTCCAAGATGTAGTCGATGACGTGCTGCAGGATTTCCATCTTGCTCACCTTCTTGTTTTGCGGGATGCTGGGCACCAGCTCCTTGAGCTTGGAGTAGCAGTCGTTCATGTTGTACAGCAGGCTCATCGGGTCGTCCACCGGGGTTTTGCTCCGGGAGATGCCCAGGCCGTGGTCCGAAAGGCTGTTTTTCCTAACGGACCTCACTGGACTGAAGGCTTTCATACTGACCGCGGGGAAGGGAAGCGAAGCGATTGGGAGGAGGGAAGCGCGCTGCCCCGAAGCTCAGGCCGCCGCCGACGCCGCCGCTGCCGCCGCCGCCTACAGAGCTTTCTACGCTCGGCACCGCACTCGGGTCCGCACTCGGCTCAGAATGAAGCGGGGAGCCGGCCCGGCGGCTTTTATACGCGCTCGCCGGGGCCACACGACCTGGCTTCCCCGAGCCCCCATTGGTGGAAGGCGGCGCGTCCATCAGGCCAGGCGGGCGCGCCCATTGGCAGGAGCGGGCGCGAGGGGAGCGCTCGGTCCTTCCGCGTTCGCAGCCAATCGCCGTGGGGGTGGGCGGGACGGGCGCCAGACCAGCTGCGGTGGTAAATAGAGTACAGTGAGCGCGGGGCCCAGGGGAACTTGGGGGTGGGCAGGGGCCGGGGGAGAGCCGAGCACCCGGAGCAGTGGAGCGCGGACGCGGTGGGGGCGGGCACACCCCGGGAACGTAAGCGTGCACCCCAATTCCAATCCCGATCACTAGGCGGGACCGTCTCCCTAAAGGTACCCCCCGATGGAGGCTGCTACACCTCCAAGCTTTCAGCATCACTAAGATCACAGCACCACCGGCGGAGTCTGCACGGCAGAGGGGGAAAGCCACCACGGTTCCCCGCGCCTCCCGGAAAGTCATCAAGACGTTATAGAAAGCATTTTCGAAAAAGGGGAAAACGCAAATAAGTTTGCCATCGACAACTGATGTTTGTAGAGTGAGATCGGCCTCTTAAGATCAGGAAAAGCTTTGTAAAAACAAAAACAAACCCCAAAACACCCACGCGCGCGCATTTCAACGACAGGTTTAAGTGTGCGATCGTGCAACCCGGAGCAACGCAGGAGGCAGTATTGTAAACTCTGTAAAATGAGTACTTACTGAATAACCGTGCTCATCGCTAAGGAGCTCGAGACGCGGGACCCTTCCTGGGTTCCTTCTCTAGCACTGGGAAGGGCTATTGTAATAAAGCTATCAATCGGAAATCATTAGGAGTATTTGCATATTGAAGCTGTATTTACATACACTACCCTTGAGAGGTTGCTGGTCCGCTCTGCAGTGTAGGTGGCAAAGGAAAGTGACTAGCTATGCACACATAGTGATCTCTGGTGTCACATTTCAGCGCCTGCTGTATTTTTAAAGTTTTGTACAGGCAGGTGGCCCCAGCCACAGTCACTATCTTCACACTGTTAAAAAAAAAAATCTATCAGGTACCAGGTTGGGAATCTTCTCAGCACTAGTACTGGAGGCAGCTTCAGGTTGTGTCCCCCGCCCCCACCTTTTGTTTTCTTTCTAGAAATCTTTTAAGAACTCATTCCTGAGGTCTAAATACAAAACGGTTTGCAGTTATTTACTCAAATCCTTTCCAGTGAATTTACACATGATTCTAGCTTAAGGGAAGACTACAGTAAATTGTGTGTTTTGAAAATCATTTTTCTAGAATAAACTAGAAGGTCTGAAAAAGCATTCTATTTTTAAGTATCTTGTTTACTTTTTTATCTCAATCTGCATCTCCTCGGCCTTAAAGAAGGAGAAAGAGGGCAAAACTGGAGAAAAAGTAAAGCTTAATAATGGGGAAACAGTATATTTTCCTTCAATTAATGATTAATTCCTCAGCTGGTGGGCCAGCCAGTCTGGTCCTGGACACCAACTACAGCCATGTGCCTGCACTACAGCTGCTCTCGAGGGAGGAAAAGTTGGTGGCGCTAGGGTAGATATCACCTTCCAAAAATCCAGCCATCTCAGGTGGCAGGATGGAGCTGATGGTTTCCTGACCAGCAGGGAAATCTGCTCAGGGCCTGCCCAGCAAATGCTGTCTGCGACTTCTTTGCGAACAACAGTGGAGTCCCTAACTATCCTCCGATATTAAGTCTGGAAGTGATTTCATCCCCGAGCCCCCACAGTTCGAACCTTTTGATGTACTTTGGGTGCATGTGTTTCTGTCACATACGTGCCACAGTGGAACAGATTTTGTTTTGACACTATTTTGGTTCATGATGTTATACTTTGACTATTTTACAATAATAGCCAATGTAAACAAACATCTTTGGGATTCTCAAATTATTACTTGTGATTCTTGGACATTGCAGCTCTGAGATACTGACGCATTCCTAGCTTTTTCCAAGGACACCGTATGTTAACATCCGTGCCAGCCTCATTATCCCTCCAGCCGGGCTCCGGGCTGCTTCCTAATGAGCGTTGTGCGGGATTACTTTACACACTCGTAAAGTTGATTAAGAAACTGCCTTCTCCAAGGCTCATCTGTGTACCCTGATGCAGTAAAGCTGCTAAATATGGTTAAAGTTTTCTGGTGTTTCTTCCTCTATCGGCCATGTCAGAGTCCAGTCAGCCTGGATGAGTGGAATTCGATTCGACTGGCAGGCCAACCAGTTCTATATTAATTTACAGGTCAACTTAAGGGGACTATGAGGCTAAGTTCATGATTTTTCTTTTTTAAAGGCCTGAGTTCCTAGTACGTTCTGTCTCAGCAAGCCCAATACGACATTACCTTTAAAATTGTTTTAATCGGGAAAACGGTGTTGGAGCATTTTCGAGGTGGGTTACAAAAAAAAAAAATCTGTCCACTGGCTTCTCCGTGGGCTTGAATTTGAGGCCTCTAAAGCTGCAGATGGGCCCTGGATCTGCTAGATCCGTAGGTGGTGGAAAGGTGTGAATGGTTTCCGGTGGGGGGGGGGGGGGGTGGAGATGCATTCTCCCCCCCACCCTCTCTACTTAAAGTCACACGCCGGCCCGAGAAGGTCGCCTAACCTGGTTCCAGGGCTTCACTCCCTCGGTCTCCACCCTGGGCCCGGCCGCCGGCTCCCAGCGCGACTGGCCCCTCGCGGTAATGAGAAGCAGCTCCGGGCTGGGCGCGCCAAGCTGGCCGGACAGCCTTTGCAATTCCACCCCCCACCCCCCGCCCCGCGTGATGCAACTGGGG
Organism: Odocoileus virginianus; assembly: GCF_023699985.2. Classification (NCBI taxonomy): domain Eukaryota; kingdom Metazoa; phylum Chordata; class Mammalia; order Artiodactyla; family Cervidae; genus Odocoileus; species Odocoileus virginianus. Next base: position 84,266,015 of record NC_069675.1, read on the forward strand.
GCGGGAGGAGCCTGGGGGAAGGCGGGCGGGGGGGGGGGGGTGGTTTGCGGAGGAGGGGGTGTCTCAAGGTCCTCCTGGCACATCTGGCGCGCTGGGGAGCGCTTGCCTCTCTTCCCCCGGGTTTTGTTCTCCCAGCTGCGTCCACCCCGCCCGTGACCCCCCGAGCGAGCCCTGACAGGTGATGAATGCGCG